>NW_024374479.1:837469-2037469 GCF_014805655.1 Passer montanus
CTTCTCCACCCCCCATCTCCTTCCTCGTGTAACCCAACCCGGAATGGCACTGGTTCCTCTCTTGTCCCCTGCAGAAAGGAAGAGTTTCTCTGGAGATTAGTGGTGACAACTTTTACAGGCTGTTTCTGGCAGGGAGGGAGGCGGGTTGATAGGTTATAGTAAAATATAAAACCCAGTTGATGGTATTATTATTTTGTGAGTGGCCAGGCTGCATGTAATTGGGGAGCTCGGATACATAGCCTGTGTTTTCCTAAACAAATAAGCGCCTTCTTCAGCTGCCAAGCTCCACAAGGCAGCACACACACACACACACACATACACACACACACACACACACACACACACACATATTCAAAAAAGGACTCATACACATGGGGACGTACATACATATATACACATATATATGCACACACCTATGGAGTGGGGTAGATGGAAGACAGTATGTGCATACTTACACAGGGTGCAGTGAACAACTTTGACCTGCAAAAAGCATTTCATCCTTGCTTTCAATTTTTATCGTATTTAGTTGTCCTCCATTCTGAATTATGGACACCTAAAAGCTGTAAAACCAGCGTATTGTACTGTGGTTTACCCTAGCCTCTGCCTTCCTCCCTCGGCTGGAGCTTTTCGGGTGGCCTCTCTCCTGGTGGCAAAGTGGATGTGAACGGTCACACCCGGACTCCCCCAGTCTTAACTGCGTGTCCCAGTCCTGCTGGTCCCCAGGCCTCCCAAGCAGGCTGGGGGTGACAGTGCTGTTCCAGGCCTCCAGAACTGGTGGTGCCCAGCCAGGCCTCATTTCTCATCAGCAATAATGGGGCTTTTCCTCACAGGCCTTTTTTTCCATCTGCCTTTTTTCTCCCTTTCTTTTTTCCTTTCTTTTCCTGCCTCTGCCCAAGCCAGACCTGAAGGATAAGTAAGTTTCTTGAGGAACACAACACATGGTGTGTGTGTGTGTGTGTGTATACGGGAGGTGGTGCTTGTGGAGGAGACATGGTCACCCCCTGCCCTGGGCAGGTGGTCTCCAGTGAGTGGCATCACCCCGGGGAGATGTGAGTAAGTGGGGCTACCTCCTCCCAGACAGCCTGAGCTGCTCCTTTGTCGCCTACTGCAGCACCCACTCAGAGCTGTCCTGGGGGACCCACTCTGGGATGCTTTGTGCCAACCCTGGTCACTTTCTAAAGGTAGCCCGATGACGAAGGTTGGCCCATCCCACCCTGGACGTTCCAGGTGTGTGTCTCTATCCCAGCTCCTGGTATCCTTATCGCAGTCACCCTAGCCCAGGACGTTTCAGTACATCCCACCGAAGGCAACTGGGCTTGGCAAACAAGGCCCTCCACCTTTCCCTACTCAGCTCCCTCTCTGCCTCTCTGCCACACATGCCCCGGGCCATGCCACCATGCATAACCTGCTTTATTTATTTATTAAAAAAACCCCAAACAACCCTCCCACTCTTCGGAGCTTAATCCTTCCCCCCGTCTCCTTTGTGAAACATCATCTTGGAGTCACGACTGACATCCCCCCGATATCCAGAGCTGCTGCTCATCATAGTGAGTCTCGCAGCCCACGGGGTGTTGTGTGTCCCACCCCACCGAGATGTGCCCACTTTTTCTCGCCTTCTGCGTGTGTTTAACCCAGAGGCGCGACCACCCTTCCCTTCCGCGCACACTGCCTGCTTCCCTGGAATTATTTTAGACGGGATTGGCAAAAAAGCAGTGTGACAGCGGCCCTCGCAACTCCCCCCCGCCACGCCCTCGAGAAGGCAATCTGCCATTCCCGCATCCTCCCCGGCAGCGGGTCCACGCCGAGCCGGGGTTTGTCATTTATTAGCACTCAAAAGTACCGGGCTCCAGTGCCAACCAGAAAGCAGGCGCTCGTTATCCCTACAGACAGAAACGCCTGAGCACCCGACAGTCAGCCTTTTCCCCCCCAATTAAAAAAAGAAAAAAAAATCTGAAGATCTGTGCCTAGAAGTAAAAACCAAACCAAACCAAAAGCAAAACTAAAAAAACCACAGAGCTCCAACCAACAACCACACAACAACAACAAAAGGGTGTCTGTGTGAGGACGGGAGAGAAGGCACCCAAAGTGAAGGCCACTTTTCTAACAGTACAACGAAGCATAGCAATTCCCAAGCAGAGCTTCAGGAACAGAAACTGATGACCTTTGGATGCAGATCAAACCTTCCTGTATAAGGAAAATCTGGGAATAATTTTCAACACACTCGTGAATCCAGGACCAAATATTTACATTCGGCACAAATAAAGCTGTGGTGATTAGAGCGCTGAAGCCAAGAGAAACAAAATTTTACAAAAGCCACTAGCATTACGCTCTGCACTGAATAGCTCTGACTGTATTTTATGCTTTCGGCTTCTGTTAGGGTTGAGTTTGGTGTTTTTATGATTCTGAACTGGGCTGGAGACCTTGATGAAGACCTGACGTTTGGAAACGAGATTTTAAATCGTGAGATTGTCCTGAACGCCATCGACGACAGTATATAATAATTTCCTTAATAGTTACCTGTCAGAGATTCCATTTCTTTTACTGAGGGGATTAGTCAGTCAGGAGTAGATTTGAGCTGAACTTTACGCAGCCCAGAGACGGGCTCCAAGATGTTTAAGTATTTAAACTTTCACCCCTGCATCTGAGATAAAACTGTGCAGAAGTATGCTTGCTGGAAATACTCAGCAATGCTAGAGTAGTAGAGATAGAATCATATTTATTAATCAGAAATTGATCTGAGTAATAAACCTTAGCATTTCCATTGAAACTGTCAGGAGCAAGATATGTTTATTACGGCATATTCTGTCTGCGTGGGGAGGACGGGGCTGCGCTTTAGATAAAGTTTAAACGAAACAATACAAAAGCTATAAATGACTGCTATGTATTTTACCATGCAAAGGCTTTTTAATTTTTTAAAAATAGAATTATTCATACGTTTCTAGGGGTTAAGCCCAGACATATCCAACAGTGTCATTAATATGTTACACAAAATTGCCTGATCCTATCAAACGGGTCTAGAGTTATATGTTTTATTGTTAACCCCTTCCACCGAATCTTCTGAAGCTGAAAGGGAAAGGGAAAGGGCTTTTGTCCGAGTTGATCCTTGGCTATTCTGGGGCTCAGATTGGTGTGAAAGGGACGAGGGGGTCTCTTGAAATCTCCTTTTATCTACTCCTATTTTCTCTCTGGATCAGCAAATTTGAATAGACACCATCTAATCGCTCGTAATGGGAAAAAAAAAAACAAACCAAAAAAAAACAAAAAAAAAACCCATAAAAAAACCAACGAAAAAACCAACCCAACTGAAAAAACCCCACCAAGCCACCCAACAAAAAACAACTATGTGTGCTCTGGGAGCTGCGAAAATGCTTTTGCGCTGGGCTGCCTGGCCGAAGGGGTGCGTGACCTTGAGTGCGTCAGACAAGGACCAGCGTGAACACCCCCCTGCAGCCGAAGCCTGCTATGCGCGCACCCTGCGACTCCGCGGAGACACAGGCATGCCCTGTCCCTCCTCCCTTTGTCCCGCGCCAGGGTATTGCCTGCCTGGGGCCGGGTGGTCTGGAGGTGGGAGCAATCAGCATCTCACAGACCCCTTCCCGGTGCCCGGGCTGTTAGGACCTTTTTGTGGGGTGATGCTCGGAGTTGTAACACGGAGAGTCGACCCGACACTATTTTCCCTCTCACCCTCAGACTCCTGGATTTTCGTAATTTGCACTTACTGCAGATAACTGGACTGAGAGACAGTCCCGGCCGCCGGGAGTGGGTAACTCCAAGGCACAGTCGCCCCGTGGCGGGCAACCAGCTCAGCATATCGGCCAGGCACCGACGAAGGTGTCCATAGGTTGCTGGGTATCATCTTGCCAAGGGTAGAGTTTCTGTGGTTCTCTGTGGTATTTTTGTATTTTTTTTTTTTGGTATGTGTTAAGGAAAAAAAAAAAAAAAGGTGGGCAGACTTGGGGTCTCTGTCAAATAGAAAAAGTTTTGTTCTAGAGGCTCAATCCAGGACACTATCTCTTTCTTCCTAGCAGCTCAGAAATTGGCGTTTCTTTCTCAGTCTGGGATACTTTTGCTGTAAATTCCTTCATGTGACTACTTTGTTGCTAAGGCTACAAGTTCCCATCCCGACAGAGAAATCTTTTCCACTCCAGGAACAGCTCAAGTCCTGGGCAGAAGTCATGACTTAAGAGACTTACTTCAAACTCCTTGGAGTGCCTCCCTGCTAAATACCTGCTTAAGTCTGGAGGTTCAAATGAAGTCCTCCCCCCCGCCATCGTGTGTCACCCCCCTCCTTCTCTCCCGAGGTACATTTTGCTGGGACTTTTGGTAAATAGATGGCAAGAAGAAACACAGTCCAATAAGGATTAAATTAAGTAGAAGAAATCCAGGCGGTGTATATTTTGAAGCTCCGATGGGGCGTCAAACTGATGTTTAACACATTTTTTCCACTCACTGTGCACAAGCCCTCAGCCCCCATCGCCTTGTTTAATTTTTTCATCCCCGAGGAGGCGGCGGTTGTGGGAGGTGGACAGAAAAAGGCTCCCTCGACCCACAGATCTTTCCCTATCCTCAAATGCCATGGGAAAGGGCAAGGAGACACCGTGTCCCCAGGAACGGCTGGGGACACACTCAGACACGCTCACACTCACACACACACACACACACACACACACACACACACAGAGGGGCTCTTCCAGCACCGAAGGACCTGTGAGTACTGCGTAGTCATCCAGAGCTCAGGTAGAAAGAAAGTTTTATTTTTTTAATTTGTTTGGGTTTCCCTTCCCCACCCCCCTTCTTTCTTTTTTTTTTTTTTTTTTCTTTTTTCCCCCCCCTTTCCTTTTTTTTTTTTTTTTTTTTTTTTTCTTCCTTCCTTTCATAGCAGAATTACCCATCTCCTTCCTCACTGCCCACGCCGTTCTCTTGGTTGCACCGGTCAGGAAAATACAGTTTTATCTCCCCGGCTCAGCAGAGTGGACACGTGTTTGTGCACGACTGAGCCCTCCAGCACCGCTGAGAGAGTGGCTCTCCTGGATGCAAAAGGCGAAAAAACCTCAACAAAACCCCCTCAACCTCCCTCCCTTCCACCCCCGGCCCCCAACCCCCAAGAAGACCCAGAGAGGCTCTTCTCCTGGAAAAGTTAAGCGTGACTTAGTAAATGCAAATAGAAATGAATAAATAAACCTCAAACCAGGTAGTTTGGGTGTAATAGTTTAGCAGGACTAATTGCAGACAATGAAGCTGAAATGACTTCTCCAATTAGCTGCTGGTTGGAGCTTATTTGGAGGAACTGTCAGCTCTAGCGATGGATAATTGCTTTATTGCTCACAAAACTATCGTCTATTTAGAACATATGTGCTAATTACTCTGGATGGGCGTCGGAAAAGAGACCATAAATCTATTAGCCCTTTAAAAAGGCTAAGGTACTCGTGAAGGACCAAACTCCCTTCCTTGGAGCTTAAGGGCAAGATTCTCGCCTGGATGGTGCTCTTTTCATAAAAGAAAATAAAATACAATGAAATAAAATAAAATTATATGATATAAAATGAAATAAAATAAATTCAGCCATATATACATGTATATTTGCCAGCGTATATTTGCGAAGTCACAGTGGGAGGGAAAATAAAGGAAAACATCTTTCTGTAGACCAAACTGGTGAAATAAATCACTGTCATAAACCCGATTTTCTTATTTAGCCTTGCACTATTTTTTCCCCAAAAAAGATTAGTTTAAAAATCTTTTAATTGGATTACTGTGGAAAATTAATCTCCTTTGGGCTCGCTAAGTTTGTGTACCAAATATCTGGAATTAATTCAGTGCCACAAAACGCATCTGTGATGCCTTTTGTTCAAAGTAGTTAAAAAAGGGACAGGTAGGGAAAGTGGCATTTCGCCGTACGCATTCATGTCCCCTCGCAGTTCTCTACGCATATTCATTGCTGTATGTGTCGCATTGTACCGCATAAAATTGCTATTGTAAAGGACATAAACAGAATTGTTTGCTGGACTGTGCCGTGGGTCAAGACACCAGTGAGGGGTGAGGAATTCAGGGGAAAAAAATAGAGAAAGGAAAAAGCTTTGGCAGCCCAAGCAGGAGTCTCCTAGGCGTCGCGCACCGAGGGTCATGCTCGGGTCGAAGCTGCTTTCCGTCGCCACCCGCCCCTGGCCGCTCCGCGAGTGCGCGCCCCCTCCGCGCTGCTTCGAACCACTCCGCCCTCCCGCCCCGGCTCCTCTCCACTGCTGCGGCTGGCCCCGGACCTGCGGCACTTTCGGGGCCGTCTGAGTGGAACTCTCCATCCCAGGCACCCGCTGGGATTCAATAGAATCCCTTAGTTTTCAGCGCAATTTGAGCAGCTGAAATTTGAGCACGAGGGTGAGCAGCACCCTCGTGAGGTGCGGTTAATTGCGGGGGCGGTGGGGGGTTAGAGGCATAATGACTTGTCAGGGGGGTGGTGGTGACTCTGTAACACAACGTCTTCTTTCCCCCCGTCTTTTACAAGTACAGGCTGTCTTGCTGCTAACAGAGCAATAAAGCTGGCTCATCTGTATATTTTTCCTTGTTTGTTTTCCCGGAAGAAAACGAACCTGTCGCTTCTTTCCGGTGTTTTATATGCAGACTGTGACACTGTACGGAATGTTGGGGACCGAAAGGGCAAGGAGAGGTTCCTTCTCGGGGGAGGAATGAGGGAGGAGAGATGGTGAGGGGGAAATTTCCTCTTGGGTGGAACAGGAGGCAGGTATCGCTTGTGAGAGTGTCTGTGCGTGTGAGCTGAGATTCAGGCTGGGCAGGTGAGGGGGCAGCACAGGGTGGGCACGAAGCAGGATGGAGGATGAGGTTGAGGAGTATGAGGGTGTGGATCAGGGTGAAGGTAGGTTTTGACCTCTTGAACTCTGCTCTAGCTTGTGCCCTATAGAGTAATCTCTCTACCCAGACCCAAATTCCAGCCATTCTTGCACGCTTGTCGCACTTCATAAGTTGTGTGTGTCATTTCCAAGTCAGCATTAAATTTTCAGTGTCAGCCGCTGGTGAACTGTGAACCGCGGAGTGGGATTGTCTGCGTTTAATAATACGCGATACAAACATGCATAGAACCACATGGAGGGAAAACATGCAGAGCAAAGTGAACGTCCCATGCTGCAGGCTGACGCTGGGGCATATCACACAAGTCCAAGCCCTGAAATCCTGCAGACAGGTGAGACACCAGTGCTCACATGCACCCAAACAAATTTCATCGCAACACGCGTGAGGTCCTTGCGTGGACGTGCACAAGTAGATCGCTACTTCCAGACAGACTTTAAGTACTTGCTAAAGAGCGCCGTGGTCTGCAGTGAATTAATTACTGCACCTTGGATCCCTGCTGACCATGCATTACCCTCGTGTTTCTTCCCACCGTGCACAGGTAAAAGTTTTTCAGCCACGTGCTGTAGGTAAACAGATTACACGTTGACAGAATCTTTATCCCTAATCACATGATGTTAAATGAATCTTAAAGTCCCTTCTGAGACAAACGAAGGGACTCTCTCTCGTCTCCCTGTCCATCTGCTTGCACTGTGGACGTGCCCTGTGGAAAATGTTTACAGTTTAGAAGACTCTAACCTTGACTTTCCAGTTTTGAGCTCCCTCTGGAAATGGTAAGGGCAACTACTCTGTATTACTGTACATATTCCAGCACCATTGAGGGTCGCAGGTGTTGCAGCCGCATACCTTCTGCAGCCCCGCGCCCAGAGCCCAGAGGTTGCACCGACCTCCATATGCTGCTGCGCACACCCTCAGAGCGCGGGGTTCCCCCCATGCTGAGTATGCACGAAGGTGGAGAGAGGCGAATTTGCGTCCGCACCCACCCCCGCTTCTCGCCGCACTTCGGCCGCCCGCTGGCCTCTCCTGCCAGCGCTCAGCATGGAAATTCTTAATTTCTCCCACAAGGAGAATAGATAGCTCATGTGTGGACAGGCATCTTTTTCAGTTTAATGTCAGGAGTGTCGAACGCACAACGCAAGGCAGGACGCAAAGATCCCCGGGAAAGCTCCCTTTAGCCCCAGGCTGGGAGTGGAGGGACGGTGAAGACAGTCACTGCGCCAAAGGATCCGAGGCAAAGAACTAGGCAGAGACGATAGGCAAAACACCTCCTAAACAGGAAAATACCTAGAAACCCCGAGCTGTGCTCATTTGACCAGAAAGGGTCTGGGACGGTTGTTTTTAATTTAGGCTGTGCAATGATCCTTTGGAGACGATGTAAAGGATGCATTTGTAATGAGCTACAAAAGTGAGGGGTGGAGGCAGGATGCTGTGCTATGCCGGAACATCCCCGAATAGCATTAAACTGTGTCATGAATCAGTGTCATCATGACGTATGACACACCACAAGGGATCATGATGAGTGACTGGCATAATAGACATAGATAGTGGACCAAAGTCTCCTTGACAATTCTTAGTCATATGTCTTGGGGGGATAGTTTTACATTCATGATCCATTTATTTGGAGCCAGTACAGGGAGAGAGACACATGAAGCACACGGCTGAATCTGTCTAAGCAGGATGAAGACGGGTTTAAATCGCACAAAGCGTTGCCGGGGGGAATCTGAAGAGCTCGCAGGTTTAGAAGCAAAACACGTGGCAAAACCACACCTGCTATTAGGCTATCCACAATTAAGCAGGACACCCCTGGTTTCTCCTGCCAGCCCAGGAAAGGGCTGGCTCACCCAGCGTGTTTCTGCGCTCCTCCATCAATAAGCTGCAGAGCCTCTTAGACGCCACGCACCATCCGTACCACGGGCTGATTATCTTGTATCCCATCGCAAACTGGTGATGCCGCTCCTGTCCTTTTCGTCAAGCTTGGGCTTTGCTGCGGCTGCTCAGCGCCGACACTCCAGTGCTAGCAGGGGCAGATGGAGAAATCTCCTCCCTTCAGGTCTGCCGAGCAAGCAGAAAGCACACCTATAACAAACGCTTAATCCGAGAAACGCCCCCAGTATGCCTCTCACTACGAGCTGGAGAGCCCAAGTTGCCGGAGCTGCGGGTTTTCTTTTGTTTGCCAACTTCCCGAGCCACCTGGTGAAATGCTTTTACTTTTTTTCCTTCCCCTTTCCTCCAAACTTAATTCTCTCTTTGGCGGTGTCTCCAGAAGGGCAAGAGGGCCCCAGTGACTCCCGGAAGGCAATCAGCACTCTGAAATACACCTGGGCTGGTTGGGAAATCTTGCAATCCCAGCGGAGATCACTGACAGGCTTTCTCCCGAGAGAGCAGGTTGGCGAGGCCCCCCCTTCACATGTACCCTTCAGGAATACTGACAACGTTTCGAAATCTCCATAGGAGGCACTGCAATGAGCAAAATGAATGACATATGACCAGAAAACAAGAGTACAAAAGGGGAACACTCTTCAGCCTAAACCACCGCCCCACCCCCTCCCAACAAACAAACAAACCAACAAACAAACAAACAAACACCCCCCCCCAAAAGGATGGTCCAGATACTAAGAAGTTCACTAAGTGTGTGAGCACGTAATGAAGGGAATAGCGACATTTTTAACAGAAAACATCTAATTAACAATGGCTTCATTTGATTCAGAGGATGAAAAAGCCATTTTAAATCAGTCCAGATTTAGTGGCCTAAACGCAGCCAGTTTTTGAATATGGAGGTTGTACTGAGTCTGCCTTCTTTCAAGATGTCATCTGAAATATAACAGTATAGGCGAAGTAATATAGTTACACTGTGGAAACTTTTGTTTCCCTTTCTTGACAATTTAATTCGGTGCTTCTTCACTTTCTTAGGAACAGACTACTCCATCAACGGCGATCTCCATGTTTAGACGCATGTCTGTTTGAAGCACTCAGGTTCCCTAGTTTGCATATTTCTCCCGACATCAGCAGTATCACTCGATCCTTACGTTATCAATCTTTTCAAAGGAGGGGAAAGTCGGAATAAAACATGACTCCTAAGTGTGCAGGGTAGCGAAGCCGACATAAAAGCGGGATATCAAAATTACATTTTTGCCCTTATCATGGAAGGAATGAAAACTTAAAAAAAGAGAAAAGCTCCTCCAGAGAGCGCCCCGGTGACCGAGTTTCAGCAGTTTAGCCATTTCACGAGTTTTCAGCTGATTTCCAGCGTGTTGCCGAACTCCTGCCCGTCTCCCACCGCCTTCGGGGGGTCGCCCTGAGGGATGGGTGATGCTCCCGGTTCTGTCTCTTTTTCGAAACAGGAGCCACATCCACAAAGCGAGAGAAAAACAGTCAGCGAGGGTGCGGAAGCCGGACGGCGCAGGCACCCGCCGCAACGCCACGTGTGGTTTTGTTTTTGTTTTATTGAGGCGGCGCCCGTGACCGGCAGCAGGTGTCGCTCCCAGCAACCACCCCTCCCTCGAAGGGGTGGGGGGAAGGTGTACTTTTGGAAACCACTGAGTGGTTTTTAAACACCTGTCGATGGTATCGACAAATCCGTATCTTTGCTCCGCGTGCGTTTCCCTAAAAGAGCACTCGAGAAGGGGTACAAGGTTGGAGTGGGATAGCAGGTCTAATTCTGCCCAGCCTCTCCGTCCTCACAACCTCACAGCTGAGGACAGTGGGCTACTCCTTGCCCTCAACCTCCACTCCGACCCTGCCCCACATGCATTCCATGGAGCTGAAAAGGTGGGTAAGGATCAGTGCACCCGCTGCTTGAGGGGCCCGATCCTGCAAAGCCCGAAGGACCTTCAGAGACCCTCCCCTCCAAAAGCCAGTTTCTCAGCGACTTGCCCGTCATGGGTAAAAAAAATAATTCCCACACCCGCTCCTGGAAGTCCACTTCCATGGGG
Source organism: Passer montanus (assembly GCF_014805655.1). Classification (NCBI taxonomy): domain Eukaryota; kingdom Metazoa; phylum Chordata; class Aves; order Passeriformes; family Passeridae; genus Passer; species Passer montanus. Next base: position 848,257 of record NW_024374479.1, read on the forward strand.
ATCAGGATAGCTAGTGCCCAGCAGGTAGAGCCATCTGCTCAGAGCTTTGCAGCAGCATGAAGAAAAATATGTATAAAACTAAACAGGCAATGAGCTGAAATTTCTCCTCTTTAAATAAACTGATTCCTTAGTATTTTCCCAGTATTGTTGTAAGTTGTTGTCTGCGATGTCCCCCAGGGCTCTTTCCTCTGCTCTCTGATTTTGTGTATAAAAGCACCTCTGAGTGATGGATTACTGTGTCATTGCAGCCTGTGAAGGATTAATTTGTTTCATTGATTTCTCTTTAGGCAGATTGCCAGAATTCTCTGCTTCCCACCTTTCTCCAGGACTTCAGCAGTAATAGACAGTAACAGTCTACGACAAATCAGCCTATTCTTGTAAAAACAGAAACACAAAATCCTGAAGTCCCAGGGAAGCTGTAAAGAAGTTATTTCCTTATGGTGTAGACCCACTAATTCCTTAAGTGAGTCCATCTTCTCCCCTTTCACTACTTCTCTTAAAAAAAAAAAGTTACCATGTCTTGGTGGGAGTTGCTTAGTCTCAAGGGCAGTTTCTAAATTTCTACAAGCAGTCGGATGTGAGCAGTGGGTATTTTATGGTCACAGAGAAATGTTCCGTTCATGCTAAACAGCAGGGATAGAAATTACAAGAGGATTGCATAAACTTCAATGTTCATTCTTTCTTAAAATCACCAAACCACCTACATCTAATCAATTTTCTATTCATCTACCTATCTGGGATATTGAAATAAGATGTAGTTTATGTCAGATCCCAGTGTTGCTGGTCTGATGTGTGTGGGGGTGGCTGGGACGGGAACAAGATCTGATGCTGCTACTCTGACCATAGCACTGCTCTTTTCAGACCTGCTTTACCTGCAGCAGAGACAGGTCAGCTGTTCTCTTCTGTTTGTTTCCACAATGCAGCACTGAATACTGTATTGATTTAGTCTCCAGAAGCTAAACTTTAGGTGCTCCTAGTGCTGTAGTAAAAAGTAATGTTTTCAGAGCCTACTGTCTTTACACCTTGGGCTTGTGGAAAGCTGTGTCATGCAAAAATAGCACTTTTAGATATCATGGAGAGCAGAGAAATGTTTATTTTACCTCTGCATCTGACTTGTGATGAGTGTAGCTCAATGGCTATTTTCAAAGGGACAATAAATTTATTGTAAGGATAGTACAGATCCACTGCATAGCAAATCTAGGAAATTTTGAAGTTACAACCCTACTATTTTTTTTCCCCTCCTCTCTCGGAGAATTTTAGTCTACTACTTTCTTTTTTAATTTTCTGTAATTTCAGGTGAAATCCAAATACCAGTACTAGGGTTACAGCATGATTTACTTGTTATCCCACAAGAAAATATGCCTTGCCCTGCCTGAGAAATGTTCTTGTGTTTTCTTGCATGAGATCCCTCTGTGGACTGTCAAGTCTAACTTTCCCTTCTCTACCTGGCAGGTTTCAAAGAAACTTTAAAAGTAGTCATAAGGAGTTCATTCTTGTTTTCACTCCTGGGAATCCCTTGAAAGCCCTATTTTGTCTAGGGAAATTCTACAGTGTGGGTTAGCCTGCAGAAGGACAAGGGTGGTTGCCTCCTGGCATGGCAGCCTGGGAAATTCTGTTATCCTGGAGAATGCTGCAAATTTTCCTTCAGAGGCTTCTGTGGTGTAACAGGGACCCCCACTTTTCTGGCTTAACACAGGCCCTTTCTGCCTGGCGTTCCCTCTCCTGATAGTTTTTCTCTGTCAAGTAACTTTGAAAATAAAGGCACAAAATGCAACAGTTCACATTCTTCCTGCTTGGACAGCCAAGCCCCAGGGAGGCTTGGCTCTAAGGGCAGAGTTTGTGTTGCTTGGAAGCAAACGCTCTCATTCCCTCTGCCCCTTTCTCCTTGCCAATCCTTTTCAGCTTACACAGGGGAATCCTTCTGCTCCTTTGCTAGGAAATAAGGAAAGTTATGCTCTTGATTAATAATGATAACAATATTCTTGGCTTGGAAAGTCTGAGTTAGGAGCAGAGACAGATTTTCACCCCTATCCCTCCAGTTTGTAATAAAACAGGCAGAATTCATCACAGACCAAATGTAAAATGCTTAAGGCAAGCTCACATCCTTTCATCCCTTCAGAGCTGGAAAGAAACAGAGTCTGTACATTAGCAAACGTTAAACTCTTGCGTATGAAGATGTAGGATGTAGGATTAATGCCTACTGAAGGGACAGATGTATGACCCTCACATGCACTAACTATACATTAGGGCAGTCACTCTATTGGTCAGGAGACGATGGTGTGAAGAAGCACTTCTCACCAGGGAAAAAAACAGACTAGAGCGGGAAAAAGCCACTCTAAGATGCATCCACTCCATCTGCTAAGATGCACTTTAAAAAAAACTCATTTCCCATTTCTGGCATCCACAGTGCAGATCTGCTGGAATCTGCATGCCTCACCCTGCAGTTCTGGTGCATACAGACCACACAGAGTTTTCAGCTATGACCCTGGGACTGGCTCATCTTTGGACAAAACAGACCTATGCCAATGCTGGATTTGCACATAAGTAGAATTTTGCTTGGACTCTGTCTGCCCACATGGGGTTTTGTGGCCTTGTAGGATTCTGGCTGGCTGTACTTTAGTGTATCCATTCTGATTTAGCTAATTTGGAAAAGACTTTTCCCAAAGACTTTTCTCCTTCATCCTGTAAACTAACGAAAAGAAGAAGAAGTGATGAATAAGTGATGAAAGTTTGTCAAACTTTCTTTTCATTAAAGTATGAAATCTTTATGCTAAGAAAGCAAAAGCTGATTGTTTCCCAGGGTTTGCTGGGTTACATGGAAATACTGGATTTGACTCTGGTCACATCCAATTTTTGCGTTAGTCTAACTCATAACATTGAATACTACAGAAGCAACTGCAATTTCAGTGCATTTCTGAAAACGTTCATTTTAAGGGCTCATCAAAACACTTTGTTAGAGCAATCCTGAAGTCTCACCTGTCACTTAAAATTCATATTTATAAGGGAGTCATAACAAAGGTGAGACCAGCTGTTTTTGAATTGAATCTTTCAGCCAAGGTAGTTTTTGACTGTATTAGGTGTGCTGGCTCATGAGTTGTAAGAGTATTATACTTGCTCTTAGCAGTGCTGAAAACCTGCTGTTCTACAAGATGCAATTATTGGCTTTGATCAGCCTAAATTGTCAGATATAAGGAAAAACAAACCTGCAAAGAAGACAAACAAAGAAGTCCTCTGTGATGGACTCAATGGGGATTTGTGCCTTGCTAAAACAGGTCCACATGTATTGTAGAAGGCAACTACTAGACCCTGGCCCAACTTCTGGAAAATATAAAAGAAAAGATACTGACTGAAAAGGTAAAAATTTAGCCAAAGTTCTGATAGTTTTTTCTCTTGTAGCAGGGAGTAACTTTTTTATTTTATCCCCCCCCCCCGCACTGTAGCAGCAGGGACTAACTTTCCCCCCTGTATAATTGGAGGCTATGCATTCATAGCTGTATGTGTAGGTAGGTAGGGAACTGCTGGATACATTAAAGCTGGAAGTTAGGTGCTAAAGGGCATCAGTCCTGCTGCTCTCAGCTTACCTCTAAGACATTGAGCTCAAATAGCCAGGTGAAAGGTTAGAAAAAAAAATCACGTTATAGCAAAGTACCCAAAAACTGGACACCATTATTTCTCTGGAAACATGTTCTCCCAGCAAGTAAATTGATTTTTTCCTCCATTAAATTTGTTTTTAATTCATCTAGAAATTCATACAAGTGGTTAGCACTCATGAACTTCTGAACAGTATTTGGGAGTAGATCTCTTGCCTACCCATTTACCTCTGCTATTATGAAGCTTTAAACAATTCACCTCCCTGCATGAGGTGTTGCTATATTACAGATCAAAGTTTTTCTGTTTGCAGAACCATGGAAAGAATATTTTAATAATTTAATCTGTTTGATTAGAACTCGGCATTCAATGAGTAACAAGTTTGTGCTTTTCCACAGAAAGTGTGGATTAAAAACTCCAAATGAATGAGTAGGACTTTCTTGCTTCATATTTTACAGTCATTGCTGTATTGATAATTCATTTTTTCAAGTGAGTAAAAAGTATGTGGCTTATCACACTAGCACCTCATTACTAAGATCACAGGCAACATATTGAAAATGGTGGGATGCTAGTTAGTTCCAGTGCTTTATGTAGCTATTAAAATTAGCTGCATCAGAACTTCTTTCAGTTTACACCATGTTAAAGGAAGTTAAAAAATGCAGTTCTGGTTCTAATCAGCTTTTCAGATTTACTGTATTCCAATATATCAAGAAGACCATCAGTAGTAAATCATAATTGTGTATGGGTAGAGATCATGGCTCTAGAAGGGAAGTACGGCTGCTTCATTCCAAAATCCACTGATTTTAAACATGGCAACAATTAAATTTTCTAGTCACAAGCTCATGTTCATGAGCTTGTGAGTAGAAAATGATCCCTGTAAGATATTCTTTTTGAAGAGCTCAACATGAACTTTCTTGACTAACTGCTATGGGACTTCTTCAGCTAGAAACACTGACATTAGTTGGAAAAATGCATAGGTTTAGTCCACACTGCACACTGCACCAACAACACATCTTGATCTTGTGCACTCCATCATCTACAGATTTTAAATAATTTTTGAAATTATTCTAGCAGTCAGAAAGGACATTTAAAATTAATTACAATACTTCTCTATCAAAACTGTGTTTTATCTTCTGAGTAACATTTTCAGGTTCTCCCCTAACATTTGAATAGTAAAGACAAAACTACCCAACATTTTGTGGTGCTTTTTGTAGTTTTTCTCAGCTTTTCTAACTGAGTCAAAGTTATCTTTTCAAAGTTGCTGTTTTGGTTTTCAGTTTTTTTCTTCATCCACTGTCACAATGATATCCTGTCTGGTCTGTGAACATTTCCACAGACCAGAAATCTATGTTTTCACCAGAAATAAAAAATGTGCCAAAACATGAGTTTTGGTCATGGTTACACTTCAGTTGTAGTTTATATTTGATTTGATGCTGCCCCTTAGAAATGACAACAGCTTTAGAGAAGGTTTGAAAAGCATGCAATGATCCATTGCAATCATTACAAAATAGCATAGGAATGCCTACAACAGTAGGAACAACACCCTGTCTATAATTCAGTTTGGCTAATTACATCCTGGTATTTGTAAATTCACCTTTATTTCTAAGCTTGATCCAAAACTTCCAGAAATAACTGTTTTTTCCCATTACCACTTTCTGGAGTGGGATAGGTTGTATTTCACTTCTAGGTGAAGCCATCTCCATGTTCTGGTTTTTATTTTATTTTTATTTTTTTTAATAAGAAATGACCCTTGAGTTTATAGGGAGGTGTAAGGCTCTCATCTGAATGATGAAAAAGGTAAATTCCTTAAAATTTTTCCAGCTAAAATAAATTTGATTTTATCAGTTCACAATTCATTCTTTGTCACACGGACCCTCACCATGAAAAAAAAAATACATCAGTACAAATTGACAAGAGGCAATTGTCTGTCAATGGACTTGCTTTGTAGGTACAGGAAGAGGCCAAGAATAAAGTATCTTACAGCACAAGTGCACCAATCACTCAAAAATTGCCTGATTCTGTTGTCAGGATATTGAAAACATATCTTTAGAAATGCATGAGATAATAATGAATAATATAGCAAACAATGAGTTAAAATTTCAATGTAAGAGAAACTGCATTTAAGAGACTTCCTAAATATGCTAGCTGCATGGCTCAGAAGTTTTGTTTTGCAACAAAAGCCTGAAAGAGAAATTAAATAGTAAAAATCTGCACTTCTGAATATGATTAACACATATTAAACTGCATCTTCAGCACAGTTTCATATTTAAGGTGTTTGTGTCTTGTTTCCATCTCTGTCTACAACTATCTATCTGATTCTGTCAGACTATGATAAAAATACAGATTTGGATGTCATTCCTTATTAAATAATCATACAATGTATAGATGCTTCTCAGCTACAGAAAGAGGGTAAAGCAGTCGCTCTTTAACAAATGCCACGCTATATGAATTATGCAATTTCCATGGTTATAAAACAACTTGAGAAATTGTACTGTAACAATATGATATATGGTAGGATTGATTACTCCAAAAATCCTTTCAAGGAGGAAAATTGCAGGGGGAATGGGGAAGGGAAAAGCTTTTTTTTTTCTGTTCAATCTTCACTTCCTAAAAATTTAGCTTCTGTGGAGAAAAACCTCACATTCAGTTGTTACATTGAGTGGTCATTCAATTTGTTTATTAAATAGTCAAATATATTATTTTCAGTATATATGAATAGTTTAATTTATTCTGCTGAAAGAGAGATAAGTATCAGAAATAGCAATAGAAGACATATAATGAGATAAGAATACTAGAAAATCTGAGGATTTTAGTACAGTCCATTATTCATTCAATTCCTGGCAGCCTTTATGATTACAAATCACTTGATTGACTAACTAGACATTCTCAAAGTGAATTATGAATCAGGTTCATTTTTCCTAGTTGAGAGTTGGTACATGTTGTAACTCTTCCACTTTGTGATATATCAAGCTCTTGTAACAGTAATAAGAGATATAATCAACTCCTTATTTCAGAACAAATAAATTGGCTTTTCAAAAATGAAATGTGGTTGCTAACATTTTTACAGTGTGCAATTTAATTCCTTCCTGCTATTCTCAGAGTGCAATCTGGTGTGATGACACAGCTTTTGAATATTTGACTTTGCTGAAATTCTTTTAGGAGACTCAGACTCTCAGTCCAGGCATACTGATATCAGTGGAAATTTGGTGTTTGGTCTAAGAGCAGTGAGTGGTCCCTTTACTTGTTGAAAACAAGCCTCAGACACTGAAAACCTGGGCCACAATTTGGCCTTTTGTGCCTGGCTCTGATCTCAGCTTGGGAATACTGAATAGTTTTAAAGCTGTTTAAGTTTACTTTGAAACACAAAAAAGAAAAAAAAAAAAGAAGAATCTCTTCTAAAGTGTGCTTGACCCTCAAGTCCTCTTTCATGAAAAAGTCCCTCAGGCTTTTGTGGAAATTATGTAAAGGGAATGACTGGCAGGCTAGGGTAGGACTCATTTGTAGAAGAAATGCACAATCAGATCCCAAATCCCTCTGGAATAGGTTTAGTGAGAGGTGCATTTCACCTTCAAATGACTGCAGGGAAAACAAAATTAAAACCAAAAAAGACTGCCCAAAATCTGTGTGAGTGAATGTCCAAGATAATTACTATGAAGAGCATTTATGCCTTGCATTTGCATGGCAGATGTAGCTTATAGTGCTGGTTTGGCTTTCTGGGATGGAGTGGTCTCTGGATGCTTATGTCCCAGTCAGCAGAGGCAGCTCCTAAGTGTGGTGATATGGGCTGGGGTATATGATAAAGTGCTAGGTCTGAGGGACAGGGTACACCACATCCTCTGGTACATGTGCTGAAACAACACATCTTCCCACATGGGGTTCTGTGCAACAACACCACCGCACTGTGCAGGCAGGAGAGGATTTTTCTGTTGCTTAGGGAGGTTAGCCTGGTGTCTGTGTGCTTATTTTAGTTCCAGTAAAGGGATAGGCTGATATACAGTGGGTTGACATTATTTGTAAAACAATTTTAAAGACTTCAATCCTCTCTGTTTCTCTTCTGAAACACAAAATCACATCACTAAAACAAGACCTTTTGGGAGAAAAGATGTATTACCACTTTAGTTTTGGAAGGACATAATGTGTTCATTCATTATAGAAACAATGGTTACAGACTTCAGATTTCTTCTTTATTCATCTTTCTTTCCATCTAATTTCTAATAACCTTAATTAAATGTTGAGTAGTTTAGAATATTATTAAATAGCTTTCACAGGATTTAAATTTTTTTGATTACATCATGAGTATAGATTATTAAATATTCCATTCATTTAAAAATTATGATTAAGAGGATAATACCAAAAAAGATGTTTGTAACAATTTTAACTAAGCTGTGTTAATTGAGTTAGGGAATAAGAAATGAGATTTAAAGGGTGAGAAATGACTGAAATCAAAGCCTGCATAGTTTTGAAATCAAGTGGATGAAGAGAATGTCAGAATGGAGAAGGTGGGGGGGTCAAAACCTGAATGAATGGTTTGAATAGAAAATTCACTTACTTTTAGGCCATGTGTACTGTTTTTCACATAAATGGTTTGCAATGGCACCTGATGTCTTGTGGGTAAACATGAAAGGTAAAAAATGCCTGCTACTACCAACAGGATACATGCTACTCATTGTCAGGCAAAGGTATGCAACAAGAATGGACACAGAAAAGTCTGCTCAAAAGTTTCCACACCTGGCAGATCTGCATCCACTAATGTGCACAAGCACAGCAGACACACCGCTGGGATCACTGTCCGAAGTGGTGCACGGAGTGGGAATGACTTTGTTTAAAAGATTGACACAGGCAGCCTGTTAAGGACAGGCTAACTCACATGACCAACATCAGGCTGGCTATCACATGTATCTTGCTTGCACATGGATTCCTTATACTCAGTATGTGCTACCTCCTTCTTTGGCATGTTTGCTGGTTTCAGAAGTTTTGTACTGATTCAGGGCATTAAGAGAAGGCTAAAACATCATATGTCTTAATGAAGCTGCGGAAAGACTGACTACAGAAAAAAAATCAGCTCTTGAACCCCAAAGAGAAAAGCATAAAATGAATCTGAATTTAACCAAGAATAACAAAATACTGTAATGATATACTAATGATGGAGACATTAGTATTGCAGACTTAGTTATGTAGGCTGGGATTTAATATGTACCTCTTTCTTTCAACCTTAACAGCTTTAATTATTTTTACAAACAAACAAGCAAGCAAGTAAACAAACAAATTCAACGCATCCTTAAACACTACTAATAAAAAAATCAAATCATCACTGATATTTGAAAACAGAAATCAAAAAGAACATATTGCATTCACACCAACTACATACCAAGCAGAATCTTAATAACATTAACCTTTACTCTATCAGATATTTTCAAGAAATACCACTACATTTTTTGCAATGGCTCATATCTGTCATTTAACTGACATGTGAACTTTTCTAAGTTTGCCAAATCACTGAGGCCTGAATACCATTCAGCAGTGTTAATTTTGTTTTCCTATTCGAGCTTTTACACAATTATTCTCATGGCAATCATTCTAGCCCTGAGTGTAAATAATACTTCAAGTGGTTTGTTGATATCCAAAAAACAATGTATATCTACATTAAGAGACTCGGTAATCTAATGGGAAAACCATGCATATTATTAAGCTGAAATGTCTATTTCTTTCCTCCCAGATGGAAAGTAGTACAGGGTAGTGCCATGACATATGCATTAATTTTATTTCTTCCGCAAATTTTAACACGTATTATTTTTGCACATTTTGAATCTTTGCCTCCCACCCAGTATACAGGAGAGTTAAAAAGGAATTTGCTGCAGAGAAGATCTCAGTCTTAACAAGGGCCCTAGGTGAGCTGAGGAAAAAGAGAATGGGAACAGTTCTGCTTTGGAGAAGAGTAAGAGAAAAAATGAAAGTTTGATAGGAGGAAATCTGAGGAGGATTACTGGGGGAAAAAGAGAGACAGGGAGTATACCATTTTCCTGGCTCTCACATTTCTGTCTTATAGACTGGGTATACTGGATCTGAAGGTTCTATCAATAAATAAAGAGCACAATTAAAATGAGGATTACAACCAAAGAATAATGAAAAACATAAATCCCAGTATCTGTTTACCAGTGTTGCTACCCAAATAAAACTTGGTCTGTAACAGATTTCTTCCTAAGTCTACGGATTTCTTGCTTATTGTTTTCCACAGTTTTATTTCATATTATTTTCTTTTCAAAATTCCAGGGCTTTTCTTAAATTTTTTTTTTGCTTTTCAGTCCAATGGGGCTTTTAATTTCCTCAGGATCTGAGAAAGTGGAAGGAGCACACTGTATTGCAAGATGAATGTTTGTGTGGGAATGAGCTGCGTGGGAGCATTTTATGAAGTACTTTACAGGTACTCAAAAGAATAAGTTTAAAATTGTGATTGCTGATGTTTACAGATGTACAAGCATAGCATGGCATAATCTCTAAACACTTATGGCCTAAGGAGAGGTAGGACATTACAAAACAAGGATTTACTTATTTGATCAGTGCTTTTCTTTTTGCTGCTTTACTCTCTGAGTTTCTGTAAGTTGGTCTTTGTATGTGTTTGGACTTCACAACCTGTGCCTATCACTTACAAGGAGTTTTGAGCCAACATCAGTTAATGGAATCTAGAGTGGGTGTTGAGTCTTGAGGGGAGCCCTGGGTAAACTGGCTCAGAGTGGTGGTGTGGGTTCAAAATGGTACTGCCCTTCCATGCTGGCTCAGCCAAAGGCTACAATAAGGCATCTGCTGTACTTAGATGAAGTGACTCCTCCTATTCCATAGAGGAAAATGATATCTACAAGTGACATGGAGGGTGGAGAAAAGGCATGTGTTGTGCTCCACAACACACCACCCAAAGCAGCTCCTGGGAGAAGCCCAACCTGTCACACATGCACAATGCAAGCTGGCTGCCTGTGCCTCTGCAGAACTGCAGTGAGGGCCATGGACCTTTCCACTGTATAAAGACTTTCTGAATTGATGAACACATCTATCTCCTGAACAAAAGGAGGTATTATGGCAGATAGGCACACGCTGCTTGATTTGAGCATCACAGTGCCCAGCCAGGTCAGTGCCAGATACATAATGTATTCTGAAAAAACAGATCTGGCGGCAAAGCACAATAGTACATACCTAGCTGCAAATTTACATAAAATCTAATATTTTTGTATCTGCTTAATCTGCTTACTTTTAATTTGACGTACATACTGTTATGAAATACCTCGGTCTTCTCTCTTTCCACTGAGCAGCTGTGGTCAAAAGACATCTCATTTAAGTGCTACCACTAGATGGAAAGAAGTCAGCTTTTATTTCTCTAGTCCTTTTTTTGTCTTTTTTTTTCCCTCTTCTGATCAGCATAGATGCAGTTTTCATCAGGATATTTTCTGTTGTGTTTGAATTCTTCTTTGTGTGATTCCCAGACAGTGCAGCACTGCAGTATCACACCCCTCTCTGGTATGTTATTCCCTCAAGACTCCCATGGCAGAGAGAGATGGGTAATGTTTTCTGAGCTTCTTCCTCTATTTTTATTCTTCCTCTATTTCTCCTTTTCTATAGAGGATCAAAATGGATTATTTTCATCTTGACATGCAAATGCCTAGGCTGTGCCCTTGGCTGAGATCTCAGCATTGACTACATAAGTGTAAGATATGGGAGCAGTAGAGTTTTAATATTGCATATGGAAGCAGCAGCCTTATTTCTTAAGGAAAAAAAAGAAACAAAGTTACTGTAGTCCTTTGTGCATTGAAAAATAATAAAAAGCCTAATAAAAACATTTCTTCATGCACTACTGAATACTATATTCACATGCAGTCATTGGTCTGCAGAGAGGCAAATGAACATTGTGTACAGCTCAGTATCTTACTGTTGTACTCAGATCTGCCTACTTGCCATGCCAAAAGTATCAATGGGAGTAAAAGACACATGAATAATTTTACCAAGTCAGATTATGCCTCCAAATACGAACATTTAATAAGTGGTGGAATTATAAAAGAAATAGAGAGGATTTCTAAGGTTGCTTGAGAAACATTTACAGAGATAAAAAGGTCAAATTCTTCACCAATTTTCACTCTGCACAACAGTAGTTAAGTAAATGACCTGCAAATCGGTGCAGGATACAACTCTCAGAATACATTGATACAACATAAAAGTTATCATGTGGTTTCATGTTAACATGAAAGAAATGGTATCTGACCTTGAAAGCATGCACACTGGCTTACTGTTTCTAATTATTATAATATTCTTTTTCTGAAACAGCAGCAGCAAAACACTATCAAGAAACTGCCTCCTGGCTAACATTCTCAGCAAACCCTCATGGCTATTTACACAGATGAGCAGCCCAACAAGTAAGTTGTTAGTTTAAATGAAAATTATAGCAGGTAAAATTTGTCAGCCTGGGAGCTGAACTAACCAGGAAAAAATTACACAAAGCTGATGGCACAGTTTTGAACATTGGGAAGAATAAAGGAAAGCACAGCTACTCAAATTAACTCATGAGACTAAGGTAAACAGGAAAAGTCCACATCTATTGTTATGTCGCACACAGCTGATGAGTGCAAGACACTCAGAAGTGATGGCTTAACTGTGCTTTAACACACTAAAACTCAAGTGTTTGTGGTAGGCAGTGAATTAAGTGTGGACTGACAACGTAGCAGCATGGTGCTACTGTTAATTGTTCTTGCTTTTTACTTTCCTGCCGGAAAAGTGACTGGACGAGTTTAGGCAACCTGGATGCATTCTTCAAAGCATTCCAGAGAAGTAAACATGGTATTTGTAAGAAGCTGGGGAAGCACTCTGGCACAAGGTTCTAAGCTGGCTGAGTGGGGTGAGGAGTGGGAGAGGAAAGGTAATAAGTCACTCTGGGCTTGTTCTACAGTGTCCCTGGCTGCTGTTCAGATAAGGTCTTGCACATAGTCCACTGACAGGCTCACTGCCAGGAGATTTGTTACTACAAGAGTTTTGCTTAGGCAGGATTTCATTATAAAAATTGTTTCAATCCTCCTTTTATAAAAATCTATCCCACCTTTCTCTTCTACCCCAGGAGGAGGAATATTTTGTGTATATATCTGGGTGAAACACACAAACAAATTCATTTCACATGGATAATATATTCAGAGCGATTTGCTTTTCAGAGTCAGAAGCTCAAAATCATGAATTTATTATGCAAAGTAATAATTGCAAATTATACTGACAAACTCCATTCCAGAAAAAAAAAAAAGGGAGTATTAATATAACTGAAAGGATTTAAAAAATACTGTCTCTTAACTTGGGGCTACTACAGATATTTTAGGAGGTTATATATCTCTGTTCCATGTAAACCACCAGCGGCAGTAGCTTTCATTTTAAAGGTCTAGTGAGATACTGCAATTAATGGGCCATCTAACAGCATATGTCGTGCTTGTATTGAGTAGCAAGACATGGAAAGAAAATGAAAGAAATGCTTAGTGCCATAAAAATTTGCATCTCTTTCTAGTACAATTTTAGTGCAAAGAAATGAAATATATCAGGGTCAGAACATGAAAGGCTTTGACACCAGTTTTTGGGTCAAGCTAGGCTATGCCTTTAGTGGGATAACTGGACAGCATATTTTGACTTTGTGGGTCTTAAAGAATCTGAAATGCCTCATTAACAATCCCTTGGAGATATATAAAACTTCCCAAGGATGACTGGACCAGCCCAGCTTCTCCATGTGAAACTAGGGGGAGGTGGATATTGCCCTTCAAGATGCTCACATGTTCCCTGCCTGGCTTGGTCCTTTGTGGTCATCAGCAGAAAGAGGCACTGACAGCTGCCAGAGTCAAGATCTTTAATGCAGTGCTTGTCAGCTAAAAGAGATTTATTTGCTCTGCTGGATCTGTAGGTTATATCAGGGGTACTCACAAGATTAATTTGTAATCATGGTCTTCTTCACAAAAACTGCACAGCTCTTTGCTATAGGAGTATTTTTCTCTCTGGCACAGATGTTCCATTAGAAAGCATTCTGTAGTACATGTTATCCAGGCTAGTAGAGATTTGTGGGTAGTTATGACAAAAATAATGTGCCTGTAAGCTTTGCAAGTAACGATTGCAGTACTTAAATTACAGCACCATTAGAAAATAACTTTAGTTCAAGCTAAAGTTTCTAAAGCTAATACTTTAGTGATATTTTTAGCATTTCATAAAAACATTATGACCTGAATGCAAGGATGGGATTCAAGTGCTCTACAAGTTTTTTTCTGTCTCTGTTACACATGCTGGCTGTGCTCTTGAGAGAGTATAGTTCTTTCCCTCCCATAAGTGAGATGCATGAGAATCACTTTTTGCTACCAGCCCAGGAAGAACTTATTCAGATTGTGGTGTGAGAGTCTCCATGTAGCTAGGTTTCCAGGTATTACATGAGGCATTTGGGGCATTTAAAACTTCACCTGATTGTAGTTCAAGCCTTAAGCCATGTGCCTTTGTGAGGGAGAAGAGTGATAGTTTAGCATTTGCAAGGGACTTTGAAAACTTAGGAGCTGTGGGAGTTTACAACCCACCGCAGAGAACAAACTATCTAACCCTTATTATCTTTTCTCATAGTGTGCCTTATTGATAGTGATTGCTGTAAAAGGGGTTCCATCTTGTTGAAAAAGGTCATTAAAAAAAATATGTAACTGAGATGTTTGTGTGTAAGCACTGAATTTGTTGAAATTCTCCTTAACTGAATAAAAAGCTATTTTGCTTTTCAAGCAAAGCAAGAGAGATCATGATTTGCAGATAATTTACACAGCCCCCAAGAACCGACATGTCTTTGAACTGAAAAAGAGGAGCAGTCTGCAGCCTCCAGCCACACCCAACTGTGTTATCAATAGCACTTGCAAAGGTAAACCTGCTCCTTAGGCGTCACAACACAGTTCCTCCAAATGGAATCATACTGTAGTATGGTTTTGGTCTACCCCATCAGATAAGACAGACACAGACTAATAAACTCTTTCAAACATGCAGTAAATCCAACTAAGAGCACAGTTAAAGTTAGAAAGGGGAATTGGAGTTCAGCAAAACTCAACAAAGCTGAATAACTACTCAATTGAATCCAATTATCTTGGTATTTGGGAACTACTTTGTGTTATTCAAATCATGCTTGATGTGGCACTGTTTTGACATGGTTTGGGAAGTTCCTGTCACTTTTTCATGTTCTCAGTGAAATTGCTATCATGACTGATGATTCAGCAGCAAAGAATGAGGTACTCTGTATCTCTCCATCCATTGATCCAAAGAAAATTTGCTATAAGGTTTAGCAATAAGTCTTGAAGTACTACAAATAGTTACAATTGATCTCTACATGCCAAATAAATGAACATCATAATGAAGTGCATTGCTATTAGGCAAAGATAACAACAGATGTTCTAGCATGAGCTGAAGATGGTTAAAAACCATGTTGGTGGCCCCCAAATTGCATCATCAAAATGATAATGTAAAAATGAAAACTCAGGTCTGTATTTCCTTGCTAGGGTCTCAAGTCTGATTTTGAAGCTTCAGTTGGCCCTACTGACTTGAAAACTACAGAATAGTTGGATTTTACTCTATTTTAACCTTCAAAATGTTTGGCAGTCTAGACTCCTTTTTCTGCTGGTGAAGGAGACAGATCAGCCCATCACTGTATAAGAGAGGCAGGCTCTGGATTGATGACTTCTGAAAACACTGAGGTGATCCTGGACTGATGTGCCTCTAAAGCTGATACCATGCAGGTGGCTCCAGCATGCAATCCACAATGCTGAGTGAGCAGTTTATGTTTCCTACCCTACATCTCAAAACATGTCCAAAACAGCAGACAGAAGCATCCATTCACTTAGCAGATAAACCATCTAATGAGTGTAGGTCTTATGGGCTGGTTTTTTTTTGTTTGTTTCTCATCAAACTGACAAGTGAAACAGTGTTTTCTGTTAAAATACTTTGGGAAGAGGACAGAAAGTGATAGTGCCTGCCCTCTTCTTGTAGTGCAATAGCCCTATTGTCAGATCTGTCACAGAGGAAGAGGGACACATGGGTCCCATTTCCCCTTCTGTCTTGAGCTGCTCAGACCTTTGCTTCCTGCCCTTTTGAGAAAAGTCTCTAGTCAACGGGAGGATTCAGTATTCACCAATGAGCCAGTGAGCAAAGATGAAAGGGAGCTCATGGTTTCAGGGGTCAAGGAATCCTTTCAGTTGCACTTTCTGCTCTCAGGATAATTTCTCTTTATTTAAAGACTCACTCGTGTAAGCATACACAGTCTTGGGATGACACACTGAAATGGTTTCACCATTTTTTGCTGACCCACATGAAACGTGCCTTGCAAAAAATATATGGGACACATGTTTTTGTTGAATAGAAATTGAAGATATTTGGACTACTCAATTGACAGAAATGAGTAAGAAGGAATATAAAATGGCATTATTGAGATAAGGAATTGTACTGAGAAGGTAAACCAGGTTCTTTGTTTATCCAAGAAAATAATGAAGTAGAGAGGAGGAAAAAAAAAGTAATCAAAGGAAGCTTTTATTTTCATTTTCTGTCTTTCTCTTTTTTTCCTAAACAAAAGCTGGAATTAACCTGTTGAGCTAATTACTACTAGGTATAACTTAGGCCAAGAGATTAGTAGGGTCCAAAAAGGATTACACAAATATATACATAATGAAAATATCCATAAACTACAATAGGTAGAATATTATATCCAACCATTTTATAGACTAGTTTACCTCTTAATACCAAGTGAATCCTGTGTACCTCTGTCTAGGCAAGGACCTTGTGAAGCACTCCTCTTTTTATCCAGGGTCTGTACTTATCTATCCTACTGAAGAGAAAAAAAGAAACCACAATAAAAGAAGTCAGCTAAAATATAATACATGCCTCTGCATTATTTCTGTTCCAGGGGAGCAGCTCTTTTATTGCTTAGATGGAACAGTGATTTTACAAAGTTGAGTCATACTTATACTTCTTGTATTAGCATTTTTACTCTATAATTAAAATTCAGCCATGGTAAATAAAGGAAGAAGCATAATTTGACCACCCAGCTAGGAATGAAACATTGGAGCCATTTCTGTAAGAGGAAATCCACAACAGTGGGGATGTACTTTTCCATTATAATTGTACTCCTACTTGCAACCGGAGTGAGCTGACAACAAAGGTATTTGCAGAATAGCTTCACACCAATAATGCAGTGGGAGAGATGGACATCTATCAAATTCTCTATGTGTCATTTTATGCAGGCTGAGAATAAACTTTTCTCTTCCACTCTGTTACAAGGATCACAATAATGCTTTGGAAAATCAGAGAGCATTTCAGGGTTGGGCTCTTCTTCCTCCTCTTCCTGGACTTAGTTATTTAGAAACTAATAAGTACAGGCAGATCTTAAAATAACTGTCAAGGTTTTATAATTGGTTTTAGTGTCTGGGAGGCGATAGAAGTTAAGGGAAGATTAACTCTCAGATTATATTAAGTCAATAGTTATTTACTGACTGTAGTAAATGTCAAATCAAAATTTCATTTGAATTTATATAGTCTTTTCCTCTCTGATCTCTTTTTTGCTGGTCTCTTGAGCCATCTAAATTTTCCCATTCAGACGAAGGCTGCCCTTCTAGCCTCTTAATGTGACCCTAGGGGTGAGAAGACCAACTGGTTTTCTGTTTGCTGCTGAATATATTGTTTTACTGTTATGAAAACATAGAAAGGTCTTGCCTTGCTACCAGACTCACTATCTCACATTGTCAAATCCAGAGAAACAGATCCACTGTAGTTACATCCACCAGAAGAAGCAGAGCATTGAACACTGGATTCCTGAGTGTTCTTGTGTCCGCAGGTACTACTGAAGTTTTTGCAGTCCAAAGGTGTTCACTGCCTTAAGAGTCCAAGACCAAAGAAAGGTCTTTCTACCAATATAAATGTATCAGCTAAATTCAGTTGTGAATGATATTTAATAATTCCAGAGTCCCTTTACTCTTGTTTTATAATTTGTCACATTACTTTATTACTGTTTGCAAAAGTAACAAAAGATATTGCAACAAGGATTCATTTGGGCAAATTAAACCTGCAGAGGGATTTCAAATGCAGGTTTTTGTTCTCTGGGATTAGACATCAGCAGCCTGCAGAATTATTTCTGACATTTCATCCATCATACATTCAGAATAACTAAACAAGCTGCTGATGATCTCTTCCTGCTCAAAGAACAACTTTCACAGAACATTCCCAACCTATTAATGTCAGGAAATTGTGATTGGAAAATTCAGAGAAAAAAGAAAACTGTTCTACATATGAAAGGCAGAAATCTTATAATGTGCCAATAACATGCATTGTGAGGTCTGTTCATATACACACCTTTAGCTGGTGTAAATCAGAATGACATAACTGGTGTATGTATATTGATTTAGTTCAGTCCTGGAATTTTCCCACAGGAGCGTCTAGATCCACAGCTGTCAGAATCTGGACCTGGTCTTCTAAAAGTAAACCATGAAACTGGTGTTAGGTAGAACGTAAGGTGGATTGCTTCTTTTCCTCTTCTTTGTTTGAAAAAGTAAATTCTGAAGCATGTAAGTTTTCAGCATAACATTGTGCAGTCTGCACATTTCAGTCTTTTTCTTAAATTTCTGAGCACATATTTTAGTGGCCTATGTTTTTACTTCAACCAGTTGCTTCCAGGCCAAACGCCGTCAAACTAGGTTAACTATATTATGTAAAAACTATCGCATCAGTGAAAAAAACAAACCCCAAACTATGGCTACCTCATAATTACAGGTTAATAACCTTTAAAACGTTATTAATTACTTTTTCCTAATACACCTCAAATAGGTTTCCCATTCTGGACAGAACTTCAAGGATTTTGTCAATTACAGGAGGTTTCCCTCCTCACCCTGCCTCCTTCTCTCCCCTGTTTTAAAAGTGAATATAATGTGCTTTGATATAACATGGTCTCACAGTGAAATCTATAATGATACACCTAAACTTACAGAAAAGGTAAAATCACCAAAATGGAGATTTTAGAAACAGAATGCATAATCAGATAAATGAGAACAAAGTTTTGAAAAGTATTGCAGAGGAGTAATATAAAATATTGCTAGTGTGCTTCTTACTTCATCATTGTTTTCCTTCAGTAAATGTTCTATCAGCTGGGGAGAGTTACTCACATGTTTGAAGCTGGGTCTAGTTTCTCTGAAATCAGATTCCTTATTCCCAATACTCTACTTCACAGTGCCAGCACAAACATATATCAGCAGCTGAACAGCACTTTAAAGAGTTAGGAAGGACCTATCAAGCAATTACTCAATTTCAGATCTCTGTCCCTTATTTTCACTGAGCAAATCTGAAATTGGTGTAAGCAAAGTCAAAAAAAAGCAAATAAGCATTTTGAAAGTCTGAGCATCTCATCTACGGAGTGAAACTCACCTACTGTTTAACCTTGTAGGTAAGAAGTACTGCTGTGAAGAATGATCCCTTTCCCACAAATAAAGCTTTAAAAGGTACTTGTATCGTCACTGATGAAAACAGTGAGTGCTGGTGCATTGAGCTGATGTCAGCCTTATTTCTGTCAGGGGCAAGTCCAGTTCTGGTTGCTTCTGCACTTGGAAAATTGTGTGCAAGCCTATTTCACCTCTGGTGGAATTCCCTTAGAGTTAGTAGGGCTGTGCCATGGATGAGCTGGCTAGAATAAAGTGAAGGAGAAACTAAGTTTGAAATTCTAAGATTATTTCCAAAATTAACTTCTTTCTGTTGTAGTTGTTGTTACTGAGCCTAGATTTGTGCTGTTTTCTAGTGTGTGCAATACAAGCTATTGTAGACAGATATTGGCATTTTGTATAAACAGGTGCACACTCATCCTGTGGGCTGAACTTGACAAATAAAAGCATTTACAAGCTTCTCATACGATAAGCAACAGTGTGACCATGAGCCACCTTTGCTTTAAAGGTGTTGGTGTGGCTGAGGTTTGTTAATAATATTAGTGGTGTCCTTTGTTTGACACCAGCAAAGAAAAAGCTATCACAATAAAAAGGCAGCAAAATCTCAAGCACATCTCTGCAAGTGTTTGAGAAAAGACAGGCTTTGCTGTTTACCCAGAACTTGTCTTTTGGCTTGTATGGTATTAGTTAAACCCTGTAGAAGTGCTACACTGAATAATCTGAGAAAAAAGGGAAAAAACCCTGAACCCATACAGATATGATTTACCACAAGGAGGAAGTCAGAAAGTTTCAGAACAACATCCTGATGTTTTAGCTACTTAAGCTCCATCCTTCCTTGCATTTTCCTATCTGAATATTAAAAAAGTCTGAAATTAACAAGAGAAAGTTTCTCATATGTACAGTTAGATATGTCTATGCTGTGGATGTAGGATTTCGCAAACTTTCATAAAACAGAGGAGAGTTTCCTGCAGCTGTCACTGAAAGCAGAGCTGTGGGACTATAGATGAAGAATCTTTATCCTTTTTTTCCTTTCCTTCACCCAGAAAGCAGTGAGATTTACCCTAGGTGAGCATCCAGAGTGAATCTCCCTACTTGTCTCCCGCTGGCAGAGGTGGCCAGTGTTACTGTGGGATGACAGATCACTTGAACTCTGCCACTGATTTTCAGCCTGGCTCTTCATCTATCCTCCTTCAATAATGTATGTGTAAGGGTACACAACCATTTAGGTGTCTCCCATACCAAAATTTCAGGAAATTGGGCCTCAGTAGGAACAAGTACTTTCCCACCAGAACAATTTGCTAATTTTACTGCAAGTGTAAGACTTGTGAGCAGGTCCATGAGCAGTTCTGGACCCAAGCTTCTAACCACCTTTATATATGTATTTTCCATCTTTGTGCTGGACATGTTTAATTTCTCTGAGAGCATATTTTTTTGAGCTGAGACAGAACGTAGAAAGAAAACAAAGCTGGGTGGGATGGCTTTGAAATACGAATGCCAGGCTTTGCATGAAGTGTTATTTTAGACATTCACCCAAAACACCAGAGGATCAGCCCTAATCTCTGAGTCACTAATAAAACTAATAATCAGTACAGGAGACAGCACTGAAAGTTTTTGGAATGATGGGGTTGGATGTCAGCTTGAGGGAGATATGTATATGTAGATCTGAATTGCTGCAGAACAGAGACAGGCATCATCTCAGGGCTAAGGATTTCCAAGGATGCTTTAAAAGTAGGTTACTTTATTTTTTATCCCTCTAGACTTTTTTTTTCAAAATCTGGTTTTGCTTCTGAAACATTCACAAGCAAAGAATTATGGAAGATATCTGCAACTGAGTACTTTGTAGCAGACAGCTTTTTAAATGAATGACTTACTTGAAATTTCTTTTCTGCCTGGAAAAACTGAAATTATTTTTTCAGTCTTGATATTGGAGACATAGAGTCTAATGCATGGCTCCTATGTGGTGGCAACAACTTTTTTGATTTATGCAAGCAGCCACAAAAAGCCTGGAATAAAGAAATCTTGAATAACAGGTAAAAGTTGGTCACTTTGATTTCCAAAGTGGCTCTGAAGATAATGAGAAAATATGGCAAAAAAGCAGTAGTCCACTTCCCATACTGATCACATAGTTAGGATGTGAACCCATATGCCAGACTTAATATCACTTTCTTGCACAAGGACGGAAGCTCAAAAAGGATCTGTGCTTCATGGTGACTCTTGAAGCCCCATTTCCTACATGAAGCAAAACACAGCATAGAAGTTAGGCCATCCCTCGTCTTATATTTCTCAAACTTCTCTCTAGTTCTAAACTGTTTATAACTGCAAACTTTGAACAAGGTTAACAGTCAAAAAAAAAAAGGAAAGAAGGCAAGACACCTATAACACACTGCATTTGTCTTGCCCAGAACAAGAAATCTCTTTTAAAGGGAAAGGAGCTGGCTGGGTACACAAAATAAAATCAAGACATCAACTCTGCGGTACTGTTATTTCCCAGCCTTTAATATCTATGAAGGTAGATAAATACTTCTAGATGACAGGAACTGTCTTTTAGACAATCAAATTTGGGTGAGTTGAATCCCAAACATATTTTACAACTAAATATTTCAATGAACAATATAAAACTGAAGTCCCTGTAAAACAAAGTCTTATAATATTTTATAAGATGTCTCCAGTGCTAAAATTTCAGTAGTACATGCTACTACTGCATTTCCCAAAAGACATGAAGTATCAAAAGGCTGTGATATCATTTAATGTATGACAGTGGCTGAGAGAGACAGCACAAGGCCTAGGCTGCAGATAGTAGCTTCACCCTGTGTTTCTGAATAGCCTTAAAAATTTACTGCCAAAGAACTAGGCTAGGTGTACTAAGAACTCTAAGGAGAGATATTAGGCTGGGCTTGATATACTAAGTTTTGTCTCAAGAGAGATATTATATTCACTAGGATTCTTTCTAGGTTCTTTTGTGTTTCTGGCTTGTGGTCAAAGGTTAAAAAATATATGTTCAAATTTACTTTTGCCACATGCATGTACATGATGGAGTAAAAACCTGACTATCAAGTTAAACAATACTGCAAGGGTCAATTATGGCAAAACTAGGTCAAATTATGGCCCTGATAGTGACAAGTGGCCCTGATGGTGACAAATTTGATTTGATGCAAGTTGGGGAAGATTTCCAAGTAAAATTTTTAAATTTCTTCATTGGACATCATGTCCTTTGTCTCAAGATTCTAAAGTCATAAATGCCTAAAATCAACATGCTACCAAAAGGCATATGGAAAGGTAAGTACTCAAGCTGTGTGCTAAAACTATGCTTTTCTTACAAGAAAGGTCAGCCCTTACCTGAAAGTCTATTGTGTGATGCAATCACAAAGAGCAATTGATCACTCCAACAACCAGCACCATACGTAGAATTTAGAATAAACTTCTCCTCTTTAACCTGCCTTGAGGTTCAGCTGGTGGTTTGCACTCGACACATCTGTTGGCATCAACAAGGTTGACAGAAAAGTATGTCAGTGATTGCAACCTCTGCTTTGATTAATTGACTCCATAATTTGTCTCTTTGGAGGGGCAAATAGAGGGACTATAAAATTAACATATTTTCAAAGAACTGTATCTTAATCAAGCATAAATATTTTTCTAGATTAAACCATTACAACCTCTTCCTATACTAGTAGATACTGTCTTAGCTCAAATTTGGTTTCAGTAAAAAGGTATTAAAGCATTGACCTAAAATAAGTTGTGTTAGGGATTTTTTATGTGTTGTGCATTATGGAAAGTACTGTGCTTCCTCCATCAGAACAACCTACAACAAAGACTACATGCCACAAAGCTTTGAATTCCTGAGTACCCTGGCTTTCTAAGGTAATAAGTTACTACTAGTAACTCACTGAATATTTAGACAGAGTTGCAAGCAACTCACAACCCCAAGTATTTTTTTTTAAATTTAGCTTTGGAAAAAACTGAACAAATAAAAAGACAACAAAAATTTTTAAGATGATAACTTAAACTATATGAAGCATCAAATTATATTTAAATACATCCTAAAAACTGAGTGGTCTTGCCTTATTCTTATCTGTGTATAATTTTACCCAATAAGAACATAATGTTCTTTTCTTATTATGGTTGTAAGACTATGCTATTCATACCAATTTTCATGTATGACAGATTCCAGCTCTATTTGATACTACAGTGACTATTCATGTGTACTGGTGATCACCTCCTCTTTCCATGGCTGCAAAGAGAAACACAGAAGGATCACAAAACCCTGTAATAATAATGTACAATTTACATATACTCACATTCTACCACTGAAGCAGAAACATTGTGTTCTGCTTTCTTAATTTGCCATTTGCTTGTTGAAAACCTTAAACATTAATTGGAGATCAGTATTATTTCTTGAGCTAGTGTTGACTTTTCTTATGTTTCTTGTCAAGATAATTTGTACAGACCCTTCAAGGCCAAATATCAGGTACATATAATACATAGAGATATGTGTAGACAACACGTTGGCAAAGTATTTGAAATGATATTCAAAAACTATAGTACTTTCCTCATCATGCACATTTTTGATTGTACTTATGCAATTGCTGGTGCATATACTTTGTATGCAGGCTCTTAGGACATCTTCATTTGTTAGGATATAGCTTGCCATACATATCCATCTACTGCTTTTCCACTACTCTTCAAAAATCTTGTCTCCAGACTTGGTTGAATGTAAGAGTTTAATTAGAAATTTGCAGATGTTTCCCAGAGGCTATGTAGAGTGGGATTTATGTTTCATCAATGAATAAGTTTACATTGGCTCTTATTTGAATATATATGGGCAATGATTAGATCCTCAAAAGCAAATCCAAAACACTCATGGACATACTTTTCATATCACTGAGAAACAAGACATTGACATTAGGGCTGTCACTTTTACAGTACATAGGGCGGGAATCTACAATATAAACACAGATAAAATTATTGGTTTTCAATCCAGTTTAATGATCTTCCACCCACACACTGAAAATGGGGATGCATCCTCTCTCCATCTGAAACTAGCTACCTGAGAGATTGCAGCTGCCTGCAGAACAGGCACACCTTGCACTTCGTACCAGGTGGGCAAGGTTTTAATCATGGCTGTGGTGATAAAAAGGCTGGGAAGGCTTACATTTCATGCACTGACCTAGACAAACACAACACCACACAACATCTTTGCTGCAACCCAAGCTAGTTCTCTGATTCAACTTTCCCTACATACAGAATCACAATAGGTTGGAAGGGACCACAGTGGGGCAACTGGTCCAACCTCCCTACTTAAGCAGGATCCTTCTGGAACAACTGGCACAGGATTGTGTCCAGATGGTTGTGGAATATCTCCAGTGAGAGAGACTCCATGTCCTCTCTGGGCAATCTGTTCCAGTCAGTTGTCACCTGCATAGCAAAGGAGTTCTTCCGCATGTTTAGGAGGCACTTTGTGTGCATCAGTTTCTGTCTATTGTCTCCTGTTTTATTAGTTTGCAGCACTGATCCATCCTCTTGATACCCTTACTTTAGATAGCTATACACATCTATGATATCCCCTCTCAGTCATCTCTTCTCAAGGCCCAGCTCCCCCAGTCTTATGTCATACAAGAGATCCTCCAGACCCTTGACCAACTGAGTAGCTCTCTGCTGGACCTGCTCCAGCAGCTCCATGCCACCCTTGTACTCAGGGGCCAGAACTTCTCACAGGACTTCAAATGGGGTGGCACCAGGGCTAAACAGAGAAGGATCACCTCCCTGGACCTGCTGGCAATGCTCCTAATACATTCCAGCATTCCATAAGGCCACACTGCTGGTTCACGTACAGCTGGCTGTCCAACAGGATGCCTGGGTTCTTCTCCTCAGAGCTGCTTCCCAGCAGGTCAGTCTGTGCTGGTGCCTGAGGTTATCCCTCCTCTGCATTTACCCTTTTTGAATTTCATAAGGTTCTTCTCTGCCCATCTGCCCAGTCTATGAAGGTCCTTCTGAAGGGCTGCACAACTCTCTGAGACATCGGTGACTCCCCCAGCTTTGTATCATCTTCAAACTTGCTGAGGAGGTGTTTCCCCTTCATCTAAGTCATTGACAAGTTAAACAACGCTGAACCCAGTACAGAATCCCAGGGAGCACCTGTAGTGACAGGCTTCCAACTAAACTCTGTACCACCAATCACAACCTTCTGGAATCTGACAGAGTAATCCAGACTCAGCCAGTTCTCAACCCAGCTGAAGTGTCCATTCATCCACTCTATACTTCTTGAGTTTTCTAGAGAGACAGCCTTATAAAAGTCAGGGCAGACAGCATTTGCTGCTCTCTCCTCATCCATCTGGGTAATCTTTTCATTGTAGTAGGCAATCAGGTTGGTCAAACAGGGTTTACCTTTAGCGAATCCCTGCTGACTACTCCTGATCACATTTATGTCTTCCATGTTGGTAGACATGGCCTCCAGAATAAAGCATTCCATCTTCTTCCCAGTGATCCAGGTGAGGATGACCGAATGGTAGATCTCTTTCTTCTCTTTCTTGCTCTTTTTGAAGACTGGAGTGATATTTGTTACTTCCAGTCCTCAGGCACCTCTCCTGATCTCCATGACCTCTCAAAGATGATCATGAGAGGCCTATTTATGATGTCTGCCAGCCCTCCCAGCACTCATGGATGCATCCCATCATGGCCTGTGGACTTGTGGATGTGAAATTTATTTAAGTACTCTCTGACACAATCCTACTGCCGTGAAGGAAGGTCTTCTTCCTAACATTCACACACCCTGGTCTCCTGGCTTAGAGATCCCTGGGGGCAGATGCAAAGAAGATATTGAATACCTCTGCCTTCTCTGTGTCCACTGTTACTAAAGTGCCCTCCATTTACTAATAGTTCTCTTTTGTTTCCTTTTGTTATTTACATATTTGAAAAAGCCCTTTTTGTCATCTTTGATATCCTTGGTTAGATTTAATATTAGATGGACTTTGGTCTTTCTAGACTTCTAGACTCAGGGAAAGAGGGGTCCCTGCACATACGCCTTGTACTTTACAGTCACAAACATAACTTGCTTACATGCTTCTGTGTCTTGATGCATTGCTGAGTTTGACCTTTTAGAAACCTTGGGTTAATGCTTCCCCATCATGACAGCAAACTTCCATTTTGGGTTTACTTAAAAACAGGAAAAGAAATTAAATTAATTTCAAAATCCCTCTTAATTATTGACACAAGAGGACAAAAAGTTCTCCTCTGGAGTCCTGAAAACTAG
Source organism: Passer montanus (assembly GCF_014805655.1). Lineage (NCBI taxonomy): Eukaryota > Metazoa > Chordata > Aves > Passeriformes > Passeridae > Passer > Passer montanus. The sequence continues at coordinate 874,525 of NW_024374479.1, forward strand.
TGTAAAATGTCAAAGCTAGAGTTCCTCTCCAGTAAGTTATTCTCAGTAAATTTGGTCTGTTTGTTGCTCACATACATATATAGATCTGTCTTTATATATGCTTTCTCCTCGTGAAAAGCATTCTGGCTACTTAACAGGCATGTGGGATCCTGCATAAATTATGCTGATTCTATATGATTCAAACTATAAAATAGAAAATTACATCCCATTTTCAACATGTGAATACACAGATTATGTAAAATGTGAAATATCAAACTGGAAATCCTTAATTCTCATTTGTGAGTTATTTTTTTCTTATCCCACAGTCCCATTGATTTCAACTGGGCTGAGTAAGGTCTCACATAAGACCACATTCTGGCCTTGTTCTAAAACCACATCAAGTCTCTAATCTTGCAATCTGATCTGTGCAAAGACAGTCATGTTATGCCAATGGGCTGTTTTTCTGGCGTGGGAAGACATTTCATGAATCAAGGCCATAACAGTTAACTACCCAAACAAGAACATGACAAAGCTTCACTGCAGCATTTAATCTGATGTTTTTGAGGTTATATTAACTTTTAACTTCAGAGATGTGCAGTGATTCTTCACCAAAAATGTGTAATATTCTGGAAGTATTCTTACAGCTTTAAGATGACAGAAATCACATAAATGTTAGAGAATGGCAGTGTAGTCACTTCTGTAAGTGTGAAGTGGACTACAGCAAGAAAATAGCAATGCCTGCAGAAAAAGTGATCCTTTCAGGACACACACTCCTACTGTTGAATTTTTGCATTATTTTTTTCCTGCTGTCTTATATTGACATTTCCAATTTGCTTGTGAGCAACATGGGTATGTGTCTTGGTTTGAAAGGACAGGTATCTGCTAGGGAAGGCAGGAGCATCTCTTGAAATGAAAAATATAAACGCTCTCCCTCCAAACTATAATTTTGAAATTAATGGCAGGGTGGGGGAGGTGGGGGGGGTCTCAGGCAAAGATATGGGAGTAGGAATAATGTTCTTTATCAGGAAAAATAAAATTGAAGGAAAAATAAAAATATAAACCAGCACTGATAGAGTCAAAAATCAGACCTGACACCCTGTGGGTCAGGGTGTTGGTAGCAGTCTGATTGAATGGTGACTGCAGTCCTCTTGGAGTGACAGATGTAGTTCTGTTGAAGCAGTGATCCTGTAGAAGGGTGTGGCAGGGTGGGGGAGGTGGGGGGGGTCTCAGGCAAAGATATGGGAGTAGGAATAATGTTCTTTATCAGGAAAAATAAAATTGAAGGAAAAATAAAAATATAAAACAGCACTGATAGAGTCAAAAATCTGACCTGACACCCTGTGGGTCAGGGTGTTGGTAGCAGTCTGATTGAATGGTGACTGCAGTCCTCTTGGAGTGACAGATGTAGTTCTGTTGAAGCAGTGATCCTGTAGAAGGGTGTGGTTTTCCTCTGAAGATCCAGTGGTGGTGTAGATGGGCCTGGTCTTCCTCTTTCAGTAGAAAAGAAAACTGCTTCTCTGGGAGTCCAGTGGGAAAAGGCTATGGTGTTCTAAAAATCTCAGATTATGTCTAGGTAGGAATGCTGGGCTCTTCCCCTGGGGGCGGAGCATCTCCCAATGGGATAATGTAATTTTGTCAGTCATGCAGGGACACTCAATGGCCTATTAACAGAAGATGTCTCCCCTGAGGGAAGATGGTTTCTGGAAGAGAAAAGGAAAACTGCCCCACCCGGTTTTAACAGGTGGCTCAATTAACAGAAGATAACTGCCCCATCTCTAACAGATGGCAATGGAATACACACCCCTGCCCATATCTTGCATTTGCAAACTAAGACAGTATGAAAGCTCAATCAGCCACACAAAAGGTTTAACTGAGCACTACACAGAAGTTATACATCTGTGACAGTGAAACTGAGGTACCTACCTATTTTATACAGCTTTATAGTGCCCATCTGCTCTCACTGCTATCTATTTTATAATTAATAGCGATCAGAAATATGAATACTCTCAACAGGTACTTTTCATAAACTTTCACTGAACTCTGATGGGCATATTCACATCTCTGCAGCACTACAATGTGTTTTCTTCTTACAGATATATCAGACATTTCACTCCTTTAGTGAATGGCATACAGATAGATGGATGCACCCACATGAGCCCTGTTGTATCAATGTGCAGCCAGGTCTGCATTACAAGTAGAAAGAACTGGGGCTTGACATGAATAAAAGTGTCCTATCATATTGTATATGAATTGATCTTTAATGACTTTATGTGACCATTGTTTTTTTATGGCATGAACACCACTGTAAGATTTGTTGGTTACCAACTGTTAAGCCCATATCATGAAGCTCCTATGCATCCATAGTTTCAGTTTTTAAATACATCTTCCTTGGGTGATAGCGAAAATGGTGAAGGACCCACAAGAAATATTTTGCCTTTGGCTTTCAGAGTCTCTTGTAAAATAACACTGATGGGCTACATGTCTATAGCTGCTTGTCTATGTTAGAGCAGGACTGGGATGTCTCAGATTTATGAAGAGTTGAATTCTTTCTGCATCTCCTTAGCTCATAAAAAGTTGTATTGCTGCCCTCAAAAGTGAAAAATAAAATTTTGAATAAAATTTTAATTAATAAAATTTAATTAATTAATTCATTTTGAATAAAATTTCATTTCAGACACTGTGAATCCAATCCATCACCTGATTTTGGATTGCCATTTTGATAATTACCAGGAGCTGCATAATGGCTTGAAGAGCATCTCAGTAGGATTTCTCCTGGCTGGAGAGGAGAGCTGAAGAGGTTAATCAAAACAGGTACAGCCCTTCTTACCTGTTACTGCTTCTGCTCATCTCCCATACAGCATATGTATAATCTGTGCATGTTCGGTACGGTATTCCCTGTCTGTGTACTCAGAATTATCTGAATACAGCTGTCAACATCTCGATCAAGGCACAGCTCTAATTAGAGTTCTCTGTTGTAGTTGAAGGAAACATGCTTGGAAAGTTGCTCCATGCCATGTTTCAACTACCAACTACCAACAGTGGCTGGTTTTGTTGAAACTTCTGTTATATTTAAAAAAGGATATACTTTTAGTTAATTTCAAGCTTTCGCTTAGGAAAGACTTTTGGAGCAAAAGTGAAGACCAAAAGACAGCCCAAAATGTAATGGCATGAAAGTAAAGGTGAGAAAAATTTAAATACATAAATATAGGAGCTTAAAATGGAAACTGGTGCTCCTCTTTAGCCATGGTTATTTTCTGTACTAATCTACCTGTCCCTATGAAACAGACAAAGGCAGACATGTCATCACTTGTTTTTGCGGCCAGACAAGAGGATGTCTGTAAAAAATAATTGTTCAAAAAAAAGCCAGAAAAATTAATGCCACTGAGTACCAATAATATGCAAAACAAATAAGGGTCAGGATCAGGAACACTGAAATGTGAATATTCAATTAACAATAACAGAAATGATGTGGGACATGGTATGCAAAGGATGAGTGCCTCAGGCCAAGCATTCTCAATAGCAAAGCCAATAAGTAATTTGTTAAAAACAACCCACATGACTGTTTTTTTCAGCTCATGAGAAAATACATGTTGAAGATTTGCTGTTCTAACAGCAAAACCAAATATGTTCCATAACGCAAACATAAAGAGGATGTATAACCAACACATCTAGGAAAGTGATAGGAAGGAGAGATGCTTGAGGAGAAAAAACTTGCTAACCAGAGGTTTTTATGTTGACCACGGCACCACATGTCTGACATGCTGATTTCTCAGTCAAACCTGTTGTCAACAGAAATTTTTTCTTGAACTGTAAAATTCATAGCATGTGCTTGGCTTGCATCAAGAACACAGCAGTTTATTCCCCACACAAACAGCTCTGTCTAGCTCGGCTGGGTATAAACAGAAAGACTTATTCACTAATTATTTATACAAACATAGCTGCATTCTGGAAGATTCCTAGGAACTGGAAACTGGTTTACTTCTGATTCTTACTGTTTTGATTTTCAGGGCAATCAGACTACTGAAAATCATCTAGACCTTCATCCACAGGTAATCCACAAGTGATTTTTCTCCCCCTGAGAGTACTGCTACTGCTTATTTAGTAATAATAATAATAAAGTACTTATATAAAGCAAAGTCTTTACTTGTACAAAGAATTTGTCTTCCAACCTGTCCAACTACTGAGACTACTTGCATGAGTAAGGAGTATGCCATAGCTACCAGCATCAGCCTTGCTGCAGATATTTGCAGTGTGAGAGGAATATTCTTACGTGTGCAGAATTGCATTACACTTCTGTGTCCCAGCAAACAGTGGCTTTTTCAAATCAAAATGACTACTTTTATGGAAGTCAAGTGGAACTCATTCATAAGTGTTTTTTACATTATGCACCTCCTTCTTTCCCCTTTTCTACCCACTGGTAGACCAAGCAGTTGAAATACTGAAACAAGCTTAGCAAGGGGAGTAAGAGGAAAAATATTTTCCTGGTGCTTTGCATGCTGTCATTCACATCCTCTCACTTCTTGATGAAACGCAGCCACAACAGGAAATATGTGAAATAAGTTCCCAGCAGTTTAAAGCAAAGTTTCAATGACAGAGGGTGATAGAAGAAAGAATAGTGCAGTGAAAAAGAACTATCATTTTGGACAGGCAGATCTACAGTCATCTAGGACTGTAAACCAAACCTTACCCTATTTTAAGAACATTTGAAGGGTTTATAGGACTGGGTCTCAGTTTAGGCTCTGAGATTAGCATTCCACTTGTGCAAAGTACCATGGAATTTTAATGAATAAAAGTAGCCAGAGTTTCTACTCTCTTCCTGAGATCTGTGTATTTGCTAATTTAGAGACAAATTTCACATGTGACTTGAGTGGTGCATTTGTACCAGCACCATACTGACGCAATGGTTAAAAAATCTGATGCTGAGGAAAGTGGCATATGTGAATCTTATGTTGTCCTAGATACACACATAAATGTTTCCAGACCTTAGATAATGAGATATTAAAATACTACAATGAACCCAAAAATCTGAGAGGCCAGTCCACTTTGCTGTTGTGAGGGTTTTCTGGATTTAAAATAATGGAAAAAATCAAGATTTTATTTAAATTTTTCTTCTAAATGCATGACTATTTTTCCTTAGGAAAGGAGTCTCTAGGACCTGATTATCTTTGCCCTTGTTTCTGTCAACAGTTACTATACTGAAATAACACTTCAGGCCCTTTATGCTGGGTCCTCAAGGGGAGTTGGGTATTTAACTCATTTTGGTAAAACCAAACAGATATTTTTCAAGGTCTCTATCTTAGCTAGTCCTTGTCTTTATTACAGGTTTTCTGAGTTATTTTTCTCTTTAAAATGTTCGTTTAGAGTTGCAGGGACCCACCAACAGCAAATAATGAGAGGAGCTGGGTACGGAACTTCTTGGTCTCATAATGACCATCCAAAAACATCAAAACCTGAGAATCAAGATGGTTGACCCAAATCTAAAATTTTGTGTAAGTCATTTATATGCATTTAAGAAGACTGTTCAAAAAATATGTTTTTAGCCTTGAGATAAGGTATTGTGAGATGTGTAGCAGATGCTTTGGGACAAAGCTTTAAGCCTTTTATTGACATTTGCTTTGGAAAAAATTAGGTAGCTGTCTGTATAACATCTGATCACATAGTCCTGAAAATCTGGCTGTATTCTTTTTGTTAATTAAAACCACCATTCAATAGTATGCAATGTGGTCTTTTTATTTCAATAGCATGAAATATTTTGGATATTAGCTGCTTCTTAAAATGACTATAAATTTCAACAAATACCAAGAAACACAACAGCTTCAAACAAAAGTGGAAACACCTCACCACAACACCCAATTCTTCCCAGAGCACTTAATCCAAGATTTCTGGAGCTTAACTGCACACTCTAGTGCAGTTTCTGGAGCTATAAAAATTTGTTATTTGTCCCTTAATGTCACAGGTTAGAGTAAATGCTTATATGTCACCGTGATATTTTCTGGAAAAATCCCTTTGCCAGTATTCTTCTCCTGGGAAGCTGAGAAGCCTCAGGGAAAAATGAAAACAATAATTATCTGACTTGCTTCTCCTGTGTTTTTCTGCTTTGGAATGTGGTTTGGACATTGTTTGCCAACAGGTGCGTGTCTGATTGGTTTCATGTGAATTGTTTTGACTTAATGACCAATCACCATCCTGCTGTGTCAGGACTCTGAAAGGAGTCACAAATTTTAATTATCATTCTTTGTAGCCTTCTGTCTGTATCCTTTCTCTATTCTTTAGTATAGTTTATTATAGTTTTAGTATAGCATTCTTTAATATAACATAAGATCATAAAATAATAAATTAGCCTTCTAAGAACACTGAGTCAGATTCCTTCATTTCCTTGCCATCATCAGGGACCCTGAAACTACCACACTTATAGGCTGAATTTTAATATTTGTGTTTTTGTTGTAATTTAAAAGTCACATAAAAATTGTTATAAACTGCTGGAGCACAGTCAAGTGTTTGTAAAAATCTGGCTAGATGACATATTCTCTTGATTCCCATCACTGGAAGAAGCTGCTGGGTCTTGAACAAAGTAAAAGAAGAGGCTGATAAGAGGCAAATCCTGTGAGGGGGTATAGTGATTTTTATTATGCCAATGTTCTCCCTTACACAATGGATCAGGTATGAAAATTCCATTCCGGGAGAGTACAGGAAGTTCAAAGTAGCCTGAAAGTATTCATACCTTTTGATGGACCATAGTTGACTCAACTGCACTGATGGGAGAGGCATCTCTAATGTCTTAAACAATTGAAGACTCCTGAAGTGTTTCATAATCTACATCATTGCATCATTCAGTGTGAAACTTCCCACCTCTGAGCAGGTACCTGGGCATTCCCACTTGACCATAAGTGGATTCCGATGCTTTGTGGGCTTTCCCCACTCCTGACAGATCAAGCCAGTTACCGCCACTCTGACCAACAGACATCAAAATTGCAACAACAAAGTCTCCTTTCAGCATCCAACAGGTGGTAACTCTATACTTTTCTAGTTTATTTTTCCTAATTTTTTCTATTTCTACCTCACATTTATTGTTAAATAAAAATCCTTTCTATTGACTTTGGCATATGGTTTTGTTTGTAATAATCAGATCTTAACACTATATAATTACCTTTTAAGTCCATTACTCTGTTGTTTCTTCTCATGATTCTATTATCTCCAAACTGTATCAGCTGAGCTTTTCTGTATTATTTCCCAAATAAGAAAAAAAGCCAAATGAAAAATCAAAAGCAAAGTTCACATGCAAAAATTATAAACTTCTGCACAGTTGTCAGTATGTGAGCATATTCAAGATAGCATTCTTATTGACTTAGGGGTTGCTACTTTTCGTGATGCTTTCTTGGTTAGTAAAGTCAGTAGCAGTAAAGCCTTGGAGTTGGTAGCAAGAAGTCAGTTGTGCATTTGAATCCCTAATTTTCTGGCTATAAATAGCCACATCACATTTCCAGCAAAAACAATGGGGTTGTTTTCAGCACTGCTCTACTAAGGAGGCATGTTTTTTATTTTCTTATTTTATTACAATTAAAACCATTTCAATCACAAAACTCTGTCCTGCATTTACTTTTGAAACAGAGCATGAGGGATGTTACTCAAAAGTGAAAATCCTGCCCTTCCTTGGGCCAAATGAAAGAAAATGTAGCAGTGCAGCATTACTCACTGGACTTCTATTACAATTTTGAATTCATGGACTAATTACTAATACTTGCCCCAGTGTGCAATTAAAAAGTAGACATCTTGTCATAAGCAGTCTTTTTTCCTTCTGTGTGGGAAAGATGGAAGTATTATCTTTGTCCTAGTTTTGGCCAGGACCTGGAAGTTATTTCAGACCACTTCACAGAGTTGTTGGAGCCAGAGGGAAGTGACTCTCTGGCTTCCAAGAAGGTCATAGTTTCAGATTGAAAAGAAGTGGTGGCATTGTCTGCCATTGTTCCTTGGAGTCCTTGGTGAGAATTCTTGCAAGTGAATGTCTCTCTTTTACATAATTTTGTTGTTAATATTGCTGTTGTTGCTGTCCATTTTTCCATTTTCCTATCTCACTGCTGTTCGCAATAAACTGTTGTTATCTCAACCAGTGATCTTCACCTTTTGTGCCTCCAACTCTCAACTCCATCCTGCTGGAGCAGGAGTGAACTGATCACATATGGTTTGGGAGAGCCTTGGTAAGAACACTGAATTAGTTAGTACCATTCCTAAACCATGACAACCTTTCATCAGACATGTGATAAGGAGTTGCATGCATGGAGTATAGGCAGGTTCTCTTCTTGCTGTAGAGGATTTCCACCAGTGCCTGTGTTCTTGTTGAGTAATAATGAGATACCATAATGAAACTGTAGAAGATGTATGTCAGATGGTTCTCCAATAACATTAGAAAAAAAAAAGCAGCTGAAGTATGGGATATTGAAGGCAGATTAAGTTGTTAATGCATATTAGTATATTCTTAATTTCCTTTTAATTGAAAAAGACATATTGACTTTAATTAAAACCATTTCACAGGAACTGTCAATTAGCACATGTCAAAGTAGTTAATTCAGAACAGAATTCTCTTAATTAGGGTCTGCTTTCCTTTAACTGTGGGGCCAATGAAATCAGCCCTTACTTATCAAGAATTTACATGTCTCAAAGAAATACAATACAAATCTCTAAAAACTCTTATCTATTATTAGAAGCCCATATGGATAACATTAAAATGATGGTGCTGGCATTGTTCATGTCACAGACGTCAGAGTTTCCTTTATGGCTGCTTGGAAAAAAAAAGAAAAAGATGGCTTTGAAGAAAGACTATTTTAAATACACAGATTTATTCTGCATTAAAGAGACTACAAAATTTATTATATAGATGCTCACATTTAAATTATTTAATATGTCTGCTTAGATAAATGGGCCTACTCAAATGTGTTGTGTGTTCTGTGAGCCAAAGACATTTTCAAAGCATGCAACATGCTGTTCTTCCCTTAAATGAACTATAATCAAAAGGAGAAAACAGATTAGATTTTTTTTTTTGGACAATAGTATAACTGTTAGCTTTCACTGCATGTGAGGATTTAACAGTGATTGCTAATCCAGTGGCTGTGAACATCAGTGTGCTAATGTCATCTCCATTATCAAACAGTATATAGTCTCTGTCTTGACTTTCACATTTTCTGAATATATCTCTAACTTGTTGATGGATCTCCACCTCTTGGCAGATGTACTGCTGTAAAGATCTTCTCCATGGTTTCTGGGAACCTCCACATCTGTAATGCTGGTCACATCTCTTCAGGAGTAAGAACAGCTGAGAAAAATATAACAAATCATAAAAGGAATAATTGCAAAACCTAGACTTAGTCTAATCATACAGGGTTTAGCCACTGTTTTACTGACCCCTGTCAACATAGGATTACAGAGATTAGTGAAAGGAATACTTAATAACTGAACTGTGGATTCTAAAGAGGATTATCTGGTAAAATATTTCATGTATCCTGATGGTTTGTTGAATATATTAGGAACCTGATTATGGGCCTGGCTAACTCAGCTGTAAAAGAAGAATCATTCCCCAAAATCAAATATAACCAGTGTGCATTAAAATTTAATGTGTCCTAGAAGTACACTTCACCTAGGATCCTACCCATACCAATTTTTCCCCCAGGGCAACTCTCTGGTAGGGGTGGGTGTAGAGCTGTAGGAGTGCCATGTGTTAAAATCTGTGTTAAGGTTCCTACAAAAGCTTGAACAGTGGATGAACTTTAGCTAGGTGATCTGCAAAACCAAAATATTGTGCTCCAGGAGTTCTTCAGCTCAAGCAAGAGGCTGTGTAGAGATGTTACTTCACTGCCTAGTCTCCTGTGTAAAGTGTACCTGGAATATAACTAATAACTACCTCTACTTTTAAAGGTGACTGTAGATTGGTAGCATAAGACCCTAATATTTATTAATTAATCCCATTGTGGTCCATATTTAATCTGTGCTCATCAATTTAATGCTTACCATGATTTAGAACCCATTCAAGCTGATCTAAGTCACTTTGGCACTGAATTCTGTATTTCAACTTCTTTTATAACATAGCAGAAACAGTGATTTGCATTTTGATCCTCTTGCTCAATATATTATTTGCTTCAAAATGACAATTAGCAATAACTTTTCTTTTAAAATCACTCCTACAGTGGCTGTGCATGGGAAGTATGGTTATGCTCATCACAAGGGTTTTAAAACCGTAAGTGACTGTCTTTATGGCTCTGTTATACTGAACTTCAAACTGTAAAAATATTTGAACGGTTTAAATTATAAGAAATTCTCAGATTATGGTGAAATTTTAAATCTTTGCAGTATTCCAGCCACATTATTAATTATTGATGTAGCTCATATACATAATGGCAGGAACAATGGAGAAACAGTTTTATGAAGGGAAAGTAATATATCGAACCCACAGACAAAGACAGTTAGAAAAAGAATTAAAAGCAGAAGATCCCCCCTGCAAATATACCAAAGCACCTCTCAGCATAGCCTATGTGCCATGCTGTCAAAGCAGTGCAAAGTTTTTTTTTTTGCAATTAATACTAAGGTGACTCATTGCTTAGCAGCAGCACTAATATTTACACCCCTGTGGATCTCATGACTTAGTAGCATGCTTTGACTTCAATTACATCTGTCAGTTTTTGATAGCAAGAAATCATTACAGAAGTTCAAAAGCACTTGAGCTACAGCAAGATCTTTGCAATTATCTATATAATATCTTTCTGCTTTTATTGGCTCCTTGATCTTCTGTGGCAGCCCCAACCTCTCTGTCAACTTTGTTCTGTAAGAAGTTGAACCTTAAAGCATGATATTAAAAATATTTATATATATGTATGAAAATACTGCAGTATACAATGGATTTCACCCAGTCTGACATTCTTCTTGGGATAAATGCTTAATAAAAGTTGCCCATGTGAATCATATGCTGTTCATGTATTGTTCATGAATCAAATGAAGAATCGTTTAAAAATTACTAGCATAACAGAAATTTTTACAGGCTTTTTGTTTAAATTGTTTAAATCGCTGTAGCTCTGATTTCCAATAATTTTAACCAAACAGGTATGGCAGAACTATCCCAGAAAAGGGAGTAATCGAACACTTTTCTTGTTGTTTAAAAATATTTCTTAAATATTTTGAAAGTGAGAATTTCTCAATTATGCATTTGTCCTTCAGAGCAAGACCATAGAGGGTATCAGAACCCAATCCTACAAACCGGGGTGAAAGCACAAAGAGTTTGAGGATTCATTCCATTCTCACAATCACAGTGAATAAAGCCTTATACACACGCAGAGTAGTAAAGATGATTTGTTCTGACCAGTGTGTAGATCACTTACTCAGAAGTCTTTGGTCCTTGCAGCTTGCCTTGCCTGGCACTTCCTCCTATTCCAAGGAGGACTTTAAGTCATGACAGCTGTGCTCATGTTAAACCATGAGAGCAACTGGTTTGCAGCACCCAAAGATGGAGCCTCCACCCATTAAACTGTGAGAGTTCCTCGCTGTCTTCTAGACTGATGTCTTGTTTGCTATTGTTTTGAAGCACAGCCCAGATTTTTTCAAAAACCACTGTCTTTTGGACAACTATGTCTTCTGCTGGCTATTTTTGAAGAAATCAATCTTTCTGTTAAGCAATGAAAAATAATGCTAAGGCACCTAATACATGCCCAAGTATTTCCAATGTTGTGTATTAGCTCTAAACAAGGGCAGTCAGATGGCTGTTCCCTCATTTTGAACAAGAGACCTATGGATCATCAGCAGTTCACTGATCATAAATGAGGAACTGCTGGCTTTGCTCCCACTGTGTCTCTGAGCATATTCTTTCAGATCACATTGTCTCACACTACAGTAATATTACCTACTAATTTATTAAACAATTCTGCAAGCATAACTAAAGCATTTGGGTTGTTAACATATATTTAAGAAGATTTTGAATCAATACATAGTATTTTGCGGTGAAGTCATAAAAATGTGCCAACATGAGTGTATCTAATGCTGAAAATATTGCATGCAGATGTCTGTTTCCCTATTATTCCATAAAATAACTGTTTATTTTTATTTATATGAGTAATTTTAGATGCAAACATTTTACCAAAACCCCATTCATTTAGGGAATAGATAAACACAATGAGCTTAATATAAGAAAGTGTTTTAAAACATATTTTAGTGATTATAAAATGAAAAGAAATTTAAAAAGTCCTAAACTATTTTTCTTTCTTCCTCATGATGAGAAAGAAATATAGGTTATCATCTGGTATATTATTTATTATGTGGCAGTGAAGTGAAATTTGCGCCTCACACCATGTATTCTTTACATGATGAAAAGGAGTATAATTAAATTTGTTTATTTGAAGGTTCTGCCTGGGCACATTGGCTACCAATTTTATTTTTATTGCAGTGCATGGATAGCTAAGTCACATATCCTTATGTTAATGCAGAGTACATAGGAAAGGAAAGGGAAGTATAATTTTTGTTGCCGCTTTTGTAATTTGAAATTTACATGGTGTCTATGCACATTGGCTACCATTTCATTTTTACTGCACTGCACTGATAGCAATGTCATATATAATTAAAACCAAGGTAGGGAAAAAAAAAAGGAAAACCAGATTTTCCCCCCTGCCTCTGCTATGAACATTGTCTGAAATTTTTGTATTGTGTGAATAGCATTTCCAGAGGGTGGTGGATATACTGAAAGATCTTACCTCCATTGTAAAAGAAGTATAATGCTATATGTGTTTGTATTGCTTCATAAGAGAGTGGATAGAAAATATAGTGCTACTCACATTTCTTATCAGTGGGATACAAGTTGGTTCAATATCTAGGAACAGTTAATGTAGAAACAGCCATTTCCCATGAAAACTGGAATAATAAAAGGACTTAATTTCCCCAAATCAGTATATTTTGTTAAAGTGCTTATCTCATGCATCCCAAAATTACTTCTGTGGCCACCTCACTGTCCTTTACCTTCTAAGCAGAGAGCGTGACACACTTTTTAGGATATGTAGGGGTACTCTCTATCTGTGGTGGACTCATTCCCATCAATGACTTGTATAAACAACAGTGACCAGGATGGACATGGTACCCACCTGCATGGGGAGGACCAGACAGCTGCATGACTGATCTCTTTTCCATGATGTGTCATTTTACAAGTTAGCACAAACAGGAGGCAGGAATATGGCCCTTGGATTAACTTTGGGAAAATTGTGCTTTATTATGGTGGATCTGTTGTGAGCAACTGTCTCAGTTTTGGAGAGGAAAAGAGGTCAGCTTATTTTATTTTATAATTCATTATTAAAATTTTTGTATCACACAACATTGCCTCTTTATCCTTGACCTTTGGGGCAACTGTGTTGTGGTACTGTAAACTGACTTTAATTTTTTAGGAGCTGCCCTTGGACAGACAGAAATAGGGCTGCCAACAGAAGATGTGAAGCCTCAGTACAGTCCTTCATCTACAGCTTGGGTAGTTCTACTAATCTGAGCTAGATCTTATGCATTGCAGCTTGCACCCTGCTCTTTAGGCAGAATACCACAAGCTGGTCAACAAAGCTACTGAAAAGTCTGGAAGGCATGTCTTTGAAGAGCAGCTGAGAACACTGGGTTTATTCAGTTAGAGAAAAGGACATGAGCTCATTGCTGTCTACAACTTTCTGAGAAAGGGAAATGGAGAGGGAGGTGCTGATTTCTTCCTGGGATCCAGCAGGATGTGTGGGAATGGTTTAAACCTTTTGCAGGAGAAGTTGAATCTTGCTATTAGGAAGCATTTTTTAAATTGAAAGAATGGCCAAACATTGAGAACAAAGGAATGTCCCAAACCTGTCAGTGTTTAAGAGGCATTTAGACAACGTGCTGAATAACATGCTTTAACTTGTTATTTAGGTAAATAACTTCAATTAGACCTGAAGTGATGAAGTAAGTGGACTTAGATAAGCATTGTAGGTCCCTTTCAACCGAAATATTAGTCTCCCCTCCCCTCCTTTCCTCTCAGACCACAGAGGATGGTCTCAGACAATAATGTCCCTTTCTTTTTTGTTGAGCAGTATTTTGAATGGGAACCTTTCTGGAACATATAGCTTTGCCCCTGCACGGACAGACACAAAGCTGTCTCCAAGTTTGTTCACACACCTTTGAAGAGGCTGTTAATAAGGTGGAATAAAACAGTTTCCAGGCTCTTCCACTCTTGCCAAAGAGTAGGACAATAAAGGAACTAGGCATGAGCTAACCTAAATGTGGAAGGACAAGATAACCTTTGCCAACATATCTTTAATGAATTCTGCATGGCATTAAATGACTATAGATGTATGTAATAGATTTTGTGATGTCATAACACCACAAAATGACAATAAGCCACCTGAAAACAGAAATGCATGACAGCACAGTGTACATTTTTAATGCATTGCCTTGTGTGAGGAGGAGGCTTGGAAAAACCTCCTTCTCACCCACTGCAATAAGTTACTTGTGTGCAAAAGCAGCATCATTCCTTCTTCAAAATATCACATATAATGAAAATCAAAAAGAAACACTGGACAGAGGAATCCCACAAGTCCTCTCATTCACGCTGAATTTGAAGTGTCAGTTCCTGTACTGCTGCTGCTGTTCCTTGGACGGTGTCTGTGAAAATTGGTACCCTCAATCATGCAGCACAAGGGCACAGGTGATGGCTTGCTTTCGTAGAGACCTTTGCAGTGTTGGGCACAACTTTTGATGATGCTGGTGTTCTTTTCCTTCTTTAGCTCAAGTGAGACTGAACAAGTGTGAAATATTATGTAGCAGGTGTTAGAGAAAGAGGGATAATGCAGCAGTTTTGGAAGAAGTGCTGGATGGAAATGAACAGCTAAAGTCTTCATCTGGAGAGGAAATCCAGAACTGTCCTTTCTTCATGAGCTGCATGAAAAACAGGGAGTGTGTATTGGGGGTTAGTAGAAAACAAACTTCAACTTGTTTCTAAAGGTCTCCATATGCTTTTATTTGTGTTTTCTATTTTCCTTTTGGCTGCACTGGAAATTTGTTTTATACTGGCACCTCCCAGAACATTTTTAAGTTATGAAAAACATACTTCTCTCAGGGCTCCACAAATGAACTATGACATTTTCCCCTTCTCTAGGTTTTTATTAAGCTCAGTGGGACTAATTCCCTATTGCTCTGCTCCTTGTGTAGGTCTTATGTGTCAAATGGGTGTGAAATGCTGGCTAAAACTTCAAACATATCTATATATAACTATAACTGGTCAAGCTTGAAGTTTGGGATCACACCCCCAAAATTTGTGTCTAAATCTTACATCTCCAGTGTGGGATGACCTTCTTCACATGGCAGGTGATATCACAGGTATTAATAAGCCACTTTCTCTTCCATGATTATTTTTGTAACAAAATGCTGGTTTACTGTCTAAAGTATATTTCATCATTCTATTCCCCGCTTTTTGGGTTTTTCTTGACAGCCACCATGAACACTGACCGGTAGGCTGACAATGGAAAGTAATAGCAGGAAAAATGGATTTTTCCCAACATGTTGAAGACACTGCCAACAATCCCTTTGCAATCCACCTGCAGTCTGCAGTTACAGAGAAGCTGAAGCTAAATAACCAACGATGGACTTTATATGCTAAAAATAAAACAGCACAGAAGACAAAAAACCAATTTTTAAATAATAATCAAAGTTATTGACAGAAATGATGGATTATTTTCTGTGATAAACTTTCTCCATGAAATATTATTCTTTCTCTGGAATAACTGCAATGGATGGTGACAGATGCTGGTACTCAAATTTAGTTTTATTTTCTGTCAGAAACTTATCCTTAGGGCCTTCTAGTTAGACACAATGATATATCTATATCTAGTTTAAGGAAATGTCTTCAAAATTCATTTGTAAGAGAGCTGTATTAAACCAAATATTCAGATTTGTGGTGATGGGATCATTTAATATCTAATATGTCTAATAGCAAAGAAGAAATCTGACTAAGACAGTGGAGTAAGAAATTTTAGTTTCATCACTGTTTCTTTGCAATCACTTCCCCAAATGTTTACACATGTAAGCACTGACTAAAAATCACTTAAAAAGTTTAAACCAATGCTATTAGAGCTTTTGCTGATTGTTTATTTGACCTGCTTACGTGAGTACTTGAAACTATGTGTTGTCTGAAACTGACTTGCAACAGGTGAGTTTAAAGACTAGTTTAAAACATGTGTTGATTATGAAATGAACAGAATAAGTCTAAATTATTTCAAAATTTATATAAAAATGAGTGTATCAAAGTACACTAAAGCATCTGACTATTTATACCTAAATTTTAAAATAATAAATATATAATAATTAACCAGTAATTTTGAAATAGATAATTTCCCGCTATGTTTTAATACATTTAATAATGAAAATCTTCAGGCTAGCATGTTTTACAGAAGACATACAAGCTTTTAGTGAAAAAAAAAAAAAGAGAAAGCATGCTGGTACTCCTTTGAAAGCAACTTTTAATGTGAAAACACTATTAACATGTTTGATCTGTCATGATGGGTAGCAGAATAGGATTTTATAAAAATTAAAAGAAACTTTTATTGGAATGGACCAGAAATTCAACAAAAAAGTATTTGATAAGGATTATATTTCTGGACATCTAGTACAAGCAATTATTCGTAATAATAATATTTCCTTTTATTAATGACTATCAGAGATATTGAAATGGTGTTTGGTAGTCTGTTGGCCATCTGTCATTTTCCTGGCATACCAAAGAAGTTAAAATAAAATTATTTGGGAAGAACACCATTACTTTTCTGCCCTATATTGATGATTATATTCATAATAGGAACTGATATCATGTTGTGCCATCAAGTGACTTTGTGTATTACCCAACAGCTTTCTTCCTGACAATCCAAAGATGGGCCCAGAAGGAAGAAACTGCTCACTGAACTTCTGTCTTGCTCTCAAAACATTATATTAGAGCATTTGTTGTAGGACACCACAACCAGACATGGAGAACTTTTTGCAGCAGAACAAGATGCTAAGGAATGATCTTCAGATTTCCATGGGGTTGTCTCCTGTTCATGGTGCTGCAATTTGCTGTCTGCAGATGAAAGTTATTTCCCATTAATTATTGATGCTGCAATACATCCTAGTCTGTTTTAGTAACAGATAGCTTTGCTTAGTTTAAAGAGCCACTGCCAGGAGCTTAATAGCCATTGGTTTTGATGAGCAGAAAACAGGCTGGCCTTTATTTTTTTCAGAAACATTTGAAAAACGACTACTGCCATGACCACAAAGTATTAGCAATCCCTTTTCACAAATTCAGTTTGTTCATAACCTTGTGACATAGACCATAAATAGCCTTCTTGTATTTCACGCATATGAACAATTAACATGAACAGTATATACAATATTTACTTTACAAAAAACAAACTAAAGTGCTATATGAACAACCCATCTATTGGCAAAGGATTAATTTCCTATTCCACATTAAATCCAGATTGTATGCCTAGCTAACTTGCTTGCTATGACACTGTACTGGTTGCAGGTGGTAGCAAGGAAAATATTAATCATTTGGCACTGGGGCTGCTACTGGAAAAGTTATACTAGAGAAAAAAAAACTAAGAGAAAGCTGAGATTTGGATCATAGAAAAGCTCATATGATTTTCTGCACCAGACTATGAAGTTTAGAAATGAAAAAATATTTAAAAGGAAGCTATTTTTATTTTTGAAAATGATTCTTGGTGAGTTTATTTAATATATTTTATTTGCACAGATGATTAGTATGATAATAATAGCAAAATGCTAAAAGAATATGTGAGAATTCAAAAGAATAAATCAGAAAATATTTACTGGAGTGAGTAATTTTTTGTCTGCTTTATACCTAAAACCCAGGTACCCAATAGGAATATAAGACAGAATAACAGTTAGGCTACTATTTTTTTTAACAAATTTATCTTTGTGCTTTGAAAACTGGAAAAGATATCTTGTCTGATGAATTGGATGTTTTAGTTTTTAAGTAATATAATTAAAAGTGTTGATTACAGTTAGGGTAGAAAAGCAACTGATAATGGTGTATGTAAGAACATACCAGAATTTTTTACATGCTTTAATCTTATCACAATTTCTTGCTAAAGATTTACATAAAGAAAAAAAGATTAAATTCACAGAGTATTTAATTCTGTCTTTTGTTCAACATAATGAGAAAATATTTTTGTCTTCCAAATGCAAAGAATAGGCAAACCCTTTCACTACTGGAAATGTCCATTTTACTGTTTTAATCTTGATTCAGCACGTAACTTCTTCTAGGAAAAACTGATGATTTGCTCTATTATCAGAGATAACACAGGGCCAAACAATGGGCAGATTGAACAGGCAAGAAAAAGATGAGAATTTCCACAGAAATTCTGTTACTTGTATATCTTTAAGTGATCAGGAAAGTGACCCTAGCAAGATTAAAATGTTCAGGGTGCCTTCTCCTTCCCAGACAAGAGGTAAGAAAACCTGATGGATTAAAGGATAATGCTATCTCAAACACATCTATCTGAAGGAATGACCAAGCCCATTTACCCATTTTCATTAAAAGAGACCAGACTTCCTGGCAACATATGTAGCACCAGTGTACACGCTGATGCAGGTTTGGAAGGACCTGCAGCAAACCAACTGCCGCCACTGGGGTAGTGGAAACCTAAGGATGGATCTGATTGGCAAGTTATGTAGTGAGTTGCAGCAAAGTTGAGAATGAAAACTCTTTTGGATAGGAAATTATAATAGCACAAGATATTCCCTAAAAAAATAATAATATAGAATCATAGGTGGGTCTGGGTAGGAAGGGACCCTTAAAATTCATCTAGTCTAATCCCTCTGCCACAGGCGGGGACGTCTTCAGCTAGATCATGCTGCTCAGAGCCTCATCCAACCTGACTTTGTATGTTTCTAGAAATGGGGTGGGCATCTACCACTTCTGCGGGCAACCTCATCCACTGTCTCACCATCCTAATCTTAAAATATTTCTTCCTCATATCTAGTCTGAATTTACCTGTTTTCAGTTTGATATAATTACTCCTTGTCCTTTTGTTCTATATCCTTTTCAAAAGTCCCTCACCAGCTCTCTTTTAGCCCCTGTAAGTGCCATAAGGATTTTCTGGAGCCTTCTCTTATCCAGGTTGAACAAACCCAATTCTTTCATCCTGTCTTTACAGAAGAGGTGTTTCAGGCCTTGTGGACTTCCTTATATTTGCATTTGTAGGTCCAAAATCTTACACTGGTGTCCCCCAGAGCCCAGTGCAGCACTCCAAGTGGGGGTTCACCAGAGCAGAGTAGAGGAGCAGAATCACCTCCCTTGCCTTGCTGGCCACAGGGCTCTTGATGCAGCCTAGGACACATGCTGGGGCATGTCCAACCTTCCTTCCATCAGTAGGCACAAATCCTTCTTGTAAGGCCCGCTCTCAGTTCTCAACCCCCTGACTGTATTGATTCTGGGGTTGCCCCAACCCATGGGCAAGACCTTGCACTTGGTCGTGTTTAACCAGATACATTTTCCAGAATTCCACTTCTTGACCTCATCCAAGTCTCTCTGTATAGCATTTTGTCCTTCAGACACATTGGGTCTATGCTATCAAAATATGAGTGCAGACAATGAAATAGGAAATAAATACACAGTCAATAGACTTTAAGGTGTTATGTGGATCTCCACAGATCTAATTCGGATTACTTAAGCTCATTTGGCTCTACCTTTCAAAGAAGTTTGAGTCTAGCCAAATGAAGACTCAAACTTCTAGCCAAATGAAGGCCATTCATGTGGGCTAAGATACCCATAACTCCTTTGCCTTCATGTTTCCCCTAAAGCAATTGTAAAAAAATACTAATTTTTTTGTTTTCATAGGAATTTAGAAAAGCATAAAACTAAAGTGGGCCTCAAAACCACAAAGACGCTTTGGAGTTTATACTCTGCCAGGTAACAGAAATAGAGGAGAGCATACATTGACAAACCAGGAACAGTTAGGAGTGAAAGATCAAATAAGGTGTGAGAAATCAAAATACTCAGAGATCTTTGACAACAGATATAATATTTTTAATTTAGTTACCAGTGCAAATGGTACATGTGTAGACAATATCATGCTAAAGAGAGGGGACAGAGAGGTTGAATGTTGAATTTCTCTTCCTTTATTTCTTCCTTTCTCTACTTCACTAATCCTGATGTCAAAGAAGTGCAGTTTCTGTCCATACATTTCACTGGAGTTTTATCAAGCTAATATATGGATTCTACAAATTAATCTGTGATATTGTACTGTAATTCAATAGACAATGCTTAAAAAAAAACCCCAGACCTATCCCTGTATTTTATTTTCCATGTTTTCTGGTGGTTGTTATTAAAGGTTTTAAATCAACACTAGTTGCCACACCACAATGTCTGAAATACTATTGTCATTTTCTCCTATAAGATAGATACATCAGCATAAATATTTCAATGTCAAAGGAGGTATTTCTTTTTCCTCCATGACTACTGTTAAAAGACTTCAAATATTTATAGATTTTTTCTTAAATCTCATTGTCAACACTTGCCAATACTCAGAACTTAAATTTCTCCCAGCAGATAAGTTCCCCCAGTATTTTAATGTATTTTTTGTTTCTAAATGCTATTCTATTCAATGGAAATAAAAATGTGGACTTAACAGACTGATGCATGTAATGAAAACGATGAAGCAATTTGAGAGATACAGCAATAGCAAGTTACCAGGACTGAATTATCTCTCTCCAAAATTCTGAAGAAAGAAATTTATTGATTATAGTATGTATAGATGGGAATATACGTTACCTCTTTGTGATAGTAATAATAATATATAACCACCCCCATCACAGTCTGAAAGGCACTAATACTGCTAATTTCAGGGTTTTGAGTTTAAGAAATGGTGTGAAAATTCAGACACTTTCTGGTGCTGGGAAAGTTGTTGAATTGTCCTAAAGGTAATAAAAATGCAGGACTTGAAGGAGGATAACCTGAAAGGACTGAAACTATGCCTCTTCTGTAAAGAGGAGCTGAATTACAGCAAAACAGGTAAAAGTAAGAAAGGAATAAAAAACCCTAGACTTCCCAAAATCTTATGGTAAAGGTAATTTAAATAAACTGTTCAAAGAAATACATTTCTTTGTAGGAATGAATGAACTCCTACTTTGGATTAAACCAGATATTTATTATTTTTAATGCATCAGTTCTCCCTCCCCACCCCCCACCCAGCAGGAAGGTAAATTATAATTGTACTGACACGTAGTTAGGATGGATGATAGCTCCTGCTGTGTTTCTCTGGTCATGTCGAGACATGTTAACTGGGATGGAGAAAGTAAGAACTAGCTAATATCAGTAAGGTGATTTGAGTGGCTTGAAAACGGATATGG
This sequence comes from Passer montanus, assembly GCF_014805655.1. Taxonomy (NCBI): domain Eukaryota; kingdom Metazoa; phylum Chordata; class Aves; order Passeriformes; family Passeridae; genus Passer; species Passer montanus. The sequence continues at coordinate 895,873 of NW_024374479.1, forward strand.
TCAGTGGTAGGATGCTGGGATAACTGAGGTGTCTGCTGAATTCTAGCTCTTCCTGCCAGCTCTTGCAGGGTCTCACACTACACAGCAACCTGTCTGTCCGTCCATGCCCAGGCTGTGGCTGTGTTTACTCCTGAAACAAATCTTGATTCTCCAGATTTGTTCTCTAGGAGCATACTGCAAAGACTGCAAGGATGTTGTAGTGCCAGTGGAGACTCATGCAAGGTCTGCTTGTGAGGAGCAATGAGGCAGCTTGTGTTCCCATATTTAAAAGAACAGCAATAACACAGCCAGCCAATGAATTAGGCTTTTTTTTCTGCTTGAAACCTGTAAATTATACAGAAATCAATGTCATATTGTCACCCTAACCACAAATTTGTTGCTTGCTGTACATCCAGGTTTGTTCATCTGACTTTGGGAAGGACACTTGGTATCACTTGGGTAACACACTTTCAACACAGGTTTTATTTAGCGTGTCAGATTGCAAAGCAAGTAGTTAGACCTCAGCCTGAGAATGACTCGCCTTGGATTCACCCAAAGTCTGTAGAAAAGAATATCAGTTGGGTGGATGTAGGCGTACAACAAATGGAATAACTTCTGCCCTATGCAGACCCACAGATCAAAAATAGGACACATTGATAAACAGAAATAAGATTAATTCCTCTGTCTGGCTTGAAATCAAAAAGGAATCCAGTTCTATTCCATCAAATATTTTGGCTGTTTTTTAAAAAATAGTTGGATCAGTGCATTGCTGTTATTCACTGTAACAACTCATATAAACAGATAAATATATGACTTTTTAAGCCAAATGCTCTTCTCAAGCTTTGAAATGATACTACTGTGAAAAGTTTAGCTATCTAAAAATAATCAAATATAATGCTTCATATTGTATAATAACTTTTCTATCTGAACAGGTTAGGAAGGATATTTTCCCATGTTAATGGGTAACCTCACTTTTATTTTTTCATGAGCTGATATGTTTTTGAGATACTTATTCATTAATGCTGGAGACACAATGTGCCTGGCCTAATTCTTTTTGACAGTGGTGTTACTACTCCAGTTGGGAGAAAACATTTAACATCCCAGAAAAAATGGAACTGTTGTTCCCTTTGCTTCTCATGGATTGAGCTAAATCATTCCTTTAGGGTCATCCAAATTTTGGTCTACTTTCTTTCTCTCTCAGTCAATCAAATGTAATTTTTAATGTGTCCAATAATCACTATGCCCAGACTTTACCTATTAAAGCACAAGTAAGCACAAAAGTGATGCAGGGGCACTGGCTAATGGTGACTTTCCCTCATACATACATATGTAAAAAGCTTGTCAAATACACCTCTGCCTAATAAGAAAGCACAAGTGTTCTGACAAACAACAGCAACAAATTAAAAAAATAGTCACTATCCTGTCAAATAATGTTTTTATATCAAGGATCTGGAATACAAAACATGTTTATCAACAATCACATTATGAGTAGAATTCACCTGAATGTAACACCTTCTCCCTCTAAGGTTTTGAGTGAGGCACATTAAAGAAGATCATACAACTTACTTATCCCAGGAACAAAGGTTCTTTTTTGAAAGCTGTCAGCTTGCTGACAGATATTATGAACATTTACTTCAGTCTTGTAAAACATTTAATCAAATTTGTTCCTATAGCTTCAGTCCAAGAGGGTTACTGTTTTGTTTAGAAAAATGTACATAATTGAGGAATAATGAATACATATATAACTTGAATGCAAGCCATTATCTATGATATTCATTTATTTGTAATGAATACATACTGGTCTATAACAGACTTAAGGGCAATGTAAGCAGTGTATGAAAATCTGTTTAATATAAGGCTATTTGCCAAATTTGCTATTATGCACCATTCATTGAACTTTAAGAACCTTTTGAAAATATAGATTGCATTTGCAAACTTCCATGTATGGAGAGCTGGCAAGCTGCCTGGTTTCTACTTAAAGGATCGTCATCCTTGGAAAAACAAATTTCTCCAAATAGAAAAAAGTCAGTGTTTTCATGTTTTACTGCTATCAAACTGATAAGGCTGACAATTTAATGTCTCAACACCTGAAATACCTGTGGATAATTAGTTACTTCAATCATCAGAACTATAAATTCCTCTGTTTTCAAAGGTTGTATACATATGACAGAGCTATTTAAAAGTTTTACCAGAAGCCTCCCCATCCTCAATCTTTGATTTCTCTTAAGCTATGAAATTACTTTTTCACCAAATGCATAATTTTATAATTAATGGGAAAAAAAATCAAATCCTGCACTGTAATCAGATGTTTAAACCTTTTTATTGATGTCCTGTTTCATTTAATTTGATGTGTATTTCATAGCCTGCTTGCCTGTTAAATGTATGTGGAAAGGTGCTGGCATTCCAGCTGAAGAGATCTTCCTGAGTGAGAAAATGCTCAAGGCTTTTTTAAAGTAGGCACCAAACATATATTTCCCTTCTTTGACTCCAGAAGATGCTAATAGCTGTCCCAGAAGACAGGTATCACAATGTAAAAGGCTAGCAGAGCTGTGAACCTTCAGGATCTGACTGTTAGCAAATGAGGTGGGTAGTTTCTCAAAACTAATAAAGAAAATGGCAGCAATGATGAGATGCAGAAGGACCTGACAACAACAACAACAACAACAATGAAAAAGAAAATAAAAAGAAAAGAAAAAGAAAAGAAAAGGAAAAGAAAAAGAAAGGACAGAAAAGAAAAGAAAAGAAAAGAAAAGAAAAGAAAAGAAAAGAAAAGAAAAAAGAAAAGAAAAGAAAAGAAAAGAAAAGAAAAGAAACCAGCAAAACGAGAATTCTGGGTAGTACAACATCTGGCAGAGCTGATTTTAATATTTGGCAGGTTGAGTTCAGTAATCTTTGCTATTCATATTGATGTGAAACTTCATAAAATTTTAGAGATTTGTATGTATTAATATATGCAGGAATGATGCTACAACATGGAAACAAGTTTGCTAGCACCTGCCATTCATTTTCATGATAAAAATTGATATGAACTTTTTAAAATGCCTAACAGATAACTAATTTCAACACTCAATAAGAAAAACTACATCTTTAGAGTGTCCTTTATCTTTAAAAAGTAATTAAAAAAATAGACTAAAACTCACCAGCCATGAAAACCAACATTCTTCCCTCCTCTCTTTTGGTTCTTTGATTACTTGGAGCCTTGTAATCAAACTAAGCTTAGTTTCAGGACCCTTGAGGCAGTATCTCTTAGTTCTCTGTCAGGCTCTGCTGGAAAACAATCAATCTTGTTCTTGTGCTGGTTTTGTAGAAGTGCCACAACACAAGGAGTGCACTGCTTTGCTCTTTCTGTGAAGCTTCGATGACAAAAGTTTATCAGAAGCTGACTGTATTTAGGATTATGAATATGCAATGACTCTCATTCGTATTGAAGCACAGGAACATGGTCTGACATCCCTTGCCACTTTTAGCTCTTGCAGAGTTGTCTAATGAATTGTCTTGCTCTTTCACTCTCACAATCTTTGCTGTTATGGCCCAGTTTGAGAACACTATTGATGGCAAAATATTAATTGCCAAAACCCACTCTTGATTTTGTTAAACAGTGTTGAGTCAGTGTTTAAATTGTCGAAACAGAAAACCATTAAACTCTACAGGAGATAAATCCATGGCAAATGGAGGATATCATGTCTGCATGCATAGCCATGCACAAACATAAAGGTGTATGGCACAGGTATGCATACAGTCTTGTAACTGCACTTATACTTAAAGACAGATGTGTGTGTATCAGTGAAGGGTCTCAGAAACCTAATGTCCTGATTAATTTTTTCTTTTACTTTTCCAATAAGAACAAATGGAGACAATGGAAAGTTTTTCAAATGAGCTTGACTCTGATACACTGGTATTTGATCAACTGTTTTATATTCTTCCTTATCCCATTGGAAATACGCCAAGCACTTTTCAGCTCATCTGCAATCTGTTTGAATAAGTTACTGATAAAGAGAGTTCAACATGTGATTAAGACATATGGCTTGATTTATTGTATTTGAGGAGGTGTGTAGGCTTTCAGAAAGAAGTGAAAATGACCCTTCCCCCCAACTGGCTAAATTCAGTATTTTTCTCCTATTCATCTGAAAAGTCTTCTGACATAAAAGAAGTTTTAATGGCTCTCTGCAGATTGTGAAGGGTAAAGTGACTTGAAACAGCTAATGTATTTAAAGAAGCTTAAGCAGCATTCTGAAAGGTGTGTGTGTACTGCAAATAATAAATGTTATGAAGTACTCCCAGTAGGATGTCAGTCCTCTGGAGCTCTATATATATTAATCAGTAATGGAAATCTTCCCAGTTCAAGGAAAGAGGATCTCTTTAATTTTTACTGTGATTTTTTGGCACTGTTGCTCTAACACAAGCTTATCTTACCTCTTAATCCAAATTTAGGACTGTCTGTTCTTATCAGCTGGATTAGAAAATAACGAACATCTAATGAACATCTACATGAAATACAAGAGCGGTTTAAAATAAATGTGATTCTGACAAAATTGGCTCAACTACCATACATCAAACACTTGTTACCTCTCTTTGCTTTAGTGACTCACATGACTAAGAAAGAGTGAGTGATAAAATCTGAAGAAAGATTAAACCAATCTGGACCTTTTTAAAGATCATCAATCATTCTGCACAGCCATGATATTATTCGTTCCAGTAAGCCTTGTTCTCCTATTTTATGGACATCTCAAGCCCCCCACCCCAGGACAAGTGCTACCATGGGAAATAATTTTTATAGGCAGCATCTCAGTGTGGGCCAATCAGATCTAATCACATAACAAGCTACTGAATTATTCAATGTTCTCCCTAATTTTGCATTCTTCCTGCACTTTGCTGTCACTACAGGATTTTAAAAGTATGGATTTTTACAATATTAAGAAGATAATAATTTGCAGAATTTTTTCTTTCTCTATGTCTTTCAATAATCATCTTTCCATTAGATAATTGCAGTGTACACACTACTATACACAGAATATTTTTTCTAAAATAATAACAATCCACAATGTGGCACTCACAGTGTTTAATATACAAATATAAGGGCAACAATAGCAAAACAATAGTGTTCAAACATAAAATATTCATATTTACAGAGCAAACTATAACCAGCATGTCTTTTAGCTGTTGCTGTGAATACAGGGCTTACATTGTATGTGAAAATATTTCAGTTTTAATTGCAAATCTATGCAGAGATGATTTGGGGTCTGTAATTAGCACATAAATTTCAAACTTTGCAACTGCTGTGGAAACACACATTATTTATGGAACTATTATCTAAATATAATTCAGTGTTCTTTGCTTTCAATAACTACTGTAAAAGTCTGATTTAATAAAATGTGAAAAATTTCCCATCTCTTGCGCTTCTGTTCACATTATGTAGCATTCATTCCTCTGCACTGCCATTTCCCACTCAATCTGCTGTGGACTTTGCTTTTATCCGTACTTCACTCACACCTCAGGGAGATTTCTTCACAACCATAAAGTGTCTTGCACTTAATTAGTTTAAAATGAAAGCCTGGATTATTCAAATAGCTCTGAACTGCACAAACAGAGTAGTTTATGTGGCCTCCATCCTCATGCTTTTCATCATGGCTAGAAGCAGGAATGGACAGGAGTCTAGTCTAAGCTGGGTTTAAGCTCCTGTGTTCAGATTTCCAGTTATCCAGAGAGAGTTAATGGAAGGACAAAGTGTTGCCTTGTTATCACCCACGTATTGTAAACTTCAGGCTCAACCACTTCTACCTCCCATCAGTGTAAGGCACAACCAGTACAAAATTTGCTTCTTCCTTGCCAGAAATCTCGTTCATTTTCCATGCAGGTTACTTGCAACACCTGTTTTACAGCAATAGTTTCTGAGACCGTTTACTGTTCTTGAGTTTAAAAGTGTATTTTTAGATCTCATGGAACTGTGCATTTTTCTTGCCAGCTTTGTCTCTAGGTTCAGGACTGAGACTGCAGATAATGAGACTGGGCATGAGATATGCGCAAGTACCAGTGCCAGGTTAAATAGCAAAACAGAGCTTGCAGTAACAACAATGACAAAGTCCATAATATGGGCTTAAGTTACATTAGAATGTGGCACATCTGAATTTTTCTATCCTCTACATTTTTTCCCTCATATCATTTTGGGTCCCTGTGTATATAGTTTTGCTCTCTTTAAGGAAAATACTTGCCCACTTTTTGTCTGCTTCCAAACTGCAAAGATGGCCAGCTGTCTCTGGCTGTTCCAGCACCTCTTTTCAATGGCAACCTCAACAGCCACTGCAATAATAATCAAAATAATGATCACTAACAGGGCTGCCTTGCTTCTCCCAGGGCTGCCTGCCCTTACAGAAAAAGCTGTATCTGCAGGAGCATGACCCAGCCCACTCACAGGGTGGGCTGAAAGCTGTATCAGTGCCAGGAATGTGCAAATTTTTTGGCATGTGGCTACCAGGATTTTCTCAGACCTGGGAGCAATACCTCCTCATATGTCTGTCCAGTTGCTAGCACTGTAGAGAAGCAGGAACCCTGCATGGTGCACACCATCATAATTTTCTGTTTGGATGATGATATCAGTGTTATGGAGCACATGCTCTAGAAAGAGAGTTAAAAAGATTAAAAAGATTAAGTGTGAAGCCATTGAAAGCTGTATTTTAAAGCTCCAGTATTACTCTTACCATTACAATTTAAAGTGACAGAGGCCCAATTATGAACAGTAATTTCATTATATAAAATTACTTTGTTTTTTATTAAAATTAGTTTACTTTGTAAAGCCCTCATTTCTGCTTTGCCATCACTGTCACAGAACCTGTCTTCATGGCTTCTGGTGTCAGCAGGATCCTGAGCCTCCTGATGAGGAATGGACCAAAATGGCAGAAAGGCTTGAAGCCTTATGGGAAATAACAAAACAAGTGGCCAAGTGGTCTAGTCTGCTCTTGTGGTAATATTAGACAAAACTTCAGTACCTGTAGGAGATCCCAAACCTGCATTTGACACTTTAAGTGGCATCAGGAGGCTGAGAAGACAGTGAGTACATTTTTAGGAAGATAAAAAAGGATGGGTGAAGCAGGAGAAGTTTTCTGACAGATGAGTTAAAAATTGTTGCTTTCTTCACAATTTTGATGCAAAAATTTGCTGGTTGTTTACACAATAAAACTTAGCATTCAGTGTACCTCATAAGACTGTTCAAATTAAAAAAAAAATCTTCTGTATCTTTATTTGGCTGGTGCTACACAGACTACTTCAGATCAATGCACTATACCATCTTTAAAACCTCACACACAATGTGCTCGCAGTAGTCTTATAATTTTGGTATATTTTTCTTAACGTCTGGCATGATGACATGCCATGAAGGCCTGAGCTTTCTCATGAGAAGGAAGGTACAACTTTCTTGGAAAAGAGAAAATTCTCATACAGAAGGTCTTTGAAAAGTATCAGAGTTGTGCAGCCTTTCACACAAAGATTTCCAAAAGTGAAATTGGCATTTGGCCTACAGGTAGCAGAACTGTAGTCTAAAATTTCGGGAAAGTAGACCTGTCCTGGTATCAGCCAGACCATTTAATGTGCAATAATTCAGTTCAATTTGATTTTTTCACATTATTAATGCATTTCCAGATGTAGAACAATGAATCCAGTTTTCAGATGAGATTAGTCACTCCTGAATAATTTGGGAAATCCCTAATAAATGCCCAGGTAGAAAGGAAATCAGAGTACTCTTTTCAAATCTGACAGAATTAATTATTTCTCCTTACAAGTGATATCAGAATATTAGGGTATTTTTCCTACCTACTTGGTAAGCAGCTGCACATGAGATCATGACATATAAGTCACACCTTCAGCAATGTTGCTGAAGGGATATAAGATACTTTTCATACACTGATCATCATCAGCCCAAACAGTTTTCATTTTTAATCCCACATTTAATCAAAATGGAAGTGATCAGAAGAAAATATCAGAGAAATTGTTCAGACTGCACTTGAGTACATTCACCAAGAGGGGTGTAAAGTAGAGGTAAAAGAATGTTCTCTTCAAAGGTACTTCTGGGGCAGGGCAGAAAATGATTTCAAGAGTAGAAGATACAAATACACCTTACCAGCTCACTCTTTAATGGTCATAAGTATCTGTGTTACAAAAGAAAGCTACAAAACAATGCAGGGAGACAAACTAGCGATACAGTTGAGCTTTTACTTACCTATTCCCCGGAGCACAAACTGTAGCCATCAGTGGAAAAGGTTTTTAATTTTCAATTAGTAGGCCATTGTCAGCAGTTGCTTTCTGCAACACTGGTAAGCTCAGTATTTTGTGTTCATGCGCTACTTTAAATATTTGAAGTGGGACACTGTGCAGCAGCTAGAGGACAGCATCTCTCTGTGCTCAGTACTGTACAAACACAGGATCAACACATCAAGACATCTCTGTGTCTAGGAGATTACAATGCAGGGAAGTGACTGGAGATATTTCATTGTCCTGTTAAGGCCAAATTGGCAGTGAGATTGAGCCCTAGAGGAATAATTCATCACTTATATTATTCCAACTGAACCTCTATGCTCATATCAATATGTGTGTTGTTCTGAGCTTGACCTGGCCTGGGCTGGTCTTGCACTTGAAGGAAAGAACCACCATATGTCATCACCAAAGAGTTTGCTCCCAGCACCATCCTTGCAGCTGGCTGGATACTGGAGCTAAGTGACCTTTGGGATTCAGTCCAAAGCTTTCCTGCAAAAACAGGTGAAGGGTAAGCCCAAAAAAGGCTATTTAGCGTTGATTTAGCAATACTGGTGAAATTATTCAAGGAGGGACACAGGATCTGTGCAGATGGACAAAGCAATGGGCAGAGCTGTGATCTGCTGTCAGATTGAAAGAAAAAGAATTATCTTATGCACTCTAGATACTCTTCACATGCTTTAATTTTTAATAGAGGTGTTCGTCTTTAAGTGCTATGAGCAATACAATGTGAACTTAGAGGACTATGCAACACAAGTATAATTGACTCACTATAATCATTCTTTAGATTTTTTTCTTTTTCTTAAGTCTTAATATTTCATTCTTAATGGAATCAGAAAATGACAGAGAGCTGGAATGTGACATAGCTGTCAACTAATGTGATTTCAACCTAGTAGCCAATATTGAAATTAGATTTGAATTACTGCATACATAATTGCAGATTAGAAAACTGGAATCAAAGAGCCATGGTAAGACATAAACCACCTGAAGGTCATAGGCAAAGGAAACCAGAAATAGTGTTTACAGAGATCAACGTTTTACATTTTAAAGTATCACTGTATCAAGGAACAGAGGTCTTTTTATGTTTGTGGCATTGCTCTGTAAAATTTGAGTTTGTTTTGCATGCAGGTTAGGTATCTTTCCAGTAACTAGTCTTGCAACTGAAAAACCAAACGAACATTATTTAAACTGAACATTTGAACTGTTGGTCTGATGCTAACACTCTTTTTAAGCACTCTCTGGGTGTGCTGTGTTACCCCATCACTAGTAAACAATGAGGAAAGCAGCGACATCCTGTAGTGACTATAACACAACCTCCCCTTAATTACAGGTTTATGTGGATTGTCAAAACCCATCATCTGAATGGGCAAGATTGAATTCCATGACTGCTGAATTGGACTTACTTTGAACTGAAATAATAGTGGTGAGGTGTCTGTGCTTATTAGGGCTCCTAGTAGAAGTCTTGGTGTGTTATGGAAAGGTGGTCTTACTGTTGTCTGTGGTGTTTCCTGGAGGTTGAAACTGTGACAACAGAAGAGAAACAATATTTGCTCTCAACCAGACTAAAGTTCATAAAACTAATGTAACTGGAAAACAACATCACAATTTAAAAAAATGTGGACCCAGTCCCAGTTTTAGGGAGTAGATGAGGGGAGATGAAATCATCACATTCTCACACAGGAAAATGAACAATGTTATATATTGCATAAAAAGCTCCCAAACAGATTATTTTCCTCTTAAAGACATGTCAGACCCTGAATCTCTCCTATCTCTTTGAGTCTGTAATTTCTCTTTCTGACCAAAGTTTTTAGTCAGGAAAAACAGAGCAAACTTCATATTTTTTTACATATTTTTGTAAAGATGGATGGCTTCACAACTGTTTCTTGATCCTGCAAACAGGTCTGATTAAATGCATAGGAAGAGTGTTACTTGGTAATTTTGGCTATTAGTCCTTACCCTCAACAGCGTGAAACAGAAAAGGAGGGGATCTGCTTAGCAGCAGTCTGGATCTGTTGTTCTATTTTCAGCTTTGGTAACAACGTTTTGTTATTCTTGATAATGACATTCATTTTTTTCTGTATTTCAGTGTATTCACCTTAAAACAATTGTAATAATCATTTTCCATTGCAGAATGATGCTAGAACTACTGACTTATGTAAGCAAAGTGTTTTGAGATGATCTTAGGAAAGGAGGTATAGAAAAGGAAAACTGTACAAGAAGATAGCTGGCAAGAAACACCAGCTTATGGTGCCACCACCACTTGTGATGCCATCATCTCACTTTTCTCCTTTTAATTAACACATCTTAGCTCATACCTTATCAAAATATTTGCACAGATACAAAGGTGAACATGGCCCTCAGAACTTTCTTCAAGGGAAAATGTTTCCTTGTGGAGAAAACTTATTAATAGTCAAAGCAATGATGGAATCAGCATTTGGGGCAACTCCAAAACCACCTACTCAAACTCACAAGGAAGAGAGTTAGACACAGATCCTGGTGGCATAATTAGTATTTCCTCTGGTTTGGCTCTTGTTATTTCAGTTCACATCTATTGAAAGGAAAAAAAAAAAAGTTTTAAGGCCATGATTGTGTTCCCCAGCAAAGCTGATTTCCATTTTGCAGGAGATTTTAATTTCTCTTATATCCACTACCAGGCTGACAAAACCAAATGACAACTTCAAATTCCTTTTTATTGACATCACCAGCAGATATAAATTTGGGAAAGCTGTTGATATGCTGGTGTTGTCCCCTGTGCTGAAGAATGTGCGTAATTATGTATGTTTGCTTCTTACTGTCTTTCAGCAAAGGAAGTGGAGAGCAGATTGGAAAGAAAGGAAATTTTTACCCTATTCATCTACTTCCTTCTTTCTGTGCAGTATTTCTGCCTGATATATAGAAAACTAGGGTGTGTGCCTATGAATGATAAAAGGTCTGTATGTATGAGATAAGCAGGTAGACACTAATCATGTTTTGAATTTATGTTTTGTGTATGCTTCTTCTTGGCCCTACTCCTCTCTTCATTCTTTGAGTTGTAGAAGCATATAACACACAAAGAGCACTCACACAGCCAGCCTCCCCATGTATATGGTGTAGAAGAGAATGAAGAACTAATCATTAAAACACCTTTCATTTAGTAGTGTCTGCATTTAGGAAAACCTTGTTAGGCACACTGACAACAACACTGTCAGGCACAAAAGAAACTTACACAAATACCCTTCAGTTTGGCCCTAATTTCTGAGAATTAAGTGTGTATTAAAAACTCTGAAAAGTCCTCCCTTAAACTTAATTGAGAAAGAACACAAGATACACTCTTATAATTATAAGCATATGTTGTTGCTGATGAACTGATTTTGAATTTTGCATATTTGATTTGTATCAAAAAAGAGGAAGAGACACATGCTGCTGTGAGACTTCCATTGTAGCATCAGTATCATACCCTCCACTTCTCCAGATATAAAAGGTAGTTTAGGCTTTTTGTAAACATATAGGTGGGCAGTATCTGTGCTGGTATTTTGCTGTATGACTGAACTACATGACGGACAGCTCCTAGCTGCTGATGGGGTGGTACTGCTTATGTCAAATCTACCCATGTGTGGCTCTCACTGGAAGAAGCAAGAAGCATCAGTGGATCTCTGAATAGAAAAGTAGGAATGGGAGCATCCTTGCTCAATGTGTTTAAGGGGATTTAGTTGTCTGACCTGAGCTTTTATCACAAACGTTATCATATATCTTGGTAGGATCAGGCCCTTGTTTTATTGCAATTGTATATTGGAAACCTTGAGGTAAGTTAAATTGTCAGGTACGTTGAAACTATGACAGATCTGTCCATAGACACCCAACTGAAGGTAGCACTGAGGACTGCAACCATACACTGCAAGATGGACACACAACAGGGAAAGGGAAAGTTCTCCATCCCTCACTCTTCAACCCACAACCTTGCATAACCTCCCATAGCTTGAAGCAAGACAAGAAAGTCAGCATTTTGCACCCTCCAATAGCTCAGACATGACAGGTATGGTATTTTCTTACCCACAGAATTGCCAAGGAAATCCGCCCTAGCAAAAGTGCAAAAGTTTTCAGTATAAGGAGGTGGGGCGCAAAAACTGGCTTCTAGGCAAAGGTTGAAATGACTCAATCTGAAACAAAATGTAAAGCAATTACTGCCTGGAAAAAAAAAAAAGATCATGCTGACATTTAGAGGCTGCAGTGATAATATCTGTCCCTTCCAAGGCTGACATAAACAGCCTTGATTTCATCCCAAAATGATTTTATTTTTGTTTGTTTGATATTTAGGATATCCTTTATTTGGATGTGGGGGGGACAACAGGATGGATTGCCTTATCTTCAGCTTTTATGCTGAGAAATAATTGCTACCCCAGAAAGGTAATTACATACGCCATTGTTTATACGCATAATAGGCCTGGAAAAGCATGTTCTACAGATAGAAAAAAAAAAAAGAAAATCCTGCTTTCACATCAGGGTGGAACACTATGCAAAGTGACAGATTGCCACAAATAGCATTCAAACCCTTGCATAGTAGTGGTTGATTTTTCTTCTGGGGAAGAGGGGGAAGGGATGAAGGCTATGGAATAGGGTGGAAAGAGGGGAAAAAAGGAAGACAATTTTGTTCAACAGCCGTAGTAACATTCACAGTGATTTTTACTATCTTGATTGCTGCTAAATGAACCTGATCTTCAAGTTGTTTTTAAAGCCACTGCCTCAAAAGTCCAGCTTCTGTTGCCATTTTGTGCAAATACCACTTCTCCTAAAGTGGCCTTAATTTGAATTGCTTTGAAAGCAGACCAGATAATCTGCTAGAATATGTTGTGGCATGATACATCTCCCCTTTGTGCCCTTAGTACCACATAGAAAGTGAATTTAGCTCAGAAAAGGACAATTCGTCTATTTTCCCCCCTCCCATCGTAACACAATAAACCAAACAGTGTGCTGTGATGTCAAACCCATTTAGATTTTTTAAAATGCAAAATATGTATTCAAAATATTGAAAGTTACAGGGTTGAACAAAGAAAAGAAATGCATATGTATTTTGATATTGAACCAAGCATTGTTAGATGCTGAAGCAATTCATAGCAGGGCCATTCTCTGTGGCAGTGTCCAGCAAATTGCATGAGCTGCTTGTTAGGCTTGACAACAGTGTTTTACCTAACAAAGGCCTCAACAGCTCAGAGCAGCAGAGGAATGTCAAAATGAGCACATTTCACACACAGATGTGTGACCATTGTAGTCTATAAGAAGATGCATGGGGTGGAGGGAATAGGCTGGATGCTGGGAAGGCTAACAGTTAGCAGTAGGGACATGGCCCTACTGACCACATTTAATCAACCTTTCTGTAAACAATTCAACATTTTCATTGTTCTCTAAAAACTAATAAAGAGAAACAAGCACTTTTCATTCATCTTGAAGTAATTTTCTGTCAGGTTTGAGCCCCTTGTGGCTTACAGCTTGTGCATTGCTAGCTGTGTGATACAACAACTATTTCAATTTATTTTACAAACTCTGGCCATTCACATGTCAGTTAGTGCTCACCAAGCCAGCATCTGAAATTGTGCAGTTAACGAGTTTTACAACATTTCTATCAAGAGAAACTATTTAGCATAACTGACTCTTAAGGAGTTATTATACCTCTAAAAATCCATTTTAAGGGGCATTATTTAAATAAAATAGAAAAACGGTTCACTGCCTTTTAAAGGGGCTACAAAAAAAGTCCATCAGATCCAGTGCAGTAATCCTCAGCTTAAAGCACTCTTGAGAGCACTTCTGGGAATTATCAGCATAATGAAATGTTTTGTGAAATGTCCAGATAGATTCCTCTACTCAACAATTTTACTGCGCTATATTTATTTTCCCTCTAGTTTTTAAAGAAGTGAATAGTTTTTTGAGGTGATGATTCTACACTGTCTAGATTAACTGAATGCATTTTTGTTAATGCTGTAGTATAACTGCGGGGTTCAGTCTGTGTATGAACTATATACATTTGCCCAGCAAAAAAAGTCAAGACCTTTATGTTATTCTCAGCTCTAAAAGGGTTAAATCACAATGAGGCTTATGCAGATTTGCATTTCTCTTGTAGCACATTTTTTCTTACACTTAACAACTTTCTTACCCAGTGGCACCTATAAAATGTTATATTGAAAAGAATTCTTAAATTGCTCTTAAGAGCTCATAAAAATAAAATTTGTTATGAAGTGCTCTAAAAAGGAGAAATTTATGAATTTTAACTTATTAATATATACCTTTTAACCATGGCAACTAATGATCCAAAACTGCTAATACCTGGAGTCTACAATGGTAGAAACAGTGCAGCATTTAAGTGAGTCAATCTCAGTATCTTAAACTACCTAATGGTGTAAACCCCATGTTTACAATTTAAATTATTCACCATTCCTGCCTAAAATGAGCAGTGGTAAGAGAAAAATTATATTACAGTACCATTACAGATACAGTAGGCACAGTATGCATGTGTACATATACAATATGTACACAGATAGAGGCAACATATATGCAATGTTTTACCCGGTGTTATTTGTTCAATAGGACAACAAAATGGTAAAGGGTCTTGAGGGGAAGATGTATGAGGAGCAGTTGAGATCACTGTGTCTGTTCAGCCTGGAGAAGAGGAAACTGAGAGGAGATCTCATCGCAGTCTACAACTGCATCATGGGAAGAGGAGGGGTAGGCATTAATTTCTTCTCTATGATGACCTGGGGCAGGACCTAGGGAATGGCTCGAAGTTGCGTCAGAGAGGGTTTAAGTTGGATATTAGAAAAAGGTTCTTCACCCTGAAGGTGGCTGGGGACTGGAACAGGGAAGTGTTCATAGCACCAAGCCTGACAGAGTTCAAGCGGCCTCACAAAGTTCAAGAAGGACAATCCTCTTGGGCACATGTTGTCTACTTGGGGATGGTACTGTGCAGGGCCAGAAGCTGGGGATGGTCTTGTGCAGGGTCAGACTTGATGATCCTGATGGTCCCTTGCAACTCAACATATTCTGTGATTCTGGGATCAGTTGTATCTAGTTCCACTAAGAGCCTCAGTATTATGTGTCAGACAAAAAAATTTGACTTGGTTCTTCAGAGTTTTTACACTTGTTCTAAGACAGGGAGACTAACATCATCACCCCTTGAGATTTTTCAATAGATACTCAGTAACTTTCATGTGCAAGACACCTAGACAATAATTTGTCATATTGGTGCCATCTCAGAGCAAAGGTATAACTTTTCCTGATGGTATAAGCTTTCCATAATCACTATAGGCAGTACTAAAGTAGTAGTGCCAAAGAAGCTGCCTCAGAATTTACTGAGACAAAAATGCATGTAGTATGACTTCCAGACTGGCAAATCTATGATTGATCAACTATACTGAGTGAGATAATGGGCACTTTCCTAGCAGCTGAGCTACAGCTCAGTTTTGTAAGATGTCAAACATTTGGGCACTGTCTGTACATATTGTGTTTTAAGCAGTCACTGGCAGAGCTGGCTAAAGCAGTGGGCTTTTTTAATAACTGAAATCTTTATCGGAGTGGTGTAATGCTCCTTAGCACTCTGCTTAATGCCTTGCTGTGGCAAAACACATAAAGCACAAGAAAAATGAGAAAGCTTTAAAAATATGCACAAATTTATGTTATAATCAGTGGAAAACTTAACTACACTTAAATAATGTATGAGTGGTTGTGCTACTGAAAGGTAGGGAGAGATGAAAGCCATCAGACTTCCAGATACTAAAAATTTTGGATGGTGAAACTTGAAAGCACCCATTGTACAAAAAAAAAATTGTATCCAGATCTAGAGAGAAAACCAAGGAGGAACAGACCAGAAGTGAATCTTGTAAAACTGATCACACAGGCAAACCAACTGAAGGAACAAAGGAGTGAGCTGAACTTAATTCTAGTGACACTTTACAATTGTATATATTCATGCTTAGTTGTTACCTTTCTGCATGATCAACCAGTCTGCTGGTGAGAGGTAGAAACAGGCCATTAGCACACTCTTCACAGTCCTCCCATATTTATAGGATATGACTTCTCTTTACAAACCCCACTTCTTTCTGCTTCTTCACCTGAAAAGGGTTTTGATAGGAAATTCAGAACTGCATCGTCAATCAGAGGCAACTACAGGAAGCCTGAAATGAGAAAAAAGAATGTGTAAGACCTCTTCTGCTGTGCACTGAGGAGATGCATAAGAGGCAAACACTTAAGTGAATAGGAGGTGGCTTGACTGCAGTCATGTATTTTAGCACAGTTAATTACTGTCATGCATTTTGCATGAGTTTAACTAGTATGGCAGCAAGATTATTTATACATAATGTTGACCAAAATGGAAGCAAATATTTTTTGACCATGCACAGAGATTTTTTGTTCTGGAGTGAAGGTCTTTCCCTTTTGGGGAAACATCTGTGTAAAACGACAAAAAAGAAAAAAAAAAAGATGAGTTTTAGGTATGATAGATTTATTTGTGACAAATGAAAAGTCTGTAACTGATTTTTTGTGTGACCAAAGACTCCACTGATTTTTCATTTGTTCATACAGGTTCAACTTTTTGCCCAGGAGTTGTTCAATATTTCTCTTTTCTAAAAGGACTTGTTTTGCCCCAGCAAGTAACATGCACTTTTAATTTACAGGACATTCTAACAGGTCTTGGAGATACACAGACTTGAAAGGGTCTAAGTTTGGTGCAGACAACCTTTGACTATTCCTTCCTGCACGTGTGTGTGGTGCAAAGTCCCTACAAATGAGCTGTGGGTGAGAAGTTAATTAATTATTTTACTGAGAACTAGCTTGGCTATCCTTCAGCCCACTGAAGTCTACTGAAGTTTGGACATCTCAAAGCTCTAAAATATGAAAGAATATTATTATTTTAATCCTGTGCCTATAGGAGCAGCCAGTCTTTTGGTCCATATTCCTCTGCACTGCTGGGCTAGCTGTTTTCTGTTCTAGTCCCAGAAAAACACTTCCATTATAAGGAGGCATGGTCAGACAGAGAGCACGATCAATAGAAAGCTGCATAAGTGTGCTCTACCTCTCTAGGGAAATTGTTGTCCTTGTTAAGCCTTTTCCCCTTCAGAGAAGGCTTATGAATGTTTTGCGACACCATGGTTGAATTAAAATAATAATGTTAATGGCAAATGAAATTATTGAGACACCATAATTTAGGCTTAGGTATTAGGTAATACTCAGACAAGTATTCAAATTATAATTTAAAAACATTAAATGTCATAGAGAAATAACTCAAATCTGAACACGCCAACATCAGAGCTGATACTGCATAGTGAAGAAGGCATCTATATTCACAGTTTCTGTCCCTAAGTTGGTGACAATCTTAATGCCAAATTTCCTCACATTAATCAGAGCTATGTATCAGGATAATGAGAGGCAAACCCACATCTGTGTGGTTCCATGACCAATAATATCAACAAGCTTTGTTTTAGATACTTCTGACCTTTGATAGGGAGAAGTAAAACCTGATGAAGAAAAAGTGGAAAAATTGCATAAAAACATCAAATGTTTTCTTTCATCTAGTCTTTTATATAATGCCAAGTGACTTAGGTTGGATTTCTTTGATGTTTTGGGACATGATGACAGTTATTTGCTGTGAGTCCAAAATTTCATTCACAGACTCTTAACACAGGCTCTCCAGCCTATGAAGTTGAGTCTGGTTGATATAATAATCTCTGTAAGAGCTGGGTATACAGCCTACCTCTATTACTCCCAGAGACGCATATAAAAATTAAGACATTACAGCAAGATCAACCTTTGTTTTTTTTTTTTTTTTTTTTTTTTTAAATTTTTAAATATTAATTTATTTTAAATTTAATTTTTTTTTTTTTTTTTATTTTTACCCTGGCTTCCAAGAAACAGAGCTTTTATTTGGTCATGGAAAGGTTGTGCACATGTCCAAGTAAGTTTGAACTCATTAGTTAATTGCAGATGATTTCTAAGGGAATGGAAGGGATTGTGAACCTAACAGAGCAAGAAACTCTGCACTATATCTCACAGTGGTCAGGTATGTTCAAATGACACAGGTGGCAGGTTCTTTCCTATCCCATTGACTTATTAATATCAATGCCAATTGTCAGGTATTCTCCCATTTGTTTCTGAATAATTTCTGGATCACTAATTTTGCCCATGGTCTCTTTACTTTATCTTCCTCTTTTCAGCCAAGTCAAGCACAACTCAACAAAAAGACCAGTTTCAGCCTCATGCTATCAGTTGCTGTAAAATGCAAGACTAAGCTTGAATTCACAAAAATCTTGCTCTTTCACAGGCATAGTGATCTGCTTACTTTTAAAAGGACGGAATAAAAGGATACCTAACTCCCCATACCACTGTAACCAGTTGCACCAACCACAGATAGCAGAAATAATGTGTGATTACCACTGAATAAAAAAAAGTTTATGAACTCAACCTACCACAACAGGCTGTTGGAACCTGTTGAAACCACACTATAAAATAAAAAAAAAAGCACAGTGGATTCTACATTACAGAAAGAAGAGGTGGGTGAGTAGAAGAAAGAAGAAGAAGAAGAAGAAGAAGAAGAAGAAGAAGAAGAAGAAGAAGAAGAAGAAGAAGAAGAAGAAGAAGCAGCAGCAGCATAGGAGTCTACCTTGAGAACCTGGAAGATGGAACTTTGGAAAAGATCAACACCTCAGTTAACAAAAAATGAGCAGACAATTGTTAGGGAAACTTCTCTGAAATGCAATGATGCCTAGTACAAACCCTCCTCTGCCATCAACTGCTTTTGGGTGATCTGCAGTGGGGGCAATCCATGTGGCAGTCCTGGAGTGGGGTCAGCCCTGCAAGAACTGTCAGAAATGGAATTGGGTGGAAAAGCAAAACTGAGGCTTACATGTTGTGCTTTAATAGATTTCTATCATCAAAGTCATCCTGGTGTGTGAGAAGTTTTTGACAACACACTGACAAGGAGACTGAACCACGCATTTCTGAGCTAGACCAAAGCCTTTGTCACCTTAGCTGGCATTGGGACTGCTGAGATACATTTCATCAGGGAGGGGAACACTCTGTTTGTTTGGTCACGGCCATTTTCTTCAACCAAACTAGTATTTCTGCTTTCACTGAGTGCAGGATTCACATGCTTTCATCTCTCTGTAGGGAATTTTCTTCATCTGAATTACAATGGTATGGCTGATAGAGTGATTTTCTTGGGAAGCTTTGCAGTAGGTTTTCAAGTCAGACAGAAGCCCTAGCTAGCAATCACTTGAGCAAAAAATATCTTTAATGTCCTGGAATGCTAGTTCTTGATGTTTCAGGTGTAGCTTTTATTTTTCATTCTGCATGTCACCTACATACCTCAGATGATAGTGTTAGCTGCTCTATACAGATGAATTGCAAAACTAAAAGTCTTGCACTTGAAACATGTATTTTTGCATTGTGAAATCCACAATATCTTCAAAGTAAAAATTTTAAACAGAAGAGAGTGTGGACATTTACTTGACATTGCTCCCATCTTATTCATTCCAAGCCTATAATCACAGTCGCATTGTGCCATTGCTCATTGACAAATTCTGTTCTCTGGGACCAAATCTAAAGCTGGGAAGGTATCTATTCCTGTGCATCTGAAGAAGGTATGATGTGAGCAGCATCAACAGGAGGTGCAAGGGGATCTAGGATCTATCATTCACTGCCCAGTTACAGAAGTTCACACTAAATAATCAGATAAACTGAGGCAGATGTCTCAAGTTCTCTGATCACACCACAGGAGGCACATATTGACTTCAGTGGTTTTGGACCAAATTCCTTCTTCTCTGACAGTAGAAATATGAAAATGGGTAATTTAGTAGCCTCCTAATGACCTATGATCTTTAGCATTCCCAGACAGGGGAGAGAAAAGGGGAGTAGAAAGATTTCCTACAAAATGTTTGTAAGTGTGTTGTTTTCACTCTAACAAGTCCTTGCAGTACTTCATGTGCTTTGGCACTAGCTCAGCTGAAGACAAAACGTATTTACAAGATTCACCTGTGGCGTACTAATATGGGAACTGAGTCTATGTGTTAGAGCTTGAGCAACAGGTCAAATTCAAATTCAGGATTCAGCATTTCATAGATACAAAATGTCAGGAAAACCCCAAGAACCAGACAAAATAAAATAGTGATTCATGCTGTTAAAATAAGTGTGATTTGTAGTATGTTTTTTTGTTTTGTTTTGGTTTGGTTTTTTGTGTAATTCCATTTGAAAAGCCAAAAATTAGGCCTTTCAAATCTAGGGAAAAAATTGCCACTTCAAAAGGTAGTACATAGATCTGTGACACAGGGCTGTCTCGAAAGTGATTTGTCCAGCTGTCTTGGGTATATATCCCAGCTGTTGAATCAGCATTGAACCACTCACAGATGCAAGGTATGCTACAAAGTTATCAGACCACATGGTACTGTGATGCTGTAAGTACTTATTAATGAATGTTTTTCTAAATGACTTCTCAAAGAAACAGGACAAACTTTCTTAAACATCTTGATGTTTTACAGAAATACTGTAGTGCTGCTCATGTATAAAGTGTGCATCCATTTTCCTGACTTATTTTACATTTATTTTATTAAAATGATATGAATGCTTCATGCTTAAAGAAATATATTGCGTGTTGATACTAATTTATAAATTTGATTAATATATTAAATTTTGCTAGATTTTCATATATGTGCTCTTATTAAGCTTATAAAATGATTAATTTAAAAAGGCTGTTGCACTAGTGTATCTATTGTTCAATGTAAGACAGTGCAGAAGATAGTATACATCTAAAAAGTCAGGGGGTAGCAACCAAATGTGTATTGTAACCCTTTCAAAAAATCATAGCTGCCTTTCTAATTGTCTCTGTGTTAGATGCTAGATGCTGTTAAATATTGTTTATCACAGAATAGGTCCACTCAGGGTGTAAAAGGTGAATGTGTGGCTTTCTCAATGTCCTGTGCAATAATTCCTATACAAACTCTGAAAATGGAACTGATAATATGTCAATGATTACAATACAAAGAAATTAAATATTACAGCTAATTTTCTCACTGAAATCTAATCCAGGGATTAGCAACAATGGGAAATCTGTTGTATTTGCATTTAATTTGTACCTTCACACTATTATCTCCCATGTTTTAGTTTCAGGAAATGTGGTTCAGGCTATTATAACCACATTTCATGCTGCAGTTGCACTGTTATTTGAGCTCTATGCTAGGAAATGACTTACTGAAAAATAAAGCCAGCATACTTTATTTTAATTATACTAGAGCTGTGTCTAAGTACAAAAAAATAGTACAGCATATATTTAATATGGAGCATGGATTAACAGTTTTATGAGACATAAAATCTATTTATAACATTTTCTATTTACAAATAAGTTATATATCTTTCAACAAAACAAATGCCTGTAGTGTAAAAATGAATAAGGAGAACATCAAACTAGCAATCATGTAAGCAGTAAATAACATCTTAATTGGCCTGGAATGCTGGAACTTGATTTTTTTGGAACTAGGTTTTATTTATTGATCTATATGGCATATTTATCTTTCCAGTGATTTGTACAAGTCTATACCCTTTCCTCAATATTAGATCCATGTATGGCTTTATACTGCAAATGCCATTTTGGGAAATAGCTAAGTAGGAGAAGAATTGATGCTTCTGGAAAAGCCATCTATTAAAAAACTTTCACTGAGGCAAGAATAATTTCACAGTTTTTACACTTTGTCTTCTGATAAAAAGAAGGGGGCAGAGGAAAAGGGAAGAAATGCTGCTATTATGCAGTTGCCACCCAATGAATGTTTCGACTCTTTGCTGGTTTGGCAGTGACAAGAAAACAAGGAAGGATCCCAGTGCACTGGGAAATGTCTTTTAAATGCTCCTGCCTATGCTCATTTTACCAGTGAGACTAGCAGGCAGACATGGGTATGGTGGGCTTTATACACGGTCTGCAATCTCTGGATTTGGTTCTTCTGAGAAGCGTTTGTGCAGATTTGTTCTTAACATCCACACTGTATTTGAAGCCACACAGCACTTCACCCCACGCTTCGCAAAATACCATGCAGCTGAGAACTGGCAAATTCAATCTTCCTCCACGAAGGTGTGTGCTGGGGAATTCTGCTTCTTGTTGAAACATAGGTGTCTGCTGCTAAGTCAATATACTAGAGAAAGAGAGAAATCTATCAATGACTCTTCTTTCTTATAAAAATGTAGCTGAAAATCGCTGTGAAGATACTGCTTGGTTGCTGTGCTTAGGATTGTAAAATTCTCATCATTAAAACTGCTTCTGCTGTTGATAGTGGAAAAAAAATTACAAACAGCACTGTTGCACTTGCCCATCTTCTGCTTTTATGAAAATGGTGGTATAAACAGAGAAAAGATTGTGCTCTGATAGCTGTCATTGCTCCAGTATAACCTTAGCTGTCTGGAAATGAGCTAATTAAATTTTTTGGTGTGTCTTTTAGAGAATACATTTGCATTTGACATAATTAGTGGTAGGCAGATCCAGCTATATCCAGGGGGAATCTCAAGACAACTGCTTTGCTGACTATTAGTGCTTAATTTCTGAATGTCAAATCCTGCACATCTTAATTTCTAGAGAATAAACTCAATTGAACTTGCTCCCCAGTTATGCAAAAACTGTTCAGATAAAACCAAGTGGACACGAATGTAATGAATGAGGTTATTAAATTGTTTCAATTGAAAGAACCCTATTCTTATACCATCATAATGGGAACAATTTATCCCCACTGATCAGCCTGTCTCTTTTTTCTGAGTTCTCTTTGATCTTGAAGCATATTGCAGTGTTGTGTCCTATTGAAAAGCAAAACTGGGGCAATTTTAATGCTTTTGTACCTTACCAGTGCTCTATTTTTTCGTTGTTTAAAAATAGCTGTTAATTATAAGTGCAGTTTAAATGTCTCAAGTGACCCAGAAATGCAGGTTGGAATGAGACAGATTGTGTGTCTCATATAAAACAGATGTACTTTCACAGAGCATCCTGAATTCAGCCCTCAATATGTAACCTTCCCTAAGGTTATTTCAGTCAGGTATTGAGCTTGTTTTGCTTTTAATATAAAATCCCACACATTTTGAACAATGAAGAGAAAACTTCATCTATATTTACCTCAAGAAGAAAAGGCCTCTTTTTCTGTGTGGGTGTATTTTGCTGGTGGTGGTTGATGGGATGAGGGCATTTCCCTTCGACTCCAGAGACTCAGAAGACTGTATACCTCATTTAATCTCCACCTCTTCTGCCTCTTAATGTAATAAACCTCATGCCCTTAAAGAACATTTAAGGGTAATACATTTTCAGGAGATTGTCTTATTTTGACTGGATTAAGCACTGCACAAGTACCAGCCATACCATGCAGATATAAAATTTCAAGCTTCTGCGTTTTGAGAGGTTCAAAGTAATTTTTTATTTTCTTTTCTGCCAGCAATTGCTTTTAATTTCTGTCTGTGATGATATTAATCAAGAGAAGTCTGAAATGTAGGGTGCAAATTAAGGCAAGACAATGATTTACTGGAGGGCCTGAAAAAATCAGTTATTTATATGTCTATTTATTTATATGTTGTTAAACAGCAATTTACAGACATTTCAATTTGTTGACAGGACTTGCTTTCAGCTTTCTGATTAGAATAGGCTGTTAGGTGCATTGAGTTTGCTGATCTCTCCCGTGTCCCTGAAGTTCAGCAGTACACATTTCAAAACCACGACCACTTCATGAAACTGAGTGGGTTAATGGTGAAGGAAACCAAGGATCAACCAAGCTTGGATTGTACATTGAGATCTCAGTCATTGGGAGAGACTGTCATCCAGCTGAGGGCTGAAAACTGCAGGAACAGTTGGTCTGTGAGTGTGGAAGAACCTACCCACTCTGGAGATGAGCAGCAAACATGGTCCACAGGAATATTTTAAATATTTTTCTCTCTTTTTTGGCTATTAATTATGATATTCATTTTTATTCTTCATGTCAGCTAAGAATAAGGGCAAAAAAAACCAAAGAAAAAGGAGGTAATAATCCTTCAGGATATCAATTTTTTTTTTGGCTATTAAAGCTTCTTCTTAAAAGATCCAGAATTTTATAGCTCATGTTCAGACACATCCTCACATATCAGATATACACATGATGAATAGAGAAAAATCCTCATTTGATTGTGGGAACAAGTATACTATTTTGTTTTCTGCTCTCTGAGAAATAACTTTCAATTCAATACTTAGAAGACTTCTCCTGAATTTCAGAGGATATTAAAAATATAATATATTACAATAGGGTGAGTTCAACTTCAAGAGGAGCCACTTGTTTTCTAACACATGTTTTCTAACATCAGTCCCTCAAAGACCTCATTGATTATATCTGCCCTTTGGAACTTTCTGTAACTTTTGTTATGTGAAAAAGAGTGCTTCCTTTAACTATTCCCACTTTAAACACTTAATGCTATCACACTGGAAAACAGCAGATTTGATAGTAGCTGGAATGATAGCACATGTATATTGGAAATAAGAAAATTGACATTTGGAAAAATTGTTTATCAGTTATCACTATCTTTCGACCTTTTGAGGACAATATTTTGGTGCATCAAGGCAAAGACGTTAAGAGAAAATTTACTATTAAAACTCCATGGGCTTTGTTTTAGCCTCTAAACTTTCACATTGCTATTTTGTGAAACAAAAGGCAAGGACTGAGCCTCAGTTTAAACACCTGCAGCAAACTCAGACTCAAGCATATACTTAGAATTGAATGTTATCCTGATGTGGGATGGATATACACTTCAAAGTTCTCCAGCAGTGAGAAACTTAATTTGAATTTAGATGAAAGTATTTTAACTGGACTCAATACCTTCTAAAGTGAGTTAAACAGGGACAACTGTACTGCTAGAACTGTGGCCAGTTCAAGAAAGCTTTATTTCAATGTGATTTGGGCCAGCATTAATTTTTATATTAATTTAAAAAATATAAAATTTAATTTCCACTCTCTAATCGGTGGCAGTGACAATGTTAGCATACTAAAATGAATGCGGTTTGATATATGAAGTAACAACAGTTATGTGGCACTTCCCAGCCCCTCCCCAGCCTTGTCCTCCCCCATACCCCCACCTCTGCACACAAAGGATAGGCAATCAGCTTAGGAAAGGTTTTCATGTTTTGTTTTCATAGAAATTGGCAAACCAGAAAATTTGTGTCTCTGAAACAAAATAATAACTTTATAGAATTTGAATGGGTCACAACATGTGAAGAAAAATCATGCAGCAACAATTCTCTAAAGAGGCAGAAGTCACAAAAACTTTCCTGAAATCCATAGAAAAGACTGTGCAGGTGACCTAAATAATAAATAGATAACAAAAGAAGGCAGATGGAAAGGTTAACAGGCAGCAGTGATAGAGGACTCTGCTGCTTTACATCTACTTTCAGACCCAAACTGGCCTCCATTGATCTGCTGAGCTGGTTTTATGGACTAGTAGTTCTATTCAGATTTGGAAAAGTTCATGAAAATATACTGAGTTTTTGTGTTGGTAACATTAATTAGACTTTTTAAAAGTCTGATAAAAATGTTTCTGTAAATTCCTATTTGTCAGGTAAAAAATCCCACTGTGCCATTTTGCTTGCTGGGAGTAGAACAGTTTTCTCCCCTTAGTTTAGACATAAAATAGAGCAGCTATATGTTGCACATCAGACAGAACATATACAGGCATAAAAAAGCTTTCTATATTCAGTCTTTGCATTTGCTTACATGAACTGCAATGAGTGAACCTAAAATATCCTTCAGTTTCAGAGAGGGATGTATGATTTAAACATCTGTGATCCCTCCAATTAATCAATTTTTCCACTCAGGATTAATAAAGCTTTTGCTGTCATTCTTTGTCTCATTTCAAGGCACTACATGACTGAGGCCTTTGGAGGAGGTCCAAAGGAGTGGAGCAAGAACAAGGTCAGGGAAACATAACCCATGAAGAAACCCCAAAGGGGCTGATCATCCTCTAGAGGTGAAGACTGTCAAGAGATATGGTCACAGTGTTCCTCTGCTGAAAATTCTGGTGCCAAAAAGCAGAGAGATTTGTCCTACCTAAACTGAAAAATTAGTAGAAAAATTACTTATATGCTTGAGCTGCAGGAAGGTGCAATTAGGCTGGATGATGCAGTTTTATAGGGGGATGGTTATTGGAAGGCACTGCAACTAAAACCTGGTGAGGTATTAAAGGCAGCTTACACAGAAATAGCTTGGGAATGCATTTGTATTGCTTACAAACCCTTTGAATTTTTTCTCTAACTAGTCTTTACATCTCCCTTTCCAGTAACTCATTGCATTTCTTCCTACTCCAAGACTTCCAAATAAAGGTTGATTGTCTTCCACAAAACTTCATTTATCAGTGTGTTGCTCCTTTCCTCTCCTTCTTCCCTTGTGCAGTTTTTATCTCTTTGTGGAAGCTACCTATGCAAAGCTAATCAACAAACAAAATAACCCGAAAAAATATATTGTAAGGAGATAAATGTGATCTTTGGTGGACCAAGAGCCCGTCTCTCTATCTGTGTTTATAAGGCTGTCATAATTAGCAATTTTTTGTTTTACATTCTGTGCTTAAACCCAAACTTGATGATCCTAACACTGATGCCAATGTTTCAGCAGAAGTTATATTCATCTCAGTTTTGTAGTTGTAACTGTTTTATTCTATATTTTCTTAATGAGACTACTATTTTTCTTTTATTTTTTGCCCATAAGTTCCTTGGTGTGAAGTGATGAGAAGCTTGGAGCCAATTTCATGCTTACGTTATGGTAATTCCAAAACTGTTTCATGTAAACTGAACAAACTCTCCTTACGGGAGGTACAGAAATAGGATCCTTTCCAGACAGTGTCCTAATGGGCAAACTTCTTTCGTCTGTAATTCCTGCTCTTTGCTTTCTTTGTCATACTTTGCCTCTTAGTCTGTGGTTCAATGAATTTTATTCTTGGTGATGGACACACTTCAATAAAAATCAAAGCAAGTATTTGAAGTAAGGGTTTGCTTAGTAGATAAGGCCTTTTTTCAAGGAGGAGGTCTTTCAATACAACATGTAGAAGACAGATTTCAAAAGGGGTAGGCTTCCAATCACTAAGCTATTGCAGAAACAGGAGGGAAAACCACTTCCACATTACACACATTGGTTGGTTGGTATAGGCTGTTTGTTCATTTGGCTTGTTATTTTTTAAATTTAGATGCATAACTGAAATACTGGTGATAGTAACTCACATCCATAGAAATTTAAGGAACTGTAGCTGGAGCAAATACCTTTTAGGAGAAATCAAGTCAATGATTATTGGTTAAGGTATTCAAACACTGCTGCCTCATGTGTTGGGTGGAGACCAAGTCAACGGATCCATGACATGCTCTAATACTGGACCATACAGAACAACTGATCAAAAAAATATTTAGTTACATGCATATCTTAAAATTCTTATATGAAGTGGATTTATCACATACAACATAGTCCCATTTCCCAGGGCTTGTGTTTTGTGCTCCCACTTGTTGCATCCCATGGCTACTGCCAGCACTGGTAACCAATTCAATGCAATAATTCACAGATTTATCAACTGTCGCTTGTCATCATGAAGTGAGCTGTAGGCAGAACTGCCAAGAGGATGCTGCTTATTACATCTTTTGATGTATTGGCTCTATTTGCGAGCAAAAGTACAGGAAAAAACCTTCCATAAGCTGCATAATTCTCCTGTAAATAATTTTCCCTTAAAAATAGCCAGGAATTTTTTGCTGCCCATATTTTGTGCCATGCTACCCTTTGAGACAAACTAGGATAGTTTCCTAGGTGCTAAATCCACACTGATCATAGAGGAAGTAGGAAAGAAGATATTCTTTCTGAATTTCTGTGATTTCTGGTCCTTTACTCCAAATCCATTAATACACAGGGATTTAGCATGATTGGACCTGCCGGTAGCCAATTAATTCACTGACTCTGTAACTGGTGATAAGGAAAATGATTCCATTACAATTCAAGCACTTCATGATATCCTGCCCCAAGCCAGCATTATATATATTTTCTAAATTTCAAGATGTTTACATGTTTTCAGTCAAAAGATGAAAGATTTGTGTGCAGAAAATTATAATACAGCCCTTTATATTTTTATGTAAACTGAAGTTAGAAGGCAGTTTTCTTCTGTCACAATTCCTTTATGCCACAGGGAAAATCTACTTGGTGGCAGGAAGAGGAGTCCATTCTCAGAGGTCAGTTCAAGTAATACATCATTGTAAATTATCTTAGTTTATTTAGTATGTGTGCTACTTGTGAATTTTATTCATAAAGTGTGTGTGTAAAGATGCAAGAAACATTCCTGTATCCAAAAGAGTAAAGAAAATGTGATACAGTGATCTTGTTTCAATTTGATTTGCTCACTTGCACAGAAACTTTGTACCAATCATGTAACTCTTCTGCATCTGACTTTTTCTTCTTTAAAATTTTGATAATAAAATCCCAGAATATCTTGTAAAGGGGTTCAGACACAGATAATAAATAAAAACAAAGTGATGCTAATTCCAAAGTACCAGTTGAGCTTGGATAACTGAACTCCTATAAGACATAAGTGAGAATTTTTTTACTTCTAATCATAGCTAATTGCAACCAGGCTGTGATGAAAGTAATGGAAAGTTTAGGAAGATTTGATGTGACATCAAATAGAAAATGGAACTAAAGGAAAATGGAACTAAAACTTAATCTTGTTCTCCCTGGAGTCAATGGCAAAATTCTCATGACTTAATGAGGTACAAATACCCAGATTCAGAGGATCACCAAACAATACAAATAAACATATATACATACATACATACATATACATATATATATATACACACACACATATATATATACATATACCTATACATAATTTTTTTGGAGGCAGTCAATTCCTTAGAGGTAAAGAAGTGTGCTATCAGTGAAGCTACAGTGGAGGCTCTTTAGAGCAAGCAAGGAATTCCTGTCCTTATGCAAAACTTTTGACAATTTAGCACTGTACAAAGCTGAATGGATCAAAAAAGGCAGAAAAAATTTAGAGATATCTACAACAACATAAAAAGAATTCATGAAAGCTAAGAAAATGGGCATATTCTAGAACATAGCTGAAACCTAGAACTGTGTACAAATTAAGCCCAGAATTCTGTAGAAACTATGCCCAAGGTAAATTTTCTATCTTTTGATTTTAATGCAGTTTTGGTTATCTTGCCACTATCAAGGCCTGAGAAGACAATTTCACCTATCTTCTGTTCAAATGCATACATCATCAGGTAGTGTTCTTCTCTTGTGTCCTTGTCAGACAGGTTATATATAATGGATTTTTCCAGTTGTTGAGAGCAGGTGGTATGGCAGATATCATTGTTAAAGATGTAATAAAAAGAGTTACTAGGTAATTGTTTCCTATGCATCACTGTTTGGCTCCTACAGAAACTTTTCATTTTTAGACTAACTCTTGGAAGCTGTTGGTTTGTATTGGTGTCATGGGAACTTGGATCTTACATGTGGAACTTCTTGAAGTGTGTGGGATTGCCACACAGACAGGTATTTCCATAAAGTCACTGTTGCAACTTCTCTCAACCACAGGGATAATAACAATTGAATCAGACACTTCAATCAGAGTACAGGGAAACAGATGTGTCCTCCAAAATGCCATATCATTGTCTTCAGATTTTTCCCTTTTGCAACTGCTCAAAAAGTTAAAATGTTTTTCCTAAATATTAACATCAAGAAATAGTTTTTTTCTATGTAATTTGTACATTGAAGGGATTAAAAAAAAAGGTCTTGTTTGGATGACACATAAAAAGGTGGTGATAATGTCTTGGAATTATATTTTTTAAAATGTTACTGTGAAAGTTTTCAAATTGTTTGTGTGGGAGGAGAAAGGAAGAATAGTTGAAATAACAGTTAAATGGAAACTATTCAAGCATCTGAATTTTAGAGTATTTATCTTTACCACAAAACTGTGGAACTCATTTTCACAGAGTATAATGTCAAAGGTGTAACAGAAGACAGACAGGAATTTGATAAAATGTCTTGGAAATCAGTTGATAATTGGAGGTTGAAATATGCAAGCCCAGATGATTCCGCACTCTACATCTTGTGTGCATGTGGTGAAAATTGTCCTTGTCTCTGCTAGACTCTTTCCACAGGAGACTGAGCTCTCAGGAAAGAAATAGCACACTGCTTGAGTCAGTATGGGTCTTCTGAATCACTTCTGTGCTGACTCTAAGTCCATTGAAACCTGAATTTTGCCCAGGGAGGTAGGTGCAAGGATGTCTGGGGAGAAAGCGAGTGATGGAAAGTAATGATATGCTGAGGAATTTGGAGGAGGCAAAAATCAATATTCACTTAAAAAGTGTGTGGCACATCAGGTGAAGAAATAAGCTAGAAATGGTAGAAGGAGCTTTAAATAACTTATTCACTGATTTTGAACAAGGTATCTCCTTCCCACTTCTCTCTCCTCACCAACAACTTATAGAATTTGACAAACTTTACAAGATCAGGGAGAAAATGCTCAAGGGAATAAAGGTGAAGTCTCTCCAAATAAAGCATGACATGCAGCATTTTACAGATGAAATACAATTGAAGACACACAAACACTTTTTAGCTGGAGATAAATGCCAGCATGCTTTAACAGAGCTCCTCCAGTCATAGGAGGTATAAAACAGAAGCAAGGGCAATATTTTTCAGAGAGGTCTGTACAGCTGCCAGAACATTAGACCTACGTACAATTGGAAAGTAGAGGTGGAAAATACCTTCACAGAACTGTCTCATTTTAATTAGTCTTATATGAAATAATACTTATAGTCAGGAGGCTTTGACTAGTATAAGCAAATCAGTAGCTCTCAATCAATAGTTTAAGAAGAGTGTTATCTTAGATCCTCCTAAATATGCTGACATAAACACCTGAACATCCAAGAACACACATTTTGAAAGTGAAGGCAGTGCTTAACAGTGATTCTAATATTTGGAATGCTCAATAATTTGTTTTATGGGACTCTGTTTATGAACAAAAAGAAAAAAGACCAAAAAATACCTAGAAATAATAAGACATGGTAGGCATGAGTGGACTGATTTTGCAGTGTTTGTGAAATCAGCTTCACCAAAGCCATGTGAATGTGTTGAAGATTACAAGTCTGGGTCTGCAGGAAGAATTTGAAAAATAGTGTGAAATCCATATATAAGTGGTCCTCAGTGCAATTCTCAGGCTATAAAATGATAGAAAAAAAATTAGTAATTTTTTACAATGGTACCAGAGATATTTTCTAGTTTAAAATTTAGATCCTCACTCATCATGAATATATCAGCTGGCCCACACTGCAGAGTCCAGTGGCTAACCACTAGACCTGGCAAAGTTTCACACGCTTCATTAGGGAAAATGTATGGGCTGAAACCTCGCCCACCCAAAGAGTGAGAATGTTTTCCACATTCATAAATGGGAAGGATCTATTCAAAACTAGGGGAAGAAAGGATAACTTAAAAAAAGATTATTTGTGAATGAACAGGTAGTGAAACAAGAAGTCATCACTCAGCAGAGCACTTCTCATTCTGATGTATCATTTCTCTCAAATAAAATGAAGTTTGACTGAAAACATTAAAAACATTACTTTCTTTTCTTCCTTTTGAGGAAGTCTTAATTTCTTTTGGCCATTCAAATTTCAGCCAAACCTGATTAAAACTGCTTAAAACAATACGAAGCAGAGCAAATACAAAATTTTTAAAGCTATACTCTTTCAAGGATAATATCTGTTAGTTGTCTCTATGAAGAATCCTCCACTTCAGAGATCTTTCTTGCTCTTTTACAGAAGAGTTGAACTTATTTCCAAGTGACCTGTAACTTTGTTAAGTATATGGGGGTAATTGGATAATACATTTACCATTTAATAAATTGAGAAATGTATTTTAGCAGTGCAAGCTTACTCAGCACTACCCTCCCCACCTTAATAGCCTTTTTACTTTCAATAAAAATGCAGAAGACCTTGTTTCATATTATACTACAACACATTTCTTGCAATTGTTTTGAAAACATGAGCAGGACAGACTGTTGCTGGAAGACATGAGCATAACCAGCCCTGGTCTCACTGCCCTGCAGGAAGCAGAAAGGCAGGAATGGCAACTAATCAATGAATATTTACTGAGCCAGACCTGTCTCAAATTGTTGGCCAGATGAAACACATATAGAAGCCTGCCCACTGAAGAAACAGGCATGGGCATTATTTAATACCAGAGGTGTTTTTTTTTTTTTTGGTTTTTTTTTTTTTTTTTTTTGGGAATAGGACCTAAAACATCTCCTGTGGGAGGAAATGTGAGAGGAAATTGCTTGTTACACAGAAAAAGTGAGAGAAAATTAAGCTATGAAGGTGAGAATATGGCTGGCAAGGAGAAGAAGATTTGTGTATAATATATGGAAAGGAAAAGAGCTGCTGGAGTAGGATGTATCAACAAGCCAGCACAGATAAGGAGGAAGCAATGCCTATGTGGAAGGTAAACAGTTAATGATTGAAAAGTGGAGCCTTGCCAAGAATAATAATTTATAGATAATTAAAGAAAAAAGGGCTAGCATAAATATGGGAACAACTACAAAAGGCTCAAAGCAAACTTAAAAATCTTCATTAACCTTATGATTCAGCGCATTACAGTTGACAGTAACCAAGAAGAAGACAGACATTACATAATTAAGTTCCAGACAATCGACTGTTTAGAAAGTGTTATCAGTCAAATTTTTAGGTTAATTTGGGCAGTAAGAGGTTTCTTTCATCCCAGAACTATGTCACAACTTCAGTGTTTGAAACTGCCATTTGTTGAGAAAAGTTGCTGAATACTACTGGTTCCAACAGCAGTACTCATGGAACCATGGAGATTTAAAATCCATGGAATTATATTAAATGGAATCATGGAATTTAAAATCCTCACATTTTTATGTAAAGATTCCAAAAGAGACAAAAGTATTATAGAAATACAAATCTTGCATAAAGATATGTCTTCCAGGTCAATATTAAAACACTGTGAGGAAGATTCTAATATTGTACCAGATGAAACTGGTAACAAATACCTGGAGCACCATCTCAAATACTTTAAATTACATAAATTGGTAGTAGGAAAATTGATGTTTTTATCAAAACAATTTCAAAAATGGCAGAAATGTCAGGAAGTAATCTAGAGAGCTCTGTATATCTCTATGCCATGTAATAGCTGCTTTATAGTAAAAAAAAATTTAGCAAGTGGCATAAAACATGGTACTCTGACTTCACCCCTCTATGACTGCTCAGTGGCAAAATCCTTTTGCATCTAGAAAGTCTCCCAGAAGAAATGAATGCTATAAAGCACGATTCCCTTAGGATGTTAACATAATTAAACTGAGTTGTTCTCTTTTCTAGGACGAGGCTTTTGTTTTCATGAAAATACTAGGAGAATGAGCATCCTTACAGTATTTTAACAGGAAATAATGACAGAGACAATGTCTCTTAATATTTCAATATACCACAGAGTAAAAAAAATCTGCAAGGCTTGAGCAGCTGAATATATACACGCATACATTTCTTTAAACACAAATTTTGACATGGAAAATACTCTATTAGTAAATGGATCCTTCTTCCTACACATTCTGATTTCATTGGTGCTTAAAGGAAGGTTTAGTTCATTTATCTCTGGAGGATGAGGATAAAACCACTTTCTGACACACACATCATTTTTTGGTGACATCTTAAAGAAATGTAGAGAAGAAAATGTGAGAGTGTGGGCATGTCAATGTCTTACCTAACATGTCCCAAACCCAAATGTAATAGATAATTTCCTATTAAAATTGTATACTAAAACAACTTATTTTTTTGTGTGGGTTGCAGAGGGAAGATTTGCTTGCATTAATGCTTATGTATACATGCTTGAGTTGCTTCACAGCCCTTTTGCTTATTTACTAGGGTGATAGCTAGAGGCAATCAAATGGTGGCCAGTTGTATAATGCTCCTTTGAAGAAGTTTTCAAAGAAATGACATCTGTTGTGTATACAACCCATCTTCCAAGAACTAAAAGAGGTGTTACTAACATTTCACTTCCTCATGCAAATCTCTAGGTTCCTTAAATTCCGTATGTATTCCATCATAAATAACACAGTTTTCTTTGTGAAGACACATAGCTTGATTTTTAAGAACATCTTGAAATTCATGCATCTCTATTGGATAAGATATTTCTTCATCTCTGTGGCCTAAATAAATATTGTTCAAGGGAGATTAATCTGAATCAGCAATTGAGAAAACAGAATTTGCTGAAGGCAAAGGTATTTCTTATTTCTTGGCTACAGTATTTGTAGGTGAGGTGTGAAATTTTCACCTTAATGATATGGTATTTGCAAGTAACTCAAAGCAAAATACTTGTTCTCATTTTACTGACTCCATTAGTCCTACCACCTTCAAGAAGACTTGTGCTGTGTACACTGCAAGTGGGATTTTGATCTTTATTCTATTTTAGCCTGCTGCAGTTTGGCTTTGCATGATGACAGACCAGAGAGATATGCATTCTCTAAGCTTAAATGCCATTGACTTTCCCTAGCTCTAACTGCTGTTAATCTTCAAGGTGGTGTTGAAGTCTTGTACAGCAGTTTTGTATCTACAGCTGAGGCTGGTGTTTTGTTTCCAAAATCCACCAACAGAGGAGGAGTTCCACTTTCCAATCTGCTTTGGGTTTACCTTGTTACTTACCTGAAGGCAAAACTTGACTGCCTCATTTTCTGTAGTGTCAGTGTCATTAAGGGGTTTGCAGGCTAAACTAGACAGCTCTGCTGAAAGAGAAATCAGAAAAGCACCTTCATTTAAATAAGCAGGAGGGAAATGGTTGAATCCATACACAGTCTGGTACTGACAGAGAAATGTATGTTTATAAATGTAATGAGACTAGTGGGCACTCAGAGATTCCCGCTGCTAAAAAGCACCTGATACCAACACAACTTTGTGTAGTAGAAAGGCCAGTGTTGTGGAGACTGAATGCTCTTTTGAGAAGGGAGTTCTTGCTTCAGAAAGGCTACAGCCTTCTTATTAAATAATAATAATTTACAAAAGATTTTAACCCCTGTGGGTTTCTACAGCATCTTGACATAAGTTGTCAAAGACTTCTTTTATAATGCGCTTTCCAATATTAATCTACTTAGTCAATATCTTACACTTCTGCATATGTATGTGACGGTTTCTAATTTCAGCTTTAATTATGTATAAAATTTATCCTGACTTTCCTATTACAGTGTTCCTCTCTTCAATTTTCAGCAGAGTGACTGCAGTGGGTGACTATTGCTAGGGCACATTGAGATAAGAGCAACTGCTGCTGAGCCTTTCAGTAGCAAGTCCCTCTAAGCCAGAGCTGTACTGAGCAGCACCTTGGATAGGCCAAGGCAGCTGACTCAGGCAACAGAACTTGAAAGATCATTATAATAAATGAATTCAGACCTTGAGTGGGCTTACAGTGCTGGATTTACATATCCCTTCTAAAACACATAGGACCGATGCCGTACTTTAATTAGCCACCTGGTTGATATAGAACTTCCAAAAATAGATATTGTAGCATGCAGAGATGCTGAACAGCACCTTTGCAAGAGCCACTCCTCAGGCTGCTGAAACCAGTTCAGGTTTCCAGGCTGACTGTTTATTCAGCCTACAGTACTTGGTGGCTTCTGGTACTGAATTTTTTGTCTTTTTTAAATAAAGAGTTTCATTCAAAGCTTTAAAGAAGCTTGGCAGCACTTAAGTGAGCACAGCTCACAGTGCAAAATGAAAGTTAGAACAATAAATGCTCAGGTTGTGCCAACAGCCTGCAACTTTGGAGGTTTTAAAATGCTCAGGTCATATATCAGTTAGTTCACTTGTAAATAATTCTGCATTATCTAATCTGAATCTAATTCTAATCTGAATGTTGCATTCAAATCTGAATGCTGCATACTGAAATGTTAATGTGTTTTTGGGTCTGATGAACTCACAAGCATTGTGCCAGCAGTGACAGTAACTACACTGTGATTTTCACATACGCATCCAAGGAAAAGAAAAGAAAAAAAAAAAGAAGATGAACAAAGAAAAAAGAAAAGAAAAAAACCCCCAAGCTGCTTGTTTCTTTAACAGGAATAGACTGTACTAAAAAATCTATAAGCACATGAATTGTCTTTCTCCTCTTTTTCCTTATGAACTTTATTAATACCAATCTCCTTTGCTCCTTTAGCTGGCTGGGATATGCATTCTAAGAAGAATACAGACCCTATTAAATCTCCTCCTTCTCCACCCTATTAAATCTCCTCCTTCTCCTATTAAGCACCTTGTCTTCCAAGCCTTGGAGCCTTTGAAAAATTCAAGTTTGATACAAGCTTGGGTTTTCGATACTTGTCAACATACACATTATGATTAAAATTGCACCATAATTGAAGCAAAAATGCAAACTCACTTTGAACTAGTGGTCATCACTGTTTTCTAGATGAAAGGTTTCATGGTTAGGACAAAAGAAAGATGACAGAAAAACCACGAAGAGGATCTGCAAAGTGGATATTGTTTAACAAATCATACTGAATGCTGATTGTCCTCTCACTTAAACACTGCTACAACTGTTGACAGGAAAGCGTATAACACATACCAACATGTTCCCATATTACCAGAGGAACAATAAACTTAGAATGCAGTATCTGTGGTGGCTCATCCATTCCTGTACCTTGAGTTTGCTTCTTGCAAACAGTGCTCTACCAGAAGTGTCCCTTTGGAACTTTGCAGAATGAACAGTGGACAGTGGAACAGGAACTTTCTCCAGAACGCCTTCTTTTTTAAGATGAACATGCAGCTCCTGACAGGATGAAGTGCTCTCCTCCAACAGCATTTGCGTTGCATAAGCTCTTTCAACAGTTTTTCAACAGGAAGAGAAACACTGTCTGCTTGTCAAACACCAACTGGACACATGTAAAATACACTCAAGATTCTGCATAGTCACTGTATTTTATAAAGGATTTAATTTCATACTCTCTATGGGGTAAGAAAGCAACATCAAAAGACAACATTTCTTCTGGGATCATGTCTCCTACACTGAGGATTATCGCACAGGCAAATAGTGGGTGACTCATATACACTGTTTTTTGACTCTGGGTTAAACTTGGAACATAAATTATGTCATCTACTGGTATAAATCTTCCAGAAATCATGATTGTCTTGAGCTACATGGCACACTATTTTCCCTAACTGCAGGTATATTTGAATTCAAGTAGGCTGTCAAATAAATATTTAGAGGTGAAATGCACAAATGAAGGCAAAACACATACACTAAATGCTGATGTGATGCATCATATAGCATCACATATTGCATCAAATATTCTTCACATTGTAAGAGCCAGAAAATTGTCATGCAAATATATAAGGGTGTTTTGAGTAAAAATAACACATGCTACCGTTAGAATGTCTTGAGATGTGAATAAATATCTCTCACTTGAAGAAATTATGATTTAAAAATGTAAAATATTTTCCAGTTAAAGATTGTTTCCAGGCCAGGATTATGCCTCTATTTTTCAGGATATTACTAACGCCAGAAGAGGCAGAAGAATTAGGAATCAATTAATTATTAATAAATTGTAATCATATTTGAAGACTGTAGAATATAGAAGGTATGTAATAAGAATTGTCTAGGAATAAAGATGAAGAAGAAATTGTTTAAAAATTAATTTTTTGAGGCTGTTTCTTTTTTGCTTTTTGATCATAGGCTAAGTTACAGCCATCTGTCTGTTTCTGCATCTATCTAAATATGTGCCTGAATATATTTTTGGAGGTTATGTCTAATTTTCTGGGCCAGAATAAAGCCGCCTTCACTCCAGATTCATTCACTTGTTAAAACTTCAGATAAAGAGGTCAAGGTCATAAATATACTGGCTTGTAGAATAGGAACTGTATCACAGTTACTTTCTTACGTTGAGAAATGTAGGCATGAGTTTTTCTCTGTGATTCATTTATTTTTAAGTGCATTCAGTTCCATCTCTTATGCTTGAGAATATTTTTAAGCTTTCCCCTTGTTTCCCTTTGTTTTAGATCTTCCTGAGCATAAATTTTTGTCAGTGCCAAGCAAGCAAGAATAGGCTTAAAAATGCCACTTAAATCTTGAGTGCCTTGTACTGTATTTCAGATGTCCCAGGGGAAAATTCTCTCAGTGGATTACTGGGACTAGAATCAGTCCAATCACAAATAAAACTTGATTTTTAAAAAAGGAAGAATAACTCTTAATGAATTGCATTAAACAAGGATTTTTGAAATTTCAAGTTCCACCTATCTTGTAGAATTAAATTTTAGTTGGTAGCCAAACCGTTCTCCTTGGTATAAAATAAGGATCAATTCTCTGTTTGTAAATGGTCATTTAGTATTAAAGCCTTTCATCACCATAGATGAAGTACTGAAGTTAACATGTTGCAAGTTTTGTCTTTAATTCAGTCATGTATATCAAACATATCTGGAATTAGAAAAATAATTATGGAGATTAAATTTTCAATTTTTTTGAAGCCCCCTAGTTGGAAACCTTTATGGCTTAGGTATCCAGACCTAAGAAGATTAGTTTTTCCATTAAAGAAAATGCTAGCACTAGCAAGCAAAAACGATAACTGACATTGCATCCACAGTTCTTAGTGACAGAGGCATAGCAGAAGTGAGAATTTAATTAGTAAGGAATTCTTCCTCTACAGTTCCAAGCAGACCACTGAGAATCAATAAAATTGTTTCTGACTTCAAAGGAGGATACTATAAAGGACTGGGCACTAGAGGGTCATAGGACATATTAGACACACAATTAGGTGAATTTACAGTGCACTTACAGTGCATTGTGCTGTGCTATGTGAAACTTGTGTGACATAGTTGTTTGCAAAATCCACAGCTTAGTGGCAGCCAAGCCCACCAAAATGACAGTATTTGACTGTACTAAATACGCCTAGAAAAGAGTGTTTCAGTGTCAAACCTCACAAAAGAAGAAGCTCCAAGAAAACACATTCTATGGGGTATGTGATTATTTTGCTGTACAATTTCAGATAATTTGCCAGTGAGATTTAGGCATAAGCAGACCAATGGTTTTTAAAACTTCAGTTCAGCGCTGGTAGAAGTACATGTTAAAATTGAGTAAGATAATAATCCGCTTATCTGCAAAGCTCTTTGTTCACTCCCTTCTACATAACAGCTTCTTTTCTTGAAAGAAATCATAGCAACTGAATGTTAGATGCTATTTTAATTTTGCAAAATGAAGCATAATTATTTAGAACCTTTGCTAAAAGAGCTCTTTCCAACCTAAGAAAAATATATTGCAATACTGGCATAGTATCTGCAGATACTATCTCATTCTGAGTAATATTGCCTCTGTATATATTAAAAATAACATTAACCAGAAATATGAATGACTCAAAATTGTGCTCTGGGAGGTAAAAAGATAGGGACCTATCAAAGACCAGAAAGTACTAAAAAAACCCCCTAACCTCTTAACTCCTGTGAGGGTATTGGGTATGGGATTTTAATCTGAGACTCCATCCCCTTGCTCTATAACAGTTTTATAGTCCACATGCCAAAACAACACTGATTTAGTTTTGACATACATGGCCATGTAGTCCCTTGGAAATTGTTACTGCTTTTATTTGCTAAATTGGGAAGAATGCTAAATCATGCGTGTAACACCCCAGAACATTTAAATGCAAAGGGTGTCAACAAAAATTCCTTTCCTGTGGGTCAGTGCATGGGAGAAAAACAATCAGATATTCTCAAGAGCTCAAAATGATGCAAAACTTTACTGGCGAAGTACTGAAAATCAAGGAACTTGGTGAAGGATTTCAGACAACATCCAATTCAACACAAAATAATTTTCAAAGCATTAACCTAGCTCATTAAACCCAGAACCTAGAAACCTTTAAAACAGTTCGGTGCTATATTACTCAAACTGTTCCATGAAAAGAGAATTGGAAGGAGAAAAAGGAGAGAAAGACAGAAAATATATAGAAAAACACACACATCTACAAGTTCCTGGGTTCCAGGGAGGATGAGGCACAAAGTACAAGAGAGTCAAGGATAGGGTCAAGACCATGTCTTTCCTTCCTGCCTGCCTTCCTGCCTTCCTGCCTGCCTTCCTGCCTTCCTCCCTGCCAGCCTGCCTGCCTTCCTGCCTCCCTCCCTCCCTGACAATGTGGCAGGACCCCAGTGTATGCTGTTACTTAAAGTTTTTATTGAGCAAAATAGAAATGGATGTACAAATAAAAGAACCAAATGTGAAATATAGCCAGAAGGTTTCAACAGCAGGGCTACTTAATCCTTACAGCATTTGAGTCAGTGACATTGCAACTGACAAGGTTTCTGCTTTGAGCAGAAATTTAAGAGAGCTTTAATTTTGTAATTTGAAGTACAATAAATACAACATAAAAGGAGGGAATGTCCAATTCAGTCACACACATGAATCTAAAAATTTAAAGTGGTAGAACTGTGCTTCATCTTATTTTTCATTTGAATATATTAGATGCATACCTGCTACATGCATGTAAAAATAGTGGTACTCAGGTAACAACATATTTTGAAGATATCTCATAATTAACTAATATTTCATAACACTTTTTTTTTAGGTGATAGAACATGATAAAATTTTAAATTCATGTCAATTTCATAACTTATACTGAAATTCAGAAACTGATATATGAGCATATGAGTACAATTCCCAAATAATTCAGAAAAAACTGAAAAATCTATTTGGTTTGATTTGAGGAATCTTTGTCCCATATACTATGATAATTCATCTTCACACGTTAGATTATACCACATAGAAGGAGATATTAAGTAGATAAACCAGATATGTGAATGAAGAGGCCAATATTTTTGAGTGATTTGGAATAAAGAGAGGACCATGACCACCTTATTATCTGTGTTTGTCTTCAGTTTGTCACATTAACTTTTGTTTAGTTACACATGGTGAAAAAAATCATTCTCAAACAACATCGTAATTCCCACCTACTTGTTAAGGACAATATTATTACTACATGTGTTTTCATTTACGAACGCTGATGATGTAGAACCTGCTATAAATACAAAATGCCTGGACAGTATTGAAAATTTTGTTTGCATTCTCTTATGAATAGAGAGAGAGATGATTTACTGGAAATAACAAGGCAATAACTTAATGACAATCATGAAGGAAGCTGCACCTCATGGTGTCTCCGGTGAGATCTCATCTCCCTGTTTGACCAGATCTATTGCAATATCACTTAAAAAAATCAGATTAATTGGATTTAATCCTTAATGAAACTGGTATACAATAAAATAAAATCCAGATTGCAGAGGGATTATTTAGTAAAGATTCAAC
Source organism: Passer montanus (assembly GCF_014805655.1). Taxonomy (NCBI): domain Eukaryota; kingdom Metazoa; phylum Chordata; class Aves; order Passeriformes; family Passeridae; genus Passer; species Passer montanus. The sequence goes on from NW_024374479.1 coordinate 937,377, forward strand.
TGACCTACGAGCAGCATGAACTTCACTGCAGGTGGAGATGTCCTGGCTGTCTGACTCTGTGGCTTCTGTGTAGCAGAATATCTGGACAGTGCAGATGCCCAAGCTATAGGAGATAAATGATTTTGCCAGAGGTGAATCAACTGTATCCACTGGCTACATCTACCTTGTGTCAGTTTCTCTGTCTGTGGGAGTGTGTTATTCAAAAATCCATCACCTCTCTGATATGGGAGCCAGGTATGGTCATGTTCAGTTTGATTCTAAAAAGGATATTCAGAAGTACATAGCAACTTGCAAAACAATATTACTTTAGTATTGAATGAAAATGCTTGGGACTGTTTACCCTAGACAGATGTATGGGAAGAGATGCTATGCAAACATACAATGCAACACATGCTTTGGAGCACACGAATCCATGCATTTCTGCTCTCTCTTCAGTGTTAGAGGGCACTTAATAACACCAAAAGGTGGATATGAAAGAATGATCAATTAAAAAAAATTCTTTTGCGGGAGATATATAAAAACTTTGTAACCATATCACAGAATCTATTGGAGGACAGGAAAGTAATAGGATTAAAAAAGGATTAGACATTTTTATGCATATCTGGAAGAGTCAGGGCTATAACTTAAGATACAAAGCATTTTGGAAGGTCTATTAAGCCTTTCATTCAAGCCTTATACAATCCTCTGTTAATGAATGTATTTCTGCACAGACTCTTGCAGGCAGAGATGCCTGGGTCAGATGGAACCCTAATGACACTAGAAATTAAACATCTTCTTCCACTTCAGGCCAGTTAGAATATCATGGAACTAAGCAAGGAAAACTGAACAGAGCTGCTAGCTTACAAGAAAAAAAAAAAAAAAGCAAAACATAGACATCTGACACTTTGGACCTCCTGAGAGAAGTATCAAGACCCCGGATCTGAATCACTTTTGTAATGTTGATGTTCCTGAGTGCTAATGTTCCCCTCTTTCCAGTTATATCTTCTCATAAACATAATTCCCTTGACATTTGGCTTTAGCATCTGTGCAATGTAGTGTAAAAACAGAGGTATCCCAAAATTTAAGAAAACACTCAAAAGGCAAATTCTATTGCATTATATATACTTTTCTTTCTGATTACTGGAAAATTTATCAATGCCCCTTTTGCATACTGCTGCAAACAAAAATAGCTGTTACAGAAAACACTACATTTTCAAAACTTGGCTTAAATGTCTCAAAAATAAAATTAATATTTAGTTGCTTCTGTAATTTTTTCTCACTGGGCTTTTCCTGGAGTATTGTATAGACAAGAAGAGTTTTTTCTCTCTCCTGTTATAGCCAATTGTCTGACAAAAAGGAGGAAATATGTCACACAGACATGAAAATAAGTAATGTATAACTTGCTTTCTAGGTTTGATACCCTTTCCAGCTCATTATTCTTACTGTATAGAGGATGGGCACTGTCTTTCTCTGTAGGTGGTAAAGAGTGATTATTTCTTTTTTTGCACAATCTGCATCTCATTACTGGAACTCAAAACAGGCAATGGCTGACCTGCAACCAGGCTGAACCATGCTTTTTCCTGCAATGCTGTCATAGGTGTGAAGGTAGAAGGAAGAAACTTGCAGTGATGTTCAGTTTTCAGCTTAGGAGTCTAAGTAAGACAACTGATTTTCAAAAGACATAAGGGTGTTTCACCATGCTCTTTGTCATGCCCAGTTCTCTACAGCACCTATAAAATAACTCTTAATTCCATTTTCAAAAACAATTGGAAAAATTGGGATCTTATCTTCCCTAACCAACTCTATTAATATCAAAAAGTCATGAAATTGTAAAGGTTGGAAAAGACCTTTGAGATCTTCCAGTCCAACTATATGCTTTAGGTTTTTGCACTGTCTTGGTCCCTTTGCAGAAGGACCTGACCTGTATGCTGCATACTGTCATTAGAGTGTGATCAACTCCCCATTTAAGTTAACTTTGACATACTCAGCAAACAGAAGTAATTTTACTTTTGGGATATTACCCTGGCCTTAGATCTACTGCACTATATTAACAGCATATGGCATTGTACTCATCACTGATCAAGTTGTTTCTTCATAATTTCTGTATTGCACAATTAGGTAATTTCTTTTGATTGTTAAAGATATAATATATGCATGATGATAAAAGTTATATTTAAGAATTATACCATAACTATACATTGAGGTAGATAGGGCTTTTAATATGGATGTATATACAAAGGAAATAATGAAACATAAGGGCTTCTTCAGTAAGTACTGTGTTTGTAGATGATAAACCAGAAGTCTTAATAATGAATAAATGTGATATATCGCATTTTGTCAGTTTATAATGGATTTAGATCAAGCTTACAGCTTTAACCGGTCAGGGTTAGGAGAGTCCAATGGTTAAAATACAAAATTATTCCTGGGATTCTGTTACTGCAACTGTTTCAATCTCTGTGATTAAACTCGTACAAATATTGTAACTCTTCAGTTAAAAGATAAGAGTAGTAAAACCTTTTTTACTTCACAGTGCTGAATATATATTATATAAATGACTGTATTTGATTTGAACACCATAGTAATTGGGAACATACAAGGTACTGGAGACATATTTACTCATATCTGGAGTAGCTTTGGCCAAAGCCATGATGGGGAAAAAGTCAGCAAGGTCTGAATAACTCAACACAGAAGCATCCTGGAAAAAAAGAGCATGATAGCAGAAGAATACAAAGGATTTTCTCCCTGCAAACTAGATAGTATTTAAATGTAGTTCAAGAGAAGGCCAGAACTATGTTAGTACAAATTTGGGTAGTGTTGACCTACTGCTGGGTCATCTGCGCCATGTGGAGGATCTCAATCATCAGAGCTACCAAAGATGAAACCTTTCATAACTGTTTTTTATTGTTGTTGTTTGTTTGTTTGTTTGTTTTTCTCCCAAAATATGGGCACATTTGTCATACTTGTTCAGGCAGTACCTCAGGTGTGGATGTGATGAAATACCTTGCTTGTAGTCAGTCTGCTGGAAGAGCGTGTTCAAAGTAAATGTCCTCAGTTTTCTCTCAGCTGCCAGACCAGACTTACTTATTTTCACTAGTACTAATTAGGACAGATTAGAATGTCTTGATACTTTATTGACTATAACACAAGTATACGAAATGGTGGTTTAATTTAAATTTTTACTGTGGCCTCTGCAGCTTGATAAAGACAAAGAGATGTTTAGAAGAACATTGAAGAGATTTGTACCACACATATAAATATCCCACCTGGACATAAATAACAGTTTCCATTGTGCATTTGACCATAGAACAAAGTTTTGTGACAAAACCCACAATTCCCATCTATCTATTTTTTTCATACAAGTGTATAACTGCCAGAGGTGCCTGTGCAGGTAAGGTGCTTGCCGAGCAGTAAATACTGTCAAAAAACTGTTGTGACCAAGGGAAGTCATCATGACAACTACCTTGTGGGTGTCTGAGTTTCATTTTCTCCAAGTGTACTGCCAAAATTTATAGGAAATTCTTGAATATAGTGATAGGCAATCTTTTAGTATATGGTTCCAGTTTACAAGAGAAGAAGGACAGAAAAACCATAAAATCCTCAGTTTGGTTACAAAACTCCCTTTCCCCTCTTCAGAGTACTCATTGCTTTCTCACAGATTAGTGTTTTTCTTCCTGCTTATGCTGAATGCACGTAAGACTTTTCTTGGTGCAGCCTTGGTACTCTGCTGGTGAGCTAACCCATGGATTTTACTTTACACTAGATTATAGCAAATTGCCTGATTTTTACACACCTCTGGCCAAGTGCCACCTCTGTAATCCCAGTATAAATCCAAAATAATACCCTTTATTTTGATGAATATGTCACAGAATTTGCAAAGTAATTTCAGGGTGGGAACATAGCAGTGAACTGAATTAGGTATTCTAACATCTTATTTGAAAATGAACTTGTTTTCTATTGATACCTGTGTTCCTGTTGCCTTCTATAGCATATCATAGGTAACAGGAATGTTTCTATACCTTCTTTAATAAACATTCAATAAGCATGTCTTGTACATTATAGATTCAGTTATGTAAACTTAAATCTGTCATCAGGAAAACCATTATATCAAATTACTGCACAATAATAAAAAATATTTTTCTGATGACTTAAATTTACTTATTTATTCTTGTATTAAATACAAGCAAGAATTGTTGCAGTTTTGTGGTTGGAAGACGTTGTGGAGGTCAGTATTGGGAAAGGTTGCAAGAACCTGATGTTTTAATGGGACTTGCAGATGTGTATTCCTCTGACTGTATGCAATAGAGATAGTGCACATCCAAGGAACAGCAAAAGTTTATGTCAGATACAAATGCATCATATTAAAACAAAGACACTGTTTTTCAAATGTGAAAGAATTTACTTCCCAATTTTACACTGATCAAAACTTCTGTGAGAGTAAGGTAGGGGATCTGAGCAAAAGAAACTTACAAAAATGTAAATCTAGCAGAGAGAAGATGTAAAATAAATGGCTCTTAGTTGAGTACAGTTCTCCAAAACAGATTAAAGGATCAAGTCACCTAGTTCCTCAGGACAGCTTCTAAAACATGAAATACCCTGGTGTTCACTGTAGGTAAACGTCTTGACGGAAGCTTCTTAAATAAGGGGAACCCTAAATGATCAATCCCTCTGGAAAAGTACATAAAAGCCACAGAAACAGTTAAAATAATAGTAATAGAAGATAGGTTATAGAAATACAAGTCAGTCTTTGACCATAGGCCAAATCTCCCTCTGCTGATGTGGAGTGGCAGTTCTTTAAACCTTAGGCTAACATGTAAACTCTCAAGATTTAAATAATTTTCCTTTGAAATGGGGAGTTTAAAACCCTTGGTAAAGTATGCAGCCTTCACATTGAAGTCTAAATCAGAATTGCTTGGTCTGCAAAAAATTTTGTATTGCATACTGGGGTGTAACATACACTAAAGGCTCTATATGATTCGCCTCACCTCCCCACATAACCTTGTATTTTTTTCATCTTTTCACTTAGCAAGAACAGAAAGATCAGTTGTAAAGATAACACGGAAAACAGACAGAATCTAGAAAGTGGCATTTTTTGCTTTAAGAGCAAACACGGGGTGGCTAAATCTAATAATTTATTTCCAATTTTATAGCAGCTTTGCCATAGGCCTGTTAACAGATCTTCTCTCCTATCATTGGCATGAACCAAAAAGTCTCCATTTGAATGAGCATATGTCCCAGTAACAAGTCCTAGGGCTTCCCAGTGCAAGTAATGTCCCAGCCCCTGTAAATAGGACTAAATGGCAAAAATGACTGATACAAACTGTGAAAAGGAAGATATTAAATATAGACATGGTGAATAGGATGAGCAGTTTACTATACAGACATCTATTATCCTTTTCCGGCTTAGACTTAATGCTCTCTCAGAAAACCCTGTTGATGTACAATTCAGTTTGTATATACATGTACACTTTTATATGGTTTCTTCTTTATATTCAATAACAAATTTATTTGGCAACTAATAGGCTGTTAATGCAAAGGTCACTTCCAGCCCAGTAATTATCAAGTGAAAAAAAACCAGTTTTTTTTTTCAATAGATCGGACATATCCAAATAGATCACCTTTTGTCATTAGATGAATACGTTATCACTTTAGAGGTGATAGGTTGTTCTTCATCTTAATTTCAAGTATAAACTGTAGATTTACCCAGCTTTTCTTAGATCAGAACACAAGGTTCACAAGAGAAGGGACAGTTATCGTCCAGCTGCAAGTGCACCCAGTGCTGCTGAGGTCTGCTGTGGTAGAACAACTTCATGGCTGATTGTGCAACAGCAGCAAATAAATAAGTGAAGCCAGACCTGATATCACCATCCTGCATTTAACCCTGTTTCCAATTACAGAGGCCACCACATGAGCTCAGCTCTTGTACAATGCAATATCATAGAAGCTTTGAGTGTGTGATGCATATGGGTGGGTGAATACCAGAAATTCAGAATGCTCTTGATTTCAGGTTATTTTGCCTATGGCATCCTTTGCTAGTGGTGCAGCAGCTATCCTACTTTTGGCAGCACCAGAATTGGGAATATTAAGAATTGAATTTAAAAAAGTCAGGAAAGGGTCTTTATACCCCTTGGCATTCCCTCCAATGGGTGACAAATTAGTTTAAAAAGAAGAGCCATGATAAAAAAGATCAAAACCAGCAACAGGCTGCAACTGACTGGAATTCAGCAAGGCTCAGGGGTAGGAATGAGATAGCTGTAAGCTACCATTGCTGCTCTCTTAATTTAGTGCTGATCTTGTTCCAGTTCAAATTGGAGAATCCTGATGGCTGCTCTGAGTTATAGGGTTTGCCAGCATTCTCAGGAGGTTTTCTTCTTTCTGCTGTTTGTGAAGTGAAAGTCACAAAAGGAAAGTACCTTGTGTCAATCACAGGCTGATGTTTCTTTGACGCTGGCATTTACTGAAAATTCTTTACCATTTTAATATTTCACAGCTAACTAGTGACAGTGGCAATAGCAATTAAATTAAAGCACATAAAAGTGTTTTCTTTAGATGTACCTTATCAATTCCAGTCCTTCTATATATCTCTTAACAATTTTACCATTGAAATGCCAAAAAGGTGGCAGGTAAAACTCTTTATGCTGGTGAATTTGATCCTGAGCACTCTATTTCTACTCAACACAATGCTAAGCAATTAATTATTAGCCATGACTTATGCCACTGGCAATTACAATGTGGTCTGGCACAAGAATTTTTTGAGAATAGAAAAATGCAATGTCTAGCAAAGTGCCACCACATAATGTTACTTTTGATCCAATAAAAATAGGAACTATATAAGTGAAATGGATGAAGAATGGGAAGAAGTGCAGACATGAAGGTAAAGGTTGGTTATCACACTCTTCTGTTTACCTCTGTATAATTTTTTTCTGATAACTTACAGTCTGCCTACCCATTGCCCTACAACACATAGAGTGCTAATTTGATTATCATTGGTACATACAGATGAAATACAGCTGTCCCTTTGCTTGTTTAATCCTATGCCTTGTTTTAGCAATGAAATCAGTTCATTATCCAATTTCAGGATTATACTGTAATTCAAAAAAATCAGTGAAGCATACAGAAGGGTCCTAAAACCTCTGTGGTTTTAGGTGTATTCAAAAGGCAGTGATTTTGGTGTAGCTTAAACATGCGGTTCAGTATGTTTCAATACGAAGGATATTGTCAGGAGAGTTCCATTTGTTATAGATTTGATGCTGCAGTTTGAGTAGTTATGCACCAGCATATCCTCTAGTCAGCTTTCAATTGTATGTAGCTTCTTGACTTCCAACAGCAGGAAGCTATGTTGTATGACTGTTGGCATGAAAATTGAATTAGAGAATTTATCTTTGATGCTACTGCTAATTTCAAGGTATAAAATGTCAGGCTTTTTTTTTGTAATTAAAGATACAGATTTTGTTAAATCACAGGAAACATTGGTTTCTAATTATTTCACAGGATTGTTTGTGGAGGCTGGATGATATAGGAATCACTTCCTTATTTGCGTGTTTGTTTTCTTTTAGAGATGAAAAAAGTGCACTTAATTCACCAAACCCTTGTGAAAATCTCCAAGACAGTCAGTCAGTCATTCTTCTGGCATTTCTGGTAATGCTTCTTATGGAAATAATTATCCTCTACACTTATACAGCACCATATATGTGAGGAAGTACAAAAAGTCAAAGAAAAGCAGATTCTTGAGATTTTGACAGAAGAAACCACAGCAATTCTCATGGGATTCTGAGAGCTGCTGAGCAGGAATAAAAAATAAAAAGAGTGAGAAGATATTTTTTCAGGTTCTGCATTTTAGCGAAAAGAGAAGTTCTCTGGGGGCCTTCTCTGAAACTTATCACAAAACTGAGATCTAGCTGTCCTAGGCTAATGACAGTCACCAATGAAAGTTGATTTTCTTCCAGCTGGCAGGTTGAAGAAATAACTAAAAGCAAGAGTGGGAAGATATATTATTTTTTATTTGCAGATTTTTGGTTTGCTGCTACTCAATGATGATAATTTTGCAGAAAGTATTCAATTGATGCTATATAAGAGAATTTGCAAGGGTGAGTAGCCTGTCATGATTATGATAGTTCCATGCAAATCTATGAGATTGAACAAAGAAATAATAATTTTTAGAATTCCCTCTTAGATGGTAAGGAAAATAATGGCTTCTTGGATGTTTTACCTCTCTTTTGATGCCATTACAAATGCAATTTCTACATTGACATAACAAAAGAAAATATTTTGCTGTTCCTAAAGATTCTAAGTACAATTTCAGACCCCAGTTATTAGCTCAGCTTTTACAATAAAAATAATTCAAACAACATTGGAAAATTGGTACTGCATTATTTCAAAACAATTCAGTTTGTGTATGTTACAAGAAGTTTGAGATTTTTTAAACTTACTGACTGCTATCACAAGTATAACAGATTTAATTTTCTTATTTAACCATCACTCAAAAAATCACTATTCCTAGAGGCATTCTATTTTAACTACACTAATTTTAATAGTTTTCACAATGCAGAAGAATTTGATAAACAAGTAAAAGGAGAAATTTAAAGCAGAACATTATTCTGAACCACATGGCTGTAAAGTAATATTAATGTACAGATGTGTATTTAATTTAAAAAATATTGTCCTACAGTGACATTTAGTGTCATCTAATAGTTAAATTAACACCCTAAGTTTTGTTTCTGAGACAATTAAAAAAAATTGAAGTTAAAAGGAATTGATACACTATTTCATCTTTTCTACAACTGGCTGTATATGATACAAAATATATGGTGCATTAAAAAGTGTCAAAAAAGCTCCACCTGCAAAATACAAAGTATATACCCTTGATTCTTCCAAGGTTAGCACTGCGCCAACTGATGAAGAGCTAAATCAAGATGTGAAATCAGACTGTAGGTTTGAGTTGAGAGCTTTCAAAATGAGAAATTTTGTGTTTGGGACATTAGCATCCTTATCCAGTGTCACTAAGGAGGACTTTGATCTGTCCAGTCTACCTGATGTGGTGTGAATTCTCTCTAGTACACCACTTTTGAGGATAAACACAGAGCTCTGAAGCTCTTCGATATGCTTTGATGAATTACCACTCTTTTTTTTGTTTGTTTGTTTGTACACAAAAGTGTGTGAGACTTGAGTAAGAATCTCAAGGATATTGCTTTTGCTGGCATGTGCACCTTCATCTTCTACAACATTGGAAGAAAGCACTGATGCAGACCTCCAGTGAGAGATAATGCATGCTCTCCTCAAAAGCCTAAATGCCCATCATTTCTTCACTGTCTCTTTTAATTTTTCCCACTTTAGCAAACTACCCCTCTTAATTACTGTTTTTTTTTCCTGATACCAAACTCAACCATCAGCAAGAACAAATTATCAGTCAGTTAAGAGAATTGGCTTTTGGCTCCACTGAAGTGCCTAACCTTCTTCTCACCCACTTCTGCTGGGCTTTTTTGGCCTCTGGAGGTGTGAGCTGTCATGGGACGGAAAGGCTGACATGATTGTAAGCCTTACTGATGGTCTGTTGGAGAGAACAAAGCAAATTTTCACGCATACTACATCATGATGATTTGTGTCAGAATTAGAGGGTCATTTACCCCTCCACCACTGTTGTCTCTTTCAGTTTCTTTGCTCCTGGTCCTATACTTTGATGGCCTCAGATCCTCAGCCTGCTTGCATGTGTGTCTTTGTTTCTTTCCATGTATAACCTCCTTGCATGATGGCATTTTCCTAGAGCTGTGAAGAATGTTGATGCACAGGTCACTACCATGCTACCAAAAATTGCAGATTTTAACATGCCTGTCTTTTTGCTCCATATATAAATTAACAAGTGTTTTGAGAACTGCCATAGCAAAATGAGTTTTGTTGATCTCTGCCCTTTATATTAATGCAAATGTTGAGTATGAGAATTTGAAAACCCAAATGAAATTCTGAGGTGTCTGCGTACCTGGGACTCCAAATAGCGATAGCAGAATAACAAGGAGCATCAGGACAAATAGTAGTAATTAACAACAACAGTACAACAAAAATCATTCCTTTTTTATACTTTTTCCCCTATTCATTAGAGCACTATAGGTGCACAGGTTTAACTACCAAAGTGTAAGCAGCACACTGTTCTTACCTGGTCATAATTGTGAAAAGTCAGGACAAATTACAGCCCTGACATCATCAGCTCCCTGAGTCATAGGAGTTGAGGAGAACTTTCTGACACAGACATGTTGGATTGAGAGACAAGTGTGCTGAGGAAATACTGAGACAATAGCAAGGTGGATTATGCAACAGTATGCTCTGTTTATAAACACAAGTGTTCCATTTCTATGCAAATGAGGTTGAAACATGGCCAATGAACCCAATACTGAGCTTCAAAAAAGCAATGAGGTATTTTAAGAGCAGGCGGGGTCTCTTTTCTGTGCGCAGATACTCTGGCTTTGAGCATAACCCCTTCACCTCACGTCAGGCAGACTCTCCCTGGATTTGGTTAATTCCCATGAATTGGTGGAATACTGCTAGGCCTCCTCACATTTTATGGTCATTTCTGCATATCTCTTTCACCTCACCAGCTGTGGTGTTTCAAAACCTGGTTTTTCAGAACTAGAAGTGTTATGTCAACATTATTTCACCAGCACTTCAGCATCATTACTGGAACCCATTTCATAGGCTTGGGTGTTTCTGGAATTAATATGTGCAATGCAGAAGTCATATAAAGGATTCAGGTGTACAATCTGAATAGCAAGAAGTGCAGAAGATCTTCAGATGCACACATCTCAAAGAAACCAGAAAAGTAATTTTCCAATGTTATCTAGCAAATGTTCACTTTAATGTCGAACTAGGGTCTTAAAGCTGCGTGACCTGAGGTCTTCTGACTAGTGACATTTACTCCAAAAGCACCAAAATCAGTCCATTTCATCCTGTTCTCCAGATCATAGGAAAATCTGTGGTTTGACTCCCAGAGTTAGGAAAGAGACGTCAAATTTTCTGAAACTGACATTGGTTTTATAAAGCTAAACCTACCAATTTATACATACCTACATATGCAAACTCCAAATCACACAGAGGTACTCTTTTCCTCAGTTACAATCAACTGTTTAGGGCATGTTTAGAAGAGTGCTATTTTTCCTCACATCACAGGCATAACAGATAGCAAGTGCATTTGGCAAGACCTGAACTCTTTCTACCATGCATTCACAAACATGAAACACCTTTGAAAGAAATACTGCCTACTAGCAAGGGCAAATCAGAAAAAGGCATTTCTCAGGCATCAGACCAAAGAGAAGAAAAATATAACAGATTTCCTCTCAAAACTTGTCTGGAAACAAACCAAATTTTTAAATATGAATAAATATCTACTAAATCCACGGATAAAATGAAATTTTTAGGTACCCTGAATAGACGAAAAACAAAAGATCAGCTAAAAGTTGATTAAAATTTAAAGAAAATTATACTAAAATATCTTTCAAAACCATATGAATCCCTGACAAAAAGAACTGAATTAGTTAAAATGAATAATCTGATAAATAATACAATGATGGTAACCCAAGATTATCTATTAGATTTCTATTGTAAATGATCATTCTTCTCCCTATACCTCAGCAAATCTTTCTCAACGTTTTAAGCAATTTCTTGCAGCGGCGGCGGCTGGCCTCGAATGGTTTCGAGCGTGTCCCGGCAAGCTGCGGCCAGCACCGCCGGCAGCACTGGAGGGCACTCTCTCGCCGGAGGGCTTCCTCGAGAGAGCGCCTAAGGCTTTCGCCTTTGGAACACGAGGATCCGCGGAGCTAGATGGAGGGATGAGGCTGCAACCCGCAGGAGGATGAAAAAGCAGGACCACGACGACACGGGAAACAAGGGTCTTTATTCGGGAAGGGTCGTCGGTCGTGGACCAGGAACAGGTGCCCGGCAAGGGCTTATAACTTCTATGCAACAACCAATCAAAATTTTTCAAAGGCGGGACGAACAAGTAACATACAACTCGGGTATCCAATGGTGGGCAACTGGGGGTGGAGCCCTGGCCCCTGGCCCAATCACTCGATGCCCAGAGTGGAAGGTTCTGGATGGAAAGGTGTGGGCACTGAGTGACGGACAGGTAACCAGGGAGGGGTTTTGGAGAGATACAATAACTGAATAGAGAGGAGAAAGGGATAACAGGCAGGGCGATCAAGGAGAGAGAGGGAGAGTGAGTCTGGGTAGAACCATTAACACAAACAGGGGTGATAGGAATAAACCAACATAAAACAACACACCCCAACAATTTCTCTTGGCTGTTAAGTGACCTTCCCACATTTTTCTACTGCCCAGTATTTGCTTATATCTCTGCCATAACTTTTTAGTGCAACAGTCTGGAGTTAGAACAGCACTTTGGAAATGTACAAGTTCCATTCCCATTTTTAGAACCGTTTTTTAAAAAACAAAATTTCAAAGTTTCAGGTCAGCAACAATGAGTCTTTGAATGGCAAAGTCAACTGTAAAAATGATGCACTTGACAAGAAAATCCATATATTGTTATTTTAAGTGTATATATACTTAATAGTAACAACAACAATAACAATATATGTATTATTAAGCATTATGACATGTATGTATCTGCATGGCTGTTAATTCCTGGTTGCTTTTTCATCATTTGCATAATGGTTTTATCCACATTGGAAAAACAGTCTGGAGTTATAAGGAGGTTGATGGTCCAGCCTTGTCTGCCTGCACAAACCATCTGGTGGTTTTTACAGATGACCACACCCTGCCAGAGAATCTAATAATTTTTTTTCTTCTCCTTGGGGTGACCATTGCCTCCAGCAGGTTTTATACAGAATGAGTCATTAATTAAACCTGGAATCTTTGCCCATGACCTGCAGCAGGGCTGTGGTCTATTCTGCTTGTTCTGATCCTGCAAACAATATTTTGGGGGATTTCAGGCAATGTTATTTTTGTGATTTCACATTTTCTTCACTTTTCCTTCTGCCATAAGTATTCCTCTAAGAGACAGAAAGGGAAAGGCTTGGTGACGAAAAACACAGCCACCTCCAAAGTGCTAAAACTGCAATAAACCCATCATCTCTAACAACGGTGGCATGAAAAGATAAAACCCAGGCTGCCAAGAATGTAGTAACCACCCATTCACTTTTAAATGCTCTCCACACTTCAATGCACAGACCTAATTACTTTTCTGCATTCCCAAATCCACTTTGCAGGGCTGCAATCAGAAACCTGGTGTTAAAATATTTTAGACTCTAAGGATCAAGACTAATTACGGGCCTAAGCTGCACCTCTTGGTTTCCTCATGAAGCAGTCTGCCCCCTCCCCCACCCACTCCACCCCCTTCCCTTCTTTTGGGATGTTTAAAAGCATGCTCCACTAGAAGAAAGGCTGTCCAGTCTCAGCTGGGGGTGAAGTAAAGAGAGAATAAAACAAAAAGCTACTCAGTCCAATTCAGTAAGCTTCAATGAAGCTGGTATATTTAATGTGGGCCCAGGGTTTGCCTACAGAATTGTGACAGAATGCAATATTCTCAACAAAAAAAGATGTGTTTAAAGTCAGGCAAGGCCCCATAAGGCTGTTGTTGGTGTTTAAGCAGTACACCGAGGTATTTAGCTCTAAGGGTTTCTAAACATTCCAGCTGAGAATAAAACCACAGCTTTACAGTAGCTTCTTAAAGGTTTGGGGGGCTGGGAATGTTCCCTCCCCCTTGCATTGAAAAGTCAATAAACAGTAGGAAAGATCATGTAATAACAAGGATGAAGCCACCTATTACAGGGTATAGTGATGGCTAATGGTGCTATCAGAAGGACTAATCCCATATAGTAAATGCTGTAATTATTAAAATAATATTAGGGTTATTATAATGTCCAGGCATGGGACATTTTTCATTTTGTGCAGCAAGAATCTGCTGCCAACCATTCACCCTTCCTATAGCTGGTGCTTGCTAAAATACAGAAATATTAGATAATTGTAAGAATGACATCAGCATTGCAGGTAGCAGCCAGCACTCCAAGCACGTTTTCTGTTGCATGTATTTTATATTTTCTGGCATTTACTAAGCTGCTTTAGGTCACTTTGTCTGGAGCTGCAGTCCTAAAAACTTTTATTTGCAATAAACCATTATGTGCAAAAGTTGACAACAAGTGTTTTTGCTCCATGAAATACTTTTAGATCCACTTACTAAATAACAGTAATAACATCACCATCACCATCCTCAACAACAGTAATAATAAACAGAGACTACTTACTTATTACAATATTGGTGGTGAGCCTCTTTCAAGGTCCTTCATGGGAAAAAACACCAAAGAAATATTTTGTTCTCTGATGTTTCACTCTCTTACCTTTACACAATTTGGGATAGGCTCAGATTATTGCAAATCACATTGCTATGGGCACATAAATGCTTTAAACCCTGGTCCAATTTAGGATAATTAAAATTAAATAGTCAACCTCAGCTACTGATACAAGGGAAAGGGTTAAAAAGGATACTAAGGCAATAGCTCACATGAAGGTCTAAGAAAAATAATAAGGGAATTAGCAGAGACTATGCACATTGTTTTACAACTATCTATTAACCTTCCTTGTTAGATAGGTAATTTAGTCCACTCAGTAGCATCAAATACAAGAGAAAAAGGTGACCAAAACATTAATTATTGTCACAGAACTCAAAGGTTTAAACCCATAATTCCTAAGAAATAAAAACAGAGTTCTTTCCATAGTATATGCTTCATCTAAAGACTGAAGTAAGAGCTAGGCCCTAGCTGTGACCCTTTACACTTCAAGGTGGAAAAGTAGGTTAAAGAAAGTGATGGCAATAATCACAGGGCTTTTCTACATAAAACGGCCCCTGAGTGGAGGTCAAAGATCAAACACTTGGGGCACTACCTGCGTCACACAAAGATCTGTTCCACAATAGAAATGAAGTACAAGACTGGTGGAAAACAGCAAGAAGACTAATCAATTCTAAAATTATTAGGAAAAAAAAGACACACACAAAAAAAAAGTGGATTTGAAAAGTCTGGATGAGATTGAAAAAAAGTGTGACCATTCTCTTCTCAATTTTTTGGAAAAATAATTCTGAGGATTTCCTGCCCTTCTCAGAGAGATTCTACCAGGAATGAATGTTAAGTATTTCCATTTCATCTTCATCCCCACCTACCAGCTACATTCTTTTGCACTATCTGAAATGGTCCTTATATTCCTTTTTGTACCAGTTTGGGCACTTTTACGGAGAACCGAAGATACTATTCTCTCAGTATCATATTCTTATTTTTCATTCTTGTTAAGCTTTTGGATTATTTTTATGCCACAGTGCGTAAGATCCCCACTCTGAACTTGTGTGAGTTACAGGAAAAGATTTGACATTAAGAGTCATCAAATGAAATACGCTTCTGCCCTCCACTTTGACTGTTTAAAAGTTCAAAGGTAGATCCCCACAATTGCATTCAGGAGCTCTCTGGACTTGCTGCATAACCTGGGGGTATTTTTCAAGCATTTTACAATAAAGGTATTCCTCAGTTTTCACTTCAGAAGATTAAGGCGTGAATCCAGTTGCTCAATTGAAAGAATTCTTTATTTTGCAACCAGATTTTAGGCTACATTTTGCATGCCAACCACCTGTTGACTTTACCGGTCAGATAAAGTCTTTCTGCCTTTCTTAAGGCTGGGTATATGTAAAGATTTTCTTGGAATCAGAACACACTGCTCAGCAGAGAGCAGGATTCAGTGCCAACAAAGCAGAGGGAACTGCTTAGTGAATGCACTGCACGCATGCACAATGAGGTTACTTGCCTGGCTCATTTTTTTGCCTTTGGTCTTTGAGTTACAGTTGTCTAGGTATGTATTCATTCCCCCTGACAAATATTGAGATAGTATGGTGATGTTTATCTGCTCTACAAGCTGGGTTGTGGACTCCTACTTCATCCTTAAGTTTTGCTATGAGATATAAAACTGATGTGTAAAGAAATTCAAACAGCATGCTCAAGTACAGAGAACAGGCCATCAGCAAGACACCGTGTGCTTGCTGATGGCCTGTTACCACAAATATCATATTTAAGACATAACAATGATTACTAAAAACAACATGTAGAATTAATTGGCCTGACTTCTCAATAGATAGCAGAAGGTAGAATGAAAAAGTAAAATTTAACCAATATAATTAATAATTTATAAATAATTCATTCTTAATTAATTTAATAATTAATTGCAAATAATTAATTATTAATACTTTCTGGCACCAGAGTGTGGTACTAGCTTATGGGAAACTTTAAAAGACAGGTATGTTTCCTATTCTCTAAAATAAAACAAAAAAATAGGTGTATATTTTACACCTTTTTTTTCTTCAGTGGCAGTAGTGACGAAGAACTTCCCTCATTCTTTGCTGCAACTGTGGAGCCGTCAAGAGCTCCATTTTATAGTATATAATCTAATAATTCACTATAGCATCAGGTCACATAAGGCTGATTCATCCATCTGACACATTCAGCTATCTATAAGATATATACTAACTCTTGTGCCCATACTGTACAGAACACATTCTGTAAAATCTGAAGGAAAATATTACTTGATTTTATTTTTTCTAATGGATCAGAGAGGTTGCAGGGGTGGGAGGCAGAAACATAGGTACATTGTTCTTCCAATATTTATTATGCTGAGTGCTGAACTACCTCTCCAAGTTTTTAAGATAGACCAAGAGGATCTGAGACATGAAAATGTGGGGTTTTTTTTATTTTTGCAATATTGCTGTCTAAATTTTCATCATATACAGGTCTTCAATCATCCTCTAATGTATGTCACCACAGATATAGCCCATATTTTTAATTGCCTTTTATATGTTTAAGGCAAATATTTGTTTTCACTGTCAGATATCAGAATTCACTTCCTTGTGATGTGAATTTCAGATAGCAATTATTGTCTGATTGACTCCTCAGGAAAAAAAAATAGCCTCAGTAGTGACTGTGCTAGGAGGTATAATGACGACTACATTGGCCTATTGTGTAAGATCTTGGTCAACTAGCAGAAAGTCACTGAGGCTCATACTATTGATGTGATCTGACTGAGCATGAAGTTAAAATTATAGTTGCACAATGACAGTGGTGTTTTGAGTTGCAATATTTGTGATTAGCCACAAAGTGACCTTCCTGTTTCATCTCTTAAAAGAGAAGTTATGTTATTGATTATTATTCCTGGCATAGCTGTAGTTTATTAGTTTTGTCAGGTTTATTTCATATTTAGTTATTTATCACATGAGGATTATGTGGCAAGTCATGGAGTATGTGCCACACATTTTTTATTGCAGCAGATGTTCCTGAAATAGATGTAAGCATCTCTGCAAAAAAGCAACCCCTCTGTGCCAGATTCCAGCTTGTGCTAATGTGAGAATCCAGTAGGCTGAGAGAAAGAGTATAAAGAACCTTTATCCCTTGCTGCTGCAATGATAGTTTCTGAGTTTTGAAAATGCACTACAGATTGCAGTGAGTTGTAAAGTGAATAGGGGCGGCCAAGGCCAAATCTTGCGTTTGCCCCTCTCTCTGCCTAGTTATACTCCAGAGCACAACTGGTGCACTTAATTGTTCAGTGCAATCTCTTCCTGAATGTAACTCAACATTTTGTTAAAATTAAAAATTATATACTATAAAGTACTTTTGTCCAGTATGCATAATCTTCAGCAGATGGCTGCACTTCCCCGCAAACTGGCTCTCCTGTGATGAGTTGAAAGTACCAGACTCTGTGAAATCACATTTTCTCCTGCCATATTTCATTCTGTTATTCTCCTGCAGCCTGCAAGATCATGAAAATCTTTCAAAATAATTTTTTATTTTCCCTCTGTATTGAAGATGCCACCAAAGCATCTGTAATCAGCGCATACAATTTTTTTTTCTCTAAACTTAAATGAGAGATTTAGGTAAGTTTGCTTCTAAGAAATAACCTCGAGAAACTTCAGTGACAACTTTTCCCCAAATTAATAATTTACTTTAAACCATTTTAGTATTTGAACTCAACAGAGATCACTTTTTCTAGCATACCAGTCCCTGCCCCTCCAGCTTCACCAATGATTTTTACATGTTAAACTATTAGATATGTTATTGAAGCCTTGATAATAATTTGTCTCATTTCTTTAGTCCAAGAGAGTCAGTTGTCTTTTCCAAAAGATCAGTCTGGCATGAACTTCTTTTCATTACTCAAACTGCACATTTTTTCATTCACACTTTTTGGCACTTTTTTTCTGGGAGGACTAGTAGAACTGTTATGACTAGTAGAATTCATAGGGCTAGTAGTTTAGTAGGCTTTGCTATGAGCATTTCTGACTGGGGAGGTAAAAAACTAGTTTGAAATTCAAGGGAAGTTTTAGAGATGAAATCAAGCTCATGACCCTGAGCACATAATTCATTTCTCCCCCATGTCCTGTTAAGTGGCAGCAGAAGTACAAACTTTTCTAATTTTACATTCAGCTGTGTTCCCCTGGTTTTCAAGTTCTGCTACTTTAGTGTGTACTAGCTTTCTGGCAGGTTTTCAACATCTTCTGGGAAATGCTGTCTTTTCCTGCAATGATGTTAAAGTACTGTCCAATAGGATATGTTGCTATTTTTAGGATATTTTTATCTACAGAAAACTTAAGGTTTTTGGACCAGCAATGTAATTTTCTGTGCCTGTCTGGAAATACTGAGCATCCAATATCAAACCACTGCTGTCACTAAATCAAGGTGTGTTTTAGAAAATTCAGGAGATGAACAGCAGGCTTAAACAGGCTCAGACTCCCATATACCATCCACATTTAAGCTTTTTTCAAGAATCAGGGCTGATGTTGGACAAGTTTTTATTTCATGGACGTCCAGTCAGGCATAACAGGCTGAAAAGGGAATGCAAGTGAACGTAAAATATAAAGTAAGAAGAGTAAACAGAGCAAGACGTTATACTGGGTAACTGTGGGATAAGATGTTTCACCAAGAGCTGGGCAATAGATCAGAAGATGTTTTTGTAACCAATTACTTCTGTAGAGCATTTGTGAGTTTTAACAAATTTTAAGTAGGCAACTGGAGAAGCAGTGGAAGCTCATGTATACCCACAGTAGGCTCCGTGACAGTCAACAACAAACATTCTTCAAAAAGAGAGCATTCCTACCAGAGACCTCACAAGTTGCACTTGCAGTATTACTAATCTCAACAACAAAGGATGATATCTTTAGGGTAGAAATTCTGCCAGCGAGACTCACGAGAAAATGAGGTAATAGGCCACGTGTTGTGTGACAAACAAGCTCAGGTTGGAAAGCAGCAATGACACAACCGTCTTTGGCAGCATGGGAGGCAGAGAAATTACATTTCTCCTGTTGTCACTTAAACTTTTGCATTACATTCCTTGTGTTTGCTAGAATATACACAAGTCTATGCCAATTAAGACAAATAGGTGTTTTCTAAACTGAATTGTAGCATTTTCTGATGAGTTTATTATGGATTTACTGCTAGTTCTTCAGTTATTGCTTAAGAGTACAGTGCATTTAATTTTTGACTGCTAATTTATTCACATTTACATGTGAATAAATTCACATGATTTTTCTCTTTTGTCTTTGGATCAACAAGTTCCAGGCAGATGCTCCAGGTACATATGCATATATTTTTGCACAGGTTTGGTATTGCCATGCACAAAGAACTACCCTTGCAAATGCCTTTCCTTTGCGATCTCTGTGAGTGAAAACTTTCAAACTACATTCAGAAAAATAATGAAATTCACCTTTTAAATCTCATTTGGATACTTATATATTGGGATTTAATACTAATTGCAGATGCTCAGCAGTTCTGAAAAAACAGGTAAATTATGAAGCATTGGAATTATAAAAGCTGCAAAAAGATGCCTGTAGACTGCTTGTGGAGCCAGCTACAAAACAATTGTTATAACAAAACCTACCTGTGTTTATTGTGTTAAACAAAACAAAGGTAGCAGATTGGAAGAAACTTTGTCTGGTATGCAATTGTTCATGAAAGTTACTACATCTGCACCCTGGTGTTATTGCTTTTGAGAACTGAGGATGACTTTCTGCAAGGTGTTGTCACTTGTAACTCTGTGCCACTTCTACTATTTACAGAAACTGTGTTATCAATGATCCAGTGTGTTCCAGCAAGTCAATACAAGAAAAAGTCAAACTCTTCCCAAGCTCATGCATGCTACCATTCTAACTCCCTTTGGAATACCATGGAATATCATCTTTCCAAATTTGGTTAGGAAGCAACAATATTTCCCAAAGCAGTTCTGCTCATCTAGACAGAAAAAAGTTCACCACCATATGCTACACTAATTTCAAGACATATGGAGTCCTGTATCTTGCTGCTTGACCATGTCAGGCTGCAGCACCAAGCAAACTCATGAAAATACAGGAATCCCATGCTGTCATTAGGATGTTCAAAGTCACCCATGAGATAAACTGTTCTCATATGGCTTCCATAATTTCAGAAAACTCTAGTCCTAAAAGAGCCTGCCAAAATCTAACCCTTCCTCTGCTTAACATGAGAGTGCTCGAGGGTAATTGTTGTGACAAATAATTCTGAGTAATCTTTGCTGATCTGGCATACTTCAAAGGGTTTCCAGCCATAGTGGGCTGAGGATACCCCTTGTCTCCACTGACATGGGCTGAAAGCAGCAGCAGTAACATATCTGTAACATCAGAGTGACTCTTTTCCCAGCCAGTGACTTATGCTGAGCTCCTGGCAAGGTGCTGAAGGACCTAGGCACTCACTCAGACTAGACTGGAAAGGGTGAAGGATTTCAGCACTTTGCAACTATTTTTTTCCCCCTAATTTTTGTTGTCATTTTCCTGATTAATTATTCATGTCTGTCAGAGGACAGGGCAAAGATTGCATTCATTTTTTATCTGGTGGTTTGTAAAGGAAATGATGGTACAAGAGGTATTCCCTTGTATCGGGACAATGCATTCCAACATAGGCTGCCAGCTATGTGCACAGAGACCTCGTCAGTCTTTCTATTTTCATACAATTTTTCAGCTGATTTTCAAGAAGGGTGAGTATCACAAGTCTCATGTTTGTGTTTTTAAAATAAATTTTCTTACCTGCACACTGGGGCCATTTACAGAACAAGCACCCATCTCCTATATTTCATGTGCAGCCTTGAGGGCTTCCAGAAAGATAATTCTCATGCTGGGAGAATGAGAAGTTCATGAGCTATCTAGCACAAGATGCTACACCTGATTAATTCTGCTAACAAATTTGCCTCTGCCTGAAGACTGCCTGACTTAACTTATTATACCTTCCCCATCAGCAGAAAGACTCATGTTATCACTGGGACAAAGGTGAATTGCCTGGAGACAAGTTTAGAATGAATTTTTTGCAGTCCCATCACACCAGGCGTTCAAACCACTTTGTCCTAGAGAGAGAACACCTTTAATGGTCATATGTATATATGCTTTAGGGACAGAGCAGATTCTCCCTGCAAATTTGGTCCAGGTGAATGTGTCAAATCAGGTAAACCAGAATAAAGTGTTTTGTTTCTCCTACCTTTTATTCACAATCAACACAATTATCCAGATGAAGAATAGGTATGGAACACCACTGAGGTGGTCTGGAGATGATGCTCCTCATGTCCGTTAGCCTCTATGGAGTCAAATGTGCATAGCATAATGTATTACATACTAAAGCATGCAGGAATTCAAATTTACATACAGCAGTAGGTTATGTGGGAAGAGGAAGAGAGGGAACTAAAGAAATTTATGCTTATATGTGGCTTCTGGTCCAGAACAACATCAACATGCTTCCAGTCAGTGTCAGTTTTCATTTGAAGAGTTATTTTGTATTTATAGTTTTCTTAATCCCTAAAGCAAAAAAGGGTAATATTAATATAAACCAAAGAAACAATTAAATCCCCAATTACAATTAAAATCTACAGAGCTAGATCTACAGAGCTACAGAGCAACTGCTCTAGCTTTATTTATTGCACACATAAATAATCATACTTCAATTAATATGATAGTGTCTATGACCTCTTCCCAGATTAAGGTTGCCTCAAGAATGCTTGGTTTGGCTACTGTAAATATGACATGAATTTCTCCCAGGAAAATGTATTTTACATGCTGTTTTTGAGGTAAATTATTTTCTTCTAATATACCTACACAACTGTCACAGGGAATTGCACTGCAGATTTAGTGATGTTAAGTGTCAATTGTAATTTGGTGACAACCATTTTATTGGCTATGCATATTGCTCTGGGAGGACTTGCTTCTCAGTATGGAAGCCACCGTATCATTAAAACCCACTGATCCTTCACTGATGACATAATTTGACTGGCAGAGAGAGGAACAGTGAGGGGCTTGTTTCCACCTGTGTGGAATCTGCTGCGTGTCAGAGATGAATTTGCTCTCAAATTAGAAACAGCACAGCAGACTGGTGCCTGTGATTTTGCTTGATTTCTTTTAAGGGGTTTTACTGGAATGAAAGAGCTGATATAAATCTGTTTAAATATGTCAAACATATATACTGTGCAACCTCTAAACTACTCAGATATTTTTGTCCACAGATTTATCAGTGAAATACTTTCAGCTTAACTGAAAGTTAACATGGTTTTTCTCTCCTCCCCTGTCTCCTTTTGTGCTCTCATCCATCCATCCTATGGTCTGCAAGTCTGTCTTTGCAATGGGCTCAGAGTATTAAATTTATGTGCTAAAAAAGGGAAAAAATGTGTTAACATAAAGCCCATGAAAGAAGTCATACAAATGGTGTAAAAATTTAGAGTAAGAAGAGAACCACAATCATACATTCTAAAATTTTAAAAACTGACCATTCAAATTATGTGTTTTATGCTAGTATACATAGTAGTAACTTCTAGCAAACTATGATTCACACATGAAGAGTAGAAAAGTTGAAGGTATCATATATGTAATATTTATTTTTCACATCTATATCTTTATATATACATTATGTACTTATTCTGAGAAAGAGGAAATCGATTCTGAGGCGTCCTTAGCAAATTTAAATCAATATAGTTGCCTTTCCATTGCCATTTTTTTTTTTTCCCAGCATGGCACTGCAAGGAACAAAGCAAAGTTTTAACAGAAAGTGTATCCCTGGTAATTTCACCTGATTTCACACCTACTTCGCATCTTTTCTTAGCAAATTAATTTCATTGAAAATGCCGCTAGTGTTCGCTTATTAGAATTGTCCTTATGGTAAGTTGTATTTTCCCCTTTGGATACACTTCATTAATTTTAAATGTAGAAGAGAACTCTTTTCTTTTTGTAAGACAAACAACATTCCTCCATATATACTTTTGTCCATCTCTTGTTTTCCCACAGTGCTTATTCTACCTTTTTTCCTATGAAAAATCTTCATTGAACTGTAAACAGCATACATTATTCAGTCAATTTCTGTCCAGTGGCATCAATAATACTCTAGCAGACATGCTAGTTATGACAAATGCTTTGCGTAAGAGAAATGTATCATTGAAAGTTTAATCAGCAGCTCTAAACATTTCACATCTGCTCAGTTTTGTTCTTGGAAAGAAGCACTGTTTGTTGCTCTGTCTTCCAAAGCTTTGGGGAAGTGTTCATTTTCCCCATGAGAATAGGGAGGCCATTTTTATCTACTCCAAAAAATGGAAGGTGTTATTAAAAAAGCAGTTTCCTTAAGAAAAATTTTTTGCTCTTGAAACCTCATCTTATAGGAAAACTTGAATGTTTTAAATGCTTGCTATATGATAAACTGCTGAGACTTGTACGCTATGCCTTTTGAAAGCAAAAACAACATGTATGAAAACATGTCTTTTTATGGAAATTTTTTTTTTAATAATTTGAAAAAAAAAAAAAGTGAAATAAACTCTCCACCCTGAACTATACCTCTCCATTTTGCCGTCCTTTTAAAATAAGTCTGTTAGATTCTTGGCAACAGTTGTCCTTCATCTGATTTAGAATCATGATTTTATACAGCTTGTGAGAGTTGAATAACTGCTTTATTCAGAACCAAACTCTGGCTTTAAATATTAAATTGCTTCTGAGGAATTTTTAGCTTTGTTTCTAATTATTCTGGAAATTATTTCTTAATTAGGATCTGCTTTGCTATTAAGATTGTCTTTTTCAAGAATGTAGAAGCCTGGAGCCTTATGAAATAGCTAGATCGTACCCACCGTGTTCTCAAAAGTAGTATTTATACTCTAATACAATGTCTTGCATCAGGGATTTTATTTCAGTATCACCTAAAATGTTGTCTGAGGTTCCGGAATAAGGCACAGCTTCCTGGGTGGCTATCTGTTGCACAGAGAAGCAAAGCATGTTTGAGTCAAATTTATATAAAGCAGCCACCTGAAAAAATGATGGCATAACTGAAAGGTAGGAAGAGAGTTAGAGATAAATGAGAGTTGTCAGCACAGTGCAGAGCTTACGCTGGGTTGTGTGAACACAACACAAACTATTAATACTTTTCAACTAAAGACCAGAACATTTAAAGCATGTAAGCATCCACCAAATAAAAACAATCTGAGAGCTAACTTGTTCTTTTAAAAGAAAGTTTTATTACTTTTATGTTCTGGATTAAATTAAGATGTCTGAATAGAAAACACCATATGCATATGCCAGTTTTTGTTATTTTTGGTCATTCTAGTCAGCAGCAATGAAAAGGGACATAAGTATTGACATGCCAAATCAAAGCTGCTATCTTCTGAGCCTCACAGATGATTTAGCATAAGAAGAAGATGTGTTACTAGACACAATGAATAAATCTGTAATATATTAATGCTTCTTTTTGCTTCCTGAGATTGGTGACATGTATGAATGTTGAATTTGAGACAGTGTATTCATTCAACAAACATCTCTGGATTATAAATATTTGGATTATTAGGAGTTTTGTTTGCATGTACCCAATCAGTCCTTTGTGAGCCTTGCAAGATGCATAGTCTCAGAGGAATCATGCATTGAAACTTCAAAGCATCATCACAGAGAAAGAATTTCTCTTTATTAGTTCATCTTGTATTGCAAAAAAGAAATTTAAAAGTAGCACAAAGCTGCCATTATAAACCTACTGTCAGACACAAAAGACAAAACACATATTTCTCTGCAGAAATGAATATTATTTCATTATCACCCTCTTCTGCACCCCACCCCCAAACAAGGAGAAAATGAAAAAATAAAAAAATCTACAGGGAAACAGAGAGATTCTCTGACACATGTTGGTTCTCAATGAATGCAGCAGCTGGGTTAGATCGCACTCCTCTAATGTAAGAGGACTGTAATGAAAAAGTGACATTTCCTCCTGGTTGCTTAGTTGGTCGTGCCAACAGCCTATGACTTTCTCCGTGAACAGTTTTGGAGAGTAGATAATTATCCTTTCCTAGTCCTGCAAAAATCACTACTGGAGCAAAGTGCTGCATGAGAGTTTAAACATGGATGCAGCTGAATGAGGAGCCAAAAGCCTGGATCATGTGGTCTCCATTTTGTGAAACATGCTTTGCAGAACACAATGTTTAAACCCCTCAAGTGCGAGCAATAATGTACATCTCTAGCCAAGCACTGCTCATTCACCTAAATGCAATTTCCTCACAGCTTAGGGAGGGAAATACTAAGATTTCAAAATACTAAGGTTTGTAACCAGAACATATTTGAATATTTTTTTGTGATTGGATCTGATTGGAAGGAAGGTAGTAATTTACTCAGAGTGCTATAATTCAGTTTTGAGTAGAAAGGATTAAGAGAAGGACTTTTTTTTTTTATTTGACATGGATATAAGAATAAACTAGAAGATTATTGAAGTTGTTAATTGGTCCAATATATAAAACTAAAAAGGATCAAATGCCAAGTGTAACATAAGAGCCAATGACTTTGGATACAGCCTTCAGACCTTTAATGATATTTAATACTCTTTAATTAATGGTCATGTCAGAGATAGTGCACTAAGCTCAAAAACAACAGAAGTAAAGAGGTCAAAAAATATGTGAAAGAGGTCAATATCCCGATTTATTTAATATCTTATACTTAGACTTTTACTTATATATATGGATTGATAAATGTGGTGTTCTTGAAGTGAAGACAACATTGTTCAAATTAAATTGAAAACTTAATAAGGTGGCTTTTTTTGATATTTTTGATTTTTTTTAATGTTTGGTCTTGTGAAATCCTTTGAAAATCTCTTCCAAGTAGATGAGTTTATGAAAGTCTAACAACTGTCAACATTAGGAAAGGCCAGGACATAGAAAGACATATGGTGTGGAATCTATGACATCAAACTGTGTGTAGGGTGAAAGCAAGTTCAAGCAGGGTCACATCTTTCTCCTGAAAAGGCCAAAAAACATCAACCCCACACCATGCTACCACAAACTGTCATAAAATCCACATCAATACATTATGTGTAATGAAAACATCAATTCACAATCTGAGATTCTTTGTAGCTTTCTCTTGAAACCTGAAACTGAACCCACAAACCCAGCTGCTGAGTTGGCATGACAGCTTGAGAAGAGCCAGAAGACCACAATCACGTTCTAATTCTGCTTTTCACAAATTTTTTCAAGATATCTAATTTGTCCTGATTGTTGAATCATCCTCTCAGCGAAAGGAAGCAGTAAGGTTCCCTTGGTCCATTGCTCCCATCTCCCCTGGGATTTCTCAATTGCTAAAAGTCTATGGACTACAGTTTTGTATTTGTTTTCTTCATTCCGGACTTCTAGTTGATCCTGCTTTTAGAACTGATGTACAGTAATTAGAGTCTGGCACAGAGCCACTGTTATCATTAATCCTCTCTGCTAGCTTGACCACAGAGCAGTTCCAGGCTTGGAGCTATCTTCAAGTTAGCACAATTTCTTAAATACTCACAAAATGGAAAAAAGGAAAAGAAATTAATTATTTGGAAATAAGTTTGGTAATCAAATACTGAGAAATTTTATTAAAATGATAATGAGGTTCTTGTCATCAATTAAAGCCTTTTCATCTTTATATAAATGCTAAACAGAGAAATGATGCTGTTTATAGTCCTTTCTGAAATGCATGGAGGATATCATGATGAGTACGCTGAGGCCTTCAGCCCTGAGGGTTCCTCTGCGTGGGAAGACACACCTGTCTAAATAAAAGTCATCCACTTCCACCTGTGGGATCTCAACATCTGATTTCAGCACGTGCTTAAAATGTAGTCACCTGACAAAACCATTCTAACTATTACACCCTCGGGCTAACTTTTTCCAGAGTGACTGGCTAATGCACAGTCCAGCTCATAATTTTTATCTCTGACAGTGGAAGACATAATCTAGTTTCCTCTAATGCAAAAGCCTCTAATCTAGAGGGCAAGACCCTTTTCCATATAACGTTGAAGGAAGAAAATGCAATTTGAGCACAGGGAAATTGCCCACATAGTTTGATAGTTCTCCTGTTCTCATTTTTTTTCCTCCAGGATTAAATGTCTTATTTTATATCATGCTAAATTATGACCTGGCTCAGACTTGTATATATTCTTCATAATATACTGGGAATTTTGTACTGTAAAAACAAAGGGACCTAGAAATGTGGTCTAGTTTCTTATTTACACTTTAGCCATTAAAATTTGAAGATTTTCTCATGGTACTAAGGAGATTTTTTTCTTTATAGATAGTCCTTGCTTCAACAAGTGGCACTTGCAAACAATAAGCTTCATTCACCTCTGGATTAATCCAATTGTGTATCAGCACAACGTGATTGATTTAATATTGGTGTAATGCAGTAGTGAATCAGGTGTCAAGGTTTGAAAACAGAGCAGTACATTAAAATCTACATTTGTATCTTGACACACTGGGGAGCAGACTTTCAGATGGGCTTCATCCCAATGTCATTTCCTTGTAGCACATTTTTCAGCACAAAAATAAAATAATAATAAAAAAATCATCCACAATTTTGTGCTCATGAACACCACAGAGAACAAAAATTAGAAAGCCCCTTGGATAGCGAACTCCCTGAATTATACATGTACCTACCTGAATTATACATGCAATTGAGTAGTTAGATGCTTAACTACTAATATTTGTAATAGAGGGAACCTGTCAAAATCTGGGCCTAGATGTGCAAACTCAACTGCTAATAGCGTCTCAGCTGAGATGAGCAGATATACTGGTGCGCACAGAGGGGGTTGCCTCACTCCAATTAGCACCACCTAAATGGTTCAGCCTTTCCTCCCCCTTGACATCAGGGACACTACTGCATCTGTCCCCAGCTGAGCCTGACCAGAAGGATTCCTGGCAATATTATGAGAAATGTATTAATATTTTTCTCCTTTTTTTGGTTCAGTTCACGTAGGCAGTGTCTGAATAATAATTTGCCCTCAATCTTATAAAGCGAAAAATGCTGAAGAGTTTCAAAGAAGTGGAGTCAGGAATGCTGGAAGAATTGCTTTTTTTGCTCTGTTTTTATTACCAATTTTTTTTTTCTCCCAGCCTAAGAACCACTTTTTCCTTTCTAGCTTGACAGCTGCTGCTTAACACCTTTTTTTTAACAGCTGGCAGGGCACCAGGGTGAGCGTGTTTGTGGTTAGCATGCATTGCTTTTGTAAGCACCAATTCCCTCCTGAAAATGCAATCACCCTTGCAACTCATAAGTCTTCCATCACTTTGAGGACTACCTAGAAATACCAGAGCTAAAAGTACTGTCCAAATAAAGGACAACCAAAACTATCTTCTGTTAATAGCCCAGTTTCTGCAGTGATTATGTTAGCTCACCTTCTTCTTTAAGCTGGACTCAATTTTTTTTTTAATACTGATGCTCAACAGAGTTTTCAGTGAATTACAGTACTTTGTGCTGGTGAGTCAGTGCTGGATGAATGGTCCCCTTTGCCTTTTTTAAGGACAGAGAATGAGTGAATGTGAGCAGGGCAAAGAGGGGCCTGAGGCCATAGTAACTAGGAAGCTTAAATCTATGAAAATCTCTTGGCTTCAGATTCTGGGAAGAGAGAATTTTTTTGTATACATTCTTTTCTGTGTATGCACAGCTGTTTGCAGGATGTCATCCTACACTTGCTTAGAAGATCACAGTATTTTTTAAAATCCACACTTCAGGCTGAAATTGTGACAGGAACAATGGCTCTCAACATTGACTTATTTTGCCTGGCTAGGGCTTCATATGGCATGGTACATAATATAGTAGTTACTGCATAAGACCATAAAAAGTAAGATATTTGGTGGGTAGATTCTTAAATGAGCTTACCTTTGCAATTAGAAGAGGCAGCTGAGATGTTGAGTACTAAAGCCTGAGTTTAGCTGAGCAGTGCAAACCCAGTAAAATGGCATCTCCCCAGATACTGCACACTCTTAGGTGGTTTTCTTGTAATTGTGTGGTTAGTGAGGCAAGCAGGGAGATGTAAAGAAAACTATTTATTTTCTACCATCAAGAATCACAACATTAGCAATTAATATTTAAATTACCTTGTTTTCTACATTTTTTCCCTGCCTATGAGAGCTTGAACTCATAAAACATCAGAAGAATCCTAAGGGATTTCCAAGAAAACTTCTAAAACAAGCCCATCAATAATCACCATATCTTATACTACTGCAGTCAGATGTATCAGTGATCATTACTCCTGGCCATGGTGGACCCCTGCAAAGGTCACAGACTTTTTGATGTGTGCCTGAACCATCAGTCCTTAGGCATCCTGCTCAGACAACTGTCAACCTGCCCAGGGGCAGGAGAAGCCCAGCTCCTCTCAGATGCTGTAGGATACACATGATTATTAGCTTTTAGTCAGTCCTGGTGAGTGGGATTATAGTCAATGAGACAGGCTTAACACCCATTCATGAAGACATCTGTTGTCTGGTAGCTAGGTTTCATAATGGTCTATCCTTTGATATAGATTAACTGATGGCTCATACTTCAATGAGGCACAGCATAAATACTGAAAGATCCTTCATAAAACTGGTGTTTAAATTCAGACTGACAAATGAGCTGTAACCACTACCTGAGGGAATAATAGTACAGCAGCTCTTGTATAGCTGAAGAATTGGCAAGGCAAGAACATCCTATGGGCAGGTCACTCAAATAACCTCTGCTGAAACCCAAAGCTCTGAGCAGCAAAGGGCTGAAATATGGCCAAATTCCTGGGAAAAGTCACTCCAGAGGCCCAAAGGTAATGCAAATTTTGTGATGTTGAACACAGTATGGAGCACATCAAGGAATGCATGTAAAGAGCCAGAGATCCATAATCAGAAAATGGTGCTTGAAGGTATTTCTGGTGTTGCTTGGAAAGGACAGTGAAAAGCATTTGAACCTTCTTGAGGTGAATTTTACTCTTTTGCAAAGAATGCCTATAAGTATAAGCCTGCATTATTCTCACCTTCTGACTCCCACAGTTTGGGTGCTGTCACATGCTCCCATGGTGCCACAGACTCTTGTCATTCACCAGTCTCATGTGACCAGTGTTACTGGTCTTTCTGAAGACCTGTTTGAAGCCCAGTACTTTTCTGACATGATGTTGTCTCCCTCATGGAGGAGGACAGTTGAACAGACCAGACTCCAGTCTGATGTAAATAACTTTTTAGAAGAGAACAGTCTTGGCACATATAGGGTATCTTATAAGAAAGAAGCTCAAAGCTCATTTGTCAGGACGATGAAAAAAACTAGTCCTTTTTTTTGTTTGTTTTTGTGAGAGTTGTGCAGACAAGAAAGGAAGAAGCCTTTATAATCATTTGGACTACATGTGATTGGATAGAGTAGCTGGGATGACAAAGTGTTTTTGAGCCAAGCCTTAATGATGTGTTGTTTAATGATTGCTGAGGGGAGAAGTGGAAAAAGGTGAATCAGCTGGTCAGTGGGACATCTGCAGTTCACTTCACCAAATCTAGGATTTCATCACAAGTCTTCTGCTGACAGCAGTGTTGATGAATATCTTAAAAACACTGCAGTATTATGCCACTGTTTAGATGGGAAGGGAGTAAGTCTGTGCCTTGGAAGTAATTCACTAGATCACCTAAACAACTTCATCATCTAAGTTTTTCATGTGTACGTAAGATGCAGACCCAGATACTTGAAAAGGAAAAACAATCTTAATACATTTGAACACCTACTGGAGGATACAAAATCTCTGTATTTGCCTAGGGAAGTCTTCATTTTAGCTGCACTGTTTCTAAATCATAGCTATGGTTTTGTAATTTTCAGCCTGCTATATAATGAATTTCACTGTTACAGATTTTCCTTTTCAAGAGTAGAAAACTGTAAGGAACAGAGATAGGAAAACAGTAACGATTTATAGACACAATAGTGTAAAATGGTCTTCTGCAGTAGAATTACTGATTTGATTGCTCTTTTAACAACGTACCTACTTTCCTTAAGTAGAAATTACATGCATGAAGAAAATAACGCCATGTATGTTTCAGTTAAGTATTTTCTGTCCATGTGTTCTTGAAGGAACTCAAAAGGTTTAGGAAGAGAATATTCACAAACAGGTGCATTAAGTCTGACTTCTTCCAAAAGTAAGCAGAAGTAAAACAAAGAGAAGACACATGCCTAGTTAACAAGAATATGATACAAACTTTTACTACTTTTACTCACCTACATAATCCTTATTTAGGAGTGCAGTGTAAATAACATCACACTTGTTCACATGTATACAGGCTGCATGAAATACTTCAGAGTGGTTTCCTAGAACAATCTTTTGCACTGCAATTTTTTTGAGCAACCCAAACATCCCTATTAAACAAATACAGACAGGATTCAGAATATGCAGGGTTCCAACACTTTCCCCCAGGATCAGAGGACCGCTGAGCATTCTTGTTCAATTTAAACAAAGTAAATGGCATACCCTCTATTAGTATACCCTAATGGGCACCCCCACTGGGGACATTGTTCAGGCACCACCATGGACACGTCCCAAGTGCAGCTGGATATGTAAACAAGGACATAATCCGCCTAAAAGAATACTCACAGTTTGGCAGAGCTTGCTGTGTTGTTAATGTATTGTGCCAAAGCAATAAAAAGCCATTATTTTAAAGTTTATTTGCAAAGTTTTATTGATCAAGAAATTTTCCAGAAATCACTTCTGAAGGAAGGACCTTCCAGAAAGTCACCATTTAGGGGAAGAAGGTTTCCAGATGACTTTTTTTGGTATCTGTAGACTGTCCCTCAGAATAAATCACAATTTAGTCTGAGTCCATTTGAGATAGAAAACACATTGCTGTAATACAATGTAAAGGAGCCTTCTGGGTCTTTATTCTGAATTCTCTCCATTTCTTGCAAGACCAATAAGCTTTAGATTACAGTTCTTCATTAGGCTGGAGATAGTCAAGGTGCTGTACTTGGCTTATTACCAATGAATTCAGAACATTAGCAGTTAGTTCAATATAACCATCCAGCTAAAGTACAGACTGATATTTCTGAGTTTGGTACTCCAAAGAAAGAAAGTAGCTTGGCAATTTTTTCAGTTTTATTTGTTGATAATCGGGATTTTAATTTTTTTTCTAGTTATTTTGAGACAGTAATAAAAATGCCAGAATAATGTGGTGAGAAAAGAAGACATTTTGAAAATCAGATTTCCATGGCACTTCAGTCTGACAGAATAAGTGATCTGAGGTAAAACTGTACCAGCAAGATTTGTTGTGGATATGACTAATCAAAAACAAATATAAAGCCTTTTTCTTTTTTTCATTAAAAAAGTAATCTTAGAAATTAAGGAGAAAAGTTTTCTAAATGTATTATGTAAGAAAGAAAATAGGAGTGCAACAGGGAAAAGGCCTGGTTAATTTTATCATTACATACCTTCATTATAATCAATATTTATAGCACTTACACTGATAAAGTAATATTTTTCAATAGTAAGTTAGTGCTAGAATTATTTTTTGTGTGTGTGTTTTTTGAAAACTTTCTTTCCTTTGAAGTTACACCATATGTTGAGTATATTTTGGTGGATCGAAAAAGAAATATGTGTATATCTTTTATGTGTGCTGTGTCCAGCTCCACTTAAAAAATTATTGTTAGCCCTCCATTTGTAGGTAAACCTTTAGCCATTTGTAATGCTGCTAAACTTGACATTACTACAAACATTTTTGGACACAGGATCTCTGGATATCCTGGGTAAATTATTACTATGAATGCACAGAACAGATATGTATACAGTGTGCTCCTGCTGCATTAGCTTGCCCTGTGCCATGATGAACTTACTGCACAGGATTGGTTCAGATGAGCAGGTTTGGCAGCTCTCCATTGCTATACATGTGCACTCCAGCTGCAACACTTCAATTTACCACTTTGATACCTGTTGAGCTCAACAGGTGTTTGTTTAAGCTATTTTTTCCAGGAAAGTGCAACTGAAAAGCCTTATTTGCCATGTAAACCTAATCAGAACTAAGAATTGATAAAAAAAGAGTGTATTTTGAACTAGCTTGACCCTGACTCCTTAGCTGGAATTTGTTTGCTGGATTCTTTTATGCTGCTGCATACTTACCATTCTGCTGTTTCTACAGATCTGTGCTGTGGAAAAGATTCCTGTACAAGGTGTTACTTACCTTTAAAGCCTCTTACACCCTAAACACTACAGTTACGGACTATACTGTTATTTTCAAAGGAAAGTTCAAAATTCACAACCATGCTTTCAGACCTGATGAGGGAGGGCTTTCAACCTTACAGCCTGTGGTATGGCAAAGTAAAACTAGAGCAAAGACCTTAATTTTTCTGATGTGGTACCTCTTTTTTTGTACTAAGGTGCATCCTGTAGCTGGGAATGATGAGACTCTAATATTGAGATTGACTTGATTTTTACAACTGTCAAACATGCGATTTGATTGGCTGCCAGCTGACTTTCTGGATGAAACCCAAAAGGCCATGTGAAAGAATTCTCTTTTTTCTAGGCTGTTTTCTTCATTTTTGAGACCTATGGATGGAAAAATACTGTTGTCACTGACTAGAAAATACAGATATTATGTCACTGCCATTTTATTCTGTGGTGGCCATGAGAGATGTCCTTTATGTGATATTGAACTCAAGCAGAAGGCACTTGTTTAATATCAAATACAGACATTTCTGTCATTTTAGATGTTGCTGGTTTTAATTGCCCAGTAATAATAATAATAATAATTAAAAAAAAAATAATAATAATAATAATAATACTTACAGATATTATAATTTTAAAGCAAAGAGATTATTATTTTTCACATCCCTGGTAGTCTTTGTTCTATTTCTTTGGTGATCATAAAGCCACCTTCATAACATCACAATCTCCTAACACAATGCTATAATTACATAGTAATTATTTCAGTGCTGAAAAATACTTCTGTCTTGGTCAAAAAATGGAAAAAAATGGGTCAGCTGACAGTGACGCATCATTTTAGATCAATACCTTGAGAGAAATTGAGCCATAGTGAAGCACAGCACTGAACTTACTGCAGCTACCTGCAAGCTGAGACCAGGATCTCTGAATCCCTGCAGCAGTCAAACTGTCTGACTCTCGTTTGGAGTTGGTAAGCATGATGCCACAAAATTAGATCGGGAAGAAAGCAAAAAACTCAAAACAAAAAGATAAAAAAAACCCTGCCACCCCAACACCAAAAGCAAACACTAAAAAAGAAAATATATGTTTAAGAGGTCTATGTTTTAATACCTTCCATCTGGAAAAGCCAAAACTTAGTAAAGAGTGGGAAAGTAAAAATGTGCTTTCCCCTCAGAAATTGGTGAACCATGAATTTATACTTTTTATCATGAGGTACTATAAAAACTACAGAAAAATAGATACTCAATTTCTACAGCTCCTCTTTTTCATAGATATCAGTTCTTGATGCATTTGATGAAGATTGGGGTCTGTCTGACTTGGAACTCTGAAGCAGACTACTTGCAGATGCTACATATAAGAAGACTGCATTGACTATTAAGTGATTGCGTACATGTTCTTCCCATCCACCGCCATGCCTCTCCCACTCCTCCTCCAAAACTGCATGGAGGAAACAAGGATTTAAAACTTCTCTTTCTGTTTTCTGTAAAAGCAGAGCAAGGGTCACATCATAACCATTAGAAGTATACCAAATTTCTGGGGAAAAAAAAAAAAAAAAAAAAAAGAGAAAGATTATTCTTGTTTCTTTATGTTGGTACCCCAGAAATGAAATGGTAAAATAATTTTGCCTTCTGTTGAAACAATATATAACTTCTTCATTATCATACATATCTTTCAAGCATACTATTAGTTGAGGATATAGTGTATCCAGCTGGTTGCTTATATAATGAGATTTAAATTTATATAGTAGGAGTTTTGGTGTATTTATGATGCATAGTAAGAATGCATTTAAAAATACATTTAAAAAGTAACTTGTGCAATATATTATACAGTCTTCCTTAACACAGAAACTTAAGAATGGATCCAGATTTTCTGTTTGGAACTTCGAGAAAAATTGAAAGCATGAGACATTTCCTAAATACCTGATTTCCTGCAGAGATGATTTGCGTTGTGAAACATTTTAGTTCTATATGAAAAAACCCCAGCTTTTGGCGGATGACTTTAGCTGAAAGGAAGTAGTACCAGAGATCAGCTTAATTTCTCTGGGTGAAAACCAAAGGAATGTCAATCTAGGTGCCTGGTTAATTGTCTGAGTTGACCTCTTTGACAACTCAACTCTTTCTCTCAAGTTCCCTGGAAAAGCCTTTCATGTGTTTTGGTTTGTTCTGATGTAATGATAGCCAATTGACAAATTACTTACATTTCCATAAGTACTACTTTAGAAAATTGGATGGTTTCACAGCAGTTGAAATAGTTTAAAAACCATTTTATACTGTAGCTTGCACATACCATTCCTCTGTATGCTCCTAATCTGAAAAAATCTCTGGAGTACCATTGTACCCATAAGTAACATTCTGCAAACCACTAATGACTTCCAAGTCTATAAACACATTTGGGCCTTATATAAAGCTCAAAGATGTCTAGATCCAGAGATGTCTAGCTCCAGAGATGCTTAAAGGCTTGGTACCAGATGAAACCTCAGGTAGGAGTCTTCACTGTGGCATTCTCTTGTCTGTCTTGGGCAGAGAGGGGGAAAAAAAGTAACATGAAGGTGTTATGCAGGTGTTAAACTATCTACCTACAGTTTTGAGAATGAACAATCAAATCCTTCCAGGAGAGAGGGTTTTGCTCTGGTAATGATTTATTTATAACTGATCACCCAGGCAATGTAGAAGCACTGAAACCTGTCATCCACAGGCTCTTGGTTAGATATGTAGAATATACCTAAAGTATGAAGATTGAAAGTAAGGTTTTGCCATATTGTCTAGAAGAAACAGAATGGAGACCCTGTTTTTGTAGCATTGCAGCTCTTTGAAAATAGAAAGGCTTCATTGTATAGTCTATAATAGCACATGGTCCACAGAGGAAAGCAAAATTCAGCCTTAAATTGTACAGGTTTTCAGCCAATGGTTCTAACAAATTTCAGTAATGGATGTGAGAAAAACAGAGAAATTAGTCTTTCACATTTAAATTCAGGACATAAAGATACCGGGTCAGCAAAAATGCTGTTATTAAATTGCTGGTGTGTCATACTTGTGAAAAAACCTGTTCAATGTCAAGAAATCCTTATGTATGGTGGACAGAGCTTTATATCACACTTTACTGAAGTCGAGGTTAGACATCTGTGACTGTCACCTCTGAGCAGAGATATCTGTGAGGGCGTGGATTAGTAATTTTTTGCCGTATGCTGAAGATCAAGTGAAAGAGCAGAAGTAGCAGCTACTTAAGGGTCTGTCTATTCAGTGTGCTGAAAACCCCATTTAGCAGCCTCAGTAAAGGTGATGGTTGGAACAGTGCTTAAAACACCTGTGACAAATCATCTATGATCCTCTGAAGTAAGTTGTGCAAATTACATTGGTTTTATTTTGGAAACTGTTTTAAAAGTGGTCAACAATGAGTACAGTTGGGCTGGGATTTTCATGTTGCCTTAATTTTGGATGGAATGAACAGTTCAAGAGAACTGGGCACACAGCTAAATGTCTTTCCTGGAGCTTTTACAACATAAGATATGGGATTAAAAACTAGATTGTTTTATGTGGTGTTTCAGCCCTCCTAAAGCCTCCATCTCACACCTTTCCTATGCTATCTCAACACATCAAAAGCTAGCACTTTTTCTGATTAATTTTATAAAAAAATCAAACTTAGTTCAAAGATCATCCTGCCTTTTCTAGGAAAAACCCAGTGAATAAAAGCAAATCCTTCATCTGGCATATAAAGGCCTTTGGAATCACACACATGCTTCATTCTTTCTCTGTATAGGTTATAGAGCTGCTTTTTTAAGACCTAGTTGGGAATTATTGGATCTAAATGTTCCTTATTGGTTCCAGTTTGGGCAGGGACAATCCTATTTGGATAAATATATTGTGTTCCAAAGGACCAACAAATGAAATGTGGCCTTAATTTGGTAAAATAATAATGATTCTTTGAATGCAGAAGGTCCGGCATTACCCAATACCTTTTTTTTAACTACTTTAAAATTTTTTAAACTGGAGATAAGCAGTTTAGTCTCTCAATGAGTAAGCATGTAAAGTACTAAAACAGAAGGTCTGAAAGCAACAAGGTAAGTAAACTGTGTTGTCAAATCTCCACCAGAAAAATTTATTGGTAGTCTTTTATTCCTTCTGAATAAATCTTGCTGACAAACTCTTCTGAAATATAAATAAACAAACAAATGCACAAAGAGAATTTCCATAATACCAACATCATGCTGAATTATAGGTCAGCTCTGTCAGAAGGTGTAGCTAGCCACAAAATCCATTTAGTTGCACAAGAATATATTTGCCAGTATGTTAAATAAATAAATATATGCTCTTACTCAGTGGACATATATTGGGAAATTTCTAGGGCTTTCATTTTCAAGATTTTTTTAATGTCCAGTGGAGTCAATTGGTTGTGTGTTTTTTTCCTTCTCCCTTTTTTCCCTCCACCAACGGCTCCTAGGGACTACTACTTACACAAGGAGTACACTGCATACACTGCTTTAAAGGAGATAAATTGTTTCAGAAATTATATACTTCCAACTTCATCTCAAATACCATTTCAAATTATGTTTGGATGAAAGTTCATTGCTTAAAATAAATTATAAATAAAAGCTGCATAAATGTTCACAAATTAAAAAAATGGCCTTTATGTCTCTGTGACCCACCTTTTTTCTATTTAGCCTCCTCACAAATCTTGGCTTTCTCCCTATGCACATTATTTTTTCCTAGACTGAAAAGGAGAGGAGGACAGAAAGGTTTAGTACTTTTCTAATTTCTTGTGAAATGTTTTCCATTATGGCTATAGGTCCCTCCCTCCCTCCCTCCCTCCCTCCCTTTTTCACTCTTTCTCTCTCTCTTTCTCCATTTATCCTTTCAGATCATATTTAGTGCATTTTGCAAAGTTACTACTCCAGCCTACCTTCAGCATTTCCAGCTGGCATCATCAATTTTATCTCTTCCCTCAAACTCTGGACTATTGCAGGGTCAACAAATTCCTGCAAACATTTGAGTCAAGCTGGTGTGAGCCTGTCAACTCTCACTAAACGTGGGAGCTCTGCTGCATGCTTTCAGACTGTGCAGACCTGGCAAACAGATTCTGCAAATCCTATTTAAAAGACAGAAAATATCACACAGTTAGAAAGAATTAAGTCTTCATCCCCTTGAAAGTCTCCAAGAGAATGCTTTAGTTTTGGTTGTTCTAGATCAAAAAAGTGCTGCTAATTTTGAGAAGTGCAGTCTAGAAACTTAGGCATCTTTAGATTTGAGTTTTTATACTTGTAACCCTCTTATTAAAATAATTCACCAACTTTTCTATACACAACATATACAAGCTGTAATAAAATGTTTAAAGAGAGGATTAACAAGCAGTTCATTAATACACGATGAATACCTAGAGAAAAAAAGATAAATATAAAGAAGCTATTTATTCATAAGATACTGGTATTTACATGAAAAGACAAGCCAAACAAAAAATAAGGCTGTGCTGTCTCCGCCTTCCTGTTAGGCTATAGTTGTGGCATGTTATGGATTACAGTTTAAAGACAACAAACAAGGTTGACAGTTTTTAGAGACATATCCAGTTGCTTTCTCTCTGCATGCACCATGTCTTGAATGTGAGAGGTCTTATGCCGTAATTGTCTTGTAGAAAAAGTGGAGGATTATAACAAATACAATTGGCTGTATTATTGATATGTGCTCTGTGTGCACTAGTCGTGAAACAACAGAAAACATGCAGCAGGAATAAGGAAAGTTCATAATTTACAATTTTTAGGTCAGAGGTTTCCATGCTGAAGGTATGTGGGCACCAACAAACTAGACATTTTAAGTAAACATTTTTTTTCCCTGGCTTTTTTAGCCAAAAACCACAGCCAATAGTTTTAACCTCTAATATCTGATATATAAATAAGTTGAGAGCTCTATCCCTCCAAGAGGTCTTAATTTAGATTTCTTCCATAAGCCCAACATTCATGTTTCCCCATCAAAGTTTTTTAGTCCTACTATCTTGCTACTGCTTTTGAATTTATCAGTGTTATGAGTGGTTCCTTGCAGAATGTTTTTTTCCTTCTGCTATTTCTGTATTTTGAAAAATGAAATCACTATTTATACTTTTTCCTGAAAACTGGGGAACATATTCCACTCATTTCCACCACTCCAGATGTCAGTTCATGCTGCACTGAACTTATATCGCACAATGGTGAAAGTAAAAATTTTTAATACTAAATATTGAGTAGAAAACAATATTATCAGTCACTTTTCTTAAGAATTATGATAATCACCTCACAAAAATCAAATAAAATAGAGCCATGAATACACACCCTGGAACAGATTTTCAGTACTTCAACAGCATCATCATATACAGAAATATTTTATGACACTCAGGATATTTCCTAGTAAACAGGTGAATGAAGAAAAAAAAGGGGGAAAAGGAAAGAAATTATGTATGGACAGTTAATTAAAATAGTTTTTTATTTTAGTTAGGTAATCCAAATTACTCTAGTTAGTTTCATTTTTTCCTTCAACCTTTTTTTATCTGAAGACATGTATCTGAAATAAAACAAAACTATGAATTCATATGTACTAAAACCACAATCAGTATCCAGCTAAAACTTCTCTCTCCTTAACTATGAGGGTTATTGTAACATTTCCACTTAAAATCACAGCTGGAAAGCAAGAATTTTATGTAAGATTTTGAGAAATGCAAATAAAATCTGCAACCTACCTGCTTCACCCTGCAGCAGTTGAAACAGTTAGCCAAGACAGGGAATTTTATGGACCCTCTCCTGTAAGATAGATATCTTTATTTCTGCTACTTATATGTCCTGTTTAAACTAAAATGTTTACTGTATATATTGATTCTATCTAGGTATCTAAGTGTCCAGAGAACTAAAACATTTGTTGCAAGTCCAAAACCTACTATCTTTCAGTTGCTCTCTTTTTTTTTCCTTTTTTTTTTCCCTGAACCTGCTCTATTTTAATGTCATTGTTGCACTTCCAAGTCTATCATTGAGGCATTAACATTATTTTAATGTGGAAGGTGACAATGAGGCACAGGCCTCATCTTGCTTTAATATGCATTATATCAGCAACACCATGCCCAAAGGATTTAAAAGAAATCTTCAAAAGGCTTTTCTATTTAAGTTACTTATTAATTTAGGTCCTGTTAAAAGGTAACTCAGATCTATTCCTGTTGTGTTTAATGTCCTCTCTATTTATGATAAATCCATCTGTATTAACACATCTGTGTGGGAGAAACAGCATGCAGAGGTCTACATAAGTTAGATAAAATGTAAAAGGAAATGTTTTCTGTAAGAGATGTCAGTTTTTGTTATATGTACACATACCTCCACATTATTTATTTGACCTTTTGTTGTCATTGTGGGATCTCAAGATATTTTTTTTTTTCAGAAAGAAGTATTCTAATTTTTTTTTCTGAGGAAGTGTTATGTGTCTGATTCTGCTTCCTATCTCAGGGAGAGAGTAGAAGAAAGTTTCAAACTCCCACCCCAGTCTTTTTAGGAAATAAGATCCAGAACTGTTGTAAATCACCTGATTATCATAAGAAATAGTTGGTAAAGATTCTTGGTCACCATAACTGAACTAAATCCTGATCAAGGTGTATAACTCTCTGAGAGGCTAGGCATGAAAACATATGAAACATATATGCTATAGTGGAGTAGTTGTCTATGAGGACCAATAGGTAAATCTCACACTCAAGGTATGAGACTTGACAAGGACTTAGTTTAATCTAAGAGGTTTCCAATGTAGGCTTTAATTGGAATATTGTGTCAACACACTCTGCATTTTGACGCTATACCGACCTTGCTGTTTTACTTTGTTTCTTCAGGATCATGTCTGGATAGCCTGTTTTCAAGATTTTATCCAAAAATTAGCAAGGCTGCAAAAGTTTTCCTTCTAGTAAAGTTCAGGTAGTGAATGCTGTATCTTTCTATAATAATCAGTAAGCTTAAAAATCTTAGAGGTACGGAAGGACTGCAGATCTCCCATGGTTACTGTGAGTCCTTGAAAACGTGAATTTATCCTATGAATGATACATAATATACTGAATATAATCATATTATGAACCTTGGCAACTTCTCTCAAAATACTTCACTATTGCTGAGGACACAAATTTTTTTTTTGAGAAGGTCTGTTCCTGCCTAGGCTTAGGCAAATGTTCATGGAAAATGGTAAACCTTTGTAAACAAGAGAATAAGAAGTAGACAAAAGTCAGGAAACCAAGGGAATTATTTTCCTGTTTCCTAGTGTAATTTTTAGAAATGACTGCATATTTGTCATGACTTGGCAACCAAAAAAAAACTAGTGTAAAATCTATTCTGTAGAAATAATTTTTCATATTTGGCATTTATGAACTATTGTGCATCTACAGGTAAGATCTGGAAACAGATTTATTGTAGGAAATTTGTTTTGAGTGAACTCATATAATTTGGGTGTTTGAGTTTTCATAAATTTTTATTAATTATTGGTCTCAAACTTTCGGTAAATGTGAATAATTCTAGGAAAATTTGTATTCAGCCTTTCTCTGAGGGCCTTGATATGCAGAAATGCAGGAGTCTCCAGCGAATATTGGCAAAAATTAACTATCAGGTCAAAGTTTCAATTTGTCTATTAAGCCATGAAATTAGAATTTTGGAATGGATATATTCTGCTCATATTTTTTGCTCATATGCAAATCTTCTCTAAAAACTTTTCCCTAATGTGCTATGCCCCAAAAAGAAAATCTAAAGTTGTTCTGAGCAAGAACAGAAAAAAGTATTAAACTACATCAGACAGAGGATGTTTCCTCAGAAAGATGAGAAATGGAGGTTCATTACTAATTTCTAGTTCCCATGTTTATCATCAATGTGCAACTTACATGAAAAAGCTAATAATGCAAAGTTTAACCTTGCTTGCTTCTCTAACGTGAAGAATATAGCTTGTATATCCCTTTTTCCTATCTTTCTGTCTTC
Organism: Passer montanus; assembly: GCF_014805655.1. Taxonomy (NCBI): domain Eukaryota; kingdom Metazoa; phylum Chordata; class Aves; order Passeriformes; family Passeridae; genus Passer; species Passer montanus. The sequence goes on from NW_024374479.1 coordinate 979,701, forward strand.
TAAATGTTGAAGTCTATGGGTGGACATAGATGTTAAGTGAATGTTAACACCTATCTTATCATGAACGATCTTACTCTTGATAGTTCTGATTCCTGTTACCACATAAAGATGTTTTAATGATTCTGAATTCCTGTTACCATGTAAAGAATCACCAAACCAGGACAAGGGCAAATTTCCTTTACCACATTTTCATATGGGGAACATACATCTAAAAGGTGAAATTTCCTGAATGCTGTGTGTGAGACCATGATTTGAATGCTTTATGATGATGAAAATAGCTCTTCATCTCCAGTAAAAACATCTGTTTTTTCAGAGTTGTTGAATACTCAGATTTTTAAACTAATCTCAGTAGGAACTGAAACAATCCAGACCCTTTCAAAGTCAATAACATAAGGGTACAATACCCTCTAGAGGAATGGAAAGCAACATGCATGACTACAGTATTGTGTATTTCATGTCTAGCACCAGTTTTGTTCTGCATACCTATTTGCTTTCTTTTTTTAAAAATTTATTTCTGAACTAAAGTAATAACTAATAGTGATCCAAATACATTATATTGCACTAAATACCATACCCATGCACCCTTTTCTACTTAATTTGCTAAAAATGGCAGAAATCCTTTTGCACTGGAAATATGAGATGGTGATTTTCTAAACTACTTATGAGTCCTTTATTCTCCTAGCATTTAGTTCATTCCTTTTTGATGGGCTTAACTTTTTTGCTGCTACTCAAAGTTTCTATATAATCAGCTTGGACTTCTAAGATTAGTATCCTCCTCTCCTGTGAACAAAAATAACCAACACTTTCAGAATGGTGGCTTTTTACCTCCAAACTTCAACAGCCTTTTGCACTGATATTTTTCTTAACCTTGAGTGATTTCTCTTGAGACATGAACAACTGCACAATCACAGCCAACATAAAGCTAGAGGCACAATTTTTCCACAAAAATACTATTTGATTTTTTCAATCTTCATCTTTGCATGTGGCCTGTTTTCCCTGCCTTGTAATTCTTGCACTTTATATGATATGCAGAGCACTTAAATATCTTCTACTCAGCTGAGTCTGAATTCTTCTTGTCCAGCAAGTGTAAAAGAGAAGATTTTCCTACAGATCTGTGCTCCTGCACAGATACTAACAGGAATTTTATTTAGGTTAGAAGTCCTGGACGGTTTTCTGCAATACCATTAACTTGTTCTCGACACAGGTTCTGTCCCTGGCAGCAGCAGACTTACCTGTCTAAGGATTACCTCCTCAAAGATGATTTTGAAGCTACAGCACTTATAAAACAGCTGTGAAAATACGTGGGGAGTTCAAACTCGACATTCCAGAGATGAAGCTCTTCTGCATCTCTTCTATACCTCCCTTCACAGGGTTATTATCTCTGCAGACACAGCCCAGTATAGTGTCTGAATTAATTTATTGTTTAGTGTATACAAATAAAATAAAGTCTAATGTTCTCTAGTATTGAGTTGGCTAAGGAAGAATTTTAATAGCTGTATCCCTGCAATATTTATCAATGCTTTTAACACTAAATGGAGAAAACGGATTATGTGAATCCACATTTAATCAGAAGGCCAGACATTTAAAGAGCAGGAAAGTCCAAGGATCTGGTGAGACAGAACACTAATATTAATATTCTAGGCCAGACATTTAAAGAGCAGGAAAGAGAAAGTCCAAGGATCTGGTGAGACAGAACACTATTAATATTATTTGTATAAGGTTGAATATATCTTAAATGAAGAATATTATGCTAACTTGACAGCAGTTGTCCACCTCTTTTAGAAAAAAAAGAATGAAGGACTTGCTTGAAAGACCAATTCAGATTCACAACTAATTTATTTTTCACAGGAAAAAAAACCCAACCACATTTTGTGCCTTTATGTTATTTATCAAACTTGTTTAATTTAAATTGCTAAATTATGAGGTGCACCTCACCTTTTGAGGAGAGCATTTATTCAATTGGTGACTATGACTACAATTGATACTCTAAAATATGCACTTGTAATTTATTTACTATTATAAACAGTAGCAAAGGAAGTATGGTAAGTAATGTTTAGAAGTAAAAAGAACTAATGCCAGGGTGATAGAGGACATACAAAAGAATGTTTATTTGCTTGGGATTCTTTGTCCAATTACTGATTAAGTTGAGATTGTACATTCGATGATGGCACAGCTCTTGAGATATTCTCAAGATTTCTTGGCAGTTCAAAGTAATGGAGAGACCAGCAACTTCCTCAGAAGTGAAGAACTGTGTCTTCTGAAATTAATAGTACATGAAAATACTGTTTTTGATATTTACTCCTAAATCCTGTTTGCCAAAAAATGGCACTAATGAACAAACAATTTCAGTTTGTGCAGTTTCTTAAACTTCAGTAGAATTGAACACATAAGAAAAACATCATTCAGCCTTCTTCTCAAACGCAAATTAATATTTTTTGGAAATGCACCCTGAAATCTCAGGACTGCAGCAAAAGCCTAATCAGTTTGGGCAAGATTTTGTTGCTGCAGCCTGCATAGCTTCAGCAAGAGTAAATGGCTGACAGTAATAATGTACTGAAGATGTCTTTCCAGATCAGCTGAGGTTAATTAATGTTAGTTCTATTTTCCTTCCTCCTCTTGTCAAGGGAAAGAAAAGCAGGGACAACAGCCTGAATCCTCAGTCTTCCTGCAACTGCTTCCACACAGTGTTACAGGTGTGTAGGAAAATGTACAGCTCATTTTTACTGGTAGTTAAAACTACAAAATTAAATAGATACTATAGGTTTTCTGTTTCACCTCTGTGGCCCAGCTGGTAAATCTCTGGTAGAACTGGACCATCACTGGCTGCTCACTTGAAACCTGACATGTAAATTTTATTGTCCCTTTTTCAGTGCCTAGTAGTGTTTCAGGATTTCAGGATTATGATGAGCTTAATGAATCTGAGTGAATATCTTTATGAAAGATAGCTGACAATCTCAGGCTTGTTTGCACATACCAAAGGCTAATCTTTGTTACTTCTCCCATCCCAGTGTGCCAGAGGAAGGCTGGTCAAAGCAGTAATTTCAATCTGAATTTCTTACAATGGCAGGTGTGAAAAAAAGCTGGGATTTCTGATGGGATGAGCTTCCTCTTTCAAAAGAGAAGGGCCATGGTGACCATCGGGAAATGCAAGGGGAGAAAATTTCTAGCTAGTTCATTCTGTCTCATGGGTGCATTCAGCAAAGTTTAAATTCAAAATATCTACTTATGGTGCCTATGTTGCAGATGCCTGTATGGTCATGCATTTTAGTTTAAAATAGAAGTCACTGATTCCTAACAATTATTTGAATAAAATGAAAAGAGAAGCTAAATATTAATATTTTATCATGTGATATTTTCCATATGATAGAGATTTGAAGTTTTCTGCTTAAATGTTTATAGAAGTTAAACTTGTTCCCTAAGTTTCAGCTCAGTGCAAAGAGCAAGTAAATGCTGAAAATCAGGACTTGCAATGGCTAACCCAAACTACCTACACCTCTATAATGTCCTATACCAGCTATGCAACTGTAGAAATAGGCTTAAAGAAGTAATCTGTCCTTTTAGCTAATAACATCAAAATGAGACCTTTTTCTTCACTTTGCCTGGACCTCTAACCTTTAAAGGTGACTTAGACAGCTGCACAAAACCTGATCTCATTTTCTGCCCCTGGCAAGATTTTTTCAAGTTCATCTTCTTTTTTTCCCTTTCTCTCAAAATCTGATGAAAAATGAAATGTCATGAAAACAGGCTCTGAGGCTAAAAACCCTCTGTCTGTCTCTGTGACAGATGTCAGTTTGAAAGGTTTCAGGTCACCTGTCAGAACTATGTCAGTATGATCCATACAAACATCTACTCAACCTCTAACACTAACATTGAGTTCTGCTTTTTAAAATACCCCTTGAAAAAGAATCAAATGATTTCAAGTCACTGCCTTTTCCCCTTTCTTTTAACTCTGATTAATGAGCCAAACTCTCAGGCAAGGAAAAAAAAAAAAAAGGAAAAATTGGGTGGGGGCAAAGGAAAAAAAGAGCCTGTAAAAAAGGAGTTTGACCTTCTTGTACCCCTGGCAGTGAACCAATCAGCATTCTCATAATGCAAAAACAGATGCCTGGAGCTAAACAAATCCTATATTTGTGAGCAAGAATTCAGTTTGCTGTCAAAATATGATGATGAGCAACAAAGTGCTGCTCTTAAGAAAAACATCCTGCAATAAATTAAAATGTATTCCATTAATAAAGGAAGTAACATGAGTAATGTCATACATTACTAATAGCATCACTTGGGAACAGGTATGTTGAGATATTTATTTATATTTATTCTACCTGTGTACATTTAAAGCACAGTATCTCATCTCTACATGAGACATAATCTCATAATATTTTACAACACCAAAACCACTGCTCATCTAATGCTGCAATTCAATACTTTAACAATGATTAATTAATAGGCTTGCATGTTATTTTGTTCCTTGTTCAGTGTCACAGAGTCTACATTATTTCTCACAGGCACGATCTGCCCGTTTAAAGTTTAAGCTTCTATTTTGTTAAAAAAAATTGCAGTATTAAAGAGAAGATCCCAGCTGCATGATAGTTTCCATCAGCGTGTTGTTTTAATAGCCTATGAAATAGATATGATTAGAGCTTTCTGCCAATTTCTATTTTCAAGTGTCCCACATAGATCCTATCATGTAGGTTGTTGATGTTGATGGGCATATTTTTGGATGTTTATTAAAAATCTGTAATGTCAATTTTAGGCTCCAATATAACAGTTGGGAAAAAAGATCTGGACATCACACAGACATAACAGATACACATTTAAATGCAAGCACAAAGTAATTAAGTACTATTTTGTTTGGGTTTTTTTTCATGACTAAATATGTGATTTAATTTATGAATGGAACTGGTGAGAAAGAATAGGTTGTCATTTTATGCTGTGTTATTGTGGAACTCTCTCCTCACATATAGAATCCTCTTTTTAACATTTTTTCTAAGGTATTTGTATGCTGTTGCTCCCTACAGGACCATAATCTTTCCTTTTCTGATAGCTGCCTATGGGAAACAAGCTTCATCAGATTTCAATTCCTCCTTTTTTCCTTTTAAATGCTTAATGATGGTACTATGCTACTCACCAGCAGTTGTTTTCATTATTATTAAAACTGAGTCATTTGACAGGAAAACAGTCATCTTGATATCAAATGGTTACAGCTGTTACAAAACAACTATCAGCTCCACTTTGGGCCATACTAAAGAGACTTGGGAGACAGAAATATCCAGAGAAAACTACCAGTATTGTTTAGATGAGGACGGCCACAAACATCCTGAAATACTTAACTGTATCTAATCTCTTTGTGATTCGTATTTACAGTTCTTTTACTTTAATGTAAGTTTCTTTGGTTGTTGTTATTTAATCTTCCCATTGAACATTATTGTTTAACATAATTATAGAATGGAAATAAAGAAATGTACATGCCATATTAGACTGCAAGGTGGACAGTAAGATTATTTCAATGCCCTGACTGGAATGGATAATTTCTCTGAAAATGCACCAGCTACACAATTTTTCTGGTCACAGTGGCCAGGACTCAGATCGGACCAGGAATGAATACCTTAAATACTTACTGTGGCAGCTCCAAGTCCACCTTGCAAATGAGGGTAAACCTCTTCAAAAAGCAATATGCCTTGTGTCTGCAGAATTGTAATCAATAATTACAGCTATTTCTTTTCCAGTCTCCTCATAACTTCAAGGTTTGCAAATAAACCTGCAAGATATAATGTTTTTCTTGTGCCAAAACCCCTCTCAGTGCTCTGGGTTAAATAGTAAAAATGTTTAACTGATGATAAACGATTTAACATAACTTCCTCACATGTAGTTATTTTCACCACTTAGTTTGTGACTCTCCATTCCTCAAAGTAAAACTGTGAATTAAAAGGTATACACAGTCCTTATTACATAGTAAATGTGATAATAAATTAATTACATCTGTAAAGAAGTCTTTTACTTGCTTCCCTCCTTTAGCATGGACATTTGTATCTGGCCAGTCAGCCAGATACTGAGAGAGCATTATTGCAGATAACAATCAGAAACGTTGAAGCAGTTACTGGTGCCACACTGGAATAGCATCTTAGCGTTGCTACAAAGTCTTTCCCTTGTAAGAATAGTCCTATGATGTTCAGACCCCTAGCAAGGGTATTAGGGAACAAGCAAAGAAACAACAACAAAACAAAACAACAAAAAACCAAAAACCCCTCAACTAAAACTCAACCAATCAACCAACTAACAAACCAACTGAAACAAAACAGAAGGGAGGGTGAAAACAGTAAATGACTGTGAAGGCAGATTTCCCAGTTGAAATTAAGAACTCTGAGCAGTACTAAAATTAATTACTCTGTAATAGCAAGCAGGCAGCAGATTTATGGTAAATGACAGAATGTTTGCAAATTTTCCTGACTATTTGATTAGAAAATGCACCAAGTACAAGCATCACTCAAGTATGCATTATTTAAGTGGTTGGAGTCTGGTGACAGTTTGGAAGCCAGAGTCATAGTGGTTGCCTCTAGGCAACTTTTGGGAGTTGCACTTTCTGGGAGAAATTCTTTCACCTTTGTGTGCCCACAGTATAGATCTCTCCTCATAGCAGCTTAGGATACACTGGAACTTTGTGACCTGGAAAATGTGGGACAGCATACACAAGGTGACCCCCTGAATGCTGGGGTAGGCCCAATTAATTTAAAATTTTGCTTGGCCTTGTCTCTTCCAATTTTCTAAATCCTCTGGAAAAATGATTAATGCATACACTGCCAAAGCAAAAATATTTTTGACCCTATTAAAGTTGATCAAGGGTAAACCAAGTGTAGGCTGGCATTGTATCAAACTAGCTTTATTAAATTTGATTTGAGGTTTCTATGAGGAAGGGACAGACAAGGACATTATTTTGCACAGCAACTCCCTTTTGAATGAAAATACTGTGAGGAATACAAAGTATTGATGTACTTTGGTACAGAGATGCATTTACTTAGCAGAATTTTACCAAAAAAAAGTTTCTTTTTGGCAAAACCTATTTCCTCAGTGGAAAAGCATGATGTTGGTAGAGTTATTATATGATGAGCATTGTTTCCCTTGAGGTGGATAGATTCAGACCATGCCTTACTTCTTGCCTTTTCAGATTTTTATTCCCCAAATTATTCTTTTCTTGCCAACTCCAGCAGCTGGGAAAAGGGTTTGAGGATATGATATACAGCAGATGTAGGCACCTCAGACATAGAAGGTGCTATTTTTAACACTTTTCCCACTTTCTACAGCACTTGTTATTGTTGTTGTTTTTGTAAGCAAAGTGCTCCAAAGTTCTGCATAAACCAAAAATCACTATATTTCTCAGCATTTACTCTGGTGCATTAATGATCTTTAAATACAAGACCTTATCCTCACCTCCCAGGAATATTTTGTGGCTGCAAAAGGAATAAAACCCACATGTGATCACTCACTGTGATTACTGCAGCTAAAAAATCAAAACCAAACCAGAACAAACAAGCAAACCAAACCAAACCAAACCAACAACAAAAGTAAGAGCCAGAAGTAAGAGGACACAGCAATTTTTTTAATTGAGAAGAGGGATAGCTCTGTTTTTCAGCCCCCTAAAACCTAACAGAGGACTTCAGATGCCATCCTGTCCTTGATTCTTTTTGGCCTGTTTATGTATCCTGTTGGCAGGTTTGGCTAATTTAACATAATTGCTCACCAGTTTGTCAGCTCCCAGTCCACTCTTGCCTGGATCCAGCTTGGAAACTGGAACTCCATTAATTTAAATTTTTGTGACTTGTTTGGAGGAAGGGCCCACTTTCTCTGAGGCAAGATCTCCAAGTTGACTCTTGCTTGCCCAGCAACTGGATGGAGATATGTGCAGGACCCACTGAGCACCTTGGGCTGCTGATTATGTGGTACAGATTTAAGGCTAAGATAACACATTAGAGTCCATCAGAGGATTTTTCTGCTTTGTATCAGTTGACAATTAAAATCCCTTTAAATATTCTGGTACAGCTAATGCAGAGGAGAATATTCAAAGCTTTTAAAGCTTTAGAACAATAAAAGGCTCATAATTGCAAACATGACAACATGAAATAATTCTTCAGCCACTCAAGAAAGAACTAAAGCAGAAACTGCACAGCCTAGACAGCCTTACTTAGAGTAAAATTACAATTACAATGAAAAAAAACCCCAAACTACTGTCTTTGACGAGATGGACAAGAAGGTGTCAGTAGATAAGCATTAAGTGGTTTTGATGAAATGACTGAAATTTTGCTTGCATTAAAGTTGATTCACTAAAGTGAAGAGTCCCTGAATGTCCTTATTGAACTTCCTCCAAATGCAAGTTTGGCGTCCTCAGAAAGCATTCCACCATATCTAGATGCAGTATAAATCTGAGTGTGTGTGTATATATACATATGCATGCACATAGAGTTTTTAATTTCGATACTTTTGTTTTGTATACACTAGTTTTAACTTACTTATATAGAGACTTCTCTTCCTCCAGGCCTGTCAATTCTTCCAGATGTGTCAGTTAAATAACAGATAAAAATCAGGCATGATTAGCGAAGCCTGAGTCTGACTATCAAACATGATTTTTCCAAGTCAGAACTCATATACATGCCTCATCCCTTTATAGCTCAGAAATCATTCATAAAAGCAGATCTCTGAATGTCAGAGAATGAATGTCTAGTGTAATCTCTGAATGTCTAGTGTAATAAATTTGAATTGGCTGGAGCTAAGGACATTGTAAGCTTGATGTGAAAGACCTTAGATTTAGGCATGTGAAAGAGAAACACGATGGTAGGTCATCCCAATCAAATAAATGAAATGGTTACAAGGATTGTTGAAATGAAAAATACATACATAGAAGTGCATCATTGCTATACTTGAATTATTTCAAGTGAGTAGACTTGGTAAGTTCTCCAGTAAGTTAGTTTTTCTAGAACATAGTGGACTGCCTACAGCATTTTTGAGAACAGCATCAGATCCAAGTATTAAAAAAAAACCTCCTTCACGATTATGAGCTAATTTTAATACTGAAACTTCAAAGATAGGTTCACCAAAGGGTGAGAGGACTCATAAAGTGAGCATGTATAATTTGCTGAACAGATGCAGACAGTTTCCAAAATGACAAAACAAATCACGATTATTTTTTCCATTCTATTTCACCTCCATTCTTTTTCTACTTATAAGACATATATAATTTCATACATAACTGTAAAGCATTTTGAATCAAATTCTCATTAAATTTCTCCCTTGGTAAATAGAAAGAAAAACACAGAAATACCTGTAAAGTGGTTCAACAAAATATTTTACTTATCTGTAATATAAACTTCTGATTGGAGGGCAATGTCTGTGATTGAAGTTTTGCAAATACTGCCCTGTATATATATAGAAAGCATGGTTTCTTACGTTCTTTGTTTGGATTGTTATTAGGGCTCCCACACCTGTGGCCTTGCACACCACCTTGCTATTTTACTCTTCCTTTCAGCCTTTCTGGAGAAGTCAGCTCTTTCGGTGACAATTACCCATACAAACAAGAACTTTGCTTTTCTGCCAGGATGTTTGGGTATTGTTGAACTACATGCTCGGTGATTACCTGTCCACTGTCAAAGACTTCAAGATAAATACGTAATGGAGGGATCTAATATCCTGTAAGGGGAATACAACAATACCTGTGTAGAGAGCAGGTACATTTGAAAGCTCGTATATTTTCATTTGAAAGCTATTGTTGAACATCAGAGAAGGAGACTTTGTCTTCCACTGACAAAACACCACAGGAGCTGCAAACTTAATAAGTCAACTGTTTTCTGGTGTAAATGGAAAACGCAGGATCAGGTTTGAGATTTGTTATAGTACAGAAGTTACTTGTTTTACCAATTAAATCCTAGTCTGCTGATAATTAGAGACTCCACATTATTATCCTGAGGGAGAAAATGTGGATATGCTCTGTCAAAGTAATTTTAATGCCCAGTTTGTGGGAGGACTGCTTATTATTTATGTAGATCCAGGGGTCAAAAAATAAGTATATGTTGAGTTTAGCTTAGATGTCATTGTGAAGATTTACTTCAACAAACAGGAGAGGTTGTCAGGCATGAATAAGATGAATGCATCCAAAATATGCAGCATCATGAATTCCTTTGCTCTACATTTCTCCACAACTTCACTGGAGCTGGTACACAAGATGTTTTGGTTTGAAGGCTTCTTTAATCTTCAGATTAGGTATTTTCCATGTTTAGTCTCTTTGTACTTCTCCATTTTCTGCAGTAGGCACTTCTGATTCTTGATTGCATAATTTTTTTTTTTTTAACCAAAACCCATGGTATTCCTATTTCCCTTAGGATGAGAGAACCAGGATCCTCTCACTTGTCAAAATAAATGTTATCTGCAGACGTAGCCTTGTGGTAACTGTGTTTATGAAAACACCCCTATCAGACTAGGTCTGTACCATCAAGTGTCCTCTCTGTTCTCTCATGGACTGTAACTTCTGGAAGAATATGAGCTGGCTCCACTTTGTGATGTGTTAAGTGCAAACACTAGACTGGCAGTTTTTTGAGGACTACAGACAGTAAGGGGAAGGGAGCAGCTGAATATCAGTTTACAGAGAAAACCGGACAATTTTAATGGGAGAAAGTAATGAAAGCTTATTTAAGCAACTGGCTAAATGAAGAGGCTTTAGTTGCTGGGTAAGATACTGGAGATGGGTCTATGCATGGATAGTGAACCGTATCCTTTGCCTAAGAGAGAATGCATTCACTGTTCATGCTGACAGCTGCTGTGTATGAGGTGAGATCTACAGGAGAAATAATGAGGAGTAGATTGATATTGCCTCTATCTTGAAAGGCCTGACAAAGACTAGTACAATCTTGAGTTCAGTTCAGTTTAGCTGTTTTAGTAGTTTTCAGTAAGGACCAGTTTTCCTAGAAAACTGTGTCTATAGGATAGATGAGTGGAATAACTACAGATAATTTTCTCTTTTGTGACTAAAGATACTTATATTTCTATATTAAATAGTAATACTGTAAGAAAAATTGTAGATTTCATGTTTTATCCTGTGTAATGTTGAAAAGTTTTCTAGGCAAGGATTTTGCAGAGGCAAAACCTGCACAAAGTGGTGCCCAATGAGTACCATAATTCCAATATCCCCAAAATTAAGTACAAAAGTTGAAGTGATTTGTAGTTTTTTCCTGTACTAGGCACAGTAGAAATTAAGCCTTTCATAACACCATAGTTCCTAAGTGGTTCAAGATTACCTTTTACACAACACTTGCTCCCAGGTCTTACTCTGCTATTGAAGTTGCATGGTTCAGTCAAGACAGGAATTAGATTCTCTGCATCCCAGAGATCCAACTGCAATTATAGCATCTTTATAAGCCTCACCATGGTAAAATATGTGGTTGGTTCTTGCTCTGTACAAGTTGCTGGGAGACACTGTCTGGGATAGAAAGTTATGACACGTGTCTACTCAACAGCTTAATGCTGATGGAAGCAATCTGGTTGGAGTTCTTTTCACGTCCATATTTCTCTGTTTCTCTATTTAAGTGTCAAGACCCTTCCAATTAGGATTTTGTGTATTGTGTGGTCAAGCAGGTATTCTGGTCATTATGAATGTGTACTTTTTTTTTTTTGGTGTTTTCAGTTTATAGCAGAATTGTGACAACTTCAGAGTCAACAGTTTTACGCTCAGCTATAGTTTAAAACCTTTCCCACTAAACTATTATCTACATGTGTTAATCATCCCATCCATAGATAACTCAAAAGATCAGTAGAGTTTAATATCCTACAGCTTTATATTTATTTTTGAGACACTGCACCACACCAGCACACTTCTATAACATCCTATTTTGTTACATAAACTTAGAGTGAGAAGAAATTTAACAGGAAGTGACATGGTTTAAGTGATGTACTGATATGTATAACTTAAAGACTGTAGTCTTTTTGGAAGCAGAAACCTGCTATTAATTCAGATATTGGGAATTCAAAATGAAACATCTTAAAGCCAGAAGGAACTCATGATGCACATTAAGCTCATAAACTGGTGAATTTATCTGTTTATCTAGAAGAGCAGCACAGTTAGAGCTACTAAATCTCACACTCCTTTGTGCAGTACCATTGTTGTTGTTTTGATGAATCTATAAAACACTTAGAAATTATTGTTTCCTCAGCTCCTACCCTATCCATGAAGGCAGAGCTTGATTTGAAAGCAGTTTTAAAGGGAGATATCTTTGTCTTCCTTTCTTTTACTGTATTCTATTAACTCAAAACTATATTGGTGACTAAATTAACGAAGGAAATTAGTTACCATGTATGGTGCTGTGTTTGTGAGTGTATTGGATACCAAGCAGAGGTACTGTTTCATGGATATGACCACAAGTCATAGTTCTGTATAAGCAATTTTGCAAGTATATGATGTTACATCTTACACATACCTCTTCAAAAACATCTTAATACAGCAACACATGCAGGCCTTAACACACGCCTACCTATTTTCTAGATTTTTTTTCTGTAGTAGCATAAATGTAATCTGAAATTCAGTATTTTGATAATCTCTAATAATTGGAAAATATGGCTTTGTTTAGCTGTGGCCTACTATGAAAACTCTAAATGAGCCAGCAGCTTGAGTCCTGCATACTAGTAGTAATGAACACAGCGGTTGTAAGGTTGAAGGAATTTTTATTTTCTGTCTATTCAAATGATTCAACACATGGTAGATATAGATACCTGTTTGCTTGAAAGAAAGTAAGAAACAGTTTTGAAACATACATAGTATGAAAAAGCTAAAAGAAGGGCAGCACCAACAGAATTCATCCTACTGGGACACCAATAGTTTTCACTGTAAGTTTATATTTACTAATTTTATAGATAATTTGTAAGTGATTAAATGTTATCTTTTATTTATAGTTTGTGTATTATTTTCTACTGCACTACAGACAATTAATCCAAAAGGGTCTATTGACAGACAATTTAGGTCTATTGACCTAAATAAGTAAAGCAGAGATTAGGATCTTTATTTAAATCTAAACACCATGTGGATGTTAGTACTTAAGGTTGTGTAAAAAGTTTTGGCATTTTCCTCTAAGTATAAACCCTTCTTTTCCTAAGACCACGAATGTTGACAGGAAAAGTAAGAAAAGTAAAGACTTGGAGTGTGCCCTGGCAATATGAGATTACTACAGCATCAAGTTACCAGATTGATTAAGGAAGCCCAACAATTAAATAATATTGTAGGTATACAAAATGCTTAGCAAACTCTGATATATCTCAGGTGGACTGAATGGGTCAAGAACAGAAATTCAAGTAATCATACTGCAGAGTGGATGTACCAGTGTCAAGATCTGCCCTTCTGAGTTCAGAAAGCCTTATGTACAAAACTGCTGGAAAACATCTTTGCCTGACATTGGAAATATATATATATCTGTGTGTGTGTGTGTATACATATGTGTGTATATGTATATATATATATATATATATATTTATATATATATATATCTGTATTTTTTTAAAAAGCACTTCAGCATGGGCTGTCTGATACTCCCCAGTTTGAAAAGGATTCATTTTTCTTTGTCTTCTCATGTCCTGGACTGTTTGATTAGGCAACCTTTTTTTGTTTTCTTCTGGTTAGACTACTTTTATCATCCAATAATGAATTGGGTTTGAATTGTGAGGCTAGCGAACCTACTTGCTTAATTTTCCCTGAAGAGTTTGGCAGCCTGAAAGACATGCTCAGTGTAAACGAACTACTCAGAATCTAATTAAGAGGCATGTTAAACTACAAAAAAGGGGTAGTAACCACAGTATGCTTTCCTCAATTAAAGCACTTTCTAATATCAGCCAATTACATCAACCTCCTCTGGCCCTTATATTTCTTAGGCTTTGTGTAACTGCTCCCTTTATCTCTAATAGGATCCTTATAATGCTGACCATGTGGTTTTAGAAGAACACCAAAATGCTAATCTAATCCCCAGTGTTGCCCAAAGGCATTACATGGGCCCTGACATGGATCCAGGATTGGTGGCACCCTAATTCAAATAAAAGCAAGAATTAGGGTTGATCAGGTGTCTCGATGACAACAGCACAATGAGCGATTGGGAGAAGGTGGGGGAAGCTGGGGAGGGGGAGATGGCAGCAGCAAACAATCAGGCACATTTCAAAAGTAATTGGTCTCCAGGGAGTGTGTGGGTTGCTTCCTAGACCACTTCTACAGAGCCCTTTGCACCTTGCCAGCTGGAGGGAAAGTGCAGTCACTTCCAGAGAATAGCAGTGGGGCTAATGGAACTGCACACAGAAAATGAAGGGCTGGCAGCCCGAAACTAAAGGAATAAATTAAAATGGAACTTCCTTCCAGATTTTCCTTTTTCTTCTTTTTATTTTTATTTTTTTTTTTAGATTTAAATTTGGTCTTATCATTATGTTGACTTCACACAGAACTAGGTTAAATGCAAAAACTAAGGATCCCTAAAATAACTACTTTAAAATCAGGGAGGTACACTTCTCGCTGCATATGTAGCATGAAGTGAAATAAATTAGAAGGAAATAAAAAATTTTCCTAGTTTTTTTTGTGTGTGATTTTTTTCCCCTAAACACTGACATTTATAAAAAACTTTTGTACTGTAGATTTTGAGGCATTCTCCAGTTGTATCACAGGACCATCAACCCTACGTTGCAAAAAGGGGAAATATGACAAAAGCTGTTGTTTTGTGCTCAAAGACACTGGAAGCAATCTCCAAAAATGACATTTTATGTGCTCACCCCACTAGAATGCATCTAAATGTTAATAAATAAATTTAATCTTTGCTGCAGTTCTAAACTGAGAACATGAACATGCAGTGGAATAAGAAACCAAATAACCCAGAAAATATTTCAGTTTGCTTTAGAACTCCCCAGTAATTTTCTTTATCAGACCTACCCTGGCTTCTTGCTCTGCCAAATCAAGTGCTGGCACGTCTCTAGATTTAGCTTGTAACTATGATTAATTAAGTTTTTCCAATATGGCTAAAAGACAGTGTTTTGGTTTGAAAATACAGATGTCTGCTAAGGAAAGCAGGAGCCTCCCTTGAAATGGAAAATGTAAACCCTCTCCCTCCAAATTATTACAATTTTGAAATTAAGGGGCTCTCAGGCAAAGGTAAGGGAGTTAAGAATTACAGTTCTTTATTAGAAAAAATAATAATAATAAAAAAAAAGCTTTAATACAAAGCAGCACTGATAGAGTCAGAATACGACCTGACACCTGCGGTCAGGGTGTTGGTAGCAGTCCATTAAATGGTAGCTGCAGTCCTCCTAGAGTGACAGATGTGGTTCTCTTGAAGCAGTGATCCTGTAGAAGGGTGTAGTTTTCCTCTGAAGATCCAGTGGTGGTGTAGATGGGCCTGGTCTTCCTCTGAGAGTCCAGTGGAAAAGAAAGCTGCTCCTCTGGGAGTCCAGTGGGAATAAAAAGCTGCCTGTGGTGTTCCAAAACTCAGATTATGTCTAGGTACGAATGCTTGGCTCTTCCCCTGGGCGGAGCATCTCTCAATAGGATAATGTTATTTTATCAGTCATGCAGGGAACTCAATGGCCTATTAACAGAAGATGTCTCCCCTGAAGGAGGATGGTTTCTGGAAGAGATAAAGAAAACTGCCCCACCTGGTTTTAACAGGTGGCCCAATTAACAGAAGATAACTGTCCCATCTCTAACAGATGGCAATGGAATACACATCCCTGCAATCTTGCATTTGCAAACTAAGACACACAGCATTGATTTGGGGGAATTTAATACTCTCTTTCAAGGCCTATGTTTCTGTTGCTGTGTCCCAGGCACCTTGTTTGATTCAATCTGAGTTTTTGGGCAATGGGGCAGAAAATCTCATGTTCTATTAGGAAAGCAACTCTAAGATTTTCCTTCAGAATACTGTGAAAGGACTCAAAATTTTTATTACTTCATGGTGCGTCTTTTTAATGGCTTTGCAAGTGACAGAAACATGTGCAAAAGGTGATTAAGTGCTGAGTTTTATTTTCAGCTACTGAAAAGATGTAGAAAGATATTACAGTCTGTTAGAAGACAGGGCTTGACTCATAGACTAGATCAACTTCTACAAAGTCTTTTCTGAGTAGAAGAAATACATTTACATACTTATTTTTTGTTATTAAGCTTCTTTTTATTTTCTTTAACAATACAATTCTTAAGTTATTTCACTTCAACTTTTCCACATAAGAAAACACAATGTTGTATTATGTTAATTCAACTGGAAAGCTGTAGCGCAATGCAGACCATTTCTAGAAATGAACAGACTGTAGGTTTTGTGTGGTCTCGCTTACAATCCATCTTCTGCAAAAACAACATACTTGTTAGAACAACCCTGTTTTGTAGCCTGGGAACACATCTGACTCTTACCAAAATATTTCAGCTTTAGAATAAAATTTCCTGAATTGTGTCCCGAAATCATCTTTGTGTCCCATGCTATTCTGATAAAGATTTTAATAAAAAGTTAACTGCTATAATTTTTATCTTCTTGCTGAAAGAAAGCTGGTTTATGACTGCCACATATTGTCACCAGCTTATGATGACAGGGACAGTGGAGACAGGGAGATTTTGGAAGAAAGGAAAAAGTTTATGGTGAGAGATCATTCCACAGTGGCTTCTTGCCCTTATGCAAGTAAATGGACTGCCCCTTCATGCAGGGCAGAAGCTCAGGCTACAACATTGTGGTTTGTTCGAAGTGTTTCTCAGGAGATGGCATTCAAAACAGAGGCACATCAGAGAATTAGACACCTCCTCTTGCAAAGAATACCTCTCCCTTTTCATGGACAGTTTAAGTGGAGCATTACTGTGCATGTCCCACTGTGCTGTTTTACTTCCATCCTATGCTGAAGGCACTTGCTTGTTGTTGGAAATATGTTCTTAATTCTGGAGAGTGTAACAACTCTGGTTATGTTTTTAGCTGCTTTATGGATCACGTAGCAGACTATAGTGTGTTCTCAAAAAGACAACTACTTTTCATTTTCAATCAGCTTCTCCACAAGATTTTTCACATAGCCAACCTTCACACCACTAATTTCATTTTAGACCTGCAATCATATCACACATCCCTTTGCCTGCTGTGCCGACATGCTTTCACATGCTTATCCTTTATTTATTCTGCAAGAGAAACAAGACTCCTAACAGCTATCCTTCTTATGTTTTGCAAAAGGTTTGAGGCAGGACACTGGTTCTACATTAAAAATGGCAGAGAGAAAAAGGGTTTGAGGGAAAAGTAGTAGAAAAGAAAACAGTTCAATTGAGAGTAAATAGAAGCTCTATCCTAAGTGCACTAGAGGTGACTTCAGCAGCACTTTGCTAATGAGGAGAGGAAGCTGGCACTGGAAATCTTCAAAAGACCCTGTGTAAAGAGATTTTCAAACAGAGGACTGTTTTAGCTGATATTCAAGCAGCTTCAGTGCAGGCAAGATTACCTTCTTAGAGTCTGTGAAAGTTCTGCATTTCAGCTGCTTTATATTAAAGTATGGAGGCAGCTTTCCACATTCCAGATGCAGTAGATGATTCTTGCCCTAGCTTGCTGACCACTTTGCCTGTGCAGTGAAAGTGACTGGTGGAGGGGAAGAGTCATGCAGTGAAGCAGCTTCATTGCACAGATGCAAGATGCTATTATCACCAGTGATAAGGGAAATGTGTATACCCATTTTTTTTTCCCAAAAGGGCAAAGCTGAGGATTTTGTGTTTTATGGGAACTGCTAGTGCTGTGGTGACGTCCTAAGGCATCTCCTTTCTCTTAGCAGAGTTAGATTTTAGGTATGTCCCTGGCTTTCCATTTGTAACAGCAAATGGAACACTTGGAGATCAAAGGGCCAATGTGCAGAGAAAGTGGTTTGAACGCCAGTGCAGTGCTCCTGCTCCCACCCTGAGTGCCTCATCACCAGCTTTGTACTCACCTGCTCTTGGTTTGTCACTTTAACAAGCTATTATTTGCAGGGGCCATCCACTCTCAGTATCCTTGTGGCAGCAGCAGTGACACCTCTGCTCATGGCCACTGTCTCTGGCATGTGCCTTGCTGAAATGCCTGTCTTGTTCTTTTGCATTAATGTGTCTCAGAGCAATTGAAAACAAATCATAATATTAGTCTACTAAAGTAAGATAAAGATATAAGCATATTATGGACAGAAAATTGAAAAGAATTGATCGTCTGGTTTTGCAGGGTCACTGATATTAGCTCAAGTGAAGAGACCCTCTTCTGGTCCTTGTCTTGAACTGAAAAATCTCCTGTGTGTTGCCATCTTTCTCAGCTGAAAGAAAATTAATCCAGAAGGAAGTGCGAATGACAAGAATTTTATTTTCTCCCAAGTTTTATTGTTAATTAAAAAAGCAATTACCATATATTTCTAACTACTTTATAATTTAGCCTGTACCAGCAAATTAGAGAGAAAATAATTGAAAAATCTTGTTTAGCTGAATTACTCTTCCCCCACATCCATTCATGCTTCTGCCTAATAGGCTTTCTGCACAACACCTCTGTGAAATGTTTTTAAGGTGTTTTATAGCAATTGATATTGTTGAAGGTTTTCCATGTTTTTCTGTTAAAGAAAATCCTGCAGTAAAGTGGCAGGATTGGGCTAAGGGGCAGTGTTGGAAAGAGCTTCAAATATGCTTATAACAGATGGCTCAAGAAAAGTGGCTGCATAACATATTGAAAAACTTCAGTAAGAAAGAGATAATCACTTCAGAAATTCAACTGACAGCCTTGAGAGACAAACACCAAACACGATGGATACAGAAAGGAGAAGATGTGTGAAGGCTTGATACAGCCTTTAAGAGGAAGGTGGAGTAAATCTGTGATCCGTGGTAGAGTGAACAGAAAATCACCCAGGAATAAACTAGGTAAAAAAAAACCAGCAGAGGATTGCTGATTTTGGGCTGGAAAGATGTAAGCATCAGGCTTTTGCCCCCAGTGGTGCTAAGTATTTTGCAGAAATACTTGGAATTAATTCCAAACAGTCAGAAGTAAACAGAAAAAGCAGTGACCTTATTAGAGGGATTCAGCAACAAAACACCAGAACAAAAGAGAGATTAATAGTGTTTTTCAGTGATTAATACGGAGTTCAGAAAAAAAAAACCAAACAAACAACTCAAAACATAGCTGTTCTCAAATATTTCAAGGACATAAACAGAGAATATGTGCCAAAGCAAACTTTAATGTGACCTTCAGAATCTATAGCACTATTTAGATATGGTTTAAAATAAAAAAAGGGGAAAACACCTCAAAGAAACAAACAGAAGAAAGCTTCCTAACTAAGGTGTTTTAGAGTCTGGAGTGCTTTTCAAAGAGAAGCAGAAGAATCCCATTTATTTAGGTACTGGACTTTAGCTAAAGGGCAAAGCAATAGCTTGTAAGGCATATAGGCCACCATGCTCAGGACTTCTAATGATCTCATATTCTTTCCCAAATGTCAATGGTGTAATTCTTTGTTTCATAGCCTGAAATTATTGGACTACTCTCAACTATAATGAAGACAACTGAAGTGAAATAGAAAAAAAGTAAGAAAATTTCACAATGGTATTGGGGGTAGGGAGTGGGGGTATTACCATTTTTGACTCAGCTTAACACATTTTAAGATCCACTTCCTTTTTTTCAGTCTAATTAATTTCCTGACATATACAGATTCTATAAACGTTAATTTGTTGAGGTAGTACTTGAGCTTCTCTGTCACTCCCTAGGTGCAAGCCTGGAACCAAGAATTATCTGCATTCAGAACATGCAGCTCAGTGGCTTTACATTTTACTTTTAAAGAAAACTTTCACATTTTTAAAAATTTAAATTCTGAGGGTTTTTTTTTTAATTATTTTTTTTAGCATTGGATCAGTTACTGTTTGATGTCAAGACCCTGGCTGAACCTTTGAATATTGAACTGTTGTTTAGTTATTATTTGCTGTCACTACATTATAGTGTAGCCAAAGCATGGCAATGCCAAGATGTAACATCTGTTTCACAGTTTATCAGCAAATACTTTTTAAAAATCAAAACAACAGGGGGGAAAAAAAAGCTCACTTATCTAGAATTGAAATTTTTCTCACCTGAATTTTTAGTTACCATATTGTTCGAGACTCTAAAATGTATGCTGTGTTTTTTTTTTTTTTTCTGAGCATTTAAAAACACTTTTATATTTCTCTGCCCCCCTCCCAATACAGATTTCCACATACTTTGGGAGCAGAATAAATCTTTGAAAACTGAAAAGTCACCTTTGGCTTGTAAAGCATATAGTTTGATTACCTCAGTTTGCTGTTTACTTATGAATTTGCTGTTTGCTTATGAATTTCATTTAACCATTTGTGTTGTGCTTGGCTTTGTATTTACATTTGACACATGGAAACAGTTATGCTACTTATGTAAAATACAATAGACAAAACTTTTCCTGAAATGGCCAGTTAGTCTTAGAGTTTCTGTACAATTCCCTTCGTGAGTAACTAATAAGAAAAACATCACGTATTGAATAATATTCTTAGAAAAGTATGTTTTAATTGGTTCCTGTGCACCGTCATATTTTCCAAGATGGCAGCACCATGAAACAATATTAGTATCTATTCAAAGCAAAGCGGATTACAGCTGGCAGGTAGATTTTATCAGAGGAGAAGTAAATGAAGCCACAAGGGATAAAACTGACTAGGTTGAAGTATGACTGAACCCTGAGTGTTATCCACCTTCCTATGTTAAATTTGTCTGGCTTGCAACTTTAGTTGTCCTTGAAAACATTAAAATGAGGCACTGTGTATATTGTGGAGGACGTCACTTCCAGAAGGTATTAATGGCACCAGAATTCATGTGGATTTCTGTTTCTGCAAGGAACCCACGTCACTGATTCACCCTTCTGTGTTGCACAGAGAGTGTTTACTTTTCATTTCCATAAGTAACATAAGTAGAAATGAACTTAAAGTTTGCAGGTCTACCTTGACTCTATGTGTTCCTCAAATATTTTCTTTTCCCTACACTATCAGCTGGCTTAATAGAAGCACGGCTTTTCCCTAAAAACCTTTGTCCACCTTGCCTTACATGTAGTGACTGAAGTTGAGTCATTCACATTTAGTTTAAAGCAGTACTGATGAGAAAATGTTTTCATCTGATATACAGTAGTCTATGGGTTTCACTAAAAAGAATAACATAACCTATGAGATGGAACTAAACTTTGATCACACATATAACTTGAGAAGGATCCAGGGTCTTTCTGTGCCTACTGCATTGTGATGCCCCGGTCATGTTCTCTGCTAGTCAGAAACCAGACAAAGGAATCGGGTTAGAAGAAAGCTTTATTTCCTGTAGGTTCTGATTAATTTGCTCGTATAGACTTCTGCATGGGCCTCTCCTTCTGAGTTACAGTCCTCAGCAAGTTTAGGAAGAAAAAAATATAAATTTGATGGTGCAGCATCTGTTGATGTAATGAAAATGAAACGTTTTCATGAAAAGTGCATGGACTTAATTGATGTTTTTCAAGGTGACATATATCCCTTCAGTAAGATCAGTTTTTTAATTAATCTTAATAGCATAATAATAAAAAAAAGATTTAATGCATAGTCAAGTAATAAATATAAAACACGTGTGATCTCTGCAAGTGAGATTACAATTACTTTTATTTTTTGCTTGACCTTGCTGAATGCAGGTACTTAAGAGTAGGCTGAGACTCAAAGAGTTTAAAGGCTTGATTTAATTTCAATTCCTGTAGATAAGCGCTGAACACTGCTCCTGTACAAGTGAAAGAAAAAGCACCATGTTGTAGAAATAAACATTTTTTGGAACACTTTTTTTCTGTTCTTTTTCACATGTTTTTGCACATCCAACTTGTATACAAACAGAATTATGGGGTGGAAATCTTTCTTCTTGCTTGTTTTAACTTTGTTGTGGCATAATACCAGTTAATTGTAAAACTCAGGGAAAAGTTATGGAATACTTGCACCAAAAAAGAAGTATTTGTTAAAATATTTAAAAAAATATTTTTGAACTAAATTCTTGACGTTATCATAATCAGGATTATTAAATTATGTCTATTTACATTTTCCTTTTCTTAAACCTGAAAGCACTTTATCTGCTTATTTCATTATTTCCCTGCAGATAGCAAACTCATTTTAAAGTTCCATCTTCAGGTTGTGCAGATTTCCCTCAATGCAGAAGTGGAAAGAGAAATACTTATAAAAAAGAAAAAAAAAAAAAAAAAAGGATATTGGTGAACAGCTAAAGGGACATCTGATTTCCTTTACAACATTTAAATTAATCTTGTAAATTAATTGACTGTGTTTAAAGCTTTCACTGTCCCCTTAACTTTCAGGTTTTTGTGACACTGGAAGTGCTTTATGAAGAAACTGACCTATTTTATTTCCTTTTTAATGCATATTTTAGGAGAGAAAATTTAGAGGCATCCTAATATATTATATACTGTAATTATTTTGTGATTGTATTTGTGTAGTTTCAAAGCAGATAAACATTTTTTTTCATGTTCTTCTTGAACCAGTTACCTTCGATAATAACTTAAGTGACTTCTTTCTTTCAGAAACTATTACAGTTGCAAGACCTACACATTCTATTTCCATATGCACTGCTGCTAGTTATTGAAATATTCTGTTTTCCTTTAGCTCTGGTAGAGTGAAATACAAAAACTAATACTGCTATAAATTCATTTAATCAGCAAACAAGCTTTAATAAAACTGAACTATAAGAGCGTACTTTGACTTAAAGCTATGGAAGAAACCACTGAAGGTATAATAATGGTCTAGATGTAGTGGTATGAGAATACAAAAAAATCAAATGAAAATGCATAAGGTAAAGAGAAGTGATATTTTTATTATTCAACTTAATAAAGTTGGAACAAACATTTCTCAGAGGCTTGTGGCTACCAAAATATGTTCAGTTTACCTGCACATCTACTTAACATATCTAGCTTTCAGTGTCTGAAAGTTTCCTAATGTCTTACAACGGTATGATTTGTCCTGAGAAAAAATATTTCGTCTCTTTCCAAACTCCTCCTTTTCTGGACTCTTTAAAAAGTTTGAAAGAGTAAATGTAAAATGAAGTCAATTAAGGCGATATAGCAAGTGTACGCCTGAAAAGCAGTCTATGCATTTGTTACCTCAGCTTTCATTTTCTCCAATTTTCAGCTCTTATTTCCACACAATTAACACAAACTTCAGTTTGAGTTTCTGCTCAAACTGAATCTTGGCTGCAGGCATCATTCTTGATGTGATTATCTAATCTCTTTAGATTAGATGTTATGAAGAAATTCTTCCCTGTGAGGGTAAGTGGCCTAAGTTACATGAGCAGCTCTGGGTGCCCCATCCCTGAATATGTTCAAAGCCAGGTTTGACAAGGCTCTGAGCAAACTGGTCTAATGAAAGGGTGCTGTTAGATAATCTTTAAGGTCCCTTTTAACTCAAGTCACTTTATGATTCTGTGTCAGAATTTTCTCAATCAGCATGTCTCTGAAGCACTAGAACCTGAGAAATTATTCAACTTGTCTACATTAAAAAAGCCCACCATTGACCTAACTCTTTTGTCAATGTCTGCTCTTTCTGCTATGCCTTTTTTGTGTCACACTAAACAGATTCCGGTAGAGGTTCTAGGAAAGCAGCCAAGATGGAAAAAATGGCTTGATTTACTTAAGAAAAAAGTTTTAAAGAATATTCTCTTTGTAATATTCAGGTTTGACAATAGCATTTTTCTTCCCTGTACGTTCTGCTGTAATCTCATGACACATATGCAGCAGTTTGCTGGGGTTTGAAATTGGTTTAGTTATTCTAATCTAATCTAATCTAATCTAATCTAATCTAATCTAATCTAATCTAATCTAATCTAATCTAATCTAATCTATTATGTGTTTTGTTGATGTGAAACTCAAATCATTAAGTTGCTGTCTCTTTCACAGAATTCAGTACTACTCTTCTAAGTATCTGACTGGTTTGAGAATTGAATATGACTGTATTTGGTCTGCAATGTTTTACTGTAGAAATTATGGCTATATTATGTCATAAGGAAAACATGTCCACAGCACAATGCTGATAGAAGCTCTTCTGTGTCCCACAGACTTGAGCTTCTTCAAAGGAGACTGGGGAGGTGTTTCCTCTAAATTTTGCCTAAACATTTGCAAAACTGAGACAAAGTCAAGTTTGTAACACATTGAGGTGCTAAAAATGAGAAGAATTGCATCTTTTTTTTTTTTCTCCTGGCACATTTGTTCTTTGTTACTGAAATGTTAGTGCCTCATAGAAACTTTTGGTTTGAGCTAAGAGAAAAGCTGAGTGAAAGAAGTTGCGTGTTGGCATATTGGACTGCTCCTGGCCAGGGAAACTGTGATGCATATACAAATTTTTGTAGGCATTATTTTGCATTTTCTGGATCTTTTTTTGCAATATTCTCCAAGTTTGTATTTGTGCAGTGGCCACCTCAGGCTGGTGTCTAAATATCTCTTGTTTGTAACTTCTTCTTCTTATTTTCCAAACTTTATATCTGTGCCAGCAGCTTCCTGGTTTGGCTGAGGAAGATGCTTAGATGAAGAAAATCATCCTGTGAGAGGATTAGAACTGGTCCAGGTGTAAGGGGAAGAGGAACCAATGTTCTTCTTGCAGAATGACAGTGGTATTTTTATAGTAAGGACAGCTAACTAGATATTGTGAATTATTTTCCATGAAATTAGAATTATGAGTGCTTTTGCTTTGGTTAGAAGAATAGAAATATGCTACCCTTATTCACTTGTTAAGAAATACTGAGAAAAACTCTGGTCTATAGTTATGTAGCTAGCACAGGTAACTCTTCTATCTGCACTGCTTTTGAACAATTTTCAAACAATCTCTTCTACTAGTCTTTGTAGATATTTCTACCAAATCTTGAATGGCAAACCATTTACTGCCTGTACAAATAATGCAATAAAATTATTTAGTATATTCTCAGAAACTCAAAAAATGGTAAGCAAAATATTTCTATAGCATTACACTGAATTTACCAACCTTTCAAAATATCCCATAGTATTAAATTTTTTAATGAGAAATTCTGTTCTAAATATGGAAGTGAGAAACTAGAAAGTTGTATGATACTGCTAATATTTGGTATGAGCTTAGTCATACCAAATATTAGCAGTATATTAACTTTATTTTTCCTCTGAAACCAAGGTTTATAAAAAAATCAGCTATAGCAAGATTTGAATTTTGTAGCTGACTATATATTCTTGCTATCTGGAAGTTGGAGTGCAATAATTATTTTCCCAGTGGGTTTGTCTATTCAAACTATGGCTCTTGCAACCTTGGATTAAATACCTTCCAAAGTGTGATACCTCCATAAAATTACCCGTGTTTTTTGCCAGGTGTGCTTTTGATTGTTTATAAGCTTTGAAATTATATGGGTCTCATGTTGTTTTAATCATTGTAGTCCTCTAGTAGGAGGGAGAGGCTTCCCCAGAAGTTCTTTTCCCCAGAAAACTTTGATTTCCTATCTTTGTTCAAATAGAATGCTCAGTAGGGCAAAAGCAATTGTGAGGGACAATAAATATAGAAAAGATTGTTCTTATATCTTGCACATGTAGTAGAGTTTGATGGCATTTGTAAGGATTTTTGGTGCTTCTAATTAAATTAAATATTAAAAAAGTAGAAAAAACCAATTAAATAGACAGAGGGATTGAAAAATATTGAAAATTATAAAAACTGTGAAAACAATATACAAAATATATGAGGATCAGCTGAAGTAAAACCATTTAATCTCTGCACTGCATTATCACTTTCTTTCCCAGTTCTTTCTGGAGCATGTGTATCTATAAGAAAAGCAATACTCACAGATAATAATCATGTTGACAGTAAGTTGAGGTATCACACCTAGGATTAGCTGGTTTTAGGAGAAGGACAAGGTTATTTCCAGGGCTCTCCAATTACTACTGGTATCGCTCCTTTTCTAAAGTGTCAAATGACAACAAGCTTTTGAAGGATAAATCCAACAACAGTAGCTTCTAGATGGGCTGGTGGTAATTGAGTGGCACAGAGTCTGAGAGTTTTCCGGTGTGATAAGTTCACAATGAAGATGACTTTCATTTCCAACATAAGCTATTTATGATTAGAATTGCACCTATAAACTGTGCTGCAAAATGACTGACCATGATGAGACAGAGGCTTTAATAAAGTTAATGACAACTCCAGGGATATTTGGGATAATTAATAATTGTTATTATGATATATTTTCCAGTAGCTTTTGTTTAATTTTTTAGACTCAGCTAAATTTATAGTGTTCCTTTAATTAATGGGGATTTGGGGTGCTAACCTGTCAAAGGCCTGAATGGTTTGGTTCCCAGAAATGAGATGCAGTGGGTCCCTGTAACCAGAGGGCTAACAAGATTAATATTATTTTTTTACTCTTTAACACAATTTGATTCCTGCTTCCCCGATGAACAAAAAATGACTTGATAACTCAGTCTTTTTGGGGGCAGTGAAGGTGGAACAAGAGAAACAGTAGAGTGTGCATGCAGCATGGCAGTTTCACAAGTAAAATTTATAGGATTCCCTAGAATTTGGCTCAAAACACTTAAGGAGGTTTCCCGATGTTCTACCAGTAAGTCACAGAACAATTAATCCCTACAGAAAAATGTATTCATTTCCTATTGTTCGTTAAGCTGCTGGATTACTTTGTCTTACTAACCTTAGTTTTTAGGACCTGGAAAGAGGTCCTGCATGAAATTTAGCCCATCCTTAAGATCATTCTTTTATTCTGGTAAAATTTGCAGCAGGGCATGAGTGCCCTGTGCTCCTGTTTGGTGTGGTTCATGGCTGGTTATCATCCCAGGGAACATACCATTGGATGGGTGCACTGGTTTGAAGGCAAACCATTGGGAGAAATAAACTCCACACAAATATATTGTGAGAGATTCCAAGTCAGAAATACAATTTAATTGGAAAAAATACAATAAAGGTAACAGCATAGAAACACTAGTTTATACCAACAAAAACAGAATACAACCTGACACCCTGCTGATCAAGGTGGTGGCAGTAGTCTGATTGGAGTGATGGATGTAGTCCTGTTGAAATGGTGATCCTGTA
Source organism: Passer montanus (assembly GCF_014805655.1). NCBI lineage: Eukaryota > Metazoa > Chordata > Aves > Passeriformes > Passeridae > Passer > Passer montanus. The sequence goes on from NW_024374479.1 coordinate 1,006,744, forward strand.
GAAAGGTCTGGTCCTCTCTGGAGATCCAGTGGTGGTTTTCAGGAGCTCTTCTCTGCTGGGAATCCAGTCATGGTGGTATTGTTGTGTTCCAAGCTCCAGATTATATACAGGTAGGAACGTTTGGTTCCTTCCCCAAGGCGGGTCATGTCAAAATGGGATGATGTGATTCTATGAGTCAGTCTGGGAGACTTTGATGGCCCATTAGCAGAGATGGCCTCCCAGAGGGTGGCTGCTTCTTCTCTGGAAGGAGTAAAGGAGAAGATAAAGGACACTGCTCCAAACATTTTAACAGCTCATGTAGATGGTAATGGAATACATACTTTTGGTTACATCTTCCATTGTAACCCAAGACAATGGGTGAGATATCCCATGTGAGATACTGCTAGGCAGCAGTGATCACTGTGAAGTGCAGCCTTGGAAACTAAATTCACTTTCTGAATGGCATGGTCTGAAAATTTGGAAGAAATTTTTCCTTTGGGAAGTTTTTGGAAGGAAATGTGAGAGTGCAGCTCTGGGGATTCGGCAGTGTCATGCGTACCAGGAATCGTACTCCCTAATTTATTGTTCCCACTGAAATATCCCAGACCATGTGCTGCTCACTCCCTTTACCCTCTCTCCCATTGTGTCAGGATGGAGAGGAGAATTGGAGACATGTAAAAGTAAAGATCATGGGTTGAGATAAGAACAGTTTACCATAACCTGCAATAGGATAAGAAAAACTTTCAATAACATAATTGTAATAGCAGAATAGCAAGATAAGCAAAAGATTCATCTGCAATTGCTCACCATGCCTGATGCCACCCAGTCTCAAATTGCAAACAGGGAAAATGTCCCTATCACCCTTTGCATGGTGTGAGGTGGTATAGAATAACTCCAGAGCCTGGCTGAGTCACTCCTGGCTGCTGCAAAAATTAACCTTGTCCTGGCCAGAACTAGGAATTCAGCAAATCTCTCTTTAACTAGCAAATGTTTGAAGAAAAATACACAACAGAAAAAACCCCAGCATTTAAAGCTGCTCTTTATAAAGCAAACTGAAGTTTATGAAACCAGTATAATGAATTCATAACTCCCAAGTGAGGTAATTTCCTTGCAGTCCTTCAGAAAAACATCTCAGCACTGGTCACCATTCCTATTCTAAAGCCACTGCCTTTCTGCAGTGAATACAATCCCTGCATTTAACCAAATCTCAGGCTGCATTTCTTGCAAGGACTTAACCTCAAGGGTGAAACAGCTTTCTCATCCTCTGTAAATAGCTTTTGATAATATTACCTTGTTTTTCTTATTTCTCATGTGAATAATTTCCTTATAAAATGGTCCTATATGAGTACAACTTTGTAGAAGATACATGGAGAATACTAAGAAAAAAAGCTGATTTCAAACAGTCTTTCAAACATGCATTGAGTTATTAAATAGAATTGGTTGGTTGTGATTTACATTTAAAAATCTATGTACCCAACCCACCTAAATGCTGATTTATTTCTGTTCTGTTCCAGAAGCTGATTTTACAAGTGAGTCTTATGGTGCCCTATAAGGGCTTTTGAAGAGAAATCTTGATACTGAAGTTGATAGAAGTTTCATTTTGGTATTTCTAACAGTGAACAAGAGGAAGACCCAGTATCCAGCAAGAAATGACAACATGCCAGTTCTATAAATCATACTGCTATTACTATCTGTTAACTTAGACACAGTGATTTGGAAGAAGTATCAATAGTATTTTTATGTATGAGGACTCCAGCCTGTCACCAGAAAATTAATGTCTCAGGTAGGGCAGCAGGTTTATACTGTCAAATGTTGCACCTATTAATCTCTATTGAAGAAGGCCAATGAAGAAAACTGAAATTATGTTTTGCTACAGTTTTCAATATCCTTGTTATCAAAAATCCAACTCTTTTGAGATTGGGTTTTCACATAGCTTTTCAGTTGAACAATTTTGGTGAATGACGCAGCACTTAAGCCGGGACAAAAACTTGCAGAAAAAAAGCGATAACAAAAAAAACCAAACCTGAACCAGAGTTTCAGTCTGAGTTTCTGCTCTCTTGAAAGTGATCATGTGTGACTCAGGTTCCTTTTGTTTTTGGGAACTCACAGTTTTTCTCTTTCCAGGGGAGTTTTCATAGCTATGAATGTTTATTCTTAATATCAGTAGCCTCCAACCTCACCCAACTGTGCTTCAGTGGCAATGGTGTTTACTTAATGTCCTGCAAGTACTCAAACTAATAATGTGCTAGGTAAAAGCTGTTGTAGGTTGACATCTAAGTGAAACTCAACAAAACATATAAATAATTAAAATATTTATATTAACTCCACTGTGTTTAAGGACCTTTTAAGATGTCTTTATAGGATTTATGTACAGTCTATCTGTTTTGCAGCTTAGAAAAACATCAATTTCTGACTACAGCATGATAATTAGTTTAACAGTTCACTGACCAACACTGCTTCTGTAAAATCTGAACTGCTACCCTCCTTCGTACATGAAACCATAAAGACATTCTGCTGTTCAATCTTTATGATGGTGAAAGTGGATCACCATGGTTCAAAATTTGAACTACACTCTTAGGCTGTGTTGCAAAAGTTTTGACCAGGAATGAACAAGATTTTTGGCTTAGGGTGCAAGCTTAGATTTTAAAGGTCAAATTTAATCCAAAGCCACCTTGAATAAATTTCTTATGAGTTTTTTCATTTTTTTCCTTTTCAATAACTTGGATATCACATTGCTGTAATTATTGAATGGTGAGGAGGAACCAAATAGCACCAGAAACAGATAAATTAGATTTTCCTCATTCAAATTGTGTTTTAAAATTCAAAGCAAATTTAAAAGTAGTTTGAATTAACAAGATGAAACTTACAGATGACAGATACTTTTCTATTCAAAGTGTGCAACCACCACATTATGAAAAGCCAGGCTAGGATATATACTGGGACATAACTATGTATGTAAATATGTAAACTTTTCTTATTTTGGAGTGTGCTTTTGTTTTGTTATACTTTTCTTTTAAATTATTTTAGAGCCGTGTCCTTGTGGAAAGGGCACAATTTTCTCATCTTTTCTCATTTGAGTTTATGTAAGCTGACATTTGCCATGCCATTTGTCTCACTCTTAGCTATTTAGAGGCGCTTGCCCAAAGAATCCATTTGGGAACTGGCTTTCTAGAGTCAGGGCTGATGTTACTTCTGGGTGAAACCTTCTAACCTCTTCGAAGAAAAGACAGATTTGACCCCAAAGCCCTTATTTCTAACAACCAGTCACAAGGTGATCATCCTGCATGATCTGTGGAATATACTACACACTGTTTTTAGACAGCACTGAATAGTTCTCAAAGAATTCCTGCAGAATTATAATTTAATGTTAAACCACATAAATAGTCCCAAAAATAAGAAAATCAAGACAGGGTAGATAGAGGTTTGACTAATATCTCTGCTGCTCTTGGCCATCTTGAGTTCGTGACTTTTTCACTTTAAAAAGAAAAGAAAGCCATTATAATTTAAAGGTTAAATGAAATGTCTTAGTGTTATGCTTATAAAAAAGTGTGCATACACATATAAACTTACGTATTTTGTATTGTAATACTGTAATTTTATGCAAATATGCTTTGTCAGTCTTTAATTTTCCACAGAAAAATGGTTATTCATAACCATGAACTGAATTTAAGCATGAACATGATTTAAGCAAAAAATGTCTACCACAAATCAGTGATCTAAATGTAAATTGAACAAAAATGTACAAATAAATGCACACTGAATATAAAGAATGAAACAAAAAAGCTTTTTACTTTGCCACACAATTTGAAAAGACTCTCTTTAAATAGTTCATAAGATCAAGTGTAACAGGAAAAGACTTAGAGGTCTGTGAAAAGGACAGGGAATCAGAACCAATTTCAATATTTAAACATGGCCTACTCCTGAGTTTAGCAAATCACTTAATGAAATTCAAATACCTTAAGAATTGAATAAATGTTGAACAAGAGTTATAGAAGAATTTAAGCATTCTTAGTTGTTTACAAAACTTTTTTTACTGAGATTTTAAAACTTGCAACCTATATTTAGCTGTTAGGGGTATTAAGAAATAATTTGATGAGCAAATGTAGATCTGCTACATGGTTATTTCATCCAACAAAGAGAAAGTCTAGTCATTAATTTAAATTTTTTAATAGTGAATTATTACACTAGGACTTGAAAATTTTGCACTCTTATTCACAGTGGTTAATACTTTATTATACAACTCTCCAGCTCAGCTCTGTTACATTATGCCTTTTCATAGTCTTATGAAACTGGACAATTTTGGTTTTTTATCTGACTTTCAGACTTTTCTTTAGATCTTGAGAAAATCTGAAATGCTCAGCAGACAGGTAAATACTTCTGTCATAAAAACACTTTGTGTTTATTTGAGAGTTTTAATATTTCTATTTTAAACATCACCTTTCAAGAATTTAAAGTCAGTAATAGAATGCATTCATTTTACTTCAGTTGGGCATCAGCATTGCAAAAAATAAACTTTTCTTTTTATATAAGGAGATATATATGCACCCTTCGTAGAAATTATACATAATATACACAAAATGTCATAGGTGAACAGTGTTATTTTTAAGTAGAAGAAGCTCCCAAAATAAAAGCACACTTTACAGATCTACCTGAAAGTTTTTGAAGTACTTTTTTTCAAATATCTCTCTCCACATACATACTTCCAATTTCTGACTGTTATCAGTTTTTCTTGCCTTCACCATAAAAGTTTTTTATAGAAATGTTTGGTTACATTGTGCTATGCTTTCAACAGATCTCACCAGTTGCATATGGTCAGCTCGATTCTTTCTACAGACAAGGGAAAAATAATGGTGCTGATCCAAATTTCTTCTGAATAAGTATTAAGCTCAGTGCTGTGAAGCTATTATTTAAAAAGGAGGTTAAACAAGATCCTGATTGCTCCTGCCTTAAGAAAAAATACATTTTGTAAATAGAAGACTCCTGTTTAAAATTTGAAGAGAGTTTTTTGTTTTTTAACATTTTTCTTATGATATAATTTTGCCCCGATGCTCTGTTCTAAAGCTTTGATAACAAAGTGTTTGAAGAATGTTGTGATTCACTCTAACAGAAATCTTTAAAGCTATTTTTTGGTGCTCTCAACAATGGGAATTTTTGTGTTTTGTTGGTTTGTTTGTTTAGGATTTTTGTTGTTTTACTTTTTTTGAATTGTGACATACTGAAAGATAACTAAGCACCACCTTGAAAATGTAAAGGAAGTGGCACATTTTAGAAGCTTTTTTTTCCCCCAATGGTTTCAATTCTTACAGTTTAATCCCTTTATATGGGTAACCCTCCAGAAAACATGTATCTTTGAAAAGCTGGCAATATCTAGAGATACTGAGATTAAAACAAATAGTGTTGTTTCATATTCTGTATTTTTTTAATAGTTTCCAAAAGCTATTTAACTCTTACTATCACAAGCTACTCCATACATCAGTGATGCAGTATGATTAGGAGTGTCTTATATAGTCTCAAAAAAGGGGTAACAGTGAGAAAACATTCATGAGGGAGATGAGAAAGCTTTAGGAGTGTTCAGAAAAGCTTAGTGGGAGTAATTCAATTTTTAATTTTTTTATTAAAGGGAAGGTAACTTGAACTTTTTTGTTTCTGTCTGCAAGAAAACACAGCAGCATTTAGTGAAACCAACAAAATTTGAAACCACTTAATGGAGGAAAAATCTATGTGAGCATCAAAATTAGCCAAAGGAAAGATTAAAAAATCTGAAGATGTTTTAAAAATCTGTCATTTTTTACGCTCAAGTCAGGGACCAGCACTAAAGGTGAATGTTTCTCTGTAGCTAAGCTCTTGAATCTTCTTCACTTAAATTGTTCAATAAGTGATTCACTTTGAAGGACAGAAAACAGGGCTAAATAAACCTCTTATGTAATCTGGTATGATAACATTTACATTATCTAACTGGAAAGTCTGTGTAATGATAAACAGAGTTTTCCAAAATTACACTTTATTCTGATGGTTTCCTTGGGGTAGGAGGAGTAGAACCAATTATTCAAATGCTATTTGAAGCTAGAACTTTGTTTTACATGATCAATACATATAAACTCAATTAAAATCAGTTTTCTGTTATTATTTGAGTGGCCATTATATATTAGCATTTTTTACCAAAGATTAATTAGCCCATATCTCTTCTTAAAAAGTATTAGTGAGACAGAAAAATTCTCCATCAGAGTTATAAGAAATAGTTAAATGATTCTGTTTACATTCAGAAAGAGGAGTGGCAGATTTCATGGAAGAGATTAATTTCTGAAAATTATTTTGTTCAATATTTTTGGAGGGATGAGGGATAAGAAATGACAGTTTCATTCCAAATGCACAAAGTGAAAGAGAAATATTGCTGTTTTATGTAAAATATGCTCTACATTTATTGGAAAATAGTTAATCCATACAAAAATATGTCTCCTGGAAGAGGGCCAAGGTTTTGGTGCAAAGTGTTTATTGGTAGTGCATAGTGTGAATCTAAGCTGCAAAAGGAAAGTTTCAACTTGTGCTTTTCCTCTCTCCAATTTGGGAATAAGAAACGTCTGCTATGTGTAGAGGGATAGTACTGTCATATGAGGTCGTCATAGATGAATTCAAAGAGAAATGCAGTCCTACCATAGAACAAACCATGTACCTATTTGTGCATAGCACTGAACTTCTCATTTTTAAATTTCTTCGAGTTAATGATACTGAATACCTTACAACTCTCAAGTTCTTGAAGAATCAGACTCTGAGTGCTGAAAATTTACCTTTACAGGCAGTTCTTACAATATATCTTTGAGTGACACTGAAGTAGGAAAAAAAACAAAACTACAGTTAAAAAATTTATTTTGCATATGATTTGAAAGAACTGCTAATGAGCAGAGGAAGAAGAAGAAAAAGAAGATGAAGAAGAAGAAGAAGAAGAAGAAGAAGAAGGAGGAGGGGGAGGAGGAGGAGGAGGAGGAGGAGGGAATAAAATTACAAGACAACTTTGCTACCTTCCTCAAATTGCAGGCAAAATTTGAAGGCCTTAAAATTTTTGACATTTACCATTTTATCCTAAGGGAATTTTTCCAACAGTTTTTTTTAAACTCAGGTGTCAAACATGCAAGGAGGAAAAGCCCTGTGATGAAATTGAGATATGGCAAAGCCTTAGTAACTAGAGTATATGCTATTTTAAAAAGAGTTTGTGGACTCAGAACCCTCTGCTGTTGTTTTCAGCTGTAAGCTGGCTGTTTTACTCTATGTTTTCTTTAAGTGTGATTTCATCTGTGCTCTGTCTGGGTGATGTATCTCAGAGCAAACAGCTCACTGTTAGCCATTATGTACCTATTAGCACTGATTGCTTTCTGATAGCACTTCACCAGTTGGTTTCACTCACTTTGACAGGTTTGGTGCTTTGTTTAACCTTTAAACTAGTGGGGCAATAACATTGCTGACAGAATTGGAGAAACAATTAAGGAAAACTTAGTAAGGCATAAGAAAACAACTGTAACAAGGCAGATCTTTCTGGTGGGTTTGAGTTGTCAGTTAAAAGAGGAAAAGGATGGGGCAGACATGTGGCCAAAACACAGTCCAGCATAGCTATTTTCGATTTAATCTGCAAGAATCCAGAGATTATTACTGCTTTGCTAATTTTATTTTGTTCTGTCTCTTGGTACATACTGTTCTAGGACAGGAAATATTTTTTCTCTGTTTTTTTTTTTATAGAATGTATAACAGTGGTGAGGATACTTGCAACTTAGGGAGCATTTCTGGTTTGATTTATAAAGGAAAAAGAAATCCTCAGCATTTTTAAACATTGTCTCTAGAAAAAAAAAAAAAGTCACAGAATCACAGAATAAACTAACTTGAAAGGGACCTACAAGGATCGATGAATCCAGCTTCAAGCCCTGCTCAGTACCATCCCCAAGAGTCACACCATGTACCAAAGAGCATCATGCAAATGCATCCTGCACTCTGTCAGTCTTAGTTCTGTGACTACTTCCCTGGGGAGCCTGTCCCAGTGCTCAACAACCTCTAGGCATAGAACTTTTTCCTAATATTCAGCCTAAACCCCCTGACACAACTTTAGGCCATTTCCTTGTGTCTGGTCACTGGTCAACAGAGAGAAAAGACCAGTGTCTGCCCCTCCTCTTCCCCACATGAGGAAGATGTAACTGCAACGAGGTCTCTTCTCAGTCTCTTTTTCTCCAGTCTGAGCAGACAAAGTGACCTCAACTACTCCTCATATAGCTTCCCCTCAAGGCCATTCACCATCTTTGTTGCCTTTCTCTGGACACTCATTAGTAGTTTAATGTCTTTTTTATGTTGTGGTGCCCAAAACTGCACACAATGTTCAAGATGAGGCTACCCCAGTGCAGAGCAGAGAGGGACAATCCTGGTTGACAATGTTGGGCCTGATGCCCCCTGACACACTTGGCCCTCCTGGCTGCCAGGGCACTGCTGGCTCATGTTCAACTTGCCGTTGCCTAGGACCCCAGTCCCTTTCCATGGGGCTGCTTTCCAGCATCTCATCCCCCAATCCATCCATCTGTCCGTCCATCAATCAATCGCCATCCATCCATCCATCCATCCATCCATCCATCCATCCATCCATCCATCTATCCATCCATCCAGAGCTGCCTCATCCTAGGAGCAGAATCTGGCACTTTCCCTTGTTGGACTTCATATAGTTTGTGACTGCCCATTCCTGTGCCCATTCCTGTGCCCATTCCTATGATTTGCAGAGGTCTCTCTACAGGGCCTCCCTGCCTTCCAGGGAGCTAAGAGCTCGTCCCACATTTGTATAATCTGTGAATTTGCTTAGTATCCCTTCCAGTCCTACCATCCAAATTCATGAAGGTGTTGGAGAGCACAGGGTTATAGAAGCTCTGAGGAACACCACTGGCCACAGATCACCAGTCCGATGTCACCCCATTCACTATCACCATTTGTGCCAAATCCCTGAGCCTGTTGCCCATCCATGGTGTGTTTACCCAGCTGCGTGCTGAACATAAGTATACTATGAGAGAGAGCATTGAAAACTTTTCTGGAACCCAAAATGATTACCTCCACTGGTTTCCCTTGATCAGCTAGGTGGGTTACTTCTCATGAAAAGAAATCAGGTTTGATAAACAGGACTTTCACGAAGCTGTGCTGGCTCTGACTGAAAGACTGCATTGTCTTTCAGGTGTTCTTTAATACTTCCCCAAATAATCTTCTCCATAACTTTACCAGGCACTGAATTGAGACTGACAGGCCTGTAGTTTCCACAGTCTTCCTTCTTGCCCTTCTTGAAAACTGGGACAATGTTTGCCAGCTTCTAGTCTGCTGAGACATCTCCAGATTGCCAAGACCTCTCAAAAGCACCTAGAGAGGTTGTGCTATGACACCAGGATTCTTAGGTAAATCTTATCCAGTCCCATAGATTTGTAGTGATCCAGGTGGAGCAGCAGATTCCACACTTTCAGGGTCAGCTGGGAGTTGATAATTCCCACAGTCGTGGTCCTTCACATCAGGGCACTGATACCTCCTTGGTCCATCATCCATGTTGAAGACAGATACCAAAGAATTCATTAAACACCTCTGCCTTACCCATGCCCCTCTTGTGAGGTGACCATCCTCATCCTGTAAGGGACCAATGATTTCATATATTTGAAAAAACTCTTTTTGTTGTCCCTCATGGTTTTGGCGAGCTTCAATTCTGGTTGAGTTTTGGTCACACAAATGTTATCCCTACAGTGGCAGAAGCACTTCTGTGTTCCTCCCATGTCATTTGACCTTGCTTCTACTGGTCATATATTTATTTCTCTTATTTCCATTAGAAAATTCCTGTTCAACCAAGGCAGTCTTCTGCCTCACCTGCTTGACTTCTGGTGTCTGTGAAATGCTGCTCCTATGTCCCTGGAAAGTGATATTTAAAAAATGACCAGCACTAATGGACTCCAACACCTGCAAAAACATTTTTTCAGAACACCTTATTAATTCCCTGAGCAGTCTGCTCTCCCCATGTTCAGAGCTGAGGTTTTCCTGGCATGTTTTCTCCTCTCAACAGAGATTTTAAACTCAATCACCTTGTGGTCACTATGGCCAAGAAAGTTGCCAATCTCCACATTGCTTATGAGATTCTCTTTTTGGATGAGCAGTAGGTCAAGGAAGGCAGCTTCCTGAGGTCCCTTAGGACCTGTTCCATAAAGTTGTCATCCAGGTTCCTTAAGAATCTTTTGGCCTGGGTTGTACCAGCTGTGTGATGTTCCCATTAACTTTTGGCAAGCTGAAGTCCCCCATAAAGACAAGGACAGTTGACTTGCAAATGTCCCTTAATTCCTCAAAGAACAGTTTGTCAGTGTTATTGTCCTGTATGGGAGGTCTATAGTAGACGCCCATGATGATATCACCATTATTTGTTTGCCCCTTAGTTCTAACCCAGAGGCTTTCACCTGCGCTGCCAGTTGTGAGTTTCATAGATACTAACCCTTCTATTACATACAGTGTCACCACCCAGCCTCTTCTGCCCTGCCTATCCCTTCTGCAGAGCCTGGAACCATCCAACAGGGCACTCCAGTCACAGGATTCATTGCAACAGTTTTCACTTATGCCAGTGATGTCAAATCTCTGGGACACAGCAAAGGCCTTGAGCCTCTCTTGTGTGCGTTCTTCACTGCCCTGTGCATTATTGTAGAAACATTTCAGGTGTGGTACATTGTAGCCAACACCTCCGGAACAAGATTGAGAGACCCCATTAGTGCCCATTTCCTCAAGTTTTGACACAGCATCACATTGGTCTTCACTACTGAGGGTGGTTTTGTCCCTTTCCTCCTGCCAAGCTAGTTAAAAGCACTGTCAACAAGCTCTTGTGCTAGAGCTCTTTTCCCCCTCTGAGATAGGTGCACCCTGTCACATGTCAGTAGACCAGATGTGCAATAGATCATCCCATTTTTTTCTGCTGACAACAAATCCCATTTTTTTCTGCTGACACCTGTCTTGGAGCCATGCATTGACCTATTCCTTTTGCTATTATTTGTTGTTACTGAAAAAATTGAGGAAATCACCACTTGTGCTCCTGATCCTTCTACCAATCATTCCAAAGCCCTGATATGTGTTCTGATTCTCTTTCAACTTCTATTTGATATTTTGTTGATGCCAGTTGGAACAACAAATAGCAGATAGTAATCAGAAGACCTTGCTAGCCTAGAGAGTTTTCCAGTAATGTTCCTTATCTCACCCCTTGGAAACAGCAGATTTCCCTGTGGGTTGGATCCAGTCTACAGAGCAGGCCCTCCATTCTCCTCAGGTGGGAGTTTCCTGCTACAACTACCCTTCTCTTCCTCTTAACAGAGGAGGTGTTTTGGGTTCATGGTACTCCAAGTTGCTTGTGCTCCTTGGAGCTGTTGAAAGCACCCTGAGTTGCTCCTGGAACTACTCCCTCCTCATCTGGTTGGCTGCTGAGAACTTCCAGGTCCTGTTGAAGCTCAGTGCTGAACTCAGGAACCATCATGTACAGCTCAGTCTTACCCCAGGACTTTCCTTCAGTCACAGCTGTGTAAGCAGAGTACTTTACCACAAAAATTTCTACCTAACCAGTTTATGTTTGGCAGTATTTTGGTCACTACTACTGAGCTTCTACAGGCAACAAAGGTATGAAGTCCCAAGAAGGAATGAATTAAAGCTGAATGGCTATTAATAGATAACACATTAGATAAATCTGGTCATGAATGGATAACACATAAGAAGCATTTTCTAAATTTCTGCAGCTAGTACGTTGCTGCAAAATCATAAACATGCTCACTTTGCATAATTGCACCCAGCTGCAAATTGTATCAGGCTGCAAAGTTGCATCCTAAATAGATGAGAGAGTTGGAGCTCTTGAAAGGAAAGCAAGCTTTCCTTTCCTGATACGTTAGCTTTCTAGGAGCTGCTTAGACACCTAGCTTCAATTTGTTGCTCCTTGAGGGAGAAACACTCTCCCAGGTTTGGAAGATGCTGTCTTCCCATGAGATAATTGTGCAGCTTGGGCAGGAAAACCCTCGTGGTCCTCTGGCTCTTGACATATGGCATGTCAGACCCTCAGTGGGGTTTCCCTCCTTTAGCTGGTCCATGTCATGTTCCAAGATTCGCTCACGTTCTCTCAGCCCTTCATGAACAAGCAGGACTACAGGACTACAGTCATGGCTCAGATCTTGGGTAGCATGGAAAGTAATTACAGTGACCATCTCAGACTTTTCACAATTTTGGTGCTCTTCTCCCTTAAAGCCAGGAACTTTCTTTACTTTTGTTTTTTGTTTGCTAGTTTGTTTTGTTTGCAGAAGTATTCAGCACTGCCACAGCACAGGAAAAAAAAATTAAAGGGAAAATAGGCTTTTAACCCACAGAAACAAAAAGGACATTCACAACAACTACTGTGTGCATCCATCTACTTTAAGGATGGTGTTCTACCTTAAATCTAGCCAAATTTTGAAAATGAAGTTTCATGTTTCTTCTCTTCTCTTTTACTGAAAGTGATTCAACATTTTTTGGAAGAAATATGGTGCTTCATTTTGTGATCAGTAAAATTTTCACAAAATTGAAAAGGCAGAGTGAAGAGACAGACTGCTTGAAAGGCAGCCTGGAATTCTGCAACTATTATAGCTTTGGAAATACATTGTTTTTTGTAACTGGCACAAGATAGACAACATCGAGCAAAAGCTTTTCTAGAATTTTTCTTGTGATAATTTTTTTAACTTTCTTGATTTTAAATAAGTCATTTAAGAACAGAATTGATCATAATCCCTCTGTTTCTCTATACATCAAAACTGGCATGCAAATTGTGTATCTTTGAAAACATGCTTCATTGCTGCATACAGATAACTAAAATCTAAATAATATTTCAACAGAGTAGCCACAATAGTCTTTATGATCATTAATAATTGAAGAGTTTGTAAGTCATTAAAATATAATGCATTCATGATTTTCCTCCCGTTGACTAGTGCATTACATGATGTGATGTATTTATAATTCATATCCTTCCTTGCTTGAGTTGTATTTCCTTTGGCCATGATAATAATAAAAATAGGCTACTTGTCCTTTTTTGTCACATGTGCAATACTGACATCAAGTAAATAGCACAGTGGTCCCTTAATTAGATGTGATAACTTGTCTAATTTAGTGTCTTTTTATCATTTGTTTATCATCACTTTCACTGCTCATAGTATTATTTCTTATGCTAATTGCCAACTATAATGCTCCTAAACTACATAAATGGTTAAATACTTCCTAGCAAAACAGTTCAGCATTTCTTATAGGTTATTTTAAAAATACATTGATGAGTGCATAGGTAACAAATGTCTAAAATAATATTAATTTGTTTCTGGCCAGGTAAACAGTGCATTGTATGGGTTCTGCACTTTAATAGCTTCAGTAGTCAGAAAGGTAGGGAGAAGGCAAACATTATAGACCTTACCGCAAAAAGAGAGAAATTCTAAGCTCTCTCCTCATTGTTTTAGCACATACAAATTTTTTTTTATGGAGTATGTGGAAACTGGATAATCTTTTGACACTACATTTTTTCACCCCTGTGCATTAAGGTCCCTTGAGAAATATAACATCACATAAAAGAAATGACAGTGATGTTTCCTCTACTACAGTAAGTGAATTCAAAATAATCTTATTGTAAATTGTACAACATGCTCAACATCTCAAGAGGCTGTGCTTACAATGAGGGTAGGGATAAAGATATCAAGATGTGTGTTAATTAGAGGATTATAGTGCAGTTTTTTAAACAAAAAAGTGGAATATGGAGAAACTCTGTATTAGACTATTCTAAAGATAGCCTTATTATTAAAGATGCGGGTGCCACTGATTGTGGTGAAAAAAAAAAGTATTTATTTTGAGCAGATCAGCAGTACAGCAGGAATAAATGGATTTGGGTCATTATGTGTAAATTGAAATGTAACTGTAAAGATAGAGCACTTTTACATGAATTCATAAACCTCAGACCAAATAAATTGGTTAGAGATCAGCAGCCATATGAATTTCTCACTAAATGTCTCTCACCTCATTGACACTTTTTTCAGTACTCCATATGCTATATTGCAAACTACAGATTTAGCCCTTTTGCCCAAAGGCATCTGAACCTGTGAAAAGCCTAGCTGAAGCAGTGTCTATTGTTCATTGACAACTTGTCAATTTACTTCCAGGCAAAATAACTCATAAACATGATAAGTAAGGCAGATAAAACAAGAATTCTTTCACACTTTGTAACTTTACTGCAAAAATGCCTTGTTTTTCATAAATGTGTGAAATCTCCCCTAAGAATTGTGACTGTGCATTGAACTTTAAAACTGTGTGGAAACCACACATGCATCTCACACTCTCTGTCTATAATAAGATGAATGTTAAATATTAAAGATTCACTAAAAATGGTAAAATGAAAGATATTCAAAGGCTAAACAACAAAATGAAAGATATTCAAAGGCTGAACAACAATCTCATATCAGTAGCTGATAATAATATCACTAGCTGAGTTAATAAAAGTTCATTTTAGGGAAAAAACCATCAAAAGGCAAATGTTTGAATTCCAGTCTCTAAACTGCCATTCATATTTCTTTAATATGAAATTGTTATTATGTAAATCTTTCCACTTCTGGAACCATACAAAACTTCTTTACTTCATAGAGAGTAGCAAAGAGCATTAAATAGACATTAATGACATACCAATTTAAAACATGGTCATACAAATAGCTTCTTAGTGCTCAATAACAATCATGATATTTTTCACAAAAGATATTTAAATGATTAATTTTTTATACATTGCCATACTGACAATTTTGTAATCACACACTCAGGGTTTAGTTGACTGCACATTCACACACACAAATTATTCACAAGGAAAACTTTGTAACAAGTTGCCAAAAAGCAATAGAAAAGCTATAGAAATTATATTATTGCACATGCCATTAGGCTGAGACCATGTTTACAGTGCTAAAAATATTACTTTTTTCCCTCCAAGATAACTGGCAGTTGCCTCTTCTCCTTTGTTAATTTTCCTTCTTTCTTGACATGTGCTAAGTTTGCAATTCCATGGGAACATAGTTAGATGATCTTTTCTGTGAGCAGGGTTACTTCCTCCAGCACACTAGTTTTGACTTCTGATGTGGTGTTTCCACAACACAAACAATAGGTGCTGTGAGACAGTGCGACTAAAAATTGAAAAATAATGCTTAATCTTGTGGTAGATTGCTGGGCTATTTGTGTGCCCAGTCAAGTGCACTGGGGCATGTGACTTTGCTGAGGATGCCCAGAGCCCTCAAAAGCCTCTAAGAGTCTTGATGAGTCAAACCTAGTAGAAAGGTGGTTATCCTCCAGTTGCTGGTGACATGGCCTATCTCTACTCCAAGATGTATGACTGTCTCTATTAATTAGTTATGCTGTGAAACGGAGCCATTGGGGAGTGGTTACTTTCCAAATTTGATTGCTCTTAGAAAGATTGGGTAGATCTTTGGATGAGGGGAATGAAGTTAGGACCAGTTTTGTGGTGAATTACTGCTTTATGAGTAGCCAGCGCCCATGAATAAAAATGTGATTTTTTTCTTGTTTCCTAGTTATATTTACCTGTGACAATGAAGAAAGTCAAGTCTTAAACTTTTATTTTGAGTAAGTTAGCAAAGATTAGAATTGCAAACAAATATTAGTGAGACATATTATCTTTACCCAATCATAAAAAAGATTCCAACTTAAAAAAATTGCATTATTTATATTTTATTAATATTAGATGATTCATTGCTATGTATAATTAGATGAAAAAAGGGAAAGAGAATTATGAATGCATCATCAGCTATTGATTCAAAACTGAAACACACTTTCTGTTTACACATCCTTTCAGATTTTTATTACACATTCATTTTAACCAATTACAACTGTAATTACAATTTACACAACACAATTACTAATTTGTTTTCAGTTTTATCTGTGGGTGCCATAATTTGTCATGGTTTTTCAATGAACTTCACTACTATGGGAATAATCGAAGAGAGATGTGCTGTCCAGATGTATGGTCACCACTACACTAAAGAGAGAAAATTACAGCCCAAGACTATTTGGGTCTAATTTATCTCTGGCATACAACTTAGTTATGCTCCTTAAACAGTACTGTTATAGACAAACCACAATAATGAAACAGCTATTTTCTTACCCCCTCTTTCCCCAGTACCTTTCTATGCAAATTATTAGTGCACTAATTGAACTGCTGCATTGTAAGACACTTTTCAGAGTGCAAAGTGCCTAATATATTATGTGTGAGACTTAATATATTAGTACTTAATATATTATGTGTGAGACATTTTAGTCAGTCTATCAGTTAAAATAGTTTAAATAGATTTGTAGCCATACCTTTACTTATTTTGTTTGGAATTTTGCTCTGTTCCCCTGCTCTATTGAACATCCTTTCAGTTACGGCAACTTACACAGCCTGTGGTGCTGTATCCTCTGTATTCAAACTAAAGGCAGTCTTTATGGGTGCAAAGAAGTGAACCCCTGAATGTGTGCCTGGAACAAAGTGTATTTACAGAGTTATAAGCTCTTTTGAAATGGTGAATCAAAAATAGGAGCTGGCATTTACAGTCGCAACAAATCCTTAATTCAATGACTGGGTTCACAGAGGTGATGCTATAAACATCACACAGGTAGGAAAGGGACGTGTGATCCTCCCTCTGAGCAACTGATGTTCAGCTGATATTCACCAGCTGATGTTAACCTCTGCTGATTCTTACCTTGCAGAGAGCCAGTAACAAATATGGGGAATGCTTTGCAGGGTCTCCCATGTACCAAAAGCCCCCGCCAGCTGGTGTAAGTCCTCTGGACCCTTTGAAGCCAATGCAATTCTGACATATTGCTAAGGTAAAGAATAACACCTCTCTGATTCTGATGGCTTTGGAGGACATACAGTGAAAGTGCACGGTGTAGGTGAAGATTGTACAATAGAGATAGTAGTAAAATAACTACTGCAACATTCCAGGTGTTTGGTGAGTTTTTTGGTGCTTCTTTCACAGGCATTCTGGGAAGAAATAAAGTAAAAAACAAAGAAATTCTGATACAATTTCATGAGTTCTACACATTACAGCTGGCCCTCCTGAGACTCTCAAAACTATCCTATCTCATAGATGTGGTAGAATTAAGAATCTGGAAAAAAAGTCTGAAGAACTGACAATTTAGCATTGCTTATCTCCAATGCATGAAAAAATTAGTGACAATATGGCTTTCTTCATGATCATGTAGTCCTTCATTACTACAGGTAAAACTTGGTGGAGTTAAATAGTCCCGCCATTGCCTAACACCTCAAAGCTTGTGGTTTGGTATTTGAATCAAGGATCAAGTCTAATGTAACAATATTTTCTATGTCTTTATTTTCTACTAAGCTATATTTTTATGTTGAATTTAAAAATGAAAATTGTCTCCTTGTGGTTCCTTCTCTTTTATGAAATATTTTTTACACAGCACATGACAGATTAAAAAGGTTTAGCTGTGCTGATTATCTATCCAAATGTTTAATCAATAGCTAGATGCAGTCTATCTGTGAAAGCCCTTGGAGAAGTCCCACTTGCCTTATTTCCCACCCCCAAGTGAGACATAAGTGAATGACTACATGGTCCATGCATATCAATGTTAGACAAACATAGCATTAATGGAAAATTGTGGGTCACTTTATCAAAATATTTTAAATTCGCCTTAATTTTTTAATTTTTTTTTTATTAAGGAAAAAAATGACAGTAAACTGACCTTGTGATATCACACTGCCTTTCAGAAAGCAAATACTACTCAGCCTGCAACCTGCTCATTGGTGCATGGGTCAAAAATCTATTCCAAGCAAATTATAAAATACACATCCTCATGTGTTGATACAACCCTTGGTAACTGCCTGACAAAGTGTTAAACAATTGTACTCTTTAGTACAGAACATGTTTGCTGACACTTACTTGGAAATATAGTTAGGGGCCTCTGAGTGATTCATAAGCAAGGGTTGTGGATGCCAGGGTGTGCTGGATGTTAATGCATTGCAAAGTCAGGGAAAGTTCATCTTGTGACCACGGCTCCTGGACTAGATCCAAGAATATGCCATTTGCAGAGATGGCATTAACTGCAAGAGGGCTGTTGTGGGATTTGGATTCCTGCCCTTGTATTTATCTACTCACAATGTCATTAACACCCACATTGATCCCGAACTGCTGTCTGGTGCCAAGGTTGTTTTGTTTGCTGGTGTCACAAATCACAAATGAGAAAATGGTTCTAATGATAACAGCTCTGCAGCTTTGCATTGTTATAAAAGAACCATAGGAGCCCTCCATACCTGCTAGTAATGTGCTATAATGTTTTTGCTTAGCTATTATTTAGAATCATTATCTTTGCTTTGGCAAAATTAGTGTTAGGATGACTGTAATATGATTTGCATGAGGATTGTCACAATGCATCTGTCAATATCTTTCTGGTCTTGATATACTGCTGAAGACAATACTTCAGGTCAAAACTGGCAACAAGGACAAATCACCATTAATTAGCTAAGTATTGCCTTCATCATGAGGTTACTACACAGAGTGTAGGCTATTTGCTTTAATTTCTGATGTATATACAGTGAGTTGAATCTCCAATGTAGTGGCATTAATTGCATGTATATAACTACATAAATAGGTTGATACCTTTACAGACACATAAATGCAGAGGGTTTTTTTAATATTCATGTACAATCATGAATACAATATTTGCAAACAAGCTGTTATTCTATAGCCACAATTGCATCAAACACACTAAGAAATCTTGCAAGACTTCATGGTTTCACAACCACAGTTTGGAGAATCTAAAACAATACCTAGCAAAAGTATTGCTGCAGCTGTTACAGTAGCTTTCTGGTTAGATTGGTGTGCCACATACAAGACCAAAGTGGCTAGAAGAGGACCATGCAGCACATCAGTAGCAGAGAAACAAAAGTTTAGCCATTCTCAATCCAGTGTACAGTAGTACTTACGAGTAGAAGTGAGTGTTCTGCACCAGCTTCATACACTGAGAAGCACTTGTCTGTGAAACTTGAAGTATTATGAGTAATATGAGTAATAATTAAACAACCAATCTTTTGAGTAATAATTAAACAACCAGTTGAGTCTTCAAAGAACCTGAGCCACAGGTAATATTAGTAGGCACTAAGAATCCTATCCATGTATGCTGTATTACCCCTTTAAACCACTCTGTTTGTAAGGAATTGAGGGAGACCATGATCGACATATTTACACCCTTGATGAAAATTCTTAAAAGCATGAAAAAATCTTACCTCCATACTGATTAAAAGAGAAGGCTGAAGTATTTACTTTATACCAGTCTGAAGTTCAGCGATCCTCAAAGCACTAACCTTTAAACACCAAAAAGGATATTACAAGTTCAGTTTTCCTCCAAGTCTGATGTTTTCATATCTCCTTTAATTTTGGAATGTTCTTGCTAGTCCAAAGAACAATTTTGATCTGGATGGTGATTCCAGTTTGTAGAATCACTGGTGATTCCAGTTTGAAGTGAGAACATGTCTTGATACAATTCTGTATTTTAGACTTACTGAGGCTTAACGGCTGTGAACACTTCTGATTTCTCAAAAAATAAGAGGTGTTTTTAAAATGTATCTCAGAGTAGCATGTTATTTCAACTTGACGGCTATACCTGCTGATCTCTCTCATGAACTCAGCAAATGCATTTAGCTTTCTCTGAGAAGCTAATGGAAAAATTTTATGAGCTCAGCCCATTCAAAGTGACCAGGGTGTGACTTTGCTGAATGCCTGTACAGTACAAATTGGCTTCTGAGAGAAGACAAAAATCTGTAAGCACAAATGCAAAGAGGACAAGTTTTAATGTCCTCTCAGTAGTATCTAGAAGTTGCTGTTTTGAGTGTACTGAAATACACACTCACGTTCTCTCTATGTAAATGAAGTGCACTTGACACTTTGAGGTTAAATGTATACTTGCAGATGAAATGGAAGTTTCTCCTGTGCTTCAATTATCTATGCCATCAGTTGCAACATTCACAGTGTAGGAAGGTGCTCCCATATTGGAGATCAAGCTACTAAAAATTTTTCTTGGAAACAATCTGGTATTTGACTGGTGAAAATCATAAAAGAAGATTTGAGTGTTTTATGTATTGGCAGTAAGTGTTCTCAAGGAAAAGTGTTCTCCTTTCAAATATTGTGGTTACATTGAGTTTATCATCCACCCCAGACCTAACTGCTTTGCCAGAGGCATGTTCATCATCTATTTGCAGTTTTGCTGACTTGCAGACCCTCATGCTGGTCTGACACATAGCAGGAGAGTGTAAAACCCATCACTGATTTATAAAACACTCATACATTTAGAGACTTTTTATTTTGTAGCTTTTATTTGTTTCCCAGTGACTGAGACCCTCTAGGGTACAGAAGTTTATTAAAGTATCACACAGAAGTGCAAAAATAGTATGTAAAATATTGTGTGAATTGTAACCATATTGTATTGCATTGTAACTCATAGGACTATTATGCACACACACACAAATATTTGTAGTTGATGCGAGGGACATCTATTAACTTTTTAACTAAGAGAAGGCAAGGTGATTGTCTTACTTAATATGCATTAGTAAAGCAATATTTTTTTTTAAATGCCTTTATTGAATGCAAGATAACCATATCAATGGAGGAAATTTCAAACAAATATCTTTGATAGATTATTTACAAGCATTCAGGCCCTAGTTATTCTCATATTCTGGCTGTTTCTTGGCTACAGCACTGAATAAGCAGCTAGAGGATTCATAAACAATTTAGAGACATACAAACTTATTCTTATACCAGAGGACATGAAAAAGGCCTTTTTTATTCAGAATTCTGATTCATCACCATTGAAGCAGGGGCTTGTTCGGCATGTGATAAATGATAGACTCTGGATAGCTGACTATATGGAAGTTTTGCTTCACTCAAGTAGATGTGGTTCTGGAAAAGCTGAGAAAAACTGTGAAGTTCATCTGTTCGCTGTGTCATGCTTCCATAGCATAAAGCTGGCAACATTTTTTCTGATCTTCGCTGTAAGCCACCACTGTTCTGCTGAGCAGAAACTCCCATCTGTGGCTTCTATCTTTCTCAAATGCTTTGAACAAGTCAGGGAGGGCAAAAAGTGCAAGGTGAGATCTCACCACTGGGCTGGAAGCTACGCCAATTGAATTCAGTGCAACTGCATGAACAAAGAGGGATCACTTGAGTTAATTGGGACACCATATTATATTAAAAATACTGTCTCTCAGTCTTTCAGAGACATGAGCCTTCTAGTCCGAAGGGATTGATGTATCAACTTTTTAAGTGTTGCATAAGTACACATAAGTGCCTATATTTACCTTTCCATGGGATTTTGCACAAAAAGGGAATATGTGGCCTATAACAGACTTGGAAAATAACCTTTAAAAATTAAAGCACATCAACTGTTCTGTTTTTCTGGTACTTGTCTGTTTCAAATCTGCAGCTGCAACTTTAGTGTCCTTGGTAAGACAGTCTTCCACAAGAGTGCATCAACTCCTTCTCAAACAGAATTTACTCTGGAAGGTTCCTGCATTTGTACTCAAATTCACATGGATTTTAATGTGTTTGGTGGTTTATCATTGCACATTGCCCTGCTGTGAAGAGAACATCAGTCATTCTTGGTAACCACTCTTCAAAATCTAGTGTACCTTGGTTTCAGCCTGACACCAATTTGCTTTTTAGATGCGAGTTGCCATTTCAGGGCTATTCCCGTTCAAGCAAGAAATTTTGCTTCCTTTGGTGGGATTTACCTAGTTTTCCATTTGATATTTCAAAAGCAACTAAGAAAGAATGAGAACTGGGTTTTTCTTTTAATGTTTACTCCTCCCTTGTACATCTCTGTCATGGATGCAAGAATTTTTTTGGTGTTTGGAACTGTCCTGGTTTTACGTAAATATCAAATTGACATGAAATGATTTTGTAAGGACTTGTGTAATTGGTTAAATTTTTTTATTCTTAACAATGTGCCAAAGAATAAGAACAATTTTGCATGTGTATTTCAGTTACTTTCCAGGCTTGATTAAGTCACAAAGACAAAGGATCCTTGTCTTCTGATATTTTGTCACTTCTGTATGACTGCTCTAGACCAAAAAGCTAAAATGTAGACAAATATTAGAAAAATGTATGCAGTTTTTTGAATCTTAAAGAATTCATGCTACAGCTTTTCATAGAAACTATTTGTTTCTTGACACCATTACATGTGAATTCTTATGAAAAGATGCAGAACCTTTTAATTAAATAAAGCAGCTGATATTGCATAAAATCAACAAATATCAACGGGTTATTTTGATAACAGAGAAATAGCTAGTATTCTTATCAACAAGAATAGATATAAATAGATGTGCTCACAGATGTAATTCTTTCCCCCTCACAATCAGGACAAACCTGATTACAAACAATCAGTAGTGGAGGATATGCATTAGTAGCATTAGGAAGAAAAAGACAAATCATGGGGACTATTGTATCTCCAAAGCACAGCATATGACTATTGAATCACAGAACAACCACAATACATCTCAAAAGAATGCCACATATCATTGTAAAACAAATGTAACTTCTGCAAGCAAAAGACACTAAAGGCAGTGCAAACTTCACCAGAGTGCAGAGGAACACAGATAGCACGTCTAATTTAGCACGTATTTTCTAAGCATGTTATGTAAAAAGTTCTGATTTTGTTTAAGAGCATGAAAAGCTATACCAGTAGAAGTGATGTCAGTACTAAGCGAACAGAAGACAAGTCAGGTGACAGATGTAAAAAGTTTAAGTGTCCACAAAAATAGTGAGGTTACTGGAAAAGACAATATTTAGCCATAATTGCCCCATAAGGTATGTGATAACACTTATTTGCTATTCTAAAAAGCTATAATGTTGACAAAAGTACCATTAATTTTGATGTGGGCTATTAACTTATGTCATGGAATGCTCTTAATTTTTAAGCAGGAAGTGAAAATGTGCTTATATGGCAATATTTTAATAATTAATTATTTAACTATGTACTGTGGTAGTTTTGATGTTTATACATTAATCAATGATGTTATAATTGTATATGGACCCAAAATATGTAAACTATTATGAGGTAAATTTTTATTTCTTATTTAGGCCAGTGTCTGCCACACAGCTAAAATAGTAACTTGCCATAGAAATGGCTCCATACAATTGAGCAAAAGGAGTCCTGAACTTTAGATAGTTGAAGAAAAATTTAAATATTTCTACATTCAGAAAGTTGTCCTGTGGCGAGAGGGGGTAATTTTCATTTTAATTTCTGTTTTCATGTGAAAGTATACAATAGGCATTTTGTTTGGCAGGTATTTTTTAATTTATGGTAACAGATTTTTCTGCAAAATATCCCGTTCATTAGATACTCCACAAAATGCACGCTTATTTTGAAGTTTTTAAAGTAACTCTGCCTCCCCCCAAACAGCAACAAAAACACTTAATAAAAGAAAAGAAAATAAGAAACAAAAAGAAACAATAAGCTCAAAAGAAATGAAGCCTTGATTTTCTGTGGCACAATTTCATAGACCAATTTTATGTGATCACTGTTTTCTCAGACACTATTCTCACATATAAATGATACTGTTTGTAACTCACTGAGATGAAACATTTATCTAGAAAAATAATTTGGGCCACTGCTATAGAAAATGAACGTTATATGCATAGAAAAAGAGCATGGGATATGATTTCCCCCTAAGGCAGCTCTTCTGCAATATATAAAATCTTTTTTCTCCTACGTGTGCAAATACACTCTGTTATATTACAAGGGGATGCATAAAAGGAGCTATTCCAAACTCTCCTGATTAAAATAAATGTGCTCATAAAGGATACAAGAGACTAAACTACTGCATCTCCAGAACAGCAGTAACTTACATATCAACAAGTTATTTTCAAATTTGACAGAGGAAGTAATCGGCTATCAACAAGGGGTAATTGCCTGAGAAAACTAGTCTTTACATCTCATACATGTTGTCACCTTGGTAAGAAAGAAATACACCACTATCAATTAATGAGAAAAAAATATTTGAAACATTCCTTTAGAGACTGCTTCTCTCAGCTCTTTGAGAGAAAATACACACAGCTTGGAACATATCTAATCTCTACTCTTTCTTATCACTGAAGAGTATCCTAACACACCACAAAATTCATAAGCTAGGCAGCTTCAGGCTATATTGGAAAGGATCCATTTTAGATTGGAACATAAATTTTAATCTGAGATTTACCTGTGGCTGTCATAGGTGAAAGTGGGTTAGTGAAAAAATCCTTCAAGAATAAATGAAGGAACTTTTAAGTAAAAGAGACAAAATTATGTGAGTTTTATACCAATATAGTCTGCTTAGAGAGCTAGATGAATATGCACAGACACACAGCCTCTCTTATATTAACGTAATACAAATATTCATTTGACTGAAATGCTCTTGCCCCAGGGATGACAGGATTTTGAGCATGTGCATGGATGCCTTTTTTATTAAAGCAATGTGCAAGGTGTTAAATTATGTAAATTTATCTATACATACATATTTTACTGCACTTTAACATATAACACAGATAGAAATAGGTACCAAAGAAAATATTTTTTTTTTCATGAGGAAATAAATCCTTTTTTTAAAGCCATGTACAAAAAAGGCATTTAATTAAGAAAAACCACAAGTGGTGGTAACCTGTAAAGTATCAGAGGGGCTAGCTGTAATGGGTAAACAGTAATTTTCTGCAAAGTAGAAAGGAACCTCTTCTTTCTGGGCACCATTGTCCACTTTTTCTGTTAGCATTATTTTACCTGCATTTAGATATTAAATAGAATTTTATTAACTGAAACAACACATTGGCCTCTCTTTCTGTTCTGAAAAAGAAACAAGTCTTAATTTTCCCTTTCTCTTCAACTTCCATTTAAACAAATTAGCTCCCTTATGCTGCTTGTAGCACTATCTGTTTGAGGCCAAATAGCTAAAAATGAATTTAAAAAACCTTCCCCAAATTGATTCATCCTGAGTAATGATATGGGATGTTCATTTTATGGAGCCTGGTAGGATTACTTCATCAAGACAGAAAACATTGCAAAAATAGAGTCAGAACTTGAATTTTCCTAAATTAAATAATATAAGGCATATGGGAAGATTATTTTTTTTCTATCCAACACTTATGATCTCTTCCAACAATGAAAAATGGAAAGGTCTAAAAAGATTTTTGGCAGCAGTTTGGCAAAAGATATAAACTACTGTCAAGCATAACATGGAAGAAAAACCATCTCAGTTGGCAGAAACAATATGCTTCAATTTTTCTCTTGGTTATGATTTTGTATTCCAGTGGTATTTTGTCAATTCCAAATTAATTGCTGTGGTTATTAAAGAAAAAAGAAACTTCCCTTAACCACAGGAAAGTAATGAATGCAATCTATCAGTATAGATTGCATTCATTCTATACAGTCAGCAATTAATTTTTTTTTTGTTTTCCTGCATGTCTGCCTGCACATAATGACTTGTGTTTGGTAAAGTCTGAACCTTCGTCTGGAGTTTGAAGAGCTCCTACTGTACCCTAGCATGTTTCTAATTCTAAAGGACAGATTTAATCTGGAGGGGATCTGGCCATACTACAAAGTAAATGAAATTCACAAGATTTAAATTAAAAAAAAAACAGTTAAAAGCAGAGTGCATAGGTCGACATTTTCCATTCAAAAATTACAGTGCCAGTACTTGTGAATTTTGTGTATTTTCTCAATGGTAATCCTGACACAGGAAAAACATCCCTTATAACAAATTGCTGCACGGAAAAAACAAATATATCATCATCATCTGTCCCTTGTAGAGTAATAAAATGTTGCAGATTTCAGAGATAAAAACTTCATAATAAAATATACTTGTATGAAAATAATAAGATTACTTTTTGAATTGAAACAAAGATGGAAACTGTTTTCTGAAGTGGAAAACTGGAAAATTAAAATTAAATCATTGCTTCTATGCCTTGACCAAAAGGAAATAAGGTATTACAAATATCATTCAACTTTTATTATTGTGTGACAGTAAATGAAAAATGGGACTGTTCACCCTAGGAGCAAAACAGGTGAAATTTATTAGGAGTGAACAGTCTCGTTTGTTGTACAAAAATCTTGATACCAAAACAAGAACTGAGCTACCAGGACATCCCTAGCTTGGCTTGAAGAAAGAAATCAGACTGTGTAGACTTCCCTGTTTAAATAAAATGTCAGTGATGAGGTCTTTCTATCTCCTCCCATGTCTGTCAAATTCATCCCTGACAATTATAGTTTTTTTCATGTTACTTTTCATCAATCACATCTCATGTCTCCCAAGAAGAATATTTTCCCATGCATAACTTTTTGGCAGAGGTCATTAAATAATACAAAAAACATATGCTCTCATAGCATAAGGTTTGTTTAAAAAGCAGCCATTTATTGCAGAAGGATGTAAGTTTCACATCTAGTGATAGCTTTTGTTCACAAACCTATGTCCAATAATAGATCAGTTTCCATTATTTTCAGCAGCTTTTGGAACATAAAGGGATCTTTCCTAATTGCAGCGTGTGTTGGAAGCTCACAAAAGTGTGAGCAGGAAGACATATTTTCTGTGCCACATTGTCAGAAACAGTCTTGCTGTGTTGATTTAGTACAGCCTGACTTTTTGGTAGCAGGAGCGGGCCAAAGGGAAAAGCTACCCCTTCTGTGAGATACTGCTGTCCTAGTTAGAGAAGCTGGTAATGCCTCTGTAGTGATGCATTTAAGAAAAAAATCAAAACAGTGCAGGCACAGTTTTCCCCGAGGGGTGGGAACTGCAGCAGCCGCAGCTGTGGCTGCTGCCATGCCGGCGTGGCCTGCAGTGAGCTCTGCCTGCCTGGCTGCCCCTAGCTCGGCGTGCTGCAGGCGAAAGGGCAGGAGTGGCAGTGGCTTCCCCTTCCCCACTTGCAGCGCCAACACCAGGGCGGCAGCCACTGCCCACACCATGCACCATGGTGGTGGGGCTGCCTGGCCAGCAGCAAAAGCATGATGAGCGACTCTCCGACACAGAACCTAGACATGATTACTTGTCAATGCTGTGGGATCTTCAAATAATCTTTGAATTAGTAGAACTTGTTGACAATAGTATTTACAAGTAACAGTTTTCTTTTAGTCAGAGAAGAGGAGGAAGTGAGGATGTGTGAGAGAAAACAACATGGACGCACCAAGGTCTGTGGAAAAGGAAGGGGGAGGAGGTGCTCCAGGTGCTGGAGCCAAGATTCATCTGCAAGCTGTGGTGAGGACTATGACAAAAAGGTGACAAAAACTGTCCTCTTGTAACTCATGAAGTCTACGGGGTAATGTAAAGATCCACTTGAAGCCCGTGGGAAAAGTGCTCATGCCCGAATGGGTAGACACCAACGACAACTGTGATGTGGTGGGAGATCCGAATAGAGAGAAAGGGCCAGAGACAGAAAGAGAGCCCTTGCTTTCAAACTAGAGCAGTCTATCTTATTAAAACATTACAAGCTTGGACAAGCAACCCATGCCACAACAATTTTGAGAAGACTGTTTTCCTGTGGGAGGGACCCAATGGCATAGCAGAGAAAAGACTCCTCTCACTCATCGTGAATGATGAACTGACCAAAATCCCCGCACAGTGTCTCCCTGCACTGTCAGTGGGAAAGAGGGAGGGGCTGGGGGGACAAAAGGCTTATTTTACTTCTCATTATTCTCCATTATCTGGCTCTTTTAGTAATAAATTTATTTTATACCTTTAAATTTGAACCTGTTTTGCCCGTAGAGTGTTTTTTTCCCCTCCCAATCCTTCTCTCAACTCATGTGCCCTTTGTTAAATTTTTTCACTCTTTTCTGCTCAACTGTAGCAGGAGAGGGTAAACACATCACTTTCATATGTGCCTGGCATTTGGCCAATGTTAAACTGTGACACTTGCAAAAACAGAAGAGATACAAGATATGTACCCTATATAACTTGTACTTTAAGTTCCTCACATTTGTTTACGCTTTTCGTAACAGTTTCTAGAAAAGTGAATGAAATGTAATTAAATAATTTTCTAACAGTTATGGCTCTATTTGAAAGACTGGGTCTTTCAAAGCAGAGTACATGCTAAATATTCCATGGAAGTTAGAATAAGAGCCTTTTCCAAAAAATGGGGAAGCTAGAACAAGGGATAGAGATCAGCTGAAACATACACCAGTGAGATTCACAAACCAGTTTTATTTTTATTTGTCTCATGGTTTAAAATATGACACCCAATGCTTATAAAATATATATGTGTGTATATGGATATTTTTCTGTGACTTTGTCTTGTATTTCTGCTTGTTTCACAGCTGAACCTCTCAATTCAGGTGCTCATTTTTTTTCACTTCTGGATTCCTCTTTCCTCTGTTTGCAGCTCAGTTGAGCTTCCTTTGGAAATAAGGTGAATGCTCAAGGACAGAATCTGTGGAGATGCTGTAAGAGGCAAGGTCTAGGCTGGCATCATGCTTGCATGAAAAGGTTTGCACTGTTGGGACTGGTATGACCTGACACAAGCAGGAATATTCCTCCTCCTGATAGGGCAGAATCAATAGGATCCTCCCTTCCTCTGTCACACACAAGGGTTGGGTTATTGTTCATCCCCTGCTCACCAGAGCTGAGATTCATGGCCATGTTGGCATTCCCATACTGCTCCATAAAAGACTTAGAGAGGCACAATTACATGATTCTCTACTTCTGCCCTTATATATTTTGTCAGTAGAAAAGCAGAGTACCTGACACAAAAAGATAAATGAAGATGGTTCTTTATGATGTCAGTTAATTAGGAATTTATTTTTGAGTACTGACTTAAAACTTACTGACTAGTCAAAAATTCCAGTTACCTATGCTACCTGTCCCTTGCAGACAGGTTGCTGGTAAAATAGTGCTGAACCTGTGTTTCAATAGTGATGAAAAATGCTGTCTTTTGGCAAATGATGCAACCAACATCTAAGTCAAAGAAAATCACACTAAGGTACAGCACATTCAATCCTGTAAGCATGTGTTTAGTTGTGTCAGTGATGAGAAGAGGTGTGAACTGTGAATCAAGTCCTAGCTTGTGAAACTGTGAAACCAAATTTTTCCACACTAATTTTGGCCTTCCTCCAGGGCTGAGACTGCAAAGATGCCTTTGGACATCTGCAAGGGTCTGATTCCCATCTCCATGCTACAGGACCTGGCCTGAATACTGCTACTGCTCCTTACTTCAAATTTGCAAGAAATTAATTTGACCTCTTGCAACTTTCAATTCTTTTAGAACAAAAAAATCATGGAAAGAGCTTTTATTAGCCATTTATATCAGTCATAAATTACCGTGTTTTGTCACTTTTATTTGGAAAATATCTCAAGATTATAAATATTTTATGGTGGAAGCAAGAAAAAAGTGTTTTTAAAAAGGGGAATGCAGTAGGCTTGCATTAGCACTTTCATTTATTACAATTCTTTAAAATATTAAGCATATCTCATAGAAAATTATATTTAAAAAAGAAATAAGGCATCAAGAAGTTCTAGTCTGCTCAAAACTTCTTTGAATATTCAAGTGAGAGAATGTGAAACTGAATATGGACAGTCTCTTTATGCGTGAATTTAAATATAGAGACCATATAAGAATAAATAGCAAGAATAAATTTTATAACCTTAGGGACATTGATAAATAAGGAAAAATAGATTCCTTCTGAATGAGGGTTACAAAGTTCTATGTAGTCATGCCATATTCAGTGAATTCTGAAGGCTGTATCACCTTGGCCTTTCACATCATGCTGTGGAGGAAAGCCCAGTGTTGTGCTTGGGGAAGTGCTGGGGATGCAGCAGACCCACCACAATACAGGGTTAGGCCCCAATACCAAACCTTCATACACCTACATACAATCAAATTTTTCATGTGTAAAACTAATTGTTACAACTTCTTTTCTCAATTAACCTTGGACTAATACAATAAAACCCTCCATAATCTTTCCTGTTAAAGACTAGATGCAAACCCAACTGAGGAGAACAGCAAACCAGCCAGAAAACCAGACTGAAGGTGGTTTTTAGCTACATGACAATCTGTAAACAGAATTTGGAGGAAAAGCAAAATCCACTGCAATGTACTGAATCGTTATTGTTAACTGCAGCATAACTCTTCTGCAACAGTAGTAACATTGGTCTCAACTGGGGAAACACGGCAGGAAGTTCATGGAGTGCTCTTCTAGCATGCCGGGGAAATGATCCTTGGTGAATGCCCAAATGCTTCTTGAAACATCAGAAGTGCTGGTACTCAGCTCATGTGAAGCAAATATATTACAAAGGTGTATATGCTTAAAGTTGCAGTTATATGAAGCATGTCCTCTGTATAGCCCAGAGAAGAATTAAATTGTGTAATCCCAGTTAGAAGATGAACAGATGCACTAACATTTGGAGTTGAAAGGGATAAAATGCCACGTCAAGCAGGGGCAAAGGCAACAAGGTTTGGTCTTTCCTGGGCTATTAGTATGCCCAGAATAACATTATGAGTGGTGATATATAAACCTAATACTACAGGGGAAGCCATCTTTCCAGGATTCTCGCAGCTCTAAACCCTTCATGACTTGAGATGATAGAGGCTCCTGGGTGGGAGGTATGCTTTCATTTGTCCCATGGAATCCCATTCAGGTTCTGCTGTCATATGAATAGCTGATAACTGGCATTTCCTTTCACTCACATACATTCTCCATGAAATTGCAGCAGTCTGCCAACCTGCCTAAAGCAACTGGTGTGGAGAGAGGCGTGGTGGCAGCTGCAGGCAGCACATCTGCCCCATGACAGTCTAGGAGCTGCCAGATTACCTGTATGGGGTGTAAACCTCCTCAGGAATGGGCTGATGTGAAGTACTTCAATGCCACTGACCACCTCTGTGTATGGTCACATTTTCTCTTCCTTTTCTTCAACTGCAGCATTCACCAGTTGGTGACTGAAGCAAAACTTCAGGACTTACAAAGCCCAAGGACACTTGTTGATATGTAAAATAAAGATTTTTGCAACATGAAGATATGTTCTGATTCTGGGGGGAGGGATGGGTGGTTTTTTTGGGTTTTTTTTGTTGTTTGTTTTTTACAGATCAGACAATACAACTTTTCCTGATTTTTCTCTTGAAGAAAATACCTTTGTGACACTATGATTAAAAAGAAATAATTAGAAGCAATATTTCAATGAAAGCTGAGCACTTTTAACTTAAGAAACTTGCTGTGTACTACAGTCCATAAAACTTCATAGTCTGTTGTGTCTGTGAGAGGATAAAAGATGATTGAATTACTTCAGTATAGAATTAAAAAAAAAATTCTCTTCATCAGTAAGTAGATACATCGCACCCCCATAAATCCAAATTAAGTTACACAGGCAGCAAGATGTCTGACGGATTAATTTGATTTGAAGGGCCACAACTCTGGGGACAATATAAAGGTCTTTTTGAATACATTAATTGCAAAAGGTAGTGCAGGATGAGGATGGTCATAAATGGGGACACAGAAAAGGTGGAGGTGTTTGGTACTTTCTTTGCTCTGTCTTCAAAACTGAGTGTCTCAGTGCTTTGATCTGGAGAAACACGGCTGTGAGAATGACAAGCTCACAGTTAAACCTGAAATTGTAAGGGATCTGCTGATCCAGTTGCATTGCTATAAATCTATAAGGCTTGACAGGAATGACTGAGAATCGTCAAAAAACCTAGCTGATGTTATTGTGAAGCCTCTGTCAATGATTTTTGAATGGTCACAGCCAGCACAGCTTCATGAGGCACAAGTCCCACTTGTCCAAGCTGATTTCCTTCTATGACAAAGTAACCCCCTGTAGTAGTTACAACTGGAGTAGAGTTAATTTTCATCACAGTGTCTTGTATGGGCTATATTTTGGAACTTTGCAGAACAGGGAGTTGATGATATAAAGGTTTTTCTATTATTGCCAAGCCGGGCTTACACAGAGCCTTCTGCTGTTCACCACTGTGATACTGGTGAGGAAGGTGGGGGTGCATGGGAAGAGAGAGGATACATAGCCAGAACAGGTGACCCAAACTGAACAAAGAGATATTCCAGGCCATATAACATTATAGTCAGTATATAAAATGTGGGGAAGAAAGAAAATGAGTATGTCTGGAGTGATGACCTTTATTTTCCCATGTAACAGTAATGTGTCATGGGGCCTTGCTCTCCTGGAGAAGGCTGAACAGCTGCCTGCCACAGTAAGAAATAGATTAATTCCTTATTTTACTTTGTTTGTGTGTGTGGCTTTTGCTTTTGCTACTAAACCATCTTTATCTCAACCCATATGTCTTGTGGCTTTTATCTTCCAATTCTCACCCCGATCCCACAGATGGGGGAGGGAGACAGTGGATGTATGGGGTTTGGCTGCTACCTGGGGTGAGCCCATGAGAGCCACGAGCTGATAAAAGGAAGCCAGTGGATGCACTCTTTTTAGATTTCAGAAAAGCTTTCAATAGTGTCTCTCCCAGTGTCCTTCTGGACAAAATGTGCAGCACACAGCTGGATAAACACATTATGGCATGGGTGAGCAACTGGCTCACAGGTCAGGCATGAGGGTGATAGTGAATGGGGTGACATCAGACTGGTGACCTGTCACCAGTGGGGTTCCAGAGGGCTCCATTCTTGGCCCTGTGCTCTTCAGCATCTACACTAACAACCTGAATGCAGGACTGGAAGGCATACTAAGCAAGTTCACAAATTATATAAAACTGGAGAAGCTGTTGAATCCCTCAAAGGCAGAGAGACTTCAGCAAATTAGAGTGCTGAACAATCGCCAACCATATGAAAATCAGCAAGGGAAAGTGTCAGATTCTGCATCTGGATGGAGCAAACCTGGATGGATGGACAGACAGATTGAGGAATGAGTTGCTGGAGAGCAGTGTCATGGAAAGGGATCTGGGGGTCCTGCTCAGTGGCAAGTTGGATGTGAGCCAGCAGTGCCCTGGCAGCCTGGAGAGCCAAGCATGTCCTGGGGGGCATCAGGCCCAGCATTGCCAACCAGGTACAGGAGGGGATTGTCCCTCTCTGCTCTGCACTGGGGCAGCCTCACCTCGAGTGCTGGGGGCAGTTTTGGGCAATATAAGAAAGACATAAAGCTTTTAAAGAGCACCCACAAGAAGGGAAACAAAGACAATGAAGGTCCTTGAGGGGAAGGTCTATGAGTGGCTGAGGTCACTTAGTCTGTTCAGCCTAGTGAACAGGAGACTGAGGGGAGACGTCATCACAGTCTGGAACTTGCTTGAGAGGGGAAGAGGAGGGGACAACACTGATCTCTTCTCTCTGGTGACCAGTGACAGGAGCAGAGAAAATGGCCTGAAGTTGTATCAGGGAAGGTTGGATATCAGGAAAAGGTTTTTCACGCAGAGTGTGGTTGTGCACTGGAACAGGCTCCCCAGAGAAGTGATCACAGCACCAAGCTTCACAGAAGCATTAAGAAGCATTTGGACAGTACTTTCAGGTATGTGGTGTGAGTCTCAGGCATGATCCTGTGCAAGGCCTGGAGTTGGATTCAATGATCCTTGTGGGTCCCTTCCAACTCAGCTTATTCTGTGATTCTATGATTTTTTTCATTATCATGTTTGTTCATTCAGCTTTATTGCAATATTTGCAATTCTGTCTGGAGTCAAGCTTTAGAAACACATTGACAGAGAGTGTTCTTCTGAAAAATACAGCTCAAGTTTTAGATTAAACTCTGACAAGATATAAACTAGCTTTGAAGCTTTCCCTGTACTGAACCTCCAATAATCACTTTCTCTTCTACTGGTGGTTTAAGCTTCCTTAGTTTGCAGAAATGTCTAAGGTAATTTACCTTTTGGAAATGATTTTCTCTTTTCTTAGGTATCTATAACAGACTTTTTAAGAATGTGGGATAGACTTACCTGTCCAGATTCTGACAATGACAGGGTTGATTTTTGCATTAACCAGGAGGAAGCATGGATAGGAGCTGGAGATTATTTTATACCACCACATGTCATTGCTGGGGGCAGGGTAAAGGGACTCATTTCCAGGGAAAAGGGCCTCCTTCCAGTCAAGAAAACATGGAGGGGGAGCCGACTGGTACTGCCTATTGTCATAAACTCTGCATTGACCATTTTTGCATGTGAAATCACTCTCTCTCTTTTACACTTCTATTATTAATATTGTTGCTGTTGCTGTTAATTTTTCTTATCTCATTTCTATTCCCAGTAAATTTTTCTCATCTCAACTGTTATCTTTGCCTTTTGTGCCTCCAGTTGAGGTGGGGAAGTGGGAGGCAGTGGACCAATGCCTTTTTCCTTTTTTTTTTTTTCATTCTTTATTTTTTAATTTGGTGGGAATAGTAAATTGGAGACTATAAATCCTAAACAACATCACCTGAAAACCACAATGGTGAACCAACAGGTATAGCTTTGGAACATGAGATATAGACAATGGTATCTCATTCCAGCTGACTACCTCAGAAGACTGAGAGCAGCCTTGAAAATACAGTGGGAATTTGGGGTGCACAGACAGGCTATCAGGAAGTTTCCTTTTCACAAAGAAAATAACAATTGGAGTTACTATTTGCTATATACTTTGTTATATTAAATTTCTACTACATAATGTAATCAAAGAAATGGGACATTATGTCTCTCACCCATTACCTTCATATTACCAGAATCTATTTTATGGTAGTTTGGTAACTAGTCTCTGTCTAGTTTTATCCCTGTCTCTGGACACTCACTGTTAATCAGTGAGCAAAGCATGAAACCACCAGTTCATTCATGACAATGTACTTAAAAGTACCAGTTGTTCAACTACAATATATGTGGCCAACTTCTGTTGCTCAGTCTGAGAAAATTTTAGAATCATCTGGGGAACTTTATAGTAAAAAAACTCACTCCTGTGCTTTGGGAATACTGGCGGTCTTTATTTATGTATGCACACAGCAGGCTAAAACAGGGCTACAGCTATCAACACTGGCTCTGAAGATTGGTGAGAGATCATATTCTACTTCCGTTACTTGTTTGCATTTTATGTGTAAATCAGTGGGTGGCATTGTCTACCTGAATCTCTGAGTTTGTGGAGTAAGGAGCTGATAGCTTTTCCTATTTTTCACTACGTGTGAAAAATACTTCTGTACACAGTTGCAGTGTGTCTTATTGACTTATTGACTTGACACTTGAAAAGTCTCTCTTGTATCTGCTTCAGGCTTTCAGATAAACACATATTTGGCAGCCTTAAAAATATTCATTATACTTATGACAGGGCAGTATATAAAGTAATATGTATAAGTCCTTCTAAGAACAAATTATTATTTAACCTCCAGGACTGTTCTGTTCTATAGCTGTATGTAAATATATTTATTAATAATGATGCAATTACCTAACAGATTAAAATGGCTCATGCTCAACCATCCTTGATCTTCATGTAAATACACCTTAGGTAATAGAATATGCTTGTTAAAATTGCTTCCTTAAAATATTTCTGAAAATAAGCAGCTACACATCTGCTAAGGCCATTTTTTTCAGTAGAGCTTGGTTTATTTTACCTCTTCTTTACCCTTGTTATGTCAAATACAATTATACCCTATCATGGACTAATATGCTTTTAAATTAGATGTATTAAATCAGGACTAACAGACACCAAAGAAATATTTACTGTAATGAAAAAGAGATAGCTCTAAAAGGCTTAAACACCCTGTCCTTTCACTTTTGATGACTAGGTTTCAGTTCTTGCTTTGATCACCAGCAAAGACAAATCTGGTGGTCAGAGATGAGTCTGTCAGAAAATCCACATCACTCTGGCAGTTTATACTCTGCAAAGACCTAGAGATGGAGTAGCAGCTAGGGCAGTCCTTGAAACTGTTTTGGGTGTGAAAGTTAAAACTCATGTAGTCTATATTAAGCTTCAGCAGGAAAAAATGCCTTCTGATTACAAAGTGGTAAGAGCTCTTAAATTTCTTAATTCTTCCCTATGATTGACCTGGTAAGTTTCCAACAAAAGTTTGTAAAAGCTGAGAAGGAAACACCAAAGATTGCTGTCTATGGACTGCTTAAAAATCAAACTGCACTGTGTTCAAATTGCCACTCTAATCTTAAGTTTACCTGTGCTTTCCTTGTTTTCCACATTGCCAAAAAACTCAAAACCAACCAACCAACCAACCAAAAAAACCTAACCTGGTTGTTTTTTTGTTATTCTGCTTTTGCAATTAATCAGCTTTGTAAAGTGCTTCATTTGGTGCCTTCACACTGTTTAAATAAATCTGGAAATACTAACCTTGCCATGTTCAGGGGTCGAGTGTGGGTATGAATCTTTATAGTACATGAATCTTTATAGTACAAGGAGTAAAATACTTCAAGGCATATCCACGAGAGATTTCATATGGACAATCAGAATTTATTTTCCCAGTGGATGGTGTAACCAGTGTAAGTGAGCTCTGTGGTATGTATTAAGATCTCCTTAACCTGTCTGTGCAAATTGCATAAATCACGGCAATAAAGTCCCTATTCAACATGCTGAAGCTGAAGAGCACTGACCAGCTTTTGACCTCCTACTCTGGGCCCCAGCTGACCCTAACTTAGAAGTTCAGGCGGTCAGTAGCAGGTCACTGGGGGTATCTGCAGTCTTGCTTAATTTCAGTTTGATTGCAAGGTTAACTATAAGCTGTACAGTATCCTTTACTGCCTTAAGTCCTCCTGACCACCACAGCACATGAGACTCTTATGAAGTCCTCAAAGATGTGGAGAGTGCATGAGGATGTAGGGGAGGGGAAAAAAATAATAACTTAAGTTGCTTTTTGCTGGCCATCTCCAGTTTGGCATAGACCAAGTTGGTAATTTATCAGTATAATGGATCTACAGACAGCCCTAAACTATTGTCAAACATTCTTTTAAAAGCCATTAGTTTTTCAACTAATATATATCTGGTTTGAGCATTTGTTGAACCCTTCACTTGTCACTAAAAAGGGCCTGTTAAACTAAACAGAGGCCTGATCAGTTTTCAGTGAGCTTTGAGCCTCAGAGTTCACCTGGGTCACCTAAAGATTTATGACAGCCTGGTACCGGCATCTGGCTGGAACCATGAGTTTGGCAGTGAGTGGAGCCTCCCCTCACATGCCAAGTCCCACAAGGCTGCCCTGCCATTCCCAGCGGCTGCCAGAGAGGCAGCAATATTGATGACCTGTACAGATACCAAAGTGGACATCAATAAAAGGAGATGGATGTGAACCATCAGAGTGACATGCCTCACTGCTGGGCTGGCTGGAGAACAGGGGAAACAGGTTAAAAAAACACATGAAAGTTATTTATACAAGCTTCAAGGACAAGGAGTTTGTCACTACTTGCTTGAGAATTTAATCTTAACATGTTCTTTCTTCTGGTTTCCATCAGTCTCCAGCTTTACATGCATATAGACTGAGAATAACATTGCTTTTTGCAATAGCCATCTCTTAGGTTTGAAACACACTAAAGAAACCAACAAGATTCCCAAAATTTCTTTCCATTTTATGTTCGAAGTGTTTGCTTGCCCTCTGGAACATTTTCCATATTCTTATTTATTATCTAAATGAGATCTAAATCTAAAATGTGATTTGTGTACTTGGAAGTATTATGTATTCATCTATATAAGAAGAAATGGCGTGTGTTTACTAAGAACTGTTCTCTCCACTCACAGCATTCAAACATCCTACTTTCCCTAAAGTGATGTCCTAAGGTGCAGCAGCTGAGACATACAAAAGGATGAAAGCCAAAACTATACCCTTAATAGGACATGCTTTAAAGTATAGTCAATGTTAAGTATGACCTAGCACCTGAGAAGATTGCAAGGTGTTTATTTAAACTGAATTTCCATTTGTACCAAAATTTTCCTGTACATCCGTGGTTTACCTTCCTATCAGTGAAATTCAAATATTTTGTAGCTCAGTAACAGAAATGTAGGTTTCTATTTATCACATGCTGGTACCTTCAAGAGGGGACATTATACCATAACTAATATTTGATTTTTTTTTCCCCCTGGAGTCTGTGTGTAATGGGGTGAAACAAGCACACTGTGGAAAATGGAATTTAATAGTTACCAGAGATCTTCTGAAGGTGATACAGTAGATTGTATCAGAAGCAGAAACAGTTACAGAAGAAGAGACTCTTGTGTGAGGACTCCTCCCCTTTCAGTCATTCAATAGTGTACCAACGGTGTATGATGGCTCTTTCTCCCTGTCCTCATGTTTTGCTGCTGACTGAAATAGATAGATTTTCTATTAGCAAGGATGAAGGCCAAGGAAAGACTTGAACTTTGTTTGGTTCAGAGAAGCAAAAACAGAGTAGCTTATAAAAGACTGCATATTAGCTGGAGATAGAAACTTTTTTTTTTGATCAATTTTTAAAGGACCTCATGTAGCAAAAGATACAATATCTTTTTTAACCAATGTGCTGATGCAAACCACCACTTTTATCCAGGTTGTTGATGTTACTGATAAACCACAGTTGGACTAATTTTCAACGAAGTTGCTCCTGAGAACACATTATCTTTACTTCTACTTCTTGAGAGGAGCACATTTTATTTCCAGAATGTCTATTGATTTAAAATTGTAGAGGTTTTGTTTGCCAATGTGCACAATTAAGTTTGTCTGGAGAACCGGAATAATAATTGCAATCATTAAATTCTTAAGACTTTTTCATCTTCAACAGCCTGATACTCTGTAATTTGGTGATTCTTCATATCCTAACCTGCTTATCGTATCCTAACCTAAACCTCTGTGTGATACTGGAGAGCACCTTGCTGGTTTGAGAAGGCTAATTGCATTTCGCTTTGTGAAGTATTGATGCTGCGAACAATTCAAATGTCCTGGTAGGCTTTTGTTGCGGTGCATGGCTATTTCGTCTGTTTGCCCCTAAAGCTATAATGGTTCGGTCCTGGGCCCCCCCCCCCCCGGAAACCCCTCCTTTTGCGCGTGTCAGTTTATTCTTTCCACATCGGCTGTAACCCCACCTCGTGGTCCCGACTCGGCTGGCTTCCTCTGGAGGCATTAAACTCTGGACTTTGCTCCGGAGACGAGTCCCTCTCCGGAGACGAGTCCCTCTTTTCTACTTCGCCTTCCTGCTGATCACTGCTGCCTCCTGCTGAGGCGCTCCCCAGCCGCCCCCGGCACATCTGGGCAGTGCCCCCCGCCTGTCAGCTGCTGTGCCACAGCTCAGCCGGTGCAGACTCCTCCCCTGCCCCGGGAGTAGAGAAAAAACTCGGACAGCAACTCGGCAGGCTTTAGCTGCCACAGGAGCTCCAGACTTTGTTTAAGGTCCAGCCGAAATTTTCAAACTCTACCACACCTCACTGATGGTTTACAAGTTCCAAAAGATTACACATGGATTTGACAAACCCTCAGGCATCTGAGAGGTGTTACAGTCTTGTAGGAGTTCCTGCTGTTTTACAAACTTTGCAGGAGGACTGGTATGGATATATAAATGTATTCAGTAGTTTTTCAGGATTTTATAAAATCAGTGCTTGTATTCTTTGCACATCTACTTCTTCACCTTAGAATTCACAGCTATGACATACAAAGCACATGATTTGTATTCTGACACTTAATGCTTAGATCACCAAAAAGTCCTTTTCCTGACACAGCTCTTAAATACGTACATTCAGTTAATTTTGTTATGAAAGATCCTAAATTTCCAAATTTTCACTGTTCTTGGGTGACTCAGATTACAATAAAAAAACCAGTGAAGAGTGCATATAATGGAAAATTTATTGTCAAGAACTGTAGCAATTTACTACAAAATTCTGAATCAAATCAAAGTACCAGTTTTCATGTACAGAAGTTAAAACAAATCTGTGAGGAAATGAAGATCAAGCCATTCCACTGTAAAACATTCATAAAAAAAATTGTTATAAATCCTCTGTGAAAGAATTTTTATTTGAATATTACCTGATTGATTTTAAATTCCCATTAGTTTTAATTTTCTTAGCCAATGAAATAAAAAGACTTTTCAAGAAATTGCATGTATTTGTGTGCATAATTAGAAATGAATAGCTGTAAAGGTAAGCTTACAGTGGAAAACTCTTAAAGTATTCATTGAGGAAAAATTTTGCAATAATCAGCTTCTGAATGTAGAATATTTCTTTCTAATTTGCATCAATTCTAATAGGGATTGCCACTTGCCAGGCACAGTAACAAAGCTCTTTATATTTATTAATAAAAATTTTATGCTCAAATATCTTTTTGCAATCAAAACATATTCACCAAGACTGTAAGCAGACACAATGCTAAATTTGTTAATTGGAAAAATCTTATTATTTTCAGTTTGAGATTCACTAGAGTAGAGGTCATGACTAAGCCCAGCAGTTCTTTACTCTCTTTAAAAGTAATGCTGCTTCTCATTGCTCCTAAATTGCTGCTACATTAGAAAGTATACTAAACTTTGGAACAATAAGATTTTTTTGCTAAGTTTAATACTAAAAGCAGTGTAACTTTTCAGATGTATATAATCTTTTATCTAGAGACAGACAATTTCTAAAACATTATCAATGAACGCACAAACACACAGTACGCAAGTGCATATCCCTGATGAGATTAGGAATTAACATCTCTAGAGGAGATATATGATGTCTGTTAAGGGGGATATCACACCCCACATATATGTTTTTAATGTATGTGAAAATATTGCTTAAGGATTCTTTCCTTTCTCTACTGATACAAATATTGCAGTGCCACAAGGTTTTTAATATTATTAAAAATAGTTAGATTTAGCATGAAGGTATCAGTGCATTTTTGGGGGGTGGATGAAGTGGAGTAGAGGCAGCACTGAGTTTTTCATTACTAAGTCTTTGCAATTTGGCCACTTACTTTTTGCCATTGTTTTTAAGCAAACAGTGAGAAAAGTAGACAAAATAAACACTTTGAAACACTTTTTTTTCTTACTCTTGTTTATCTGTTACTGTATGTAGTCTACCAGCCAAGGAGGGAAATTATAGATGACAGGTACAACTCAAATTCAGGAAAGGCATACATTTTTTCTTCTGCAAACTGGATGTGTTTTTTTCCCGGTTTTGTTTACAGCAATGCATGCTATCTTTCCATCAATGGCTTCTGTGATTTCACAGACTGTACTGTGACACTTACTAACATACAGAATTTCAAGGGTCAGTTAATGATGATCCAAACAGCCATATGACTTCTGGGACAAGGTAATTTGTATGAATTTAGACAAAGTAGAAAAATTAATGCTGGTAACATATTACTATAGTTCTCTTCTGTAGTAGTCCTTTTTATAGCTACGTCACTGTGGATCTCTATTAATTCTGACAATGAAGAAATTTTGGCAGACTCCAGAAAGAAACCAACTACGTAAATGCATTTGCAGGTTTTTTTTCCTTTACATCCTCTGGTACATCCTACATCATACTTCTTTTTTCACCAATTCTAGTTCTTCCTGGGCATTGTGGCAGTGTTTGTGGAGAACTAAACTTCTTTATTACTTGGAATTCTGTTGTATTTTTAGTGCTTTCTTGAAGGCTACACAAATGCAGAGGAACCCCACAGTCAAGATTTTTACTCTTTGTTGAAAGAGAGTTGGAGTTTTCTAGGGGAGGGAGGGTTTGGAGAAGGGAGAAGGGTTTGGATGTTTGCTGGAGACATTCTGGAAACTTTAACTCAAAAACTGTAATACACAATGTGTTTTAAATATTTCAGTGTTTATAGTGCTTCTCATTATTTTCTGGGAGCGCAAAAGCTTTGTGACTTATGGATATTGCTACCTTATCCTTTAAAATTTTGTCTTTAAGCTCTTCTGACCAGCAATTGTATATCTCTTTATATTTCTGTGCCTAGCACACTGAGAATGACATGATTTGGGGCTCTATCAGCTGCCTAGATATACAAATGAAATAAAAAGAACTGAAAGCAAAACAGTCTCTAACATTTTTCATTCATTGAGTGAGGGGATTTGGAAGAGAACCAAAACATTAATTCCTGTGCTTTATATTTACTGCACTGGGATAGTGGACAGGCAAAGAATAAAGTCTCTTTCATTTAAATAAATATTTTTGTGCATGGTTATACTTCATTGCAGTATTAAGGTATCTTAGTATACTAGCACATGGGCAATTGTCCTGCTGCAAAAGTTTGTAATTCTGTTCCTTACTACCGAGCATAGGTGAGGGAAACAACATAAAATAAAACAAGACAAAAACAAAAACAAAATGTAAAAGTAACAAGAAAAAGGCAGGGTGGGAGGAAAGGAAGGAAGGAAGGAAAAGAAAGACACTTGTAAATTTTTTCAGAGGTTGCAGTTAACTCTGCCAGATCTATTGTAGATCCTTTCAAATCTGTTGGTGTCATCTAATGTGGGTGGTATACCGACTGTGGCCACGCAATGAGGTGGTGCTGATTGCTTCTAAGGTATGCTGAAGTGCTCGTTATGGAGATTCTTAAAGCCTCAGATTTGGCTAAGGAAAAGAATTTTTCTAGTACTTAACTAGCCACTTAGTTCACCTTTCTGTTGAATGGCTGAGTCCATTGGTCACTTTTCATTCTTTTTTGAAGTGAATTTCACAATAGATACTGAAACACGGAGAAGATGCCAGGTGCCAAACAGTTAAGCTAAAAAAATTAAATGTTGGTGCTTGCCAAGTAACACCTCTAAACCATTTGACCATCATCAAGACGTAGACTGTACAGCTGTGATGATCATGAGTCAGCTGCAAATGTTTCATTTAATCTGAAACAACCAGGCAGATTTTCTTTCTCGTACCCTTATTAAAGTAAATCCTTTTCAAGGGGGCAGTGACAACTCTAATGGATAATTTACAATCTACTGAGCTTCTGGATTAAATTATGGTCAGTCTGTAGACAAAGAGGTTTCAGAGAAAACAGTATTAATTTGTTTATTGCCGTCTCTCAATTCCTCAGTTATGATTGATCTTCACTTAGCAGTGTAGTGCAGCTAATTGCTTGCAAAAGAATAACATGACTTAATCTTTATAGGCATCTTCTGTTTTAAGGTTTGACTTCATAATTTATTGTATCAGTCTCTCTAAAGCATGTGGAGTAAGTGGAGTGCATAGTTGCATACTGTAATTTAACAAATACTTTATTCATAAATGGTAAACCTGGATAGTCTCTGCTAAACATCTGACAAAACATTGTCACTTGATGGTATCTGGCTTTATGCTACTGTTAGGCAGTGGAAGATCAACAGTCAATAAGAGAGGATCATTAGAACTGATTCAGATAGTGTGTCTTAGAATAAAGAAGTTAGTGATAGCAGGAAAATCAGTCTCCTCAAGTATGACGATAACTAAGTGACAGTCTTCAACATTAGGAAGGGGTACAAAAGGGATTGCAGCTTCATAAAGGGTGGTGTTCCTTACTGACTACTTTAAAAAGAAAGATGTCAGAAATAGACTGTGTGGGGAAAAAAAAAAAAGAAGGTGATAGTAGACACGGGATTTTCTCTGGAAAGTAATAAAAGTTCCATGTTTTATCCTTATTTTGTGGAAGGTCACTGAGAGAGAAGTGACAATTTGCATATTCTGGCAGCCCCTTACTGTATTTCTCAGTGCCCATAAATGTGTTCCTAGTGTACTGTAAAAATGCAGGTCTTGGGGCTGACTGTTTTGCATGGGTTAGGATTGGGGTGCAGAAAATGAGAGAGAAACCACAGAACAGTAGTGCTGAAGTAAAAC
Organism: Passer montanus; assembly: GCF_014805655.1. Taxonomy (NCBI): domain Eukaryota; kingdom Metazoa; phylum Chordata; class Aves; order Passeriformes; family Passeridae; genus Passer; species Passer montanus. The sequence goes on from NW_024374479.1 coordinate 1,050,364, forward strand.
AGAAACAGCAAAAACAGATGAGCGGATGGGCAGACAGCTTAGTGTCCATGCATCAAAAAAGCTTGGTCTGGCTTTTGTGACTATTTTTCAATTACAAGACATGAACCAGAAAGTAAGTCAGCTGGCACAGAAACAAGGATACTTAGCTTTTAACAAGCTTTCCATTGGTGATATGAATATACATATCCAGAGCAAGACTATAATCTTATGTCACAAGAATATTTGAGCTAAAATAAATTGCAGTGAAATGTGCACTAAGAAGGAATTCCAATAGGCAGTATCTTCTCTTAAGACTGCTTCAAAGTATCCTCAAGATTTCTAGTACAATTATATCCAGACTTAGTAAAATGCCAACTCCACTTGGCAACTGACTTTTTTTTTTATTCATAGTCCCTGGAGTAGTAGCTTAAGACATCCCTTGGTATATTTCACCTGTCTGAAACACTTTCACATGTTCATAGGACTAAATTAAACTGAAATTACTCTTTTTCTATAATCCACAGTACAGCTCTTAGATAATCCCTAAAATAATTCTGAATAAAAATATGGCATCAAACAAGCTTTCAGATCTGCTTATTGAACTGTATAAAGTTAGTATGTAATGTATTTCTAATTCAATTGTTTTCCTCAGGTTTATTCTAATTCTATGCTAATGAGTCCCCAATTCATGATGTTTCAGAGATAAATGGTATGTTAAAAATCTCAAGTGAAAGGCTTAGATCAGGAAGTAAACTGAGTATCTGCAGTGTAGTAATGGCTGAGAAAATGTTTGAAATGTTGTGCATATGTGAGAATGAATTTTCCCTAATTTATGCTTATAAATTTGAATTTGAAATAATATCATCTGAATAGAGATGCATAACTTAAAGGCACCACATTCACCAAGTCTTCAAATTCAATTCTAGTAGAAGTGGGAAACAAACAACAAAAAAACCCCCAAATCATCTGCCCACCAAAATCCACATTTGTTTTGGTTTTATGCATTACCATTTACTGAGTAATGGAAGAATACACTTTGTGTTATTGACAGCCTATCTTCTTCACACTGACACCCAAAACACAATGTAATACCTATTTTGTGCTACATCTGAAATTAAAAATTAACCTCTCACTCATGGTCCAAATTAGTGCCTCCAGGTGGTTCTATCTTCATACCCTTACAGTCACTGTGAGTTGATGCCTCTCTTTGAAGTGGTTCTCAGCAGAGCCCTGTTTGGGCACAGACATCATATCAAACTCTCTTTCAGAGGCTCATGGTGCTCAATCACTGTGCTACTGCTGCTTTGAAAGGTATCAGTACCAGTGAAGAGCTATAAGTAATTTTGTGCCTTTTTTTGGGCATATGTTTCACATAGGACTCAAGCACTTTCAGTTCAATTTCTAATTTATTTTAATAATTTCAAATAAAATATAACAATTATCAGCTGCACAATAATAAGCAAATAATAGTGAAATGGGATTCTGGAAAAATAATTTATTTGTTGAGTACTACATTTTCTGTTACATTGAGTTTATTACATTCATATTCTGTATTGCAAGAAAACTGAAGCACTGATAAGTGTTGTATGTAAAAACTGATCCAGCCAATTTTAATAAAAATAAAATTTATTTGCGACTGATACACAGTTTCAACCACCAACAACCAAGGAAAGCATCGACCCTGGGATTGAAGCTGGGTGAACTGTGATCTGGCCTCTATCGCACCGAATCCCCCTGTTCACCAATGCCGCCTGGCAGAGTTTGATTTTTATACTCTTTTTCTTGCCTGCAGTGGAGTCCCTTTGTCCTTCCTTGGAGTTCTTCATATTCATGTTGTGTCTATTCTCTGTCCAGCACTGGACAAAACCTTGTCCGGGAACTGATGTGTATCTGCTCCTCGGTTCCCAGAATCCCGCATTCAGATGTATGTCCTTGATGGTCCTGTCTATCTGAGATGAACATCTTCATGGGCCATCATCACTGGGCGTTCTCTCATTTATGGCAGCGATAACGCCCATCTCCTGTGCAGGCTAGGTCCATTTCATATGTCAATGACACACCTCCTCCTCGGCTGCCAGCTGCGGTTTCACCACCCTGTGAAGCAATCCCCTTCTCCCTTGCTGGTGTGATTTTAAAGCTTTATATTATGTTATTCTAATAATCATTTTCTACCAGCACGAATTACCACCATATCCATAATATCAGGTAACAGTGTTAAGTAACTATCTCAGAGACCTGAAACAACAAACATTACAGAAAATTCCTATTATTCATATAGTTTGAATGCTTCCTAAACCAACTTGGATGCTTCCCTTTGAAGCCTGATAGTACTTTTTGTTTTTTGTATTAAATAGTGCTTAAAACCTACAACTTCAGTAACACAGTAAACAGGATCATTACTTCTAAGTGTTTCAAATTCTGAATCAAGGGTTTCATTCAATTTTCCAAGTGGACTAATGCATAGGGATGAGGATGTCAGGTTGCAAATAACCTGTATTAGAATGGTGTTCACAATGCTTATGGTAAGTAGTCAACATTAGTGATTTAATGTAGGGATTTAATATGATGAAAAATACTAACGTAATAAATTGATTGGAAAATAGAGATGCACATCATTTCATTAAAAAACTGAATTAAATGCGAGTAAGACAATGCACTGGTATTTTCTAATTCAGAAATACATGTTCATAGATATACATATAGGTATATAGTACAGATAGTGCCAGTGTTATTGATTTAAATTTCCATAGGTATAAAAGAAAGCATACTGCCTTTGATTTGAATTGCTATGCTGGGATTCATTATCGGTATGTTAAAATACAAGTTGTTGGCAATATCACACCTCTGCATAACTGTGCTCACGGTGCTAACTTTTTTCATTAGTAGTTAATGGCCATCAAGCCTTTCTTTCAATGGTTTTGAATGCTATTTATTCTTTTATTCCTTCTATAACCCTTGTCACACCAGAAATCTCTCCAGAGATAATGAGAAAATTCAAAAAATTCATTTCTGTATCCAAATACTGTGGACCTGTATTTGTCAGTAAAATTAAAATGTAATGCTTTGTGATTTCTCATTTCAGTTTGAACAGCCAAGGCTGCCATGGTGAAGTACATCTCAGCAATTTCGTAGTAGACCCAGGTTTATGGTTTTTTGGTAACCCAGAAATATATATGGCCTCAGCTCAGAATTGGAGTTTTATTCATATAGCCCATCAGATGTGCCATAAGCAAACTTAGCCAGGAAAGATACTGCTGCTTGTAAAAATGTCATTTAATGTTTGCAACTTACAGTGAATATGATCTTAGGATTTTTTTGCTCTTTGTCATTCACTAAATTCTTTGTATTTAACACAAATGATGTTAAAGCCCAGTGGTGATATTCTTGCCCATATCAAAAAGATCCTTAATGCTACTGGTTTTGTCCTTTATTTCATTCAAACTCTTTCCTGTGTAAAATGTTAATTGTAAGAGTTTATCAAGCTACATCAGGGAAGGTATAGGTTGGATATTAGGAAAAATTTTTCACCGAAAGAATACTAAAGTACTAGAATGCTCTTCCCAGGGAGGTGGTAGAATCACCATCTATGGATGTGTTTAAAAAAACACCGGATATGGCACTTGGTGCTAGAGTCTAGTTGAGGTGTTAGGACATATGTTGGACTTGATGAGCTTAGAGGTGTCTTCCAACCTCATTATTCTGTGATTCTGTGATCGTGATCTTGCCCTGTGTACACCCAGACTGCCTGCATAGGAACTCTGTTTCACTGCAAACTCACCTTGGGTTGATATCATGTCACACCTCACAAACACCATATCTGTCCTACCTGGATAACAAAACCTGGAGGAAAATCCAACCTCCCATGACTGATCTGGAGAAGAAACAGGTGAACAACATTGTGTGGTGATGCCATGTCTGGGTTTAGGATAAAAGCAGATTATGCTTAGTAGATTATGTTCCTTAGAGTTCTGCTGTTATATTTTTTGTAGAAATGAGTTATTAAATTCCACAGTCTTCAACAGACAATGACAGAAATGCTGCTCTTCTAAACTGGTGTGCAGGATTTCTGCTGCATTTTACCCTGTAGGTCACCAGGTTTATCATGGATAAAGTTTTATCTATCTACCTGCAAATTGATGTAATTTGGAAAGCAGAATGGGATTTCATGGGATGAAAAGTGTTGTCTAGTGGCCTGGTCCTGAAAGCTGTGCTAATGGTAAGTAGTAATAGGTTGATGTCTCACTCTGGTTTTGGAAGCATTAGTGGAAATTTTGCTTCAGCAGAAACTATGGCACTAGGCCTTTGTGAGTCAGCCACTTTCTGTCATCTTTCCATCATGCAGTGCTCATGCTGTAATGAAATTATATCACGGCTGTTCACTGCTGTTAAGCTACCTTATAAACTGCCCCAGTCAACTGAGTAATCTATTTCTACTGCTTTGCATGGCAGATTTGTCTAAGATCACCCTATTTACATCTATATGTGCCTGAATATGGGTATGTTGATATATGCATATTAATTACAAACTTGCCTACGTTAGTCTTGCAAAAGACACTATGATCAGCTAAATGTTTGAAAGCTGCGTGAAATCACAGAATCACAAAATTGGAAAACATTCTGAGTTGGAACAGACCTGCTAACATCATCAAAGTCCCTCTTCTGGCCCTTCAAAGGACAACCACAGTCACACCACATACCTGAAAGGGCTGTCCAAATGCTTCTTAATGCTTCTGTCAAGCTTGGTGCTGTGACCACTTCTCTGGGGAGCCTGTTCCAGTGCACAACCACACTCTGCGTGAAAAACCTTTTCCTGGTATCCAACCTAAACCTTCCCTGATACAACTTCAGGCTATTTTCTCTGCTCCTGTTACTGGTCACCAGAGAGAAGAGATCAGTGTTGTCCTCTCCTCTTCCCCTCTCAAGCAAGTTCCAGACTGTGATGACGTCTCCCCTCAGTCTCCTGTTCACTAGGCTGAACAGACCAAGTGACCTCAGCCACTCATAGAGCTTCCTCTTGTTAGGGATATAGTTAGTAATTCGTGCCGATAAAATAGAAACTTCTATAAAGTATATGAATCAAACTGGCTGTACAAAGGGGAGATAGGGATTAAATTCTCGAAACTCTGGCAGACTGCCACGGGAATACCATGTCATTTACATACTAAGGAAACCTCAGCTGCACAGGAGATGGTCGTTCATGGTTGCATGACCCAGAGATGATGGCCCACAAAGATACCCGTCTGAGATAACAAGGGCCATCAACACCTGCCACCTGAATACAGGATTCCGGGAATCGGGGAGAAGAATTAATCTATTCCCGGATGAAGGCTTTGTGCAGTTCAGACTGCAGAAAAGAACCAACTTGAATATGAAGAACTCTAAAAGGAAAGAAAGGGACTCTGCTGCGGGCGGAATAAAGAGTATAAGAACTGCTCCCTCGGAACAGCCAGTGTGGACAGAGGAGGATTTGGTACAATAGAGGCCAGATCTACGTCCACCCAGCCTATCTCCGGGGGGTGTTGTGCTGTCAGTTTGATTGTTGGCTGTTGGGACTGTATTGCGGTCCTTTCTGGTGTATTTCAATACCTCTCTGAATAATCTTTTCCATAACTTTACCAGGCACTGAATTGAGACTGACAGGCCTGTAGTTTCTGGGGTCCTTGCCCATCCTGGAAATTGGGACAATGGCCAACAGCTTCAACCGGGACTTCTTCCGAAGGCCCCTCAGACTCACCTAGAGTGGTTTTACAATGTTGTCAGGTAGCTCTGATGATTTTTGGATGAATCTCAATAGCCTCCACAGACTTACAGGGATTTTAGGGAAAGAATTATCTTGGATGATGTCAGTTTGGGATCAATATAATTTTCAAATATCAAAAATATGCATGATTTGGAAAGTGACGATATATTCACAGCAATATGCAATTAGACATATATTATTTTCTGTACTGCAGCATTCTTTCCAGGCGAAGTTCATGGATTTTGAATGTCCTTAACACAGGAAATGCAAAAGCCTGACTTTTTGAAGACTGAACGGGAAAACCTAAGGTAGACCTAAAACTTAGGTTGAGAAAGATCTGGTGTTAGCGTATTGAGCTGAGTTTTGCTGCATCGGAGTTCCAAGCTAGTGAAGAGTCAATCAAAATTTGGAAGAATATGTTATGATACTTATAATTTATATAAAAATAAAATAAAAATTGTTGCAAACTGACAGGATTTAGTCCAAATGAAAAATTTTTGCACAAGAACAAATAAAAGCTATGACTGTATGAGCATGAAGTAGGTCCAATCTGAAGTTTAATACAGTTGTTAGTAATACAGCAGTTGATGTTGTTGTCATAACACAACTTTCATCTTTGTGAGCGGAAAGGGCAAGCCCAAAAGGTATTTTGGTGCTAAATGATCACTCAAGTGTAAAATTTGGACTTCAGCTACCTGGTTCCTAGCCCTCAAATCCAAAACTATACATAAAGTTCCTTTTTAGATGTATCTGCACACTCTACAAAGAAATCCCAAACCAAACTTGCTGACATGTTTTCTCCTCTTTGACAATAGACCATGAAGATAGACTGTTAAATATTTTACTTGTACTTTCTCTTACTTTCTTTGAAAAATAAATTCACAGTCTGCAAATTTTAAGCTGTTCAGCACTCTGTATACAATGATAAAAAATTTTAGTCAATTTTATGAGACAGACATTACCTAGCCTGGCATTCAAATAGGGTCAGCTTTTCTGTCCTTTACCAAGAAACTTGGAAACTGACTTATTCTTCATTATATTACACAATGGAGATGATTTACTAGTTTTGGCTTCCTGTCTTAGTATGTTTGTTACCATGCCAAGATTAGAGAGTTACTCAGATTGATGAGCACAGAGGTATCCTGAAACACTAACAATCTGAACCATGTTCTTCACTGGCTTCTGTAGGACTCTCTAAGTAACTCATTTGAAGCTAGGATTTACATTCTAATTTGAAAGTAGATAGCTGAGTTTTATCATCTGGAAACATACGGTGGAATACCAGCACCAGCTTCTGGCTTCGTAATTGCAAGGAAAGTCATGGACTTCATATAAGATTGACTTATCTTCCCATAAATGGAGAAATCTGTAATATCAGACTCAGATATTTAGCTTATTTCCATGAGGCCAACTAAAATTGTCTTCAAAAGAAGCGCATGAGAAGTCAGGTTAGAGAGAAAAATAATACCTTATTTTAAATAGAGCAAGAAACTTTGTTTAAGATCAAAACTGAGGTCATAAAGAGGTTAATATGGGCTTAGCAGGCAATACAGCTGCTGTGTACTCTATTTTGCCTATGAATAGAAAGGAAGCTTTTGTTTCCACTGCTTTTACTCCCTGTATGTTCCTAAGTAGTTTCTTCACTCTGGTACTTAAATTTATACATATATATTTGGCAGCCAGATATTTACTTTAAAATATATGATTTGAGAAATTAACAGTATGACACAGGTTTAATAGGAGGAATCTCTTGAAAAATTATAATTCTGAATTCATATGTTCTTACAGTGGCAAAACCAATGTCTTGTGTCATGTACTGTAATGGCAATTTATTTTTTGTAGAGAAGGACTCAAAACCAGAGCAAATTCTAAATTATTTTAAAACAGAGGACCTAAGGAAATAAGCATGTTTTTTAAAGGAGCTAAATTGAGAAGAAATCAAATAAATAAGCCCTCCTCAGTACTATGTTCCTTTCTGGTTCTACAATGACCAGTCAGAGAACAAGGCAATCAAGGCTTTTTTTGCAATGCACTCCAGAAAAAAAAAACCCCTCTAGAAAAAGATGTATTCTAGAGATAAATGGAGAGGACTGCCCAGAATAAATCCACCAAACAGAAGCATGGAAAAAAATCTAATTCCATAATTCAGAGGCTACCAAGTGGATTTACCTTAGGGAATTGCGCTTCTACTAATTTTCAGTAACTCTGTAGCCCAGTTCAGCCTCTATGCTTGAAAAATAACAGCGTTTTAACAGGGCTATTGCCTGTACACATGGAACTGTTTGTTTAAAATTAGGCCAGTAAATATTGATGGGGATAAATGTTCCTGCACTTAACTGTGGATGGATATAACAGCAGGTACTAATTGACACTTATATTTGTGCTTGGTTTGGAAGCCCTGAACATCCAGTATTGCCTTCCGCACTGTTCACATTGCAAAGTACCACTGATCACAAAGATCAGTTTGGGAAAGTGTTGTAGCAAAGGTTAAATCAAACCATTCAGCAGAAATATAGCACATCTAAATAAAGAAACAAACGCATTTACAGTGCTCAATAGAATACATATAATTGTCCTTTGACAATTATATTTTTTTGAAACTGCATCTGTCACAATTTCTTATTATTCCAATATTAAGTTCCACCTTTTGTCTCCACATACTTTTCAAATTGTCATCTTGAACGACAAGATTTTGAAAGCCAGGTATGCACTGGAGGAGAACTGGCTTTTCATTATTTTCTATTAATTTTACTTTTTAAGCTTTTTTTGTGAATCAGAATGTTTGTGAATTCTTCTGTGTGTTATACATCACCAGGAGAAAATAGTTTGTTCACATCCAGACTGCTGATTTATTAGGTGAGACAATCTGGTTGATCAGGTAAGGAGGACCTCATATATGATCATATAGTGTGCTGCGTCATTTTACTCCGACTTACTCTTTGCAAACTTGATTTGCCCAAGATGCATCAAGGTAAAAAGTCAGACAGTTCAGCTCAAGAAGGCCTTTTAAGTGAAATGTGCAGCACACGTTAGGGGAATGTAATCCTCATGGGGCAATATTCAGGGTGGATTAAAGAAGAAAGGCAATGGGCTCTGTCTCTGCGAGCAGCTGTATGCCTGACGTTCTCTGTGACTTGTATAGGTAAGTGGTGCATAAAACAACCATTTAATTCCATAATGTGAATTATCTCTGGCTTGATAAATGATTGCTAAAGATGCTCTTCTTCTCTCTGTGGGAACAACACTTAAAATGCCTGGAAGTCATATCAAATAAAAAAACATGCTGCAGGGTCTCCTTGACAGGCTCTGAATATAATGTCCATATATCAAAGACCTCTGACAATGCCTATCACTCAGTCTGGACACAGGGAATATGGGACTCCAGGCAGATGGGAGCTGAAACCAAAGTTCCAAAACCCTTCTTTATGCAAGTGATTAGGTGCAGCTGTTTTGCTTCACATTTTGGAACACTTGAACTCTGCAGTCTGACACATTTTTATTGGATTGTATGTGTAGAGGGTAAAAAAACAGTGTCATGCCCTGGCTAGATGGCAGATGTGGGAATAAAGAAAAGTCTCCATTAAGAGAAAAAATAAGGGAGAAAAAGATTTCAGAAAAACCCACAAATTGAGACGAAAGAGGAAGAAATTAAAGGGAGGCTATCAGAGCAAGTAGAATATATTAGTCTGTTTTCCTAAGATATGGGGAGTTAATTCTACAAAGATTTCCCTCAAATGTTACAAAACGAATAAATTTACTCTTTAAAAAACATCTTTGCACTTTTAAATCTGCCCAAAGGTAGGGAGTTTTTAGAAACTCTAATGCCTCCTCTACATTTTCACATTTTGTAAAATATCATAATTAACAGTATTTCAGGAGGAAATCTCCTTCAGCTCAGATCAACAATACATAAGTGCTAGCCTACAGAGGCTAAATTATATGAAAAAGGCAAGCCTAACATTTTTTTAAACTGTCTTAGTGGCCTTAATTTTCCTAGCTACAGGCCTGTATTTTAAAAAGAGTTTCTCAGAGAAGCCTCTTTTATAAATTGATGAAACCCTTTTATTCTACATCTTTGGTCAAATATTAGCTATTTAAAGCCTAATCCTCCTGCACAGAAGTCTATGGGGCATTTTCCATTGGTTCCCATAAGACCAGGATCAGTGTTTTCAGTGACAACTTCTTATTGATGCTGCCAAAGAAATTATGGCAGCATGGCTTATTTTAAAAAAGAAAAAAAAAAAGTATTAATTCACAAGGATACTTAATGGAGGAATATAGCAATTCAATTTATGAGAAGTCTGAAATGTAATTAGAAAGAACCCTGTATTTGCAAAGAGGATATATATAAGAGGAATTTGTATGAAGGAATTACAGAAAAGTTTACTGTCTCTACTGTTTACCAGCAGAGAGCTTTAGTTGACAAGAACTCTTTGGGTTCTTTCTGTTGCCTTTTTATGACTGCAAAATGTTTTAGTAGAGGTGCTTCTCTGATTCACTGTGCAATTCAGAGGAGAAATTTTATTGGGCATTCCGACTGTCCTGGATGTCCTGATCAAGAAGCATTTCTGGATGTCCATTTCCAGAAGGAGAAGCCCCTGCCTCCTGGGTTGGCAAACTTTCTGAGAAACAGACATTCTTTGACTGGGGTGAATTCCCTCCACCATGAGAGCTGCAGGGTGGCTGGAAAGAGAATTTATTTAAATGAGCTTCCCGTTTGCAGAAAAGCTTTACTGGGAATTAAAACCTCAATGCTTTTTTGTTCAGGGTGCCAAACCAGGACATTCATCTCCACTACTGCAAAGGTGTGGGACATTTTCACCCTTCAGAACAGCAAATGCTGTCTGTATCTATAAGTAATAACAACAGTCACACTCTTTTTTTACCTAAAGTAAGAATTGTGTGTGGGAGACAATAGATTTCATCTGCTGTGCTTTAAAAGTTGTGATCTCTGAGCCCTTCTTCCACTCACACATTCAGCTATTTGAAAAGAAAGCCCTAAGAGTTTCATACATCAGAAAGTAAAGCTGACCTCTCTTTTACTTCCAAATAAAAAAAAAGTTTTCTTATTCCCCAATTATATCAAGGTTTCAAAACAGGTTAACACCTACTGCTGGCTATGGGAGAAATACAAAAAGGCCAAGGGGCAAGTGTGATATGAGTAAAATTTTTGTCTTGTGAAGAAAAATAATTTTCTCTCTTGTCATAATTTTGAAGGCTCATTTGGGAGGGAGATGTTCTAAAAAAAAGTATCATACTTGATACCCTTCTTGAAAACCTGTGTGTAAGTATATAATTAAAGCAACACATCCTCTGATGTCATGACCGTGAGAGGTTCAAAAATGATCTGAAATCATGATTGAAGAAGACGAAAAGAAAATTGTGCACATTTTAAAATGTTTTTTTCCCATGTGATCCTGCTTTTAAAACAATTTTAAGGGATGGGGAGGGGAAAAAAAAGAGGAAAGAGAAGGGAAAGGGAAAGGAAAGAGAAAAGCAAAGAGAAGGGGAAGGGAGGGGGGAAGAGGAAGGGAAAATGGAAGGAAAAGTGGAAGGGAAAGAAGTCCACAAGTAGACCAAAGCAAAATAATCTTAATTGGTTGTAGGCCAAAAGAGTAGCAGTATAGAAAAGAGGTCCTGTAAAACCCAGTTCTATAAGATCAGACCCAGAAACAAATATATGGATTTTTTTATCTCCATTGAGATAAAAAGTTGAGAAGGACAGTATTAAATAATCCAGAATTGGCAAGAAAATTTCAATTCAGCATAAAACATCTTCATTAAAGAAAATGATACCCTAAAACTGGTAAGACATTTGATCAGTTTCATATTGCACTAAAATTTCTCAGACAGGCTAAGGAGAAGAAATTGTGCTCTTTAAGATACTCAGTGGGAGAGGAGAGAGATGGTATACTGATGGTGCCAAGCCAAATACTGTCTTGGAAGGAGGTAAAAATGGTGAAAACTGATCTGTTGATGGAGAGGAAAGAAGAAAAAAAACTGAGAGAAAGATTTCAATATAAAGATGACAACAAAGGGGCTAGAAATTGAAATTTTGATGTTAAAAAAACAAATATAGAAAATATACGGGTAGCTGCAGACCTTTGACCATGTAACACTGCAGAAGTCTGAGGTAGCTCCAAGACAAATTTCTGAAGATCTTTGAGGAATGAGAGCTTCTTCCTGGTATTGTATATGGCCTTACTGGAAAGGCACTGTAGATCTATGATTAATAACTAAAAAAATGCAAAAATAGAACAGAAACACAAAAAAGGCTTATGAAGTAATTGGAAGACATAAACACATCTGATCTCTGCTGAGGTTAATCTCTCATAGAATTTGAGGAATCAGCTGTTACTTGAACTTTGGATGGGAAGATTCTTGGACAGAACCCTTTAAGTAGAGTAACAGAAGATTGTGAAAGCTGCAGAAGAACTTTGCTCATGGATGGAAGTATAGTGAGAAGGCAGTAAGGAGGGAGATGAATCATGGGTATGAAATGTTCATCATTGTGGTGTATGTAGGATGCTCTGAAATGGTGACTCAGGCCCCAGCAGAGCCTTGAAACGGGGTTGTCAGTGCTGTAGGGCTTGTTTAACTTTAGGATTTGCTATAAAGTATCACACTAAAGTTTGCTTTCCTATGGATGCAAAAATCTCAGTGTTGATTTGGAAAAGTCATTTTAACATTTCTACCTCTTATAGTTCAACTGAAAATTGGAGATGCTTGAAGGCAGACAGAGAGGAGAAGTGTCTAAGTTAGATACAAATGTTCCACTTTTTTTTCAAAACTTCTTATGCTCATCTTTCTTTTATTACAAGACCTTCTTTCTTTCATATGTTCTTAATTTTTTGTTTTTCTGAACTGTTTCTTCATCTTTTCCAGTGTTTCTTTTTTATTTATACCAGCAAGCCTCATTGTTTAAACTAATTTTTTATAAATTTCCCACTAATTTTTTCTTAGCTCTACTTTAGTAGATACATTTCCACTTTGTTCTTATTCTTCTCCAGCTTCGCTAACTCTCCTTTATCACACGTTTTTCCTTTATTTCTCTTTTATTTTCTTCACTTTTTCACTTCATTATCCATGCCAGAACTTCAGCAAAAGATCAAAAGGGAAAATCCATTACATAAATTAGAGCTTTAAATAAAATAAAAGGCTTAAAAATAAAAGGTTTTGCAGTAGCCACAGTTACTAAGAGCATTTAATAGTTGGAAATCTGTAGATTTTACTAGTTAAAAAACTTAGGTAATCACCACAGACAACATAGTAAAAATTGCTTTTCTTAACACAAGCTTATTCGAAGTAACACATCTCTTGTAGGCTTGTTTTTCATTAATATGAAATGAAAACATAAAACTTTTTGCATCTTTACTGTAAAATATGGCTTCAGACACAAGTTAAATGAATTAGTATTATTTTTTCCTAGCCCTAGAATATAATAGCTTTTCACTTTCTTTGAAAAGGCAGAAGTGAGAACATTTATGATTATGGTTAGAGAATGAATACTATTCCATACAGCTTGGTTTAAAGGATGTAATCACCCATGTGTTGCTGCTATCACTAGAATTGCAATACTCTGCAAGCTCACAATCCAGTATGAGATATACTGCAGAGATATAGTATGTCTGCATGGAAATATTATTCTCACATTCCTTAACTGTGTTCAATAATCACATTTTAAAACTTTTTAATTGATTACTATTTAGTGTTTGGCAATTAAATGATTGTAGCTAAACATCCATTCAAGTTAATTATCTGTAGATTGTGGTGGTCACTTTTGGTAAGTTTTTCACTGTGTTCAGGACAGGGCATTTTCCAATTTCTTAATGGGCTACATTTATAAATGGAACTACAGCAAATCTGTTATTGTGTGTATTACAGAATAATCATTCATATGACAGCAGTCTTATTAGAGGTTGTTATGAACAACATTGTGTGGGTTACATTTGGGATGTCAGTGTATTACTCTCACTTACACCAGCTGAGGATTAGGATGTATGTTTGATCACAAGGAATGGCAACTCCTTTAGATGCATCAAGACTTTTAAGGTATAGAAGCTTATCGGATTTAAAAAACAATGTTTCTGGGAACATTGTTCCCAGAAGATAAGAATAACTGAAGATGACAGTATTTCCCCGTAGTCATATTCATGTAGAGATTGATCCTGCACAGAAGGACTAGTGGTGAGGTCTTAAAGGAATTCCATTAGTGCAAAATAAAGTTTGAGAACTAAATGAAAATTAAAATTAACTGCTCTTGTCAAGTAGCTTTCCCTGTGTTCTCTGTGTCCAATGAATGTAATATAAATTTTGAAAATATTTCTTGAAAAAGTGCAATTCCATCTATATTTGATTATTATCCTCTGCTGGACCAGCATGGTTTACAAACACTAACCCTTTGGCAATGGCAATATGTCATATAAGCCATTCACAGAAACACAGGATGTTAATGGAAGCTGAATCTACAAATCTTTCAAGGTCAGCAGGGAAGAAGCTACTCTGATTTCATGTACTAGAGCTGACCAAGTTACAGGTTTTGATGCATACATGGTTTTGAACCAGCATATCATTGCACTGCTCTCTTGGCAACAGCCTGGTGTTTGTGTCCTGGGTTGCCAGGCAAATTGTTTTCTGTTTACCTTCTGCATGGCAGCTGTCTTCTGTTAAGTGGACGGTTTTCCTTATTGCTTCCACAGCCGGGGAGACATCTGCTGATAACAGGCTATGGAATGTCACTGCAGGACTGAGAAGAACTACAGCATCCCATTGTGAGATGCTCCGCCCAGAGGGAGGAGCCAAGCATTCCTACTCAGGTATAATGTGGAGATTCTGGAACACTAGCATGGCTTCTCCACTGGGTTTCCCAGAGGAACAGCTGCTCTCTTCTTCTGGATCTTCAGAGAAGACTACACCCTTCTACAGGATCCCTGCTCCAACAGAACCACACCTGATATTCTAGGAGGGCTGCAGTCACAATTCCAATTGGACTGCTACCAGTACCCTGACCAACAGGGTGTTAGGTTGTGTTCTGACTCTGTCAGTGTTGTTTTAGTTTACTGCATTTTTATTTTATAATTTTATTGTCTTCCCTATTAAAGAACTGCTATTTGCCACAGAGCTCCTTAATTTAAAATTTATGGCAATTCGGAGTTGGGCAGGGGTTTATATTTTCCATTTCAGGGGAGGCTCCTGCCTTCCTTAGCAGACACCTATCTTTTCAAACCAAGACAGATTGGGAGCAGACACTGGTCCTTTCCTGTGATGGAGCTGTAATGTACACCTCACTGCCTTGAGCATCTTTGCATGCTCCCCTCTCCAGAAGTCATCTGACACAGAACATTCAGGTTTTATGGCTCTTAACTTTCAATAGGTGCTACAGGAATAAATGTGTTTGGTTTTTTAAATGAATATATGCTTTTGAAATGAAAGTAATTAAGACACTTCTATGCATCTTAAGGAGTTTGTTACTGTGTTATGCAGTTCTTTACAATGGCAATGTCAAGATTTCACTCATTAGTTTGATCCAAAATTGCAGTGTGTGAGTCCATATAAGTATGTCTGTTGAAACAAGGATGTTGACTAGAACAACTAAAACATGTCAGTGAAAACAATAGCTGCAGAACTGGTATTTTTATTTGTGATTTTGAAAAATGCAGAGTGGAAGCATGTCTTCACTTGCCTCTCTTGTAGCTGAATCTTGAATTAGATGTAGTCATGTGTGATGTCTTGTGTGTTGCTTAGAAAACAGCCTCTGAGTTTCTTAAGTCTTTTCAAGCTGTCTGTAAGAGCTCATTCAAAATGTGAGTTTTGCATAGGTACCCAACCAAGCAGGGCCAGAGATGATACAGGAACAGCAGCTTTACCTACTGGATGCAGAGGGCCAGAAACAAACTCAGAGTCATATATTAGTCAGATGTACACTAATTCTTTGTCTTATGTTTTCATCTGTATGTATGATAAATTTTGAGCCTTAAGCTCTCAATACTTAACATATCTTCATCAGTAACGTCTCCTGTCTCATCAGCACAGGGAAAATTATATCTCACCATGTATTCTGCTGAGCCATGGTCACTAGACTTGTCAGAGTAAGCTCAGGTGAAGATTTCCACCATGACAAACAGAAAAGTATCTGCTTTGGGTAGATGCAGAAAATGTATCCTGAAAGAACAAAGAAAAGCAAAGCGTGTAATGTGCCCAGCTTCTCTAGGTTGAACCATTTCTATTAATTCTATTAAAGCAGGGTTAAAACAGGAACAGGTTTTTGGTGCCAGGAACTATTGCTGTTGGTAACTGAAGCATGTGTAGAAGAAGTACTTGTAGAGTTAGATTTTGTGATTAGAAGTGAAGAAAATTGTGGTGACCACAGGCTGGGTCAACCCACTTTAGAAATATAAACATCTTGTTTATGATTTACTAAAATCCAGAGGGAAAAATAAACTGTGACTATTATATTCAGTCTTTGTTAAAATTTAAAAATATGTACACAAGGAATTTATGAAGAAAACATGCCTAAAAATTCATTTTCTAGTAGTATTTTGTCTCCAAACATGAGGTGAGCCTGTTTTCATGTACAGCATTAGAATATTTTTTAATATTTGC
Organism: Passer montanus; assembly: GCF_014805655.1. Classification (NCBI taxonomy): domain Eukaryota; kingdom Metazoa; phylum Chordata; class Aves; order Passeriformes; family Passeridae; genus Passer; species Passer montanus. Next base: position 1,066,685 of record NW_024374479.1, read on the forward strand.
TAATGGATAGACCTAACATATCTTGAATAGTTTTGTTGCTTTTATACAAGTAGCATTGGCTTATGGCTTCATGTTATTGTTGTTTTGCATGGAGTGACTACATCAGTGGACAAAGGAATTGCTACAGATTGCATTTATCTGGATTCATATAAAGTCTTTGACACAGGCTCCCACAATATTGCTTTGTTTAATTTGAAGAGAAATGGATTTGATAGGTGAACTATTAGATATCTGTTGGATGGTCTCATCCAGGAGGTAGTGATTAATAGCTCAGAATCTTGATCAGTGAAGAGTGGTGTCCCTCAGGACTCCATACTGGGACCAGTGCTGTCTAATATCTTTATTAATGACATTGACAGAGGGATTGAGTGCACTCTCATCAAGTTTGCAGATGAAGGGTGCACTTGACACTCCTGAAAGTTGTTCAGAGGGACCTGGACAAGCTTGAGAAGTGGCCCATGAGAAGATAATGAAGATTAATAAGACCAAGTGCCAGGTGCTGCACCTGGGTTGCAGATATCAACTGCAGATGTCTAAACAGGTTGGGGAATGAGGAGATGGAGAGCAGCCCTGCCCAGAAGGACTTGGGCATACTATTGGGTGAAGGTTGGCATTGTGCCCTTGCAGCCCAGAAAGCCAAATGTGTCCTGGGCTGAATCTAGAGTAGAGTGGTCTGCAGGTTAAGGGAGGGGACTCTAACATGTTAATCAACTGTCATGAGATGAGACCTCACCTAGGGTGCTGTACCCAGCTCTGGCATTCCCAGCATAGGAGGGACATCAGCAACTCTCCAACAGGGAGTGAGTCCAGACGAGGCCACCAGGGTGATTAGAGAGATGGTGCATGTCTCCTAAGAGCAAAGTCTAAGGGAGTAAGGCATGTTCATCCTGGAAAAGAGGCTGCAAGTATAACCTATTGTGGCCTTCCAGTACCTAAAGGAAGTCTGTACAACAGATGGATAGACTATTTACATTGTAGTGACAGGACAAGAGGTAATGGCTTCAAGATGAAAGAGATTAAGGTTCGATTAAATATTGGAATAAATTTTTTATAATGAGGGTGGTAAGGCACTGGAAGAGGTTGCCAGAGGGGTTGTAGATGCCCCAGCCATGGAAGCATTCAGGTCAGGTTAAATGGGGCTCTGAGCAGCATGAACAAGTGAAGGGTGTCTCCACCCATGGCAGAGAGGGTGGAATTAGATGATTTTTAAGATCCCTTGACATAAGTCCCTCTCCAGCTCTCACACAGACCCTCTTTATTACTTGAAGCTGCTTTAAGTGCTCTCCAGAACCCCAAGTCTCTCAGTCTGTCTTCAGAGCAGAAATGATCCAGGCCTCTGATTATCTTCATGGCCTCCTCTAGACTCCAACAGTTCCACTTTCTTCTTACGTTGGCCTTCCCACAGCTACACATAGTACTCAAGGTGGGTGTTTGTGAAAGCAGATTAGAGGGAGAATTACCTTCCTTCTGGCCATGTTAGTTTTGATACAGACTAGGACACACTTTGTTCTGGGCGGCAATATCACATTGCTGGGTTGTGTTAAGGTTCATATTCAGCAACACACCAAGACCTCCTCCTCAGAACAGCTTTTAATCCATTCTAGGCCCAACCTGAATTGTGTTTGGGATTTCCTTGACCAATAGGTAGGACCTTGCGCTTGGCCTTGTTGAACTTCATAAGGTTCACACAGCTCACCTCTAAAAACTGTCAAGTTTCCTTTGTAGCGAGACCATACAGACACTCCTGACACTTTTAGTGATCTATCCATCTGTATTGGGTCTGACCAAGATACAGTTCACAGCCCTCACAGTGCTGTGCTTTGCATCAGTAGCTGGAAGGGTGTTGATAACAGACCAGTGTTTTGGCTAATGCCAAGCAGCACTGTCCCTCTGACATTCCTTCCTCCATCCTTCCCCCAAAAGGGATGGGAGTGGGCAAGATCCTGGGAGGGAACACAACCAGGCCAGCTGACCCAAATTAGCCAAAGGGATATTCCATACCATATGACATTAGCTCAGATATATAAGCTAAGGTAGAGAGGAGATGGAGAGGCGGAGAGGCAGGCGGGGGGGCCACTCATGACTTTTCAGTGTTTGCCTTCTGGAGGAGCTGTTATGCATGCTGAAGCCCTGCTTCTCAGGAAGTGTCTGAACATGGCTGCTGATGGGAAGGAGAGACTGACTTTTCTTCTCTTTAGCCCATGTGTGCTCAGATCTTTGCTTATTTCTTTCTTTTGCTATAATAAAACTGCCTTATCTCACCCTGCTGGTTGTTCTCCAACTTATTCTCTCCCCTGTCCCAGAGGGAAAGGGAAACTTATTGGGCACCTGGCACCCAGCCAGAGTTAACCTGATACACCATCAAATCTATTCCTCACCATTTTAGAGAAAAAGATGTAATGCAGGACAGTGGTAAGTGCTTTGTGCAACTCCAGGCAGAGGATATCTGTTGCTCTTCCTTCATCCACCAGTGCTGAATCCCTGTTTTAGAATGCATCATGCTTATTACATAAGAATCAATACATTTAGCAGTAGATATTCTACAATTCTCTTCTTTTGACTGTAGTCAGAATACTCAGTCCTTTTTTGTTGGGACAGTCTCTGATGGGGCTTTTATTTTAGTGCTTAATCACACTACTTTATGACCAGTTCATGGTTTATTCTTAATGGAAGCCCCCCAAAAATTTGCAAATGGACATTTAAGACCTTAAAAATGGCAATGAATACAATCAAGCTATGAGTTAGAAACTAAGAAAAAGGCAAAGGTAAGTCACAGCAAGTCCCACAAACCAAGATCCTCCAGATACAAGAGAGCTAGAGGAAGACACATAGAGTGTCTACTGAAAACATCAACGGTGGTATTTAATAGAAACTACTAGGAAAGTACCAGTTTGCATCTGAGTTCAGTAGGTGAAGACAGATCAAGATCCTAATAACAGTGTAACACTTTTTCTGAGAAAGCAGTGTGGATGTGGCTGTGCTGCTTTTCAGCATCATTAGATATGCAATGGTTGGTTTAGCCTGGTTATCTGTTTCAGTAATTCTGTACTGCTTCACTGTTTCCCAGACAGATTTCCATGGCTTCCATCCCACCCCACTACTGAATATGTTCACATTTATTTGAAAAGAAGTGTGAGCTGAAATGTGTGCTGCTTCCAGCTGTGGGGCTGTGTTATTTCATGTACATAAGTCTCTCCAGTCCAGCACATTAACACAGGAAATTTAAGAGAGTCTTTCTTTTCTCATGTCAAATTCATGGATTTTTTTTTTTTAGTTAATAGTAGGGTTGTCAAATTAATGAAACTATTTTAGTTAATAGTAGGTTGATTCCAAAATAATTACATTATAGATTTCTTTATATGATGCACGATGGAAATGAGAAGGGAGACTTCAATCTCTTGAAGGCCAGCATTTCTAGGTACAATTGTTTTCCCCATATTGTTCCTACTTCAGAGAAAATATGCCTCAAATGCATCTAACCTACCCTATTATCAGAGCTTCAGATACAATGTTTTCAGGCACATGGTGTGATTGTTGGAGTGTCCTACATAGGGTCAGCAGTTGGACTTGATGATCCCAATGGATCCCTTTGAACTCATATATTCTATGATTCTATGGTTATAAGTAATGCATTCCAGCATTCTAATTTCTTGAGGAACAAATAGTGTCCTGAGATGGCACAAAATTAAATATTCAGAAGATAATTGTGTTTGTTGAGCTCTTATTTGCAAGCCTTGAAGAGAAGGGGCATATATCATCCACAGAACTTTGAGGGTAAGTTTATTGGTTTATTAATCTTATTATAGTATCAGAACATAATAATTTGAATGACTTGGTAATGTGATTTGGTAATTTTTTGATGGCAATTCTGATGGTAATTTGGTAATTCTCTTCTGATGAACAGAAGAGACAGATTAACTGTACCATAAATTGTAATAAACGAATTTCTCACTGCAGCTTTAGAAACCAAATCACATGCAGTTTCAATTATTTCACATTTGGCAGTCATTCTTTCCAATGGAACAAGAAGAATTAACACAATAATCTGAAAGAAGCTTATAACAACATGGTTGACAGAAGTTCTTTCTATTGAGAGATATTTGACATTACAATGACATTTTTGTTTTAACCATACCAAATCATGCAACTAAAACATTTTGATTTGAATGTCTTAAAAATACTTCCATAGTTTTCATGTCCTGCTAGTATATTAAATTATTATCAGTAAAATAAAGTAGTATTATTTAGATATAAATATATGAAAAATAATGGGCAGGAGGGATTAACAAACACTGATGAGAATGAGCTCTTCTGAATTAAGCAGTGCTATAAATTGGAGACACCTAGTAGAAGAATGATGTTATAATTGGTGCTGCATCCAGTAAGGTCTTGGCTTCATAAAGAGCTCTTCGCTTGGAGATTCCCAAAAACGTGAAAGAATCTGTAAATATCATAGTTATATTTTGCAGGTAATGAATGGCTAGACTGAAGCTGAGAAACAAATCAAAGAAAAAGAATAATCTGTGTAAGTGTTGGGATTAAAAGTTCCTGTCTTTTCTGCCCATCCTACAAAACCCAGAAACATTAAATAAATGGAAGTAGTATTCTTTCTTCTTGATTTCTACCATGTATATTTTAGTTCATTTTGGTCTGCTGTTCCATCCATTATAATGTTATGCATGCAACATTGTCCTCTGCATGCTAATTTATGAACAGAGTGTCTGGATAACTTGCTCAACTCTTTTTCATTAATTGGATGAAAAGCTATAAAAGATCAATTGATGTACTGTGAAAGTTTTACAGTGGAAGATGTGTGTCTCACAATCCCTCTTGCCCCCAAAAGCTGAAAGTGGGTAGTTGTCCTTGCAAAGAAACTTCCTCCTACAGTGGGACTATAGCTTGTTGGAAAGGGTAGCCATTTATCACAGTCCTAAATGAAAGCATTCCTTGGACACAAATGTCTTTTTCTTCCTTTGTCTGATTACTGAGGGGAAAAGTGAGAAGGAAATGTCAAAACAGTGAAAGAGTGGTGTCTAGAGAGCAGTCACTTTGGAGCTCAACCAGCTTTTGTGAAGGCCTGGATGATTTGTCAAATGGTTGTGGCATAAGTCAAGCCCTGAGGTTGAAAGGTCTTGACCTAAGGAGTGTTGAAATCAGGCAGTATAAGCAAGAGGGCTGCTAGAAATTTCAGCTGTAGTGGAGATGAACAATGATGGGTGCTGGACACAACAAAACTAATCTGCATAATTCAGGTAAGGAATTTTATTGAATCTGACAAGTATGTGACAGGCTGAGAAAGAGAAAAGAACATGCTCTTGCTGGGAACCTTCAAAGCTCTTGTTAAGGTATGTGGAAATAAATGACAGCTAATCTCTTACTAAAAAAACTGTAAACAATACCATTTTACAGAGGGCTCACCCATGACCTTTTCATAGATCAGGCTATCCACTTTCAGGCCAGGCCACAGAACTTATCACAAACAATGCAGTGAATTCATATTGTGGAAGAAGAGCTTTACTTCTCCCAGATGCTTCACATAGAGTTGCTACTGGCCTTGTCAGGTATGGTTCGGCAGAAAGACTATCACTTAAATCTGGAGCATAACCCCTCCTGGAAAATGGAATAATGACATGGAGATTTTTCAAGAGAAGTTGTTTGTTTTGGTTTGGTTTTATTGGATTGTTTGTTTTGTTTTAGACTTTTTTCTTTTTTACGGTTTTGGCTTGCGTAGGTCATACTGCACTACAAATCTCAAGCTAAAATGTCATAAGGTGACAAGACAACTTTTCTATACTGAGACCTGCTGATGTTGTTAAAGTGACCAAGACTAATAAAATCCTGTGTTAAACTTGACATGTTAAATTTCCCTGATTAAAAATAAAAAATTTGTTAACCTTTTGCCTCTCTTTTAAGTCTTCTCTAGGTAAACAGTAGTGTTTAAAGAAAGTATATGGTTTGTGCTTTCAAAATAGGTATTTTGAAATTCTGACTGCCAGCTTTAAAGAATAAAATCTTTGTATTCAGCTTTATTTCAAAAGCACTAACCTTAATGCACATACAACCCAGAAGCAATGGTTGAAAATTAATCTAGCCTTTGTATGATGTTTAACATCATCCAATAGAATAAAAAATGACCTTGCAGGCAAGCATGAGCTTTCTTTTTGTGAATATCTGTATTCTTGACGGATCTTTCTGAATACAGAATTCTTTACAAAAGGTAGAATTTGATAGCTATATAAAGAGGTTTCTTGCCAGATGCAAATCTCTAAGCCTGACAAAAAAACATTTTATTGTACAGGCTGCTGAATGATTGGGAGGAAAGCTCAAAATCTAGACAAACATAGTACAAATGTGACTTTCAGGAACAGAAATTCAACTCTTCAACTCTTCAAATAAATACAAAAACAAAGATTAGGCTGACTTTGTTGAGCATAAGACACAAATCCCCAAGCACTTCTCTGGATTACTGGTACAGTGATTTCTGCAGCGTATAGCACACGTATATGTTTTTTACCAGTGTGTGGATCTTTCAGTCTAATGGAAAGAGTCCTTGCTGGATCAGTCGTGGATCTTGATTTTATAAACAGTCAATGCATAATTCACAAGGCTTAATGAAGATTCCAATTCATGACAGCCAACTGGCTCCATAGGTCACACCTTCCGGTCTCATATAAATAAAGAATGAGATACTGGAAAGCATACCAGCTGAACCTCACTGAGTGCCAAAACTACACATATTAATGAAGCACAATAAAAGATGTATTTGACTTTCAGGAAGTGTTTCTACTGTTTTCCAGCTTTAGAGACAGAGGAAAGATTTTCTAGTGCGCCTTTCAATATACCACACCAAATATGATGTGATGCTTCCCCTGAAGGCAAAGGGGCAATCAGATTGTGGCAATGGCCTTTCATATCTAACCTCATCAGGTCTATAAAATCCTCTGTCATTCCCACCCAAACAGTGTAATCCACGCTGGAAATATCCCCACCTTCATCTCCCATGTTCCTCTGCAAGTCCCCGTTTGGTAACTAGGAAGTGCTTCAGCAGAGCTGTTCTTTTATGTCCTCTGTTTAGTGCTTGGGACAGAATGAGTGGTAGCTTAGATGAATGCATTTGTGCCATTTTACTTGGCCCCAGATGATGTTTCCTTACTACCATGATGTCTGAACAGAAGGAGAAAATGTCTCCCTTTTGTGGCAAGCTAATTTAATTTGTACCTTCCACCTAGGGTAAATATGTTTGTCTGTCTTTTTAAGCTGTCTTTGCCCACTTTCTTTTCTCATGGGAAACCCTGCTGAGTCAAAAACAGGATATTGCTTATTGCTCTAACTTTATTTTAAAGTAATTTCATTTTAAGTATGCTTACATCCACCCTAAAGTGAAGCAACTGTAGGAGCTTCACTGTGACAGTCTTAATGACTTTTGCAGGTTTCTTGTGCCAGAGACATCAAGGGCTGTTGTTATGGAGGTATTTGTCTTTTAAAATAAATGCTTTAAAACAAGAAGTCTCTTTTGCAGTTTTCTCAAAGATGTGTTTCTTTATTTTCAAAAATCCCACAGTTTTGCACATTGACCTACCACCTTTAAAAAAAGAGCATGATGAACACTGACCTTTGCTTTTTGTTGATCTGGTGTTAGATGTGATTTGACTTCTTTCTGTCTGAAAACATTGTAAAAAGGATTTAAAATGAACAATGGATGCATTTCTTTATGACAAATGGCAGTGCAATATGACTTAGATGGCTCAGAATTTGCATCTTTACCGTTTATGCATGACTCTTTAAACTGGCAAACATATTAAGTTAAGGGCATTATTTAATCCAATATTGAAAATTGTCTATAATTTAAAAAGCATAATTAAAAACCCATTTAACTTATATAACATTACATCTTCTTTTATTTAAACTTTGTTATTGTATGCTAATTTGGCAGTGATGAAAGAACTTATGTATTAAGCACATTCTTGCAATTTTTTTTCTTAAAAATAATAATTTTTAGTTATTTCCAGGTAACTATTATTTATCCTGTCAAACTAAGAAAGAGAAAATATATAACAGTTAAACTGAAAAAGTGTTTTAATATATGCAGTAAAAAAATATCACAATACTGACTTTATTTGCAGTTGCTATTTGCAAATATATAATATCGTATCAATGTTTTTTTCCCAATAATTTGGCACTACGTGTTCTGATCAGACATGTGCATTTCTGTCACATTCAAAATCCAAAGTGTTCAGCACTTAAACCTATAAAGTGCATTCCTATCTGGAGTCATAAATATCACAGAAAGTGTCACTTTCGCTTCCAGTTACCAGTTACTTGTCCTTTGCATAATATTTTATCAGTGCCTTTCTGCAATGATTTGCACTCTGTATTCTTGTCAGAATTATGCATTTATCATTAGCAGATCATAGGGAGTCAAGTTTGGAATCAGTCACAACATTCAGATGGCATTGCAGTTTTGCTAATAAAACTCTCCTCTGTTCTGTTTATATTGCCTTGATCGTGATATGAATAAGGTGGTAATTTGTGCTGGTAATGTAAGATTATTAATGTAATATGAAATGAAGCCTTAAGATCACGCCAGCAAAGGGGAGAGGGAGATTGCCACACAGGATGACGAAAGCCACAATTTACAGCCGAGGAGGAGGTGCATCATTCACATACAAAGAAAACCTAGCCCACACAGGAGATGGGCACTCCCCGATAGCATGAATGAGAAAACACCCACCAATGCTGGCCCATGTAGATGTCCACCTCAGTTAGACAGGACCATCAAGGACATACATCTGAATGAAGAATTCTGGGAACTGGAGATAGATACACACCAATTCTCGGACGAGGCTTTGTCCAGCACAGGACAGAGAATAGACACTGCATGAATATGAAGAACTCCAGGAGGCGACAAAGCGACTCTGCCACAGGCAAGAAAAGAGTATAAAAATTGAACTCCACCAGGCCTCGGTGGTGAACAGGGGGATTCGGTGCGATAGAGGCCGGATCGTCGTTCACCTGCTCCAACCTCGGGGTTGGTGCTAATTTTTGATTGTTGGCGGTCAGGACTGTATATCAGTCACAAATAAATTTAATTTTTATTTTTGATTAGATTGGCTGGATCACTTTTTACCTATAACAATAGTTTGTTTTCAAAACAAGCTGCAATTTTTAGGGAAAAAATATAGCTCTCTTTTTCAAACTTATGGTTTAAGAGTCTAAATATGCAATGTCGTGACAAACAAATAGCAAACAATGTGTGCTCCAGATGAAAAGGAGAACGTGCAACCCTATTGCCTGCCCATGTCTACTCAGTGTATAAAATACCCAAGATATAAAATGGACAAAATGGTTTCTTTTGCCTGTGTAGAGGATTGTTCAGCCAGAACCCAGCACCCCTCTTAGCACGGTAAGATTTTATATCAGCTTTGAGGATAAAGGGAGTAATTCCTGGTGTGGGACTTTAGAATGGATTAGTATGGAACTTAAAGATCATCTGCTTCCAGCCCCTCTGCCACTCAGAATGCAAAGCTGAAGGGCAGCTGGTGAACAGGTACCGGTGACAGTGTGCCACAGGGCGAATCCTACCTGCACACCTTACTTTGCTCTGCTTCTCAGCCAGGGTTTGGACCTCAAAAACTTTGCCTGGAAAAGTATGCATGTCAGTATCACATGGAAGCTGTGATAGCCAATGGTAAGGCCATCTGGACTTTGTACCACGCCAGAAAAATCAGATCCAAGGTGCAAAGAGAGAGAAAATGCTAAGAAAAAAAGGGATTCCGTAGTACTTAGAATTTCACCAACTGACCTCTGCAGTTCACAATGCTTCAAACAAGTTTGCTTTGAGATCTGGAATTTTCACTTTAAACTCGGAAAGTTGGCTCTCAAGAGTTTACCTCTGATGAGGGTGGAAAACTTTGTTGGTAAAATCCCTTAAACATTTGCTTTGTTTTATTTTTTGAGCAGTAAATTTGCCTCTTTAAAGGTCATGAAGTGTTTGCAAACTGCCTGGTGTTAAGAAGATCTTTAGAGCTATTAAAACGTATTTCCAGCCTTATTGCCAAACTGTAAATCAAGGTCATCCACCTTTCCATTAGAAGCTAAGCTCTTAAGGCCTATATGGACAAAGGGCTTGGTGTTTATGCAGCAACAACATCTGCTTACACTCAGCCTGGTTGTCAGGGCTGTTGGTTAAAAGAGTAGGATCTCCTTTCTCCCCATTTCATGCTGTATTCTGTTTCATGCAGGAATATTCAGTCTCTGAGACCTGACCGCTGCTTCCTTCTGCTGGAGTTTAGAGACTTTGCTGCTTTTAGTGAGAGTCCAGTCATCAACTCATTAGCAGTTTGGAAGGTGTTTTGATGGACACTTCAAAAATTTCTTTTTCGTTTCCAGACACTTTTCTGCAAAGTATTATCTTTCCTCTGCTGCTCTGAAGCTAAAGCTCCTATGTAAATACCTCTCTGGTTCACTTCAAATACTAGAAGTTCACAAGGAGAGACTATTGGTCACACTTAAGCCACAAAATGCCAATACATTCTCCAGACTCCATGATTAGTATAACTATCTAATAAAAAATTTTCTGAGCTTTGTTTGTTGACATGGTTTTTTTCCATCTGCATCACTAATGCAGCCAAAAGAGAGACATCATGCTGTAGCTGGTCAGTTTTTGTGATGAAAAGACACCCGAAAAATAGAGACTGCCCTGCAAATTAGTGAGGTTTCCTTTTGCTACTCCCTATCTGCCCATCAGCAGGCACTCATAGATAGAAAATGCTTGATATATAAATCTGAATAGTCAACACTGGTAAATGTTGCTGAACAATGGCGAATGTTGTTGTCCCTAAACTGCAGGGTATTGTGGATTCAGATATTGTTCTGTACAGCAAGAAAATAAACCCGGATTAAAACCAAGATATATTTGCAACTTACATAAGAAAGCCATGGTACAGTTTAGAGTCATGACTGATTTTCCTGGAAATGGTATCTTCATGGTATTATACCAGTTAGTTTTACTGCAGCACCAGTGCTGCATATTTTAATAATATTATTGAAACCACAGCATAATGAATGAAAATATATCAGATTTTGCGCAGGAAAATGGTGCAAATATGGCATTTATTTAGGTATGAATATATATACATTCATTCATATATGTGTGTGTATATATGTATGTATATGAGATGAATGTGTACTCCCATGGCCTAAAACTTTAAGTTTAAAAGAGAATAAGAGAATACAGGTACAAAGGAATTTCATGGCAGGGAGGTAGGGCCGAAGTGCAGGCAAAATAAAATAACAGCTCAATGGGCAGGAATCTGAAAAGCATCTCGGGGAAAAAAATGCTCCAGGCCAACAACCTTCTAAATGGAAGCAGTGGGTGACATAATGATTTTTGACTCAAAGGCTGGTCAGTCCAGTGTCCAGATATTGCCACTGCTTGCATCATGCAATGCCATTTTAAAAGTAAACAGCCATTTTAAAAGTAAAAAAGTAATGCCTAAAATGGTTTTGTTGTTTCAAATAATTTCTCCTGACTTGAAAGTGTGTGGCTTTGATAATTAGAAGCTTTTAATTGTTGCTGTGAAGTGCTCATGCACAGTGGAAATAAATATGCTTCTCTTCTGGTATTTTAATTTAAGCAGTTTTTCTCTCCCCTGGTATTGGCATATGCAGTTATTTGCAAGGAGAAATTCTAGCCCTGCTGGGCCCCTTTGCATGGGTGGATGCATCAGTTTCCTCAGTACCCCTTCCTGTCCCATCCAATTCCCTGCCTAACTTAATACCCATTTTCTGCAATTTTGTTTACTCCTTCTCAGAGATACACTACTAATATATTACAGAGTGATCTAGCTACTTAAACCAATGCCCTGGATGGATTTATCAATGCTCTTTCCTAGCACAACTGATGTTACACTTGCATTTTCAGAGCTATGTCAGTGAGGTCTTCCTTGGCTGCTTCCTACTCTCATTCGTCTCTGGATAGCCACAAATTCCTGTAATTTATATGCCTAGATTTGCATTATGTACTATGAAATTTCAATCCATTTCTATGAATTTAATTCAGAAACCCACAAATCTCTTGCCATTAAGAAAAGGAAACACCTGTCTCTTTGAAAGATCATATGTCACTTCTAAGTGATTTACACCCATGCTTTATGTTGACAATCTGGTGCAAGGATGTTACCTTGCCTGTTGCACACTGAATTTCTTTCTCCTTTTCCCTTATTGTGTATCTTTTATGACTTAATTTTCATTTTCCACAGAATCAAACTAAAAGGATAGATAACATACTACTTACTCACTATTTTTTATCTGCAGTAGCAGCTTCCATAAATGTCACTTGCAGAATGGCTGGTATGTGTTTGTGAAGACCCTGGGGAGCATTCCCTGGTTTAGGGAGACACAAGAAACTTACCTCAGAAAGCTGTTAAGACCCACAGGCTCCTTCCCCTGTTCCTACATCTGCGCCTATGTTCCTGACCCACTCCCTCCCTATTACCTGATTTGCCCTCATCTTTGTACTGCCCCAAGACCAGGGTCAGCCCTCGGGCCCCTAGCAAGCTGGACCCTCCATGTGTGTATGCTTGGGGAGCTCCCAACATCTCACTGTGCGGCCGAATTAAACATCTGTGGATACTGTGCAAAGACCCTTTTTCCTTCCTTAACCTTGACTACTAGCAGCAATGCAGCCTACTACACGTTTTTATCAGCTCTACAAGTATTTTGAAACTAAGAATTTTAAATGTTTAAAAACTTAGTAGTGATTAAGTTTTGAATCCAGTGAAGTGATTCAGGTGTTTTCCTTCTGAGGACATGTGTTGCTGATACAAGATCTTGAAAAAATACTTCCCTAATATTTTCTTGCAATACATTCTGATGAAGGATTGAAAAAACATTTTGTGATGTCTTTTAAGATACACAGACATCTTTTTCTGTCTACATCAGGAATAACTCCTAGATAAACAAAAAAAAAAATCTAAGCTGATGCAATAACAAGATATTCAAGAGGGTTGGTTTTTAAAATGTCTGCTTTACTTTGCATACAGAGAATTTGTGGTGTTTGACAGAATGAGCAGACTTAAGCACTTCAGCCAGTAAAACAGAGTCAGCAAAGGGAGTCCTATGCGTCCATGTGGGATATCTATAGTCCTAGATTAGGTCAAATCTGGGAGAAAACCTCCAAAGGGGACCCCCCCAGAAAGCAAACCCACATGGCCCCTTCCCCCCACCAGTTCGGGAAGGATTCCTCAGAGAGAAGTGGAAAGAACCTGTTTATTTAACAGGCAAAATATCCCCAGCACACAAAATGAACAATACCAGATGACAACACTCTTTCACTGATCTGAAAAGGATGACAAATTCAGAAAGTCTTTCCTGGGACTGGTTGTTCTGTTGTCGCTCCCTCCGGCGCTGGGGATAGCTGCTGCAGCCACAAGATGGAAGCTCTTGGTGTTTCCCAGGTCCCAGTCCAGAGCAGGTTTGGATGGTTCCAAAAAGGGAAAGGAAAAACAGTCCAGGGAAAAATCTGGACTGCTTAGCTAAACTAACTAACAGAAGCAAAAAGCAAAAGCAAAGCAGCAGCACAGCAGAAGCAAGAGCACAGCAAGCAGCAAAAAGCAAAGCAAAAATCAAAAGCCGCACTCTGTACTGCCCCGTCTCTCTGTCCCGCCAGCTGTGGGGGAGCAGGCTGATAACAAACCAAAACAAACCTGGCTCTTCAGAGCCAGTCTTGAAGGCACAGTACATAATATCCAGCACTAACAGAACACACGCCTGGCGATTCAAGCATCGTAACCTCACCCTAGGACAATAGTTCACTACTTGCACCTCTGAACATGGTGATACACATGTTCTGATACACAATCATGAATTTACATGTGTACATGTGGATAAACACATAGTCCTGTCCATCTGTGGCTAGGAATAGAGGTATAGGGGTTAAAGATGGAAGAAAGTAGCAAAGGATCAAATTCAGAGCAGGGATAAAGTGTGGCAGTACTTCTGCAGGATGTAAAAAAGTACTTTCATGTGCTAATTCCTTGACTTGGACAGAGAGCATAACTGTCTTTATTGGAAATTTCCTCCAACATAAGGTCTCCATCGTGAGTGAGATTGAATTCAAATCCAGTGCATTATCACCCAGTAGTTTATTGCTCCTTATGATATTTTCATACAGTCTGCCTTCATTTATGGTTTCCATGGATAGCAGCTGTTCGTCCCTATTTTTTCTTTTCTTTTTTTCTCCCACTTGATCACATCTCCAACATATTTTAATTAAGTGGAAAAGAAAAACAATAAAGATGGATCAGATGGTATAATTGAAATTGTTCCTCACAAACAGCCATGTGTACTGTTACATTTTCTCACTGTGACCATGCTGTTTATGGTGTTGGGTAGATGATGATGGGGAAAAGGTATTTCCTTGTACAAGAGGAAGACACAGTCTTTCAGATATTTTGGCTCATAAAGTAGTACAGATGACATTCTCATCCTTATCACAACCCCCCTGGGACCTTTGTATGGTATTAACCTCAAATATGTAGATATTTTTTTAGAGATGTTCAAGACTGAATATGATTCCTGTCCAGCCAGGGCTGCCAGTTCCAGGAGTCCAAGCTGGACAGTTTGAGGATGTTGCAAATACAGGTGTTTGGTTGTGGCTAGAAATAGGCATGGAGTTATTAATTCTGCTTTTCTTTTGTGTGAGGAGTCTCTGGAAACCTTTATTGAAAATAGAGGGTAGGAACTGGCTCAGACTAGTGGTCTTTCCTGCAGTTTAAAAGCTTCGCCCGCGAATTAGAAGCCTCCAGGGTAAATTGCATGCTAGGACCTCACCGAGGTCAGCGTACCCTCGTGACACCTGGAGTACACCAGCTTTAATTTGTAGTGCAGTTGCACTGTGATGCAAAGATTAATAATATATGTGGACAATATATAAACATAGTTTAGTCCAAGTGGTTTGGTCTCTACTTATGCATTACTCTTTCCTCATGTTAATGGCAGCATGCATGTACCTTACTAAGAAGCAGGGGTTATGGCTTATTAATGGATTCAGGCCTGAGGACCCCGTGACAGATCCCAGCAGAAGGCTGGAGTTATCAGGAGATTTACAGAGTGCATTACTATGGGGGAGCTTCCACCAACATCTTTAGACAGAGAGATTTTTCATCTATATCATGACTTAGAGCAAAAGTTGCATGTTCACAAGCTGGGGGCATGAAGTGTGAGGATAACGCAGGAAGAGGATTAAGACATTTAGGAAGATAACAATGACTCTTTGAAATAGCATTATGTTTCATTGTCAGTAGTTTATGTTGAAGAAGTTACAGAAGAAAATGCAATCCATTAATATCTCCTATGACAGATAAAAATTTGGTAACTTTCACTAGTTTTATCCTTAGCTGTACTCAAGTCTACTGGTTCATAGTAGGGGAAGGTATCTCCAGTGCATTGGGATTTATTACACTGGAATAAATAAAATTAATGAATAGCCCTTATAATATTCTACCTATGGTTTTATTCCATGAACAATAACTAAAGTGGCTCTTTTTTTTTGTTGGTTTGTTTTGTTTTAAGAAGGTTTTTGTCACATATTCTGTAAATAATGGAATTTGTGAAATATATTTAAGAATATAGTATAGAAATGAAAATGCATATGACCCATGCAGGGTCAGAGGACAATATCTCTTATTTACCTGTTCCCTTTTTTACTAGAGATATTGTCCTCTGACCCTGCATGGAATGGAAAAAATAAATGCTACATACACTGCCTTAATTTAATAATCAATATTGTAAATAATCAATATTGGCAAAGATTAATGATATATTGATTTAACTTTCACTGTACAGTATATTTTCTTTTCTCCTTTCCCTTTCCTGTTTCTTTTGTTCATCATAATGTCTTTCAGAGATGGTTTATAAAGAGGTAGTCGGTGGGCTTCTGGGATTTAACTTGTTTAGCACCAGAATATTCATCCTGTGATTCTGTCCCATCTGTCTTTTCCCCTTTCCCCCCTCCCCTTTCCCTCTTCCTTTTTCCTCCTTTCCCTTTCCTCTTTCTGTGTCCTCGCCGTTTTCCCTTTGCCCTTTCCTTTTGCCCTTTCGTTTCAACAGCTAATCGCACAAAATCTAAGAACAAAGCTTGATACTAGTTTCAGATCAGTGAGCTCTGTGCTAATGCCTGCACCCAACAGGAGCTAAGTTCAACCTTATAAAAAATTCTTGCAAAACTTAGAGTGGAGATGACATGAAGCATTGCCAAATTATATTCCAAAAATATTTCCTATTTACACCCTACTTTAATGAACAGAACCTTCTTCCTCTGATACCTTTCACACATTTTTTTCTCAACTTATGTGGAATGTGAATTATTCATGGCCTACTGGGCATAACTTTGTTGCTTATTATCGTTTTGGGCAAGATGTGCTTCTATCACCGTATCCCCAGCAAACGTGCCATCTCTGTCCCCATGCCCTGCCCATGTCTGATACTTCTCTGGCAGGCAGTTGTGAATAAAAACATTGTGAACAGCAAAGGATGTGTCAGGATCCTGGAAACATTTGGTTCAGCTCCTCTCTGGAGCCCTTGGACAGGGTAACACTGAAGCTAGAAAAGTTAAAGCCTCTGGCTGCTGTATGATCTCTTGCATCTTTGGGGAACAGATTCAAAGGAAATGAGAAGGTTTCTCACATGTATTATGCTACATAAGTGTAAACAAATATTAAAAATGCATGTAATTATTCAACTAGAATCAAAACATTCTCTTTTGGGTTTGTATAAGCATTTTAAGTATGATCTGGGACTCTTTTTGCTTCTGATATGCATGAAAAAGAAAGAAACAGTATCAACCACAGCCACACACCAAAACAGACACCACTCTCCAAATAAGAATGCATACTAAAGTGCCCCAGTCTGGTCTACCAAAGATGAAATTCAGCCGTGACTCATTTAACCCCTCCATCTTTCAAAACTGTTGAGATATTTTAGTGGTACTGTCTGATTTTCCACAGTGTACAACACTGAATTTCCAAGATTTTCTCCCAAGTATTCATAGACTTTGAGGCTCCAAATGAGCTTGCAGCAAGGGATTTGCAGCCATGAATGGTAAAACGCAATTTAGCCCATGTACTGCACCCTATGTACAGATCAGGTTAGGGAAGAAACTTCTCTATGGCCCGGGCTCTGAATACAGGGCCCCAGATATGCATCGTTATGTTTCATGTCTTAAATATTTTCAAGCCTAAATATGAAATAGTTCCATCTTTGCCCATGAAAGAGCTTATTTATAAATGAATATACAAATTCATTAAAAATAGATGTGCCTCCTAATCTTCCTGCTTACAGAAAATATGCTCAGAGACAGTCACCATTTTGGGAGCAAGCCATCAAAAAGTCTGGCACATATTTCAGTATCAGCATGAAGATATTCACATCAATTCTGAATTGTATGACAGCATTGTTTGTTTGTACAAGGAAAATATCTTATACAGCACAAATCACCATGAAATTACTCAGTAGTTACTTGATCATTTAATTAATATGCAGTTACATAATAACTCCATGACTATTGGAGCCCTTCAGATTGCATTAATTATACTCAGAGTAATTATTCCCATCTGCTGACATGAATCTATGTCATATAGTTTTCTAGACAAGACAAATTTTTTAGAAACTCCTAACTGAACAGAAGATTTTAAAATCGCACTGGTCAGGATAGTCTTAATTACAGCACTTGGCAGTGACGAATTTATTTCATCTAACATTGCATAATGTAATTATGATATCTCAATAGAAAATGATATAAATTATACTTTGTAACTGATAAATCTCTAAGGACAAGATACAAATATATAAATAACAATTAAACTAAAACTTGTGCTCCAAAATAGGTCACTGCTTTGTACTACCATGACAGGAATCCATGATCTGGGTTTTGGCAGCATTTTGAGAATTTGCATTCTCTGCAGAAGTGCCTGTAGCTCATCTGGGAACCTCTGCTTCCTCTGCGTGCTACATCCGCTCTGTTTCTCAATGTCTGCAAAATTGCAGGAGTTGATGGAGAAGAGCTATGCATGCCTCTCCCACCCATAGACAAGAATGGAGGGTATCTCTGGACCTAGTTAATGGGAGAGAAACTGAATGTCTCCACTCCAGCAAACTGAAAAGAGCTAATTCCCCACTGTCCTTTATAACCTGAATTTCTTCTGAAATTATTCCAGTGAAACAGGTAATGTTGCTTTCACTTAAGTTTCTTTCATTAGTATTCGGAGTGCACATCAACTCTTTCTAAGCACAACAATTTCCACATGACAAAAAGGGGGCAATCTGGCATCTCTTTTTGGCCTGGGTTTCTCTGCTGGTCCCCAGCTTCCTGTAGCTCATGCACAGACCCATCCTATGTTATCACCTCACAATGGAGATGGATTCTCTAAAGCAGCTTACCAGCAGCTGCTTGGTCTTCTGCATGGGTTGTCTGCATCCAGCCTGTAGGGTTGTGGGAAGGATTGCTTTTTAATGAAAACCAGTAATAATTTTTTCCCCCCCAAAGCTTAAAAATCTAAATAGTTTCTACCTGAAGTCAGACTCAAGAACTAAAACCAGTAGTATCCCAGTGTTAATATGATGACAAATAAGAAATAGTACCCTGATTCATTAGGGAAGTTTTGAGGAAAGGGATCACTATAACCACATGGGCATTTAAATCAGCCCATTCTCTGAAAGTGCTGTATCAAACATTTTATTTCCCACAGTTTCAGCTTTTAAGTATAGTGTTAAAATGTCAAGATCTGACTGAGTGAAAGGAAATTATTTTAGGGGGATTCTAGAGGCTACATGAAAACTAAAGGTCAATATCTGTAAGAATGGGGGTAAGGCATTTGTATTGGTGTGGCTGGTGCATTACTTCAGTACATTTTGCCTATGAATTGCCTTCATGATTATGCCTGTCACTGTCATTTAGGATGTTTATTGATGTTTTACCATTACCTTTGTCGAGAAATGGTGTCCTGGAACAAAAACTCAATTAGGCTTTCCCATAAAGTCAAAGAAACCAAATGAATCAACTTGAAAAGTTGTTCTCTGTCTCTCATTGTCATATTCTCCTTGAATAAAAGTGCTTAGGATGGAAGGTCTTGAGAATCGATATCAAGGTACATAGCTAATAGCTTTATTGAATGTCTTCACTACATAGGTATCTGGTCTTGAATAAGGTCCCAAACTACAGTGCTAGTATGCTTTGGGCTCATTTTTATAATGTACCTTTTTTTTTCTTCCCTCAAGGGCAATCTTCTCTGCTGCTCCAGAGTCTAAATTAATGCACTGGACTATAACTTTTAAAGCTCTCAACTAGAGTGCTTTGTTCTAGTTTGTTAAGAGACTTTCCCCCCTGGTCTCATCATTGATATATATCATTAACAGAAATCTTCAAATTGTCATGAGACATGAAGCAGAATGAACAGACTCTGCTCTTTCAACTGGCATTAAGTTAACAATGTATGTAGTCTATACTGATAAACATTCTTGCAGGATATAGGTGACTTGAAATACATCTTATATATATATTTCCTATAACAAGGAAAAGTTCATATGTCTGTATTTTTGATATATGTTCCTTTGATTTGCTTTTGAGACAAAATAAACATGCTGTACAGGTATAAAAGTCAGTTCATTTATATATATTGTGCTTTGGAAAAAGACTTGACACTTCTTAAAGCAGCAATAATAAAAGGCAAAAAAACTGCAGTTAATGTCAGACAATTTAAAATAGTATTTAAATTGAATATATATTCTTTGTACCTTGAATTTTAAAAGCAGGTGGCAAAAATACTAATTTTGCATCTTTTTAATTTGCCCTGTGTTTCTCATATCAGTTGTGAAAACAAGAAGTCTCTGCAATTTATTGTACTTTAGCAAAAACTGTCATTACTTAAGATATCAAAATTTATTAACTATCTTTACTTAAGATCTTAAAAGAATATGTTGCATCCCATTGATTTTAGGATGCCGAATCTCCTCAAATGGTGAAATAATTGGTGTGTTTACATTGGGAAACTTAGACAGTATCTTGATAACTCTGTGACTGCAACCTCTTTTTTGCATCTATGTACAAGCCAAAAATGCTCTGTTTTCTGTGGTGACTATATTACTCAAAGGCCAAGGCTTGTATATTAATATTGCTAAGGTCTGTAAGAAACATATAAAACCTGCTTTCTCAACATGCAAATGAGCCCTTCTCTACTTTGGGAATTACAGAGAGTTGTAGGTACAAAAGGTTTTCATAAAACCCCTTTTGTTTTACTTTCAGGCATATGAAAAATGGTCAGGTTTCTTTCAAGAAAAATACAGATTTACTTCGGAAATCAAGAAGTAAATGTTTCTGTTTTCTTGGCAGTGGTGTGGGTACAGTACTGCCAAATCACTTACTGTACAGTGTGAGGCTGAACCAAGCAGCATAAAGGAGAACTCACTGTGCTAGTCACATGCATCAATTATCTATGGTAACAGAATTGTTTTTAAACCAGGATTTGGACTTCATTTAAATCAAAGTTGCCTCAAATTTACATGTTACAAATCACTCTGCCTGGAAGAAAGTGTGCTGAGACTCTGTAATTAGATTTTAATTTCAGGCAACAAGGCAGGGATGGATTTGGGGGGTGAAATATACTCCTTGCTTGTATAAAACATATTAATTCTTTAGATAAATAAAGATTCACACTTCAGACCCTTGCCAGATAATTACTCAACCATTTTTAAAAAAGCTATATTGTTAAGTATAGTGTTAAATGGTGCTCTTCAGTCCTAAGCTGAAAACCAATATACCTTGATTAAGATGAGATTAATATTACTTGGTGAGAAGGTAAGCTGTCATATAATAGGCTGGAGAATCCTCAAAAAGTCAAAAAGATATTACAACACAGCATGAGCTACTCTCTGATCTTCTAAATATCTGGACTGTATATGCTTCTACAATTTCTGTCTTATCTATCCTTCTTTATGTTCACCTGTGTCTGTTAAAACCCCAAAAAGTAATATGGCTTCTAACACTGAGGATTTAATACTGTACAGAAATTAACCATCTCAAGTGCATTTGCACTTTAAAATCTTTCCTGCTACTGCAGTGCATTTCCAAGGTAGGAAAGTCTGGACAGAACTACCAATGCAAGCATGTAGATACTAGAGCATGGAGATATAGACAAACACATCTGCATATCTGTTTTGTTTTTTTCTTTTAAATCCAAATATTACAACGTATATAGGCTATTAATATGAGGAGTAAAAACATCAGAAATTATAATAAGTATCTATATTGGAGTAGTGCAATGACTGATGGTTTTCCAGACATATTTATGCCAGGTGTGGTAGGAATAGCTTTAGCATCCAGTACAGAATATCTTTACAAACAGATCTTTATGCAAGTACAAAATTCCCTGTGGAGAAAAATGCAATAATTCAATTCAGCTCCTAAAAACTGGCAAAACCAGTACAAACACCATGTGTCTGTAAGATTACAGACACATGTCTGGCTGTCGATGATCGCTGTGTAATCAGCGATCATGGGCAGTCCTTGCTCACTGCCCATGGGGCAGACCTGAAGTGGAAAGGGCAAAGGGAGAAGCTTTCTTTGCTGTCAGGTATATGGAAAATCATAGCTGAATTAGTAGGAGACTTACTCTCCCAGCTTATATTTAGCCATTTGGCCATGCCGCTTTTGATGGTAAAGAAATTAATTGTCAAACTCATTCGTTGCACAAATCAGCCTAATTTGCTGTGACTTCACCAGCAGCAGTGCTGGCTGAGCAGTCTGAGACACATCATCCTTATTATCATATGCTCAGACTGTCACCAGCTCTTGTGCAAAATGAGAGGAGCAGGGTGTAGTGTGTTGAGGTGGGCCAGGTATGTGAGTCAAGAACAGACTTTGTTCCTACTTTGAAAAACCAGAGGGCAGGGTAAAGACCTGTATTCTGCAGTCCCCTGGCCTGCTTTGATTCTGTGAGCAGGAGGCAAGATGCATGACCTGAGGGCAGTGACTTTAGGGTCACACTGGCTACTTGCTACCCAGTGAGATTTGAGCTGGTTTGTGTAAAAACAGGAATAAATTCCTTGTATCTCATTCGCTAAAATAAAGCATCCCTCCATTGAGCTGCTGCAGTCCTTTGGTGAGACATAAACTCTGAGCTGGCCAAATGAAGTACAGGCTCTTCTGCTGAATCTGCCTGAAACATTTTTCTTATATCCCAGCTGTTACAGCACCCAGTCAACGGAGCTGTGAGATGAGGAACATATGCCTGTAACACTTCATTTCAACAGACTCACTTAGTGTTTCTTACTTTGATCTTTCACTGTGTACTTCCTATAGCTGGAGTTAGTTAGAGGCTGAAACAAAACCCAGAGCTACCAAAGAGGGTTCCCCACACCACCCCCCTCCCCGCTCCCACAAAAAAAAAAAAATTCTTTTGTACCAGATTCTGTTACCAAGTGTGTCAAATGAACCAGCTGGAAGACAGTGTCTCTGTGAAAATGCTGCTACGTTTTGAGTTCTTTCTAGCTGTCTTTGTGGCCACTGGTCTTGTACCGTTATGGTTACTCTGAACCGGCTACAATTTTTCAGACCTGGTTATGCTCTCTCTGTTCCCCTTTGTCTAGAAACAGACCAAGATAAATGCAATAAAAAAATGCACAGAAGTTCTCTGTCTGAGTCAAAGAGTTAGTGCCTTTCCACTAGACCAATATCTTTCCTTGTCCTTCA
Organism: Passer montanus; assembly: GCF_014805655.1. Taxonomy (NCBI): domain Eukaryota; kingdom Metazoa; phylum Chordata; class Aves; order Passeriformes; family Passeridae; genus Passer; species Passer montanus. The sequence continues at coordinate 1,089,429 of NW_024374479.1, forward strand.
TATAACCTAGTGTATTTTCAGTCCTAAGCTTAAACTTTTATATTTACTGTTAACTATTCAGGTGGGGCTAAATGATTTCTTGAGATAGGAGCTCCCACAGGCAGCAATGTTCTCTTTGCAGAGTGTATGGGAAGAGAATAAGTCTCATTAAACTTATTGTAACCTTCTCCCATAGAAGTGGTCAAAATGTCATAAACTAGTTTTGGTGACAATGCAGACAAAATATTGCTAAAAATACATCAGTGAACACAGGAGGCTGCAGAAGAACACAGTCTCTGGAAACATTTCATCTTCACAATCATGTGTACATTTCTCTTTTTCTTGTTTTCATGCTTGTAGCATAGCAATCAGATGAAAATAAACCACTGGCACTGACCTATAATAAGATTATTTTCTAACAGTATCACCTGGGTCTGTGTACACACTGTCAGGTCCAGTTCTGTGATTTCAATGATCCTTGTTAAAGAGAAACAAGTTTTACATATACATGAGAGCAATTCACAGGAATAAATCTTTGCTAGAATACTGTGGGTTTTAAAAATTAAGTATGTAAATGTTGTACTGCATAAGCATGAGGTACCTTTGAAATATATGGGGAATAGAAATTTAACTGGAATTCAGTTATGTTGGATTTTCACTCCAATGCTCATTTCATTACAATATGGAATTGCAGAGGGAGTCTTGTGTTCCTCAGATCTCAAAGCTTCTCAGACTTTCTAATATACACATCAGGCTGCATGTGTTGTACTGTTCTTATATGTGAAGGTGACTGCTTCATACTTTACAACAGCATTAGAGATAAAGTTCATGGGAAAAAGAAAGTCAGTTCCATAACACTTCCCAAAATTCTAAACTTATTTATTTTTAAGCCTTAATTGAAGTCACTGAGTTTCCCAGCACATACTCTTAAGCAAAGAAAACTTGAAGAATTCCCCTGTGAATATGAAAAAAAAAAAAAGATAAACATCTGAGAATTAAGGAAGAAGTTTTCGTCTGTGTCCTCTAGCCTACAAGGTCAATCAAAGCAGAGCAATTTAAATTTTGAGTATGTGTGTTCGTTGGGGAGCTGTTCTAACATTGCATGCTCACCATCCTCCTCTGTATTTAGCAGTTAATGTTTGCAGAGATGGGACTATGCCCAGATTTTTTTGCTATGTTAGCTACCCAAAAATATGAACAGAGGTCTTCAAAAGCCTGATTTTTTTTGGAAATAACCAATAGAGGGGGTCTCCGTACTGCTAGGACCTTAAAAAAATCAGGTAGGAGTCTTACCTGAATTGAACAAAACCAAAATGCAGAAAGAAATATATGACATGGAATCTGAATATGCTCAATAAGAAGTTACAGTATGAGCTTTTCTGGGAGAAAAACAAAAAAAATCAATTGTAAAGTTTGATTTTGTAAAATCAAACCTGGGTGAATATCACCTCTAAATTTAATTTTAGGAAGACATATTAAGGAAGGGATAAGAAAAAGACTCAGAGATCAAAAGAATTTTTAATAAGATTAATGAACAATAAAGCTTTTATATCTATCTATGTATCTATAGATAGATATATATCTATATATCTATATATATATATATATGGGGGGGGGGTTCGTGTGTGTGTGTGTTATGTATATATGTGTCAAAATAGGGCTGTAATACAGAAATGACCACCAGTTTGAATGATAAGCCTCAAGCGTATGGGAAAAGATGTCTTCCTAGAAATAATTTACCCTGTGAAAAAGGGTTGATGTAGTAGTAACCCTTGAGAAAATAACGAATGAGAAAGAGATGAATGTATTAGACATATGGCTTGTTTACATGTCTAGCTACTAGTTATACAACTTTAAAAAAGTAATTTGTGAATTTTACATCTCGGACATTGCTGATCCTCTGGTGTGTTGCAAGTGTCCATCAGGTCTACCCTGAAATCTGTGGCAGACAGTGTTGGGATATTGTCAGAATATTGTCAGAATATTCTGATATATCAGACTAGACATTCTTATTGACTTGTTGGCAACTAACATTAACCTGAGTCATTTGTAATATGGTGATTAACTCAGTGATTCCTTAGGCTTTATCCAAGAGGAGACAGAACCATCTGCTTGGCTGGAGAATTTCAGCCTCAACTCAGGCTGAGTCCAGAGGAGGCAGCTTATCAGTATTTCTGTTTCTGTTTGTAAACTGCCATTTCTACTCTCTGTCCTCTCCATAAAAGCTGGTGTTTTGCAGATATATGTGGTGAAAAAACATCAAAAACCCATCTCCATCAATGGATGGAGACCTGCAAAGAGACCCTAAAGTCTTATGTTCAACATTGGAGTGCCTAGGAAAAAGAACTAATTCTCACCCTGAAGAAAGAAGGTTTCTTACAAAAATGCTAATATGTCCTTGACTGTGTGGTCTATCATGTTGATGGACCTACCTCCATGATAGCCCCAAAAATCTTTGGGAACTGGTCAGAATGAGAAAAATTACAAAGTATTTTTGTAATAGGAGACAACATGAACTGAGAAGAAAGGAGTACAAGAGGCAGGGCAAACCACGGCTTCTCACTTAGGTACCATTAAGGTCTCCATACTGTCTGATATTTGAGGGCAAAATAATAGAACTCCTTTTTTCCTTACCCTTCTCCAGATGAGAAAAGAGGGATGATCTCTAGAAAACTCAGGCTTGTTCAGGAGTCCTGTGATTACAGACAGTTTGTGATTCTGAAAATAGTTTTCAAATGTAATTATGCTGATTTTATGTAAAACATAATTATGTAAAATGCAAAGCAACTTTTAAAAAGTGCTGCTCAACAATGAAATATTTCTGTCCTCTTCAAAATGCTAGACTAGAAATTATGCCAACAATACCCTTTTGCAGCTGTTTTTATTGGTTCAATTTCCTTTTTGCTATCCATTTATTAATTCTGTGCTTGTTAGCATTTTGTGCTAGTTCTAATTTCCTCTCCCTATCTAATGTACGTAGTTGATTCAGTTCAGCTGTCAGATTCCTCTTTTTTCACATCAAGGTTCACATATTGTTTTAACCCCTCTTATGAAAAGCCATATATCTCTGTGTTAAATACTGACAATATAAGCTACATTTTTGCTAGGTAAACAAGGCCAAGCTTTTATTTTCCTATGAGTGAGGAGCCTTTGGGTTTGCAGTGCCCACTAGCAGTAACGGGAACTGTGTGAAATCAATCCATTTTACCTATAGTCCCCATTGATTCATTTAGTCCCTAAATACAAGCAAAAGAATCAGGTGAAACTTTCAGTGCCTAGATTTTAGTAAAAAAATATATCATTCTATCTCAATTTTATATTACATTTTAAGGTCAAAATATTTGATATTTAAAGCTCATCAATGTGTACCTAAAGATTTTCTCACATTCTTGCTCCACTGTTACTCATGCAAAACTAGAACACAGTTCAATAAGAGTTCAGTCTAAATTGAATTGCATAAATATGGTTAAAGAATCCAAGATTTGTCAAAGCATTTTTAATATATTTGAAAATTACAGAAAATTCCATTGATTCATTCTGACTTCATAACCAATGACTCATTGGTTTTCTCAGAAAGTAGGGAAGAGTACACAGAAGTGTTAATTATAGAGAAGTGACAAAAGTGCTCATAACTTTGGTTACCAACCCACAGTCCATTTTGACCAAGATCCTTAGCTTCATTCACCAAGAATGTGATCCATAGCTCACAGGAATCAATGACAATAACCCAACCCAGTGAAGTGAATTCTGGAGCAAGCACCAAGCACGATCTCTCTAGATACTCTCTAAGTTTTAGGGGGATTCACTAAATTTAGAAAAGAAAACTCCTTTATTTGGGGATTTGAATCATACTTGAAGACAGACATCAATGCCATCACTAAAAGACATGATGTGTAACAGCACTCTTTTAGATACTCTTAGAGAGGATCTAGAGAGAATAGGCCTCTGCATATCGCAGACCCAAATGAAAATGATAGGTGAAAGCTCTGAGTAGTACAGAATTAAGGAAAATTACTGAAAGTCAGTCTAGAACAGTGGGTTTGCAACCCTGAAAGCTGCTACATAAGAAGGGCTTAGTTGAGAGCAGAACCCTTAGAGTAAAGTCAGAGATGCGACTTGCTGGGCACAGATCTGACTGCAGCATAAGTGTGGGAGCTCTTTGTTGGGAAAGTGTCCTTTGATGCTCATTACAAGTGTGGAAAGAACACATACAGACATGTTTTGTAAATAAGCAGGATTACACTAAACATTATATCTGGCTCAGAACATTCACTTCTAATGGTTTATTTAATGACTTATTTACATGGTAATTTGCTGCATTATTCCGTGTGTACTTTGCAGGTAGTGAGTCAGACCAGCAAAATGAAGTGCATCAACTCAAGACTCTCTCAGTTGTGATCCAAAAGTGACATTTTGCTGCTTTCTGAAGGGAGCAAGTATGCATTCAATGCTCACAATATCATTTTGAAAAGCCAAATGAAATTAGTGGCAAAGAAAAGGAAATGAAACATGACATTTGTATCCAGGCTTGGCTGAGCTCTTACCAAAATGATTGCTCACAATAAAATATGCAGGAACTGGTATAATTGCTTGTCATGGTTTGACCCTGGCACAATGCCAGGGCCCCCATGAAAAAAGTTCCCTGGGAATCTCCTGCTTTTAACCCCCGTGTGTTCTCAGAGGCGTATCCAAACCTCAGTGGCCAGCATTAGATGCCAATTTTGGATTTGGCCACTGATTGGCCCGACTTAGACCTCTCCAGAAACACATTTCCGGGCCAAACCACGACATTGCTGCAAATACTATGAAGCAGCTAGGTCAAGAGTGATATAGGCAGCTGATGTCAGCTTACCACTGAAACTGTGTACAATGTTCTTTACTGTCTTCTCACTGCTTGTGGGAGAGCATGAGAACATATGGCTTCTCTGGAGCAGCCTGTGCGGGGAATTAACAGTGTATAATCTTGGAGAGATGTATGCTGATTTGGTCTGTGTTGACTGTGGCTGCTGAGGTTGGCTGATCTCCACATGACCAGGACATCTTACACTCCTTGTGGTCCCTGAAAATCTTGTTTTTCTCCTTTTCTGTGCTTTTTAAACTTTTTTTTTTTTTGAAGAACACAGACTCATAGAAGCAGGGATGTATGTTCTTGGGTAGCTGAACCAGGTTGAAATTTTTTGCAGGCACTGTAAGGCTCTATGCCAGTAATCTCACATGCCATCAATCTTCTTAAAATGGGAAGTCTTGACAGAGCTTGCTTCAAGGAAAATCTCCCCAGGTGTGGAAGGCAGTGAAGGAGTGCCTCAAGATACAAGCCATTTATTGAACATGCACTTTGAAGAGTTATATTTCAGTGGCAACATAGGTTTATAACTAGTTTCAAAAGAGATAGTGAGCCCTATGATTAAATAATGAAAATATCTAAGTGTTCTTGTCAGATCAGAAATTTGTATTTGTGAGTATTGTGAGATTTTATATTCTGAGTGGTGGACTATTATTTAGATCCATGCTGCATTTTACCTATTGTGTCCTATGTTAGACACAGGTGAACTACAAGTCAAAGAAAATAGGTTGAAAAATTATGACACCTTTTATAATCCATGTTTTTTTCATATTCAAAGTGGTTTCTTTTCAAATATTTGTAAAACTTTGAGCAGACTGTTGTTGTGGTTCTTGACTGTACACATAAGGCATGAACTATTTCACCATCCTCTTTATTAACTTCCAGGCCCACCAAAATCTAGGTGATCTTCTCATTTGCGTAGTTAAGCTATCTCAGGAGTCTTTGAATATGTGTGTCTCAAATGGAGAAATGAACATGCTAGCCAAAGATTGTGTTACTACATCCATTCTCTCTCTGCTTAATATTTAACATGGAGAAATATTTAGTCTGCAGGCTTGTGGAGCTTCAGTAGCTTGATACAAATGGAAATATGTCTAGGAGTCTTTATGCCACTATCTGGGAATACTCCAGTGGCAGGTTTATCACTTGAATAAGTAAACTCCTTTGTGATACTTGTTTTGGCATTTTTTATTGGATGAAATTATTTCAGGCACAGTTAATACAAAGGTCTGAGCACCTTTCTTCAGCCTAATTAAATAGCATTCCCTCTGTTTTCTTAGTCTATAGAACAACTGTGGGAATAGTTGATCTCAGTTAATTTGATCTCATCCAAGATTTGAAACTGATTTATTTCTTTGCTTGACTGACAGATTAACATCAGGCTTCAAGGCGATTTCCTACTCAAGTGTATTTGTGCTATGCATAAGTTTCATCTCTTTTTGCATTCTAATTATTTGCAAGAAGTTTTTCCAGGAAGCAAAGGAAAGGGGCAGAGCTTCAGGTGAGCCAGGACAGACCTGTGGATAGTTCTAAAAGCAGATGTGGTATGGATCCCTCTGTCAAATCCAAGATGGCAGAGTTTTCTTAGAACACATCACTGACATCCCACATGCTTTGATACTGATTTTTTATTAACAAGTACTTAATCTTCAGAAGATTTGCTCCTTTTGAGCAGCACTTAAGGAGTGCTGGCCCTTCTTATGACAGCTGATATGTGGGGCTATTTGCAGCATGTTCATCACCTGGATGACTGGAAAGAACCCTCTGCAATGTCCTCACTGCTGGTGTGCATTGCTTTTACTCTTCTGTGTGTAGCGTGATGCTCTTAGCAATGCAGAGAGAACTGCCACAGCTTCTGAAAAGGTAGAAAAATCCCCTTTCCACAACCCAAAGTTATTACAATTCATTCTCCCGTGCTTGTTGGTGTCACTTATTTAAATATTAGGTACGCTTTGCCTACTGAGGGTAACATGCTGCAGAGACTGGTCGAGATTGGACCAGCCAAAGAAACACACAGCAGGAGGAAATGCTGAGTATGAGTCATTTGCAAACCCAAATGTATTATTGTTGAGCAGTGCTGTAGTGATCTTCTTACTTGTGTAACTTACTTCTGATGAATCTTTACTTTCTTGTAATAAGGTTACATATAGATTTGGTGGACAACGTAAAGTACAGAGTGTATAGAACAAAAAAATCTAACCAATTTAAGTAATTTATGTGTAAAATCCTAGAGGTGGGAAGAGGTAAGACTATGTAATTTTCACTAACATGCAGTGCCATGTGAATATAGTGAAAAAAGTAAATGAAATGTAGCATGAAATTTTTTTTTCAAATACAAATATCGACTGTATTTTCAATCAAGAACAGAACATCAAATTTTTGTTTTGAATTTTACCTGTAGACAAAACTGAGCTGACAAAAGAAGCAGTAACTACTGCAAATCTTTCAATTTCTCAACAAAGCATGAGTATTTCTATTCCTTATGATGCAACTACTAATAAATGATGAAGTTTTCATAAAAATTATCTAACATATCCATTTAAGGCAACATATTACAAATGTAAACAATAGCACAACTCAACAAAGTTCTTTTTTCTTCCTATACAATTTATTTAACAGACATCACTAGAACCATTTATTATTTATCATATGTTAAATTTTAATGCATAAGGATATGAAAAATGTAAAAAATTGAAATATAGAAAATGTCTCATTATTGTGTTGATGAATCTGACCTGTGAGTTCAAATCCACAAGTGGAAATGGGTTGGCTGCCATAGACTATTTGTCGACTAAATAAGTTGAAGAATTAATTCTTCACAGCCAACAAAGGGATGTATTGAAAAAAGTAATATATTCCAGAGTCAATCCATACCACATGTGAAATATATTAATTGTGAGAAAAAAAAAATTGTTTAAAAAATGAACAAATTTGAACCTTTGCCTCTAATTCTATGTAAAATGAATTAACATTGAACAAAATAAAATGGGGCATTTTATCTGTACATTTCTGTGCAGTTCTGTATCTCATTGTTTATATGGATAGTATGAGTCAGTGGAAAATTAGGTTTGAAAAAGCCAAACACCTCATATTTCCTATGTGGTCAAAACTGTGATTTTTAAAAGAGTTTATGCTCTCCTCTTCTAAGAAGTGATGGTAGATTTCAAGTGCAAAACAAGTCAAGTAATCTTTGGAAGTTTTACTTTCAAACTTATATTTGACTAAATGTTGTGAGGACCTTTTGTATGAATGAAGTTTATTTGGCTGATCAAAGCAGAATTTCAAGACAAATTTAAGCTGTAGTCTTCCAATATGTATTTTCAAAATATTTTAGGAGATAAGTTAATTTAAAAAATCTGGCTGAATTTTTATTTTCTCCCATGGACCTGCTGACAGGATAGGTTAGGGTTTTTTTTAAAACAAATACATCTGTGAAATGGTCTTGCAGCTTTGGATATTGTCAGATCACAGGAGAGAAAGCTACAAGGAACCCAAGAAGCTCAAATCACTGCACCTAAGAATAAAGAAACAGATAATTGTAGAAGAATGAAAATTACTGTAACATGAAAGTGTTGAAAAATATAAGGCAAAGTACAGCTTACAGTTCTTGCCAGGAAACTATCTGTCGGGGAACTAACTACTAAAGAGGTTTAATTTTGGGGAGTTTGACAATGGGACTTGATGATATGCCAAAACAAATATCTTAAAATTAGGACAAAAAAATAAAGGCTCAGACACTCCAATAGTTTTCCTCAGTGGAAGATTAAGAGCAAGACTGTGCTCCTAGGAGAGGGAGTTATCCTTCTTTCCCTTGGCAGAGGATACAGGAAGAGCAGAAGGATACAGCACATATATACCAATCAATGTAAAAACAGATCAGAGCAGCATTAACCCTGAACCAGTGTCTTTGAAAGGGTTGTCACTGGGATGCTAAAAAAAGTAGAGTCACCTCTCCAAATGTAATGAAATATCATTTATCTTGTTGGTGTTTTTATGATTTGCTAATGAGCTCCTAAGTTCACAACATAGGCCTTCAGGTCTATGTTTCAAAAGCTTGGGCTGTGCCTGGGTTGCCACGTGATTGTCTTCTGTGGTTTGATCTGGTTTTCCAGCCCAAATCATCATACCACACTTCTTTCTGCTTCGTGTATTTAAATGAGAGCTGTGAGGAGCAGTGTGCATGCCTGAATCCTACCATCTCGTGAGCTGATGTGCGGCCATGTGGTACCAGACCTAGGAGGTTTGTCTCCCCTTGTGTAAACTTATTTCCTCTCAGGTCTCGGAATAATGAAATCTCCAACTTTTCCAGTGTGCTAAGATACATTCACAAGCACTTGTAAGTCCCTCATATGTTACAGTAATAAGTCTTAAAAATAAAAAATGGAAGATTTATAAGCTGCTTATCAAAGAAAATGTTATATATATTTTCAAATTATTTTACTTGTCCTTGTACAGTAATAATTTTTAGCAGTATTGATTGGAAAAAAGTCTTAGCCAGTTGTGATTTTTGCTGATTTGTTTTACTGTGGAATGGGCTATATTACCTATGAATAATTGAATATCCACTTCATATTCAGTACAGTGAAGTAATTCACAAGATGATATAAGTAGTCTAGGATGAATTCAAATTTGCTCAGAGATCTCTCTATGATCCTTACACTCCCACATTTTCAGAGTACCTGTCTATTTGCTTGGAAATTGTGCATTACAGCTCTTTTAGTGCATAAGATTGCGGATTTTGACTAATTCACCAGTCTCTGTTCTTTACCTTTTCTAAAACAGTAGGTGACTGTCTACCATAATCGTCATTATAAATTTAGCGTAATGGTGGCATATTACTTTGGCCTCTGCCCAAATGCAGCAGGTTTTAATATCAAGACTCCATAAGTAAAAGGATATTCAGTAACAAGCAAACTAACAGCACTTCACATTAATCTGAATTATAATCCCCAAATACCATTGTATTTCTGCCCATTCCAGTAACTCTATAATTGCATCCACATTCTGACATGCTTCTGCTGTTATCACAAATGCATTGTGGCATTTGAGTCTGAAACACACCCCTCATTCCACCTAAGCTGGAAAGAAAAGGACAGTATTTGAAGAAAATATTGGTTGCAAATGCCAAGTAAATATTGCTGAGTGAAACACCACTGTGCAAGAGCACACACACAAACACCACTCATCTACCTCTGAACACATGAGGATGCTAGTGGTTCTAAACCAATTTCACATTTCCATATAAAATTTTGCAGCCTTGTCCTCATTCTATAAGCTTTTAGGTGAAATCCCTTGCCTTCTTTTCCTCCTGCACCACACCCCTCAACTCCCATCTGTTTTCTGGCTGCAGTGGATGATATCCAAAATCTGGCTACCAGTGTTCTGCTTCTCAGGAGGAATACAGTTGTCCTGGTCTGCCTTGGCAGGGGGAATTGTCTGCAGTACCAGCTTATCACCTGTGAGAGCATGGAGGAGCCATTCTCTCAGAAATTTTTGTGGAAGATGCCCAGACAGCTGGAAAGGTCTCCAGATCTCCTTCTAGCATTTGCAGCTGGCTGCTGTTTTCTGGGGGTTTTTTGGTGGTTTTTTTTTTTTTTTTTTCCACTTTATTTTTGACTCTTTTCCTGAAATGGCTTTGTTTCTTTCAAACAGCAGCAGTTGTTAGATAGTTAATGATAGTTTTAGCAGCTCAAGAGGAAATTGGGGAAAATTCTGGAGGGCAGAAGAAACACTGACAGCATAGCCATGGAAAATCACTATTAAGTAGTGTTGGGGTTTGACCGGCAGATCAGGTGTACTGAGAACTTTTCCTTAGAGAAAGGAACAATAGCTACTTACCAAAATTCCATCAACGGTTTCTTATGTTGGGTATAAAAGGACAGATGCAAAGAAAGAACACTTATTTTTTACTCAGAACAGTCCAAAAAAGAAATGCTAGCCAGCAAGAATACCTCTTCAGTTTTTACTGCTAGCTGGATCAGCCTCATAAATGCTTAAACTCATATATAAAAATGTTAATGTTTTCCAATTGCTACTCTGAATTTATATTTATTGCAATACAATGTATCCATTAGCTCATCTATCATCAGTAAATTTGTTACTGCTTCAAATATACAGTACATAACTTTGCAGCAATTTCATTTTACAAGCTAATAATGTACTGTAATGTAGCTTACAATATCATGTAGATGTATTTGATTAGGGAGGTTCAGCAGTCAGTCAGGTTGAATAGTGGATTACATGAGAATCAAATTTTTAACTTATTTACTGTACAAATGAACCGCTTTGTTACACATTAAACATGTTAATTTAACAGGTGTGTCATTTTATTCCTTCAAATATTCATTGAAGAGGAACAAATGGTATTTTGACTCAAACGGAAGCACAGTAGACCTGGAATGGTTTTTTGATGCTTGACATGTTTATTCTTTAGAAAGAGTAATAATGGTATTTAAATAGTATCAAAATTTATTGTGTGTGTATTTATGTATTTATTTATTGTATGCTGTATTACAGTACCTGCAGGAACTTCCCAGAAGCAAGAGAGATGTCTAAAATATTTTCCTGATATGTAATTAAAATAGAGGATTTTTTTCCTTTTCTTCAAACAAAACAAAGTTTCAAAAATATACTATGCAGGAGGTATTTTTTTAGAAAATTTTGGAAAATGTTACTATTTTTCACTCACTACATGGAAGTGCCAAAACTCATATCTGTGTTCTGTATGGAGAGGCAGTGTCCCTGTGCTATCTGCAAGCTGAGGGGTAAGGCAGGGATGTCCTCACAGAACACTTCTTTATTCATGTGCTCCAGGTGGGAGTGTGTTCAAAGATGTTCCAGCTCATGGAGTAGGAGAAATATGGATTAATATTGGGCTTCCTATTCAACTGATCATTGCAGCAGAGGGAAAAAACAAAAAATCAGGATTCTATTTTAAGAACAGTGGTTATCAGGATTTCAAAAATGTGGAAGTTCTAGAGAAGCTGTTTCTGGTCTTGCTCCAATAGCTCCATGTCCTTCCTGTGCTGAGGACCCCAGAGCTGGAGGCAGCTCTGCAGGTGGGGTCTCACCAAAGCGCCCATGGCTGGCTCATGTCCAGCCCCTCACCAGCATCCCCATCTACTTTGGGGCAGGGCAGCTCTTGATCTGTTCATCCCCCAGCCTGCACTGGGGATTGCTCTGACCCAGGTGCAGCACTCTGCACTTGGTCTTGTTAAACCTCATGAGATTCCCAAGGGCAACTTCTTGAGCCTGTCCTGGTGCCGCTGGATGGCATCCCATCCTTCAGGAGTGTCAGCTGCACCCCTCAGCTTGGTGTCTTCTGCAAATTTGCTAAGGGTGCACCTGATCCCTTCATCTATGCCATTAAAGAAGGCAGTAAATAACACTAGTTCCAATGCAGATCCCTGAGGGACACCATTTGTCACTGATGCTCTGAGCCATTGACTGTGGCTCTCTGGATGTGACCAACTTTGTTATCCATCAAAAAACAGTCCATTCAAATCCAACATCAAATCCATCTCTCTTCAATTTAGAGAGTAGGATCTTGTGAGTTATGTGTAGAATACTTTACAGAAGTCCAGAAAAATGACATCTGTAACCCTTCCCTTGTAGTCTGATGTAGTCACCCCATTATAGAAGCCCACTAGGTTGGTCAAGCAGGACTTGCCCTTGGTGAAGCTGTGCTGGCTCTCTCCAAGCTCCTCCCTGTCCTGCACAGGAGCTCCTGGGAGGATCTGTTCCAGAATCATCCCAGACAGAGAGGTGAGGCTGACTAGTTGGGAGCTCCCAGGGTCTTCCTGTCTTCCTTTCTACCTTTCCTTTTTTAAAGATCGCTATGGTGATTCCCTTTTTCCAGCCGTGTGGGAGTTCCTGTGGCTGCCATGCATTTTCAAATATCATGGAGAGTGACTTAACTTCATTGGTCAATTCCCTGTGCATTGAATAGATCAAGGATTACTGTAGGCACCTGGTTGCTATCACCCAGGCCAGAACAGACTGCATCACACAGAACAGTAGTGCAGAGGACTGCAAGAACCAGAGACTGACTTGCTGTGGGTGAGAAGGAAATACCTCTTTTTATTACTGAGTCATACCAGTAACATGTTTATCTTTTTCATGCATTCAGATAAAGCATGGAAAACACATTAATGAGAACATACTTGCAGAACTGCGGAGAGGCAATATTTTTTTAAAATCATGCCATTGTCTTTCTTATACATATTTATGTTGTGTTTCTACTGCTTGGGGAACTACATTCAATTAAGAAGTCAGAAGTTATGAAACTAAATTAATCATGGGTAAAATTCCATGCTCCATATTATATTTGTACATACATGAATGAAATGAAGAATTGTTTTAGCTCCTTAATACTCCTGTTCCTTTCAGCATGTTCAGCTGAGAAATGGGACAAAACACAAAATCATTTATTGTGTTTTTTTAATGTGAAAGGTGACTATAACTATCACTTCTATTTATCTCTTTATCTAGTTTCCTGAGTTTTCCCAGTCTTTTAGTCCACTCAGTCAGCATAGCTTTTAATTTACCTGTCATTATTCATATACTACCCACACAAGCATTGCAGCAGGGAAAAATTATGTGAATTTGTGGAAATGCTGACTTCCTAAGAACTATTTTGCAAAGTAATATTACACAATATTTGCAGTATCTTTTTCATAAAGGATCAGTGGAGAGCCAAGGGAAAGAGTTTGAAACATACAGCAGTTACTGCAAAAGCAAACTGACTTACGCAGTGTTAATGGAGGGAAGTATTTTTCCCTTGTGGTAAATTGAAGTGACATGTGAGGGTGGCCCTTAAAAATCCTCCAGTTACTCCCTTAGGGCAAAATCTCTTAATGGGCTAGGTCCAACTTCACTAAAGATGATAGAGATTCTTAATTGGCTTCAGTTGGCCTTGGATCAAGGCCACAGGAGTCATATAGATCAAAATATTTTCGGCTATCTAACTGGATGGCAAGAGATGACTGTGGTGATAATATTGTATGAGTAGTTTATATTTTTATTTTGCTGTTTCACTGTGGGGAAAAACATATTTGTTGTTTATTTCTTTGTCCAATGCACATCTATAGCTTTCTAATGTCATGCAGAGAACACTAATGCAATATATTATGCATGCTATCTATGTTCTGTTATGTCATTGGCTTTCACCTCACCTCATTTTTCTGTTGAGACTGGAAGGTGGTTGAGGGCTGATGAGAAGGGAAATACCCTAAATCTGTCAGAATTATTTAGACATGTTGATGTGTTTTGAAAAAATGAATACTCGTTGCTGTGCATTGTTTTTCCAGAGTAAATTTCCAGAGTCTAGCACAAGCTAGACTCTTTATATGTGCACAATTGCATTGATCAGCCTCTGCTTTATTATTTTCCCATGTATGATGTCATTTATTAAAGATGGACTAACAGTCACGGGGTAAAAAAAATTGTGTCTACCCTGAAATAATTTTTGGGTTTCTGATTTTTGTTAACATATTTATTTTATATTCCATCTTTCCCCTTTGTGCTTTATTAAGTTATTTTCATCATGAAGTAAAACAAATACAGTAGAAATACACTACACAAGTCTCTGTAACAAAAGAGCGCACTCTGTCCTGGAATCCTGTCCACTGTGGTATTTTCAGTACCCACATGGTAAACACACATGAACATAAAACATGCACATAATCCCAAATTAAGACAAGATTTTAAATGAAAATATACAGTCTGTTGTAGATCTTATTTAAGCATTTTGCTGAATGATGTTGTAGTGAGTTTTCCTATCCTGGTTTACTCATTTATTGGAGAACTAAAGGGAAAGGATTTAATTGAAAAAAAAATTAGCAGTTTCAATTAAGGTGTTAAAAAGAAAGTGAGCTGCTGGCTATTAGCATAAACAATTAATATCTTGTACAATTTAAGATGACAGAAACAACATTTTCTGAAATCCTTTAGTGCTTAAAGGTCTTGGACCTTTTCTGTATAATTCAGGACATGAACCAACATAACATAGCTTCTGTCTTACCATTACACCTCAGTGCATGGAACATCTGTACTTGTGTGTAAAGAAAAAGACATTTTTATACAGCATTTTTGAAATGCTTCCATTTATTTATTCATGAGACCCCTAAAACTGCTAATGAAATTCCTAAAACTGTTCAGGTTTGCTAATCAAAGAAAAAGAGTGTCACTACTGAAGTAAACACCTTTTGAACATTCTGCTGTAATTTCAGGAAATAAAATGAATAGCAAATTCAGAGATATCTTGGATAATTTGAAATGTGAAGATTCACTAGACATTGAGTTTTCAAAGTACTTGTTTTCAGCAGCACTTTACAGTCTTGGCCAGCAGTTGCTTAGGTGCTGTAGACACTGTTTTTCTTGCTTCCAAAATTTACTTAAATACATAAATCAGAATTTACTTCCTTTTGTCAGTAAAACACAAACTGAAAATAAACTCTCCAAAGGACCCATATACTATGGTCTGAAATAAGAGGGAGAAAAAACAATTTAATTAGGACTTGGCATAAAATCTGATAAATATCCTCTAAAAAGCAGTCCAAAGGATAAAGCACAGAAAACCAAAGCACACAATACAGACAACTTTTTTCTTCCCCTCTCTGTGTGCTTTTTTCTTTTTATGTAAAAGCAAATTATGTACTCTAGCCTATTTTTTTTCACTTTTTCCTGAGCATATCCCCTGCTTCCTTTCAAATTAACTGGATGCCACAAATAGTACTGATCCAAACCAACACCATGCAACTTCTTAGGAGAGGGACTGAGAAACAGATAGAAACAAACCAATGCACAGTTAAAAGAAATACAGAAAAAAAACATAAGAGGACTTCTTCACCTGATTGAAGAAATTCTTTTTCTTACCCTGGTTGTCTCTCTTGTACATACACACACACACATGCACACACGCATCTATACACTTGATTCATTTCTGAAACAGTGTCTTCCCTACTTAGATTCTTGCAAAGTGGAAAGGCAATTAAACAGAACAGCTTGAAGCTGCCAATCATTCCCACTACCAACAAAAGCATCTACTATCACATCTATTATCAAAGGAAATAATGTAATGTAAAAAAACCCCCACATTCTAGCAAAGAAAACAATGTAAACATGTAAGTAAAAAATAAGCTTGTTTATCATCTGTCATAGCATAGCATACATTTTTTAGCCCTCCCCCGTAAGGATATGTGTTTTTGTATCCCATTATGTTAATTTGGGCATGCAAGTGACATGGAAGTTAAGGAACAATGGGAGAAGTTAGCTTTTATGCATGCTTTTCTGTTGGGGAAGTGCACTATTACTGTTGCAGGTTGGGTAGTTTTGGTTTTTGTGTTTTTTGTTTTTTTTAATTTTTTTGGCTTCTGGTAGACAAATAAATTGACAATCACAGCTTATCATCACTTAAAGATGCATGTGCATGCTAGAGTTTACTGAAACATGATTGGCTGCTACATAAATCAATCTGATAGAGATCAGTCCCATGGAAAAGAAAAAAAAAAAAAGCGTTAGCCTCTTTTGGAATGTAATTCACTTTAGATAGTGGTTATTGATGATTTCATTCCACTGGTACATGTACATGTTTTTGTATAAAATATTTAAAGAGTGTGTTCATTTCAACAATGATTAAAAATTTGTTTTTGCAACATTCCAGATGCAACATTTTCATGCAAAAAACTTTGTTTCCCTTAAAATGAAATTAATCTTTTACAGCAATTATATTTTATTTCTCTATCTTGCATGCAACATTTACTTTTTTATTATTGTAATATTTTCTCCACCAGATTTTTTTACCACAGTTTCTGTGAATCCTTTCAATTGGCCTTATAGTTACACCAGATTTTGCTGATGTGTAGTATGTGAGACTAAGCCATTCACTCAAACATACTCAAATTTTCCTTGCTAACTCATCCTGATTTTGGCTTAACCCTTGTTACCAAGGGGAGGTTCTTTGCTTTTGCAACAGGAGGTTCGTTGCTTTTGATTTCATATTAATTGCCAACTAAATATATAGCTATTTTTTTTGATCCATGAATCATGACGGTATAAAAAAATGGACTTTGAAAACATCCTATGTAGATACCTAATGGTTCCTCACAGCACGGCGATAAAGGAGGTGAGCACCCTAATGCATAGAGAACAGTAGTGATTTGTCAAAAAACTCATAGCAAACCACTAGTAGAAGGGTGTTTGTGAAACATTACCCTAATCTTCTCCTTCCTTTCAACATGTTTTAAATACTCATACACAATCACATACAAGTTCTGTGCAAGATGAAATTCAGCCTCTCAGCTGAATATATTCTCTGAAATTTTTACTTGGGGTTAGCTTCCTTTCTCTGTCCTCCACCTCTTTTTAAACTGAATAAAGCATTCCTTCCAGAAAGCAATCTCTTCTAAAATACATCAGTTTTGACATTATCTAAGCCAGAAAATACAGCAGCCTGGAGAAAAAAAAAAATCTTAAGGTATGAATAAATTTTTACTATGTGCCTGGCTAGTTATAAAGCAGACAAAGAGATTCTTACTAAACTTTCCAGAAGAATTTACCTTTAGGCTGAGAACAAGCATGGAAAATTCAGGGCTCTTCCTCAAATGTTTACTTTTGCTAATCTCGCCTTCCTCTTGAAAGCACAAAGGGGCAGATGAAAGATAGATGAGCACTATGCTCTTGCAGTGGAGGACACTTCTGTCTCCGAGGAACAGTTCTCAGTGGAGGAACTAAGCAATACGCAGTTGGGTAATACTCCTCAGTTTTCTGTAATAATATGTCTGAAACTATTTTCTCCAGAGATGAGGGAATTTGAAGTCTGCAGCTTATGTATATACAGAGGTTTTGGGAAGATTTTCTGAGCTTGTATGTGTCTCTGTATGTCTGTCTGTCTGTCTGTCCATCCCTCCCTCTCTTTTTCTAGTAGAAACCTTTTGCGTCCTGGTGACCTGATGGCTGCTAGCAAGTTTCTCTGCTCTGTCTCTGTAAATGACGTGCAGAAGGCCTATAAAGCAAACTTTCAAGTAGCAGCATTTTTCACTCACTCACAGAAATCCTCTGGTTTTGCTGCAGATATTTTTCTGTCATTCTTTGCATCCCCACTTTCTGCTTATGCTGCAGAACATCATTCCCATTGGTTTTCAATGAATAGAGTGCTGGAGGAAAGAGAAAAGGAAGCGAAAGGAAAAAGGAAGTTACAGAGGGAAAATCTGCAATTCCCAACAGGCGCTAACAGCAGTGTCATTTTCAACATGGTCTAGAGGACACTTGTGTTTAAGCAATTACCTTATTCATGAAAATCTTCTGAAGTTGTTTAAATTAGTTTGTTTTAAATTAATATAAATTCAACATTACTCACAAAGAATCTGGTATTAGCCCAAGGAAACATTGTTTTTGTATCATTAGTTCTGTCATGTTCTCACTTTCTGAAAATTACAGGACTGTTTGCTTTTTTTACAGAAAGCTGACCCAGCAATCATTTATTTCCTATAAAATTCCCCAAAGGAATAGATACACCTCTGTTACAGTTATGTAAAAATAAGGTTATCCTAAGAACTAATTGATCATACAGTATGTCTAATTTCATTATAGTTGACAATGATGCAAAAGATTAAGGTAACTACAAGTGGGTTGCTACTGTGTTTAGGCTGAAATACTTGTCAATATTCTTGGAAAATGCATTTCTGTGGGCAAGCTTTGCAGGGAGAAGGAAAATCAATCTTAATTGTTCTGAGTTCTGCAAAAAGAATTAACAGTTACTCTATGCTGAGCACTAGGTTTATGAAAGTCATGCTACAAACTTTTTCCAAGTAATGTTTTATAGAACCGCTTTTAAAAATCCCAGAAGGTAAATAGTATTCGCAGAATAAACAGAAAAATGCTGACCTTGTCAGATTTAGCTGCTGAAAGTCAAGCTGTTTTAAAACTTGGTGGATCAAGGCGCATGGTTATAAACAACACGGAAGGGAGGAGGGAGGGAGGAAGGAAGGAAGGAAGGAAGGACTATACAGTGAATATAAGTAATAAATATGTTGACCTTGATAAGAAGAATATGAGATATTTATGCAAAAGCCAGGCAGGGGTGAAGACATTGCAAAGAGGGAAAGAAGATAAAGTGCACAAATTGTACTTGGGAAAAAGTATTTTTTAGAGCTTGTTTTGAAGCCGGAAATTAGTTACTTTATCTTCACATGTTTTTGATTTTGAAAAGGGAGAAAGGTCAAAGCTTCTTTGTTTTAAATAAACTGGTCACTACTTCTGAAGTGGAACATGATAGGGTTCAAGAATCCTAATGAAACTGGTATTTTCCTGACACCCTGGGTGCAGCACCTCAGCAGTTGCATGGTCATGTGTTGTAAGCCCAAGGAGTTTTATAAACAAAGGCATGACAGAGCCTGACTTTGCTCATGACCTTCATGCCCTGGTGCTCCTGTATCAGCCATATGGGCAGTGTGATGGCTAAATTTACCACCACTTATATACTTTCGCAAATTGCAGCTGCACACATGGCCCTCCACCATTATGCTCAGAAACATGAACTGGAGTTATTACCCTGGGCCCTGTATGATACCTCTTTCCAAAATTATTCTGTTGATGTAAAGTTTAATAAAAAACTAAGTGCTAGAGACACTCAAAGTGACACCAGAAATTAAAAATGCCATTGCAAAAAAAGGCAGCAGGAATGCTATGGCCAAACCCTCCTCAATCCATGAACTCAAACCAAAAAGAGTGGTGAAGGTTTTAGCAAGGCTTTTGGTATAAGTGGGCTTGCTGATGTCCAGAGTTTACTAAAGCCCTCACGACCGTGTCTGCTGGGAGTTTGTTGTGTTTACCAGATTCTATACCTAAGGTACTCAGCTTCACCCAGTTTTAACTGCAGGCTAAGAAACTCTTGCAGAGGGAATGAGATAATAGCAAGGAAACTATATACTTGAATTTCAGCCCTGCCTTGCACTGGAAGGCCTGATGGTTAAGGAGTGTCTTCTGGCTGTGCAAACAGAAAAGGAAATAAATAGTCCTGTATAAAACTAGAAGTCAAAAGAGCATCCCACAAGCAGGATAGGAGAGGAAAAACTCCACTGAAAAATAAATGGAACAATCTCATATTTTCCTATTGTTCAAATTATAGAGTCATAGAATCCTCTAGTTCCAACCATGGACAGGGATAACTTCCAAACCAAGAGCAGGTTGCCCCATTCTGGCCTGGCCTTGAATGCTTTTAGGGATGGGGCAGCCATAACATGTCCGAGCCATCTGTGCCAATACATAACCACCCTCACAGTAAAGAATTCCTTTCTATTTTCAGATCTAAACCTGCCCTCTTTTATCCTTTGTGCTATCATTACATAGCCTTGTAATAAGAATGTGTGTAGTGCTTTCATACATGTCTTCCCATCAGGCCTGTGTGGACAGCAATCTTAATAGTTAAACTCCCATGTCCTGTTATTCTGCACAAATGCAAAGTTTTTATCTTTGTCTCAACTCATAGCACCTCTCTATTTTTCCTGAGATCCTTTCCTGACATGCTCCTGGCAACATATCTCTTCCAGACTCAGAATTCCTCTCAATTTTGTTTGCTGATTCATGCTGCCACTGATGTTTAAATGTGAGATATCAAGCTGTATCTGTTATACATTGCTCCTTTTTCTTTTCTTCATTCCAAGCTTTACCCATTGGATAATATCCTAAAGTCTATATAGAATAATTTCCATCTAAAAGGTCTTTCCTACATTGCTTCTGTAATTACTTCAGTATTAGACTAAATGTTCTTTAGGAGTCTCATTTCTTCTTGTGGTGTTCATCATATATATGCTATAAAAGGCCATCTGTTCCCAGACCACTAGAAACAACAGTGGAAGAGCACACTTGTACAATAACATGGGGATATGTATCGCTGGCCACAAATTGAAAGGCAATTATGGTAATGAAAATTGTGAATTTTCAAAATGACCAACTTCATTATTCTTTGGGGCATCAATCCCCAAACTGGGACAATTACTCAGTTTACAATAAAACTAAATAAAAGGTGACTGATTCATTGGACATTAGCTGTTTCAGAGCTAGCATCACGCTTGCTGTTTGAAGTAGCATTTGAATGACATGTTATGCAGAAGCACCCCAAAAGCCTGTTTTCCTACTTTGACCTTGCTTCAACATTCCACTCTCTATTGTGCCTATTCCTTTCTCTCTAGCCTTGAATCAGTGTGTCATTCATTCAAAACAGACCAATAACTGGACAATTCCTTTCCAGTTTATTTCACTTTCCCCTTTACCTTTTTACCTACCCATGTCTGCCATAAAATTTTGTGCCTGAGAGAAACCAGCCTGCTTTGACTGTTATGATTCTGAGACATCTGAATTTCTGAGGATGTGCTGACAACATACATGTCATGAAGGTGAAGTAATTTAACAGAGCAGAATTAGGATTCTCAAGCTGTACCCTATAAACAAAGACCACGCCTATAGCTTGGCAGAAGCCAGGAGACCTAAACAAAAACCAAAGCAGAAAAAACATGATAATTTCAACTTCTTTCTTGATTATGTCACATAATCAAACCCCAGCATTTCATTGTTTGGTTTAGGTTTCTAACACACCAAAGAGATTCTTGATCAGAAAGCACCCAGCATCAAATCAAACCCCAGCATTTCATTGTTTGGTTTAGGTTTCTAACACACCAAAGAGATTCTTGATCAGAAAGCACCCACTCAGTAAATACTGTGTTGTGTTGGAGGTACAGGGGAAGGTATTGGTCTTTATTGTGCACAGTGAAACAGGTTGAAATATTGTTTTCTTATCTTGAAATACTTTATTATTGTCTTCAAATAAATTGATGTTCACAAAGCATCACTATGTCGTGTTTTCCTGTTTATCCACCTGTTAGAAAGAAAAAATGAACAAAACGAGAAAATATTCAGACCTATGACAAGCTTTTCTAGAAAATGAGTTAATCTGCAGTCCTTCTCTTTTATTTTTGTATCCCTCCAGAGGGCGATTCATTCATAGTTTGCTTTTCCCCTTAATCTGGAAAACAGTGCAATTATAACAGGTTCAGTAGAGCTTCAGATATGATCCACGCAAATTTCTAAACCTTTAGAAAGTTTCTTTCTTATTGAGAAGTAATAAGATTAAGATCTAAACTGAAGAAGGATATTCCTGTGAGTTAAAGCGTTTGTCTGGGAATCAGAGACTCACTCACTCCTGGAACTGCTATAGACTTATTTTGAGATTTTGGTTGTGATCCACCAATGCACTTAAATCGGTGTTAAATATAAAACCCTGGAGTGGTCCCATGAAAGTTAAGCACAGAGTTAAGTCTTTATTAAACAGGAGAGTGGGTCTGTCTGAACTCTTTTCTCTAGCTATAAGATGTGTTAGTACTTATATTCTCCTACAGTTTATTTCTACAGAAAACCTTCTCATGCAAAAAATTTATATTCTGATCTGTGCAACACCAAGACCAACTGATGTCAGCCTGTAAAAATCATTCTGCTGCAAAGCAGTGATAGTCAATGAATTATCTGATCCTCTGGAAGTAAGTTACTGCTATGAAAATGCTATTTTCGTGGAGACTTAATGAGAGGGGGTAAGGGACATTTACCAGCTTCACACCACTCACATCCTTCTGGTTTAAGGGTCCCTCTCTGTCTGGCTGCAGTTCCACCTTCTTCTGCTGCTGGCTGGGAGAAGAGTCAAGCTGCTCCTTCAGCAGCCAGCAGTAATTCCTGCAATACAAGTAAGCAGGCAGACTAATGTCCCTGCACTAAAGTCTGCAGTTTGGGAATGAAATTGAATGAATCTGCAATATTTAGTCTTATTTGTCAATATTTTACAATTTACTTTGATAAATTTATTTTCTTATGCTGTACTGTAAGGGAGCTCCCAAAGCCTCGTTTATTTGCTAGGTCTATGCATGCTTCCCACAATGGATTGTGAAGTTTCTGTACTTGTCTGAATACAGTTAGAAATTTTGTCCACAGAGTAAGAAAGAGTAAGAAGGATGATTGATTTCTACAGCAGCACTCAGAGTATGTAAGCAATACAAATAATCAATATTTTATTTTAATTTAAATTTTAATTGAATCCACACAGATCCTTTGAATACATTCTGGCTACATATATGACATGACTACACATTATATTGCATGAAGCACAATGTAAGTATCTTTTCTTCTTAGAATTCTTTACTTTTTCAAAACCACAGAGAAAAATCCATTTTGTGCTTGTGTGTCAAACAGTCTAACTGAAATTTCTGAGACAGGCCTGAGGTCTCTAAGACCCATAACCTCTCTCTTGTGCTCATTCATCAAAAAGCCCATGATCTAGCTTCTGCATTTGGATTACAAGCAGGAGATTGCCAATTGTCTTGGAAATGTAAAATAAACAGTTTTTCTACATATGTTAATGCCATAGTTTATTGACTACTTACTTTGGTTGGATGCAACTGGGGCCACTTGGGAAACATAAACAGCTCCGTGCCTGTCAATACCTGACCTTTAAAACATTCAGTACAATCAGTGTTACATGGTGTTTAACAAGCTGGCCTTTTCATGTGGATGCAGCTGTTGTTGCCATGCAAGAAGGAATGAAGATCCTGTTCTTCCTAACAAACTTTTAAAAATTATTTTTCAATTTCATCTGTGGTGTTGAAGTAACTCAGAACAAAATAAATCCTACCACTGAAAATTTAGTTTGCAGACACAATCTTTGGAAAAAGTCAGAATCAGTTTCATGTGAAAGGTACGGAAAAACCCAGCTCTAAAGCAGAAAAGTGAAAAGGGGCCAGGATGACAAACAGTTTAACTAAGAGTATCTTCATGCATTATGACATATGACAAATTAAGCCACCTTCAGGATGTCACAAGCAAAATTTTCAACAGTGATTCTGATGACTGAGAGGGTCTTGAAGAACCTCTGATCAGCAGACCATAAAGACTAAAGAACAAGCTATTACTAACATGCAGATGTTATCAGGACATGACTTCAGCACAGATATAGATTCTGATGGGAAGACAAAACTGCAGATGTTTAATGGATTATTGTGGGAACTAATTGCAAACTATTATATTTTAATTATTTAAATTTTTCACAAAAGAGATATTCTATGTCTTCAGCCTCTATTGCCAATGGGTAAGTAAACAGTTCCTGTAAATAAAAGCAAATAACTTTTTCACTAAGCTAATTTATACTGTTAATACTTCTGAGGAGACTAATAGATAAATGCTTCCATTTCAAATTACTCTTTGAAACAAATAAACAAAAAGAAAATCCCAAACATACTTCTTCAAACAATGAAATAAATAACATTGTTCTATTTTAACAGAAGATAACAAGAAATCAGAACCTGTTC
Organism: Passer montanus; assembly: GCF_014805655.1. Classification (NCBI taxonomy): domain Eukaryota; kingdom Metazoa; phylum Chordata; class Aves; order Passeriformes; family Passeridae; genus Passer; species Passer montanus. The sequence goes on from NW_024374479.1 coordinate 1,113,597, forward strand.
ATACAATGGTGACTTATTTCACCATCAAAAAAAAAAAGAAAAACAAAAGAGAAAGACACAGTGAATAAATGGGTTTAGAAGATAAAAGTTAAGGCCAGTAATTTTAAGCCAACTACTTGCAAAGTACAAAAACCAGTAAGAAACCAGTTGTATAAACTTTAGTCCTTGAAACTGTTTTTATTTAGTGAGCATGATTTCTGTGGGTGCCTCTTTGCACAGTTTTCACCAGCCCCAGAAAGTTACGGGAATGGGTGAGAAAGGAAAGTCTTTGTGAAAGGACTGTGAGCACCAGGCAATATTTTGAGACCACAAGTTCTCTACAGCAAATACAAATTTCCACATTCTTTTGGTGACTTTTCACCTCCACAGGCTATACTTGCCATATTTTAAAAATCTGAAAATCAAATGCTTTGATAACATTTCTTGAAGTGAGGACTGCTTTTCTTTTTCTTATTAAGAAACTAAAAACACAAAACAAACCTAAGTAAAAATAGAAATAAAACAAAACAATAGTAAAAATAAAATATCTTTGGTGTTACCCCCCTTACCAAGTGGCTTTCAGTATTCAGTCAATTGGTATTTTCTGCTCAGAATGTAGAGCTGTGGTTGAAATAGGTCAGTTTAGTAGTGCCCTCTTCTGCTTTACACTGGTCTCTGCTGCCCTCTCCTAACCTCTGCTCTCCCTCTAGCAGTGTCTGTTCTTCCACTCACTGATCCAGCAGGACCTTGGCCCCCTCAGGTCCCTCATGTCAAACAAGCAGGCATCTACTACATTACATGGCCTGAAGGTGACTGCACAGGGAGAGAGGGGAAGAGAAGGGGCGGGAGTGCGGGGGGGGGGGGGGGGAAAGAGAGAGAGGGAGTGAGTCCTTGGAAAGGCAGGATGGCATCCCTGAGCAAAAATACATCAATCACACCAGTCCAGCCATCTCAATTAACCCTTAGTTAAGCTGGGACCTTCTGGAGGAACTGAAAAGAATTTGAGGGAATAAGAGATGCTATCTGCCACAAGGATTACCAATCGACATGTGGATCAAAGACAATTCCACATTTTACCCTAGCGATTAGATGTAATTAAATAAAGTAAGTCTGTTTAAACTTCATTAGCAGCAAGATATTTGCTACAGCAGAGTGGGCACAAATCATCCATTCTTAATTAAAATATAATCCACAGGATGACCATAATCTTGTTCTAAAAGTACACTCTTTCCCCTTGAAAGATTTCTTCATCAAATAAGGATAAATAACAGTTTCTCTCTGTTTAAGCTATGAAGGAATGGATGCTCCTTCCCATTTGCTTGAATGAGTGCTGAATGTGCCTGATAACATCACTTTGGCATGCTATTATCTAAAATGGTAGAATACCTCACTTCAGCAAAGTCTGACATAAATCTTTGAAAACAAAGAAATTGCATATGTATGAGCTGAAACAGATATGACAGTGTTGGCACATTAATATTCCTGTCACTGGGGGTTTCAAACTTTTAAGGAGATGATATCAATGAATTCAGGCTGTAGCTGGTGGAAGAGGACAACTTACTGCAGGACAATTATTAATTATATACACCAAAATATATTAAAAAACCACACAATACAGTCTAAAATGTACCATGGTACACACCAGTGTTATAGATCCCTCTGAGTCCTACTGCAGCTCCATTGTAGGAGGATCAGTCCTAATCAGCAGCAAAAAGACATTTCCCTTTCTACTTCTACAGTCATGGCAGTGGTGGTGCATGGACAACATATGTTTTCAATTGTCACATAACAACCTTCATTAACAGTAACTGCAGTGCCCAGCTGAACTCTGCCCAGTTGCATATGGTCTGCAATTGATCATTATATATGATATGAGGATATTTAGTAGGGATCTTTTATTGTTTGATGCTAGAGCATGTAGAAGAAGATGTTAAGAAAAAAAGCAATATGTCTTCTAAGCAACAGCAAAGCTGAAAATTTCCTATTTTATTCTGAAGAGGAGGGAAAAAAATGCGCAAAACCTTTTTATTGATGGTACTTTGGCTTAGTATATACACTGCTTACTCAGCTCTGCCCCTTGTGATGGGAATACCTGGACAAACTGCAGGAATTAGAGATCACAGACATGAAGATTACATTGTAAGATCTGTGGGGCAGAGACTGTTATCTCAATGAGGTACCTTGATGTCTTTTGATCCTTAAAAGTAAGTGAAGAACATGAAAGCCACTTAATCAGCAGAAGAAAATTCATGCTAAAATCAAACCCAGGATCAAAACTCATGATTGAATCTGCATATAATTCTACAAGTAGCTTTCTTAATTTTTCATTTAAATTTTTTATGGAAAGACTTGCTGGCAGTGACTATACAGGGTGTACTTGTCCAGTGACATGCTGACCTTCAGAGATAGGCTAGAAGGATTGCTTAAAATCTTTTACAGCTTTTATTTTTTAACTCTCTAGCTGTTTCTCTTCCTTTTTCTTTTCTCTTTTCTTTTTCTCCCCCAAACTCTCCACTGTTTTGCACCTATGACAGGCTGTTTTGAGCCCTGACACCTGACATTCAGTAACCTCTCAAGTTGTGGACAAAGGCCTAAGAAAATTCCTCTTTCACAAACAGGCATGAAACTCCATATAACTCCATATAAAAGCATCTCAAACACACTTGATGACATGTCAGCTCTTTTAGGCTACTACAAGAGAGCACTAGTCATCTCCAAATATTTTTAAACTTTACTAATAAAATTCTGGAGAGGTGCCTAGGTCAGTGCTTTCAAACAACAAGAAATATGTCTGTGCTTTGGTTTTGATTTAACTCTTTTATTACACTATTGCTATCTGTAATTTCCTGCATGTGTCAGCACTGCGTCTGAATTGCAAAAACATCATGGATACACCATGCAAAAAGGAAATAATTTTGTATCCTGCCATGATAAGCAACATCCCTTTGAAGAGAAAAAAAATACATGTTGATAGATTATCTGGCAACTACAAGGTGTTATATTTGCCATGGTCTTACAGCAGTGCAATGGAAGTTGACAGCAGTCTCAGTATTCTCAAATCCCACTCATTCCTTCAGCTAGTTCCAAATTCCTTTGCACTTTTAGAATCTGATTTTGAAATTAGGTTAATTTAATGTTTGAAACTGTGGAGTGAGTTCTGCTTATCAATGGATGAGATTTTACCTCTTTCTTTTATCTGAAGCAGCATTTTATGTCCCCAAGCAACAGGAATAATTTTAAGTGCATGTATACACCCACCAAAATCAGCAGGACTACCGTTCGGGCTTAGTATAATGTATGCCTTGCATGTATGCCTTACCAAACCAAGGCTTTAGATATTAATCCATGCAAGGAGAGGGGACACATTGGGACTTTGAGCATTAAAGTGTCTTGGGAGTAAGGTATTTTTCCCAATTACTTTAGTGCTCCTCTCTGGAGGAATTACAGTAACAGCAAATTCTGGTGAAACTTTAGAAGTCATTCATAAAACCTAAAGGATTTAAAAACACAACAACTGAAATCACTACTGTTTACCACCATAAAAAGACAGACCAGAATAAAAGCTTTCCAAGCCCCGGGCTTTTTTTGACCAAAAATCAAGTCACTGTTTATCAAATAATTCATTCTACTAGGGAAAACATCCTTGGAATGGACCAATTGATATCCAGCGAGCAAAGAGAATTAAGGACTTTTAAAAATTTAGTGTTTTATGTCAGTTCATTGCAAAAAAGAATGAACCATAGTCATGTCTTCATCTTCCTAGTGCATTTTTAGGACAGTTTACTTGATTCTGAAATACCTGAAATACTTTAGCGCCTACTGTAAAATGTCCTTGTAAGAAAAAAAACATTTTGACAGTTACTTTCACAATTTCATTCAATGGATTTTATAGTATTATTGAGAACCAAGAGAAATGAAGATTTTATTTAAAGAAATAGCAATATGTTAGCACATATTTACATAATATGAAAGTTACCTGGTCAATATCTAATGAGATGAAGAAAAAAATTTTGGCTTTTAGTACAGTATGAAGATTCCATAAATCCTCTCATAAAAGCAAAGTAACAACTTTGGCTTGTAAAGTGAACTACAGATAAGGTTACAACTATTCTTCTCATAGACATTATTTCTGAAGCTTTGCCTCTATAGAAATGACATTAATGTAAACTGTTTAAAGAGAAGTATGCGTAGCACAGACTTTAGGTTCCTATATATGCTTTGGATTTCATTCTAACAAGTAAATTATACTTTTTCCACTTTTGATTTGTGAAACAGGGTTTATTATGTTTTCTTCTCTTTTTAAGAAATGGAGATAATGAAAGGTCAGTAATTACAGAAACTCCAATGGCTGGAATTCCCCTCCACTGGTGTTTATATATTTCTGTGTCTGCAAAAAATACCATTGTTTCTATTTGTAAGTACATTTTAAGATACAGTACTTAAAAATAATTTGACATTGTTGGAGGAGTAGCTGCTCGTTTCTCTTTTAATCTTCATAAGCCTATGTGATGATGTTGTTTATTTTAATTGATCATTACGGCCTAGATCTTACTGGGTAAATAAATCTGCTGGACCTCTGCAAAATATAATTTAAATCAATTGCGAATGTGAAGAACCTTATCTGCAAATTACACTGTGAAATCAAGCAAGACATGAACAATTTTCTCAATCTGATATTATTAAACAAATACAAAGCATATAAATATCAATAAATTTTTATAATTTTTTCAGATTAGGACTTTATCTTGTAAATAGATGATTAATCCAAAATTCTTGGAAAAGCATGTATGTAGACAAGAGACACAGAGAAAATGACAGTGTATGGACATTCACTTAAGGGCTGGACTTGAGGATCCTTGTGGGTCCTTCCAATTCAGAATATTCTAAGATTCTGTAATTCTGTAAGCAATTAAAGGTAATAATGATAACATTTAAACAATGCACCTCCTTAAGAATATATCCTTTCATTGTATCTATGGATTCCTATGAAATGTGAATTCTTATTAATACTAGAGAAAGAGACATTGAATGTGTTCACCTGAATAGAATCTGTCTGCACTTCAAGACAGTTTCTTTAAGAAACATTTTTGTCTGGCTTAAAATATCTTTGTAAGATGGCTTAGCTGGATGAACCTTTTCCGAAAATCTTAAATTCTGATTTCAAATGTAATTTTTCTCTTTTTAAAGTTGTTATGCTATGTCTTCTTGCTTTTAGTACACAGTTCAGAATGTCTCAGCTACCATCAAGGCTACCATGATTGCTCATTTTAAAAGTACTGTATAGGTAAAAATGTAATATGTCATAAAGAGTAATTAATTAATAACTATCAAGGCAAAAGGAGTTTTTCATTTCAGCATATGGGTGGTGTTTATCAGCTTACCAAATGCAGTCAAATTGTCTTCAGTTCAACTAGGATCGTAACAAGTCTTCTGCTAATTAAAGTTAATGCCACTTCCCATACAGAATCAACAGCAAGAGAGATCTGGGTGTGTATGCTTCTTCATGCTTGCAAATCTATTTATTTACGATTCAAAGATCCTTAATAGCAATTTTTTTGTTCCTGTAGTCTGGAAAGCGAAAACTGGGGCAGGAATTTACACAACTTCAGGTAAACTGCTGGAGAACTTTGTTAGGTTTGTTAGGTTGTTAGGTCTAAGAATCCGGACAGGACAGAGTCACAGGTGATGACAATACCTTTTATCACACAAAATAGTAGCCATTTAATAAAAAATCTGCAGGAAATTACCTGGTCTAGGGAAATATGCTTCCCTGCCTCCAACTTTGGACCTTATAAAGATAAGACTAGGAAATACATTTTACAACTCCAGTAAAAAACAAGAAAACAAGGTTGACGGTTACAACGTCTCTCTGGACATTTAAGGATTTCTGATTCTCTTGTTCTAGAGAGGACTTCACTCTCAGCCTCTATGATGCCATCTGTAAATCATAAATATTAACCCTTTTTTAATTCAAAGGTAGTCTAATCAATGTATATCTATCTGATCTCTGAGAAATGACTGTGGTGAGCTTATAGAGATGCAATTTCTACAGATCAAAATAATCTGGAGAGCCAAATATCTTGATTGATTTTCCCATCTTTATTGAGTAGTCTACTACATCATATTCCTTCTACCCACATGCCTTGTCTTCTCTTAGGAAAAGTGGACCTTGGAGGCTTGCTGGGGTTGAGCACAAATACTCATCCCTAAAAGCCAAGTCATACCACTGTCAACAACTAGTCCTTCTGCCTGTTTAAATCAGGAGTAACATCAGGTGTCATAGACGTACACAAATTGAGTATGGCTTAGGTGTCAGTGTATGGAAACAATTATACTGCCTATCAAGTAACTTTATAATATGTATAGCAATTCAGGTTGACCACATAACCTCTCACAAAGCAGTCAACATAAGACTTTGAAAGAGAACATTGGCCATCTTTACCCAGTGTCAGGCATAGGATGTGATGAAATGGATGGAGCAAGGGGGCAGACAGGATAGGTGTCTGCACTCTTATGTACACCAGTATCTTCCCCAGCCAGGACTGGCTTTCTTGATCCAGAACCTGCCTCTAGACACTACTGCTGGCAAGGGTGTCTTAGATGTGTGGCATGATCACCTTCCATCTTTACTGCATGGATCATTCTGCCTGCAGTAGAGACACAAGGTGTGCTGACATCCTATACCACCGTCTTCTGTTATGACTTGTGGTTTCAAAAACAAGTCCTAGTATACTGAGATTAGTGAGCTATCCTCAGCAACAGCCCTGTAAACACTGCTGGGTAGCACACATCTGTGGGTACAGCCCAGTCAATGGGGTGTCCCAGTGGCATGTAGAATCAGCCACCAATCACCTGGACTTTAGGATTGTTATGACCCAGCCCTGAAGGCAAGGGTAATGCAAGTTCTTATTCACAAGATTTTATTTCTAACTAATTTCTAAGAGATTAAATTTGCTCCTCTGCCTCCTGCACAGCTGATTGAAATAATAGAATAATTTTCTTTCCATCCAAACTGCTTCATGTTCAGCTGCTAGGTGTGAGCGTTCCTTTCAGTTATTTCTGCAATACTTTCATTGAATCTTTTAAAGATCTTACAATTTCAGACTTGGATTTCTGAGTAGCCAATAGTTCCTTTTGTTCTGCTTTAAGGACAGCACCTGAAGTGGCACACAACTCTCTCTTCTTTGCCAGATTTTAGTTTATGGTCTTTTGCAAGAATTGCAGTTTGATCTGCTGCTGCTTGTTATGAGCCAGTACCAATAGTTATGAGTCCACGTCATGCCAGGAGGAAAAGAGTTATCATTATAGTTGTTTAATTTCATCAGGAAGGGACAATCCTCATTTGACTTACCCTCGGTAGTAATATCTTTCAGTATCCACTGAAGATCAATGTTTTTCTCCACGCCACCCTCTCTGAGGGTCAGTTAGACTTTATTATGGAGAGAAATTCACAACAGGTGTAGGTTACACCAGAAAACCTTTCAAGTCTGATATGCTCAGGTCATACCAAGAGAAGAAAAACTAGCAGTGGGGAGGCAATTGAGAACAGGTATATCTGGGATTGCCATGATTTTCTGCTGAGGATTTTGGCTTTGACCAAAACAAGAATGAAACTGGAGATGAGTACATCTTGGAGGACAGAAACAGCAGAAGAAATCCATTCAGGTTTGCACATGTGGGATGCAAGGTGCAGTCATAATGACTTCTTTGTATGCTTTTCTTAATGGAGAATTAACGTTTGCTTGTTGTTTGAGCTTTTACTTATTTTTTTAAACTAGGGATATGAAGGATGGGGCACTGAACTTAAGCTAGCAATAGAATCTATTTCTGGTTGTTCATATATATTAATCTATTTATCTAGCTATAGCTAAATATAATATTGATATAAATATATTCCTATACCAATACGTATACATATATGTACACATTTACAAATACACATTAACAATACATGGGGACGAGGTGATATATTTGGATATGACCTCTCTTCTGATACCTTAGTTACAGGATATTTTTACACAGTATATTATTAAATGTTTAGAATAATCATTTGCACTCAGGCATTTTCATTCCCTCAAGCACTCAGGCATTCTCAGATTCATCAGATTTTGGAGGTATTATAGAAAGCATGAGTATAGAAAGCAACAGAAAGGGTTTTGGAGTAGGACGGTTCTGCAGTCCTGTAGGATGGGGGAGGACACTTTTTATGAAAGTGTGGTTATGGCAGGAAGGCATTGACTCGAACAGTGGAGGATGAAACACTCAGAGGTGACACTTCACAGGTAAAAATGGGCAGAGGCATGCCAGTTTTGAAAAGAGGATTGGATATGGATGTTGTGGAAAAGCATGGAAGTGAAGGAAACTGAGAAGCACAGACTGAACTGGGAATGGGAATATGTGTTCTGCCATGTATGTCTGTCTTTCATACATCTCAATTACTTATGAGGCAAAGATGAATTTTCCATTTCCATAGCTAACCTTTTCCTCTTCTTTCTCATCAAATGATGAGAAAGATGTTCCCATTGTTCAGGGGAACTGTTCAGAGAATAGGGTATGCAACTAAACAGTCTTTAGGAAGATACAGTACAAGTGTATTAACTAGCACATATTCCTCATAGTGTATTGAATTTTATCTGTTCTCTGGTTCTCAAAGTTGTAAAGTATGTTCATATGTTCCAGTCAACAATATAGGCTGCAAAAGTCTTCTTTCCTCCCCTCCTTCCCCCTCCCCCAAATACTGAGCTTTTAGTCTAATTACTTATTTGCAGTCTCAGCAAGCCAGAGAGGAGAATTTTATCCACTTTGGCCTGTTTTTGAATACTAACTAGCCAGGGCAGTCAAGGCTCTCTAAAGAGTGAAAGTGAATGAGAGACACACTGCATTTGACACAGTCAGGAGGCAAAAGAAAGAGCAAAACAAAAGTCTATTCAGGGCTGAATCCTCTGATATACTTACCCATCCCCCACCTCCTTTAAAAATAAAGAGAAAGGGGAAAACTCATGAATCCATGGCTGAATGCCTGAGGTTGTCAGAATAAAGGACAATGAGTGACAGCTGACTGTCACCACAATTCTCAGAGTCTGAATTATCACTTTTTGGCATTGTTCAAATAGAAAAAAAGGATGTGTGCTTAACAAGAAAGTATTGCAGAAGTGCTTTGTGAGGGTCTGTGCTCACACCAGCTGCAAACAACCGAGGAAGCTGTCATTCCACACGGATTTTTTTCCATGCTCTGTGAAATCTTCCCTACTGAACTCATTAAAAACTTTTCTAAGCATGTGGGCACTAAATGATGCCTTGGGACAACAGAAGTCATAAAACTTTTCTTTTAAGGAAATCCCAACAGGCACACCTAAAACAGAGCAACTTACATGTTCACAGCAGCTATGTACCTGTTGATTATTTAAATAAAAACTCACAGTGGTGAAGGCCAACCTTTAAACATTTCCTGCATGTTCTACTTGTTTAGGATCTCCTTGCAAGCTTATTTTTTTCTCTGCAGATTTGACTACACTTTCATCTTCACTGACTGTCTTAATTCTCCAGTCTTTGCTCTTCCAGTGCATGATCAGCTTGTTCTTAAGTCACATCTACCCACATTTGTTAGTACTGAAACATTACTTTAGGCATTTACATCTCCATAAATCCATAGAAATGATGCACAGGTTTTCCTGAGAAAGGTCGAAAAAGCTAAAGCAGAGAAGATTTTAAGGTTATTTAAATAATGCATTTTAAGTTGGCAGATATTTAGCTCTATGGTTTATGTACTAAAAAGAACTATCTGAGCAGCGCAACAGCTCATGACAGAGAGACCCTGGAATGACAGGGTTTTTCGTAATTAAAATAGATCTGGCCTGTGTTCAAAGCATTAAGTCACTTAAGCCTGTTCACTGTCTGTACCAGAGAGATGTTGATTTTATTCTCAGCTCCAGGGTGTGTCGAGGTCCATGACAACTGGAAATACAACTAAGTGTCCAGGTCTTGCCACCTAGGCATGAGGGCTGCTCTGTGGTGTGGTCGTCCCTGAGAGGGGGGATGTGGCCAAGAAGCAGCCAGTGAGGGGGAAAGAGATCTTGGTCTGTATCACTCTTCCTGCTAGCAGAACACCTTTGTGGGAGAGCTCAAACTGGTGATACCACTGCAGCAAGTGTTACTGTATATTATGAATCTTTGGAGAGAGAGAGAAAGAAAGAGAGAAAGAAAGGAAAGAAAGAGAGAAAGAGAGAAAGAGAGAGAGAAAGAGAGAAAGAGAGAAAAAGAAAGAAAAAGAAAGAAAGAAAGAAAGAAAGAAAGAAAGAAAGAAAGAAAGAAAAAGAAAGAAAGAAAGAAAAAGAAAGAAAGGAGAATTGGAGTGTAAGTGAAATACAACAAGGAAAAGAGGAGGTAGTTAATTCATAGACTTTATGTTTGGTGGTTTGTTTTTTTTTTTTTTAATTTTTTTTTTTTTTTTTTTTTTTTTCCCAGCTAAGAGGAAGAGATTTCTGTAGCTGGCAGATATGATACTTAGAGGTTCCAGACTGCACGAAACTAGTAAATAAACCTCCTATACATAAATACTCTCCTATCAAGTAGGAAGTTTTCTATACTCTTTTATTAAAATGGAATGTCACCAGACTGGAATTTTTTGATTTATGTTTGTTATAAAAGCACATACAAAGTTTTTTCTCTTTTGGTACTTCCAAGTAATTAGAATAGTCTGAAGATAAACTTTCCAGGAAAGTATTCCAGGAAATAGAAGCATATAGGCAGGTATCCTTAGTGGAAAATGGAGATTATCCATGAATTGAATCCAAATGGTAGAATTTAAAAAACCCCTACAAAATAAAATGGAACATTTTCCTTTTCTCTGCTTCCATGCAAAGGAAAAAATCTGAAGGACAACTGACATTACCCAATTACATAAAAAAAAAAAAAAATCAATCCGGTTGCCATCTTCTACATTGCCTCAGTAGAGGTATAGAAAAGCCTGAGGTCTTTGCTTCTTAAGGCTAAAATAAAGAGACATAATTCTTAAGCATCTGGGTACTTGGATGGCAGACAGGATAAACAAGTGGTGCCAGAGAACCCCACAGGAGCAAGTGGGCCCCAGTATGTTGTGATTGGACAAAGATGGTTGTTCTTCTTACAGCATTAGATTTAGAAGGCGCCAGTCTTTCTTCTTGAGTGGAACAAAACATTTTGGTGTCCCAGTTTATAACAGATATGTTTTGAATATCTTTCCCTTTTTTTTTCTCCACAGAGGTTTTGTTTTGTGATATAATTAAAAAAAAAAAATCAGTTATTTTACCTAAGCTTGGGGACTAAATTCAGGACTAGTTTTAATATGACTTAAAGTTGTTCTTTTTGGGGTAAATTTTACTGGGGAATATCAAGACCACCTTTCCCAGGGACTTGTGTTTGTACTCAAGTGGATAATGGTGATAGTGGATTATGAAGTTAAATGAGGAGACCACACTGACAGAAGTCCAAGGCAGTTGCAGTTGATCACAAAATGAGGATAACTGGAATAAGAGAACTACAAAAAGTGAAGATTTTTGCCATTTAGTGCTGAAAATTTTTTCCTCTTCTGGCATAAAGTTAAAGTTGCTCTTTAGGAAGACCTTAAGATCCTAGTTTTTGTGGTGGTTTTTTTTTTTTTTTTTTTTTTTTTTTTGTTAGTGAACAGAATGCATGATTTTGAAATCAATTTACAATTCCATTATTAAGTTTTACATGTAAATTTGTCATCTACTGGAGCAGACTATCAGATCATTTTCTATGTTTACTAAACAGCTATTAGGTGGTAGCAGCAGACAACTTCAGGTTGGATTAGAAACATCAGGCTAGATGTGACCTGTATTTTATCAATACTTTGGGTGATCCATGCCTGCAGTTTTGCTTCCCATCAGGTCCATTTTAAGAAATATATTTTTCATTGTCATATTCTGGGAAGGACCATTGTAAAAACCAACCATTTTATTTTCATGAGATAAAGTCCAGTTATATTTTGTCAGGTCTCTGGTGTGGTAGTGGCATGCCAGTACTGTCCTTCCTTACCACTACTAGAAGTAACTGCCTTGAATTCTCTTTAGATAACATGTAGCACTTTTCAGGAAGTGGCCAAAGAATTCATTACATATTTATCATTTTGAAAGCCTTTAAAAAACAATATTTTACATTCTGTGTCAAAGGTCAAGTAAAGATGTATACTTTTTTTGAACTCACAAAGAAAGGTCCATGAGTCTTACTTGATCCTTCTATGTAAACCATCATAACAATATACTACTTTGTAGTGTGTTCAGTCCTGGAAGAATTATGATGCTTCAACCTGTCCTCCATCTACTATATGCATGCTTACTTTTGTGGTAGATAGATAGATAGATAGATAGATAGATAGATAGATAGATAGAAATAAATAAATTTATATGTATATATGAGAAAGAAACTTTTTCTTTGGGAAAGAAAAAGTTATTACCCTGAAAGTGGAAAATAAACTGTAGAAGATAAAAACTAAATTCAAAACAATGGAAATGAAAAAGTTAAACAGATATTTACCTCTGTATTCCTTTCCTTTCAATTTAAATCAATGCACTCACAGAAAAACCTATGCAAGCTGGGGTGCTTAGTAAGTGATATGAACTGCTGCTGTGGTTCCCTGCTGGTTTACGATCCCAGCTTTTCAATGAAGAGCTACCATTCAGACTTCAGTACTTGTCTTGTCTTTGGGTGTTTAATACTTACAGCATGGCACTTTCATTATGGGTAGCCCAATATTAAACATTCTGAGCTCTCTGTAAATGTCTGAAGGAGACCAGCTGAGTGCTCAAATTGAGTCACCTAGATAACATTTCTTAATTTTCTTCTGCTTCTCATCATCTTCAGACTTTGTAAACAACATTGGTTTAACTCAGCCTTGAAAGAGTATGTGTTTAGCAAAGCCTGTGTTACCAAAATATTTCAAAGATTTATTTTTTCCCCTGTTTAAAGTGGAATACATACTGTCCCTTAAAATATTGTCTTTATTTAATTTGCTGTCAAAATATAAAAGTATTCATTATTAACCAACACTAACTTTTTTATTCCTGAAAAAATGTATGGCCCATTTGAAAAGTGTTCTCTAGATTGTTTGAATTTAAAATCCTTTATTAGATACTGGAAGTCTCAATAATATAAATTCCCAAACACTTCTATTTCTGGAACCTCCAACTCAAGGAATCAGTTTTCTTCACTCTTAGTATTTTCCCAAAGAAAGATCATATGAAGAATGTCTGTTTTCATTCTTCAGAAGGATATGAATAAGAAGAAATTATTCTGAGTACCTTCAGTAACTCTGCTATTGAAAAATGAATGTTCTCCAAAATATACAAATTTTACAAGCTAAAGTATGTGTTTGTTTGAAAGATTTACTTTATCATTGCTCACTCTTTGAATTATCTGTATGACCACACACAACGATATAGACTAGGCTTTGAAAGGATGAGTATTCTTTGGATAATCTAATGCTTGACTATGAATGATGCATAGGAATAGTAAGAAATACTTGTTTAGAACCAGTGACAGGACTAATGCAAAGCATAAAAGACCAGTGTTAAATCTAAGAATGTTTACACTTGGTGAAGTCTCTGTTGGGAAACCAGGGCCTTGTTTCATGTACACAATGCTGTGGAGAAAAAAGTAACTTGTAACCCTGTAGAATAAATGAATGTATATTTTTTTCTTTCTTATTTCTGACTAGTTTTGAAGAAACACAAGATCACCTTCCTTCTAAAGTTTTTACTCTTTGAATTTCTGGCTGTACTCAGAACACAGCAACACAATAAAAAAGCACTAAGAACAATGAACTGCAACATAAAATAGACATTTTGGACTTTAAAAAAAGTTACAATTAGTTTCTGGAAATGTTAGGGAAAATCACATGTAGGTTTTTGCTACCTATTCGCGCAATTCTTCACATGAGCTATGGTTGTATTTGAGGGTGCCAGGACGAGGGAAGAGACGAGAATCTTGACTCCATGTTTCAGAAGGTTGATTTATTATATTATGATATATATTATTTTAAAACAATATACTCAAAACTATACTAAAAGAATAGAGAGATCTATCAGAAGGCTACTAGAAAGAACAGGAGAGGAATGATAACAAAAGCTCGTGACTCTCAGAGTCCGATGCAGCTGCATCTTTGATTGGTTATTAAGCAGAAACAACTCACATTGACCAATCACAGATGCACCTGTTGGTAAACAATGTCTAGACCACATTCCACAGCCATCAGATTGAATTAATTGTTTACATTTTTTTTTTCCTGAGGCTTCTCAGCTAGAATAAGAGAAAAATCCTAGCAACAGATTTTTCATAAAATATCATAGCTACAATGGGCTAATACAAATTAGGCAGCAAAGGAGCTCAGTTTACCCATGCTATCCAGCTCCCATTTGTACTGGACTCTCTTTACATCTGCTCTGGATGGGAAAGGGGAGCATGGCACTCCAAATGCCCAAGGACTCTACCCTGTAAAAAAACTAGAACATTATTTAATACTGAGCTTTCCTCTAGCTATCAGGTTCAACCATTATTTTTAATTGTACTGAGGTGCAGGAATTGCTGTACATCCAGTTTTACACCTTGCTCAGCACTATTGCCTTTTCTACAAAATGCTCTGGACATGACTGAGTGGGGCATATTGTCAGAAATACTGAATTTATTGCAACGTGTTGCAAAAATGGAGATGAATGATGCAGGTGCGGAAGGTCAACATATTGAAAACTGACCTCAAGTATTCATAGGTATGTGAGGAGATCAAGTAATATGTAATTTCCAATTTTGCCTGAACTTCTGTATTTCCATTAGGACATAGAGCCCTTTTCTCATTCACAAAAGGAGTGCAGGTAGCAGTACCTCTGCCATCCTTTCCTCTAGCCATTGGACTCTGAGAGTTCATTTTATCTATAGCCAGGATTCCCACCAACCTCCATGAGGCTCAGTATGGTACTAGTGGCTAAATGACACGTTCTGAGTTTAGACAGCAAATATAGACTTCATTGCCCACTCAGCTCTAGCCATGAAGTTATGAACACAAAATACAGGGAAATGCTGCATAAAAAACCCAAAAAATTAAAAAAAAATGGAGCAGACCTTGTTGCAGCTGCTTTCTTTTTTTTTTCTTTACTTCTTTGTACCTACCAGATAAGCTATGTAACTGTAGTCATCCCTCCATCTGTCACTGCAACTGAAAGAAAAAAAGGTTTTTAGACCACAATGGATACTGCATCAGCTCTCTGCCACAAGGTGGATGGAGAGGTGCAGTGGGCATCTCATCATCAGGGACTAATTTGTTCACTGTTCTGGTCTTCCTCACATATATTGAATTAGGCAGCAAGGGAACATCTAAAAAGAGGGTCTACAGAGAGATGATATGTAATATGCATCATCCATTACATTGAGAAATAACAATTTTCAGAATTCTATGTCATGTGTACACTCAATATATAAGCATGATGATCCAATTTATGTGATTATAGATAGAGGGTAAAATATATGCATCTGTAATCCAGGAACCAATAGTTAATCCACATGGGGGAAGGTGGATGAATTAGCATTAGCATTTTTGCAGGCCATCTGTGATTTTTTGGTGGAAGTCAATATCATAAAACATTTTGAGCATTATTTTTGATGCATTTTTAGTCTCTGTTGCATTAGTCAACTATTAATGCAATGAGAGTTCTTCCTTGGTGTTGCATACTAAATAGACGTGTGAATAACTAAGATATTTTTGCCTATGTAAAAAGTTTAAAATAATTCAAAAATTTGAAATAACAAATCAAAATCTCTGAGGTGAATGAAAGATAAAATAGCAATACAACAGACATTTTCAACAAAAAAGAAAAAGTTGAAATGATGGGCATTTTCTGGATTCGGGGTCCAGGTTAGACCCCACATGAATGTGGATTGAGACCTTCAATTTCCTGCATAAATTCCTGATATGTCAGGCCACAGTAGATGGGGAGATGAAGGAGAATTCATCTCATGCCTTCCTAGGTTTTAGTTTGGTAGGTAAGACTTTTCGTGAATCTAGTAGGTCAGACCAAAATTTTTAGTTTTGGAAATGCCAGTACAAATATTGTTCTCATTTTCATACAATTTTTGGTTTTTTTCCTAAACAGTGGGTTTACAAATTTTAGTAAAATTAAATTGTGAATAAAAGATATTTCAAAATTCTGTCTAACTGCAGAAAGTGAGCCTTTGCATGAGAATATTTTTTATTTTCTCCAGGCAAGACCAATATCTGCCTTAGTCCTAGATGGCTAATGCCAAATATAAAAGTTCTAAATTCCTCTAAATTTTTGAATGTTAGTTTCTTCTAATTTTCTGAAAATTTTATCTCCAAAGGTACATATCTTTTATGCATACATATTTTTTTCTTCTGTGAACATTTCTTGACAGGTTTGGGAAATTCTTATTTTCTTTTCCTCTTGCTTTCTAGCAGAGTATGTATCAGCAAATTTCTACCAGATATATGAATACAGTTAATATAAATGTAATACTTTATTCACAGAACTGTAAAGAGAAATCCCAAACCAGAACATTAAAAATACACAGTCACTATTAATTACTCACCCCTCTCAGAATGGTCTCTCCTATTTTCCATACATCAGGATTGGTCTCCTTTCAGTCAGAAACAAATGCCTATGACATCCAATTTTCTCTGAATCTCTAGCTTCATCCCTTGGTGGTTGAGCTCCACACATCTGGGTCACCCAACTGCTTTTCTATGTTCCTTTCAGCATTCAGTTTTAATCAGGATCTCTCATGCAATCTGTACCGGTCTTTTTCATGCTAATTTAACTTCCTACATGTTAGAACAGATCATACTTATGCTTTCAGGAGGATATCCTTGAAGACTAACCAAACCTCCTAGGTGCCAGAATGCTGCAATTAAGATTCCTGAATAAGCCAATGGATCTTGTCTCGAAGTCTGGGATTGAAATTTTCTTCTTTATCCTACTCAATTATCTGGGTTAAACACTACAATCTTATGGTCACTATGGCCAAGGCTGCCCATGTTCTTCATGTTATGAATTAATTCTTACTTTTTTCTTTACCATGGATCTAGCAATGAATCTGCCTTAATTGGGTCAGTCCTGTCTTGTATCAAATAACTGTCATCATCACGTTCCAGCAATCTCTTGTATTTCTCATACCTGCTATATTCTGGTTGCAGAAAATACCAAGGTTATTAAAATTTAAAGTTTTGCAATTGTCACTACAGCAGTGTGAAGAAGGTAATACACTCATTTTCTTGGTCTGTATCCACTGCTGTTTTTCAGTTATGTGAACTATCCCACCATTTCTCTGTAATACCAATAAAAAAACTCTGCAGTTGTACATGGACTTTTAATACTTCTGCTTTTCACTGTGGTGAGTGAACTCATGTACATCATGCAGAATCTATCCCCAAGTCTCACTGCTTTTGTAATTGAAATGTAAGAGCTTCCAGCATCACACTGTCCCCTGGACACTTCCTTACTGCTCCATGTCAGTTCACTTTTTTCAGGTTTCTCTTAAACTTGTCTGACATATATAACTTAACTTCACATCATTTTAGAAGAATAGCTGAATCATAGTGAAAACTCAAATTGTGAAAAGTCTTTGCAACTGATCAACTTTGTAACTGTGCAACATTGTAAACTGATCTAGCATCCTGAAACAAATCTTTAAAATTTTTTTCTTAAAGCTTCCTGTGGATTTCAGCTCAGAATAAGTCAGCAGAATTTAGCTGAGGATTGCCATAAAATACACTTCACTCCTGTTTAAAACCCAAAATAAATAAAAATGCCTAAGGAGTGCAGCTCACATCAGTGTGACATTTAACAAGATAGTAAACCAAGTATGATTTACCGTGATGGTGGTCCATAACATCTTCCTCTTCCACAGTCTCCCTTGTAGAACCAGTGGGAGGGGACATGTGGAACCAATCCCATTGTAAAAAGACAGAGCTCTATTTGGCCTTTTTTATGTCTATGTGTGTGTGGGGAAATGGAAATTAAAATCCTGACTAAAGTTGACGCTATAGCTAGTGGAAATACTATATATATAATACTACTGTTCAAAACCAGTGTAAAACAGAATCATATACAAAATACAACTTTTTCTAAGACAACACAGAGTGAAAAACAGAGAAGAATTGCATTGCTTCTGTGAAATAAACCATCATGGAACAATTGTATTTGTATTTTGACCCTGGTCTTTTCTCTTTTAAAAAAGTTAAATAGAAGATTTTTTTTTTATATGTCACTCTGCTTACTGTGTATGGGATGATGGACCAAGCTACTTACAATAATACTTATTGTAAGTACAATAATAGTTACAATAATAATTCACATTTAATCTATCATAGAATTATAGAAAAATTCATCTGTAAAGGGCTTTGAAAAAGTTACAATGTATGTTAGAGGTGGTAAAAAATTCACGTTTGAAACAACACTTAAATTAGGTCAAAATGTACTCCAAACAATTCCTACTTTTCTAGTGGAGTAAAAAGATCTGCAGACAATCAAGAGACCCAGTCACAGCTCTCCTCAATGGTAGAACTTATCCTCAAAGGTTTAGTATTTATAATCCTATTATTTTCTAATCCTATTATTGTAATGTTTGGATGAACTGAATGTATTTCCTCTTTAATCTCTGTGTGATCACACATATTTCTCTTCAATGATGACTTCTGGCTGACCCTACAAATACTTTGTTCTTCTATACTTAAAAATAAATCAGCAGACTAGTTCAGAAAATTGTATTTTCTGCAGATGCACCTTCTTGTTAGATAATGTCTCTTAATGAAGCTAATGCTTATAGAATACTGTAGAGGTGTTTGATCCCCACTTGATTTTCATTCAGATCATGTATTTTTGCTTTTCAGTTGCTCAGTAAGTGGCCACTGTTAAGCAATGTTTTAAAAAATTTAAAATCATATTTGTGCCTGTGCCTGGAATACAGGACTATTTATGGAGATGTTACATACAGCATACAGAAAAAATCCTGTGCGACTTAGAGTTGTATGGATTTAATGCTATTTAAGGGTTTAACAGTGACACCACAAATCACAAGAAGGTATGAATTAATTTATGTCCTAACATAAGCCTAAGATAACATTATAGCCTGGATTTTGAAAGTTGATTATTTTTGCATTTCCTTTGCAATTGCATTTTCACTTACTATGCTTCTAACTTGTTTCTTGTTTTGTCTTTTTGTCCCTTTCCTCATCATCTCCTGTTTTTACTTGCTTGCTATGTTTCAGAATGTCCTACTTGAGTAAGAAATACAGAGCTTCTCTATAACAGGTACATTTTTTGTCATCTTTAAATAGTATGCATCAGAGAGAAATTAGGATGTTAAGGGCATTAAAAAAAAAGAATCAGTCCTCATGACCTGAGTACCCTTGAGATTCATAAGAGGGATGTAAATATAATGAAATATTTATGTTATAATTCAAATGCAAATGATGATATTTGCTTGTACTTGATAACAGTGTGTTTAAGCCTACAACTAACATAGTATTATAGAAGTATTTTCCCTTGTTTCTCTCATTTCTACTTATGCAAACTCAGTTTAAGGTCTCCTGCAAACATTTTAGTCTTCAATTCCTCTTTGAAGTACATACTGATAGAAAATAAAATTCCTTTTCTTTGTTGTTCATTTACGCATAAGAACAAAAAGGACAGATGCATGTGAATTATACTGTTAAGACAGAGAGATCTTGCATGTGTTTAAGATGGTCAAACTTTTCCTTCTTGTAGTTTAAGAACAGCACATATTTGCTAACAGAATTCTACAAAAATCAAGCATTTCATATCAACCATTTACAAAATATTCTCTTGTACAAGGATATTTAAGAAAATGATAAATGCTTCCAGTGAGGCCTTCTCAAAAATCTAGCATAACCAGGAAAATAAGCAATGTATAAAAATTGAAATACATGATAGTCCATCTCAAACAAGAAATCACTGATTTATTAGGGAGGTAGTACTCCTATCCTAGATTAGCTTGCCCAGAGAGGTTGTAGAGTGTCTATCATTTGAGATGTTCAAAGCCTTGCTGAAGAAGATCCTGGGCAATTGGTTGTAGGTATACACACTTGAGCAGGGTGGATCGGACCAGATGATCCCTCCTCATCTCAACCATTCTGTGATTCTGTCATTTATAAATAAGGCAGTCTAACAGAGACTCAGGGAATATAGTTTATTGTAATTTGTTTTGTAGACACTTGGTTCATAATATAATGTAGCAAAATTTTACCTTTTTTGCTCGGAGTCTACTTCTATAAATTACAACAAAAAAGGCTACTTCAGGTACAGACATCTTCTGGGCTTTTCCCCCCCTAGCTTACTATGCCTGCCTCAAGGACTTTGTTCCACAAATTCTCGGTAATAAATCTAAACAGTTACAAATTAATTACAAGTCTTTTTAAACTTTGTTTCAAGTCACATATTCCAGTTTAATTCAATTTCTATACTGGCAGTTTCTAACCAATAGTGAAGAATTTTATTACTCCTACCTCTCTCATAAGAAAGTCAACCGTGATTCAGTCTAGACAGCAAATATTATCTTGGTATATAGAATATACTACTGTCTTAGAGAAGCAGGGATATGAATTCTGGAGCTTCTCAAGAGGAATTGAACTCTTGATGATATTTCATATCAGCAGGATGCTTTGTCAGCAGTACACCTACAAAAGAGGAAGGCTAAGTTTCCCTAAACTGCTAGCTGACAAACTGCAGATTTTGAATCCACTTCCCGCTCATATGACATTGTAAGACAGATGCTAATTTCTGCTGCTTCAAACAGAAAAAAAATTCCCACATATTCTCACACAGGATTAGAAAATAATCTCAGTTGAAGAAAGTAATTTTACCTGAAAGAATTCAGTGAGATAGCAGCAGTGTTCATGGGATGCTGCAGAAATTCTCTTGCAGAAGGAAAAGTCTTTGATGTTTAGAGATACCAAGGGAAGGATATTTAAATAACAAATTCAGAAAGAATAGCTAGAAAAAGATTAATATTTTCACTATGTGTGGAGAAAAAATATCCCACTGCAAAAGGGGAATGAGAACTTCAAGATGAGGGACATTCCACTGAAAGTGATGGACTTGTTCAATACTACTGGAATAGTAAATGTGTATGTCTTCATGGTTTCTCAATTTTTTTTCCTTTTTCATGTTGACTGATATCTCTCTCATCTAGAGTTTCCTACAAAGAGATATGTTTGGAATGATATTATTAAGTAAAAATAAAATAAAACCTTATAAGACAGTTTTCAATAAGAAAAACAGCAAGACAATTCCAAACAACAAAAATTAGAGGAATATCTTCTTTTATCAGTTATAAGAGATGATGTTAATTAATACCCTCAAAAATACATGCCTGGATTTGCAATGTCTATAGAGGAGATGACCACTGCTTGTTCCTTTATCAGGAACTCACAAGTTCAAGAAGGATCTCACAGGAAGCTTGCTCAAAATGAATTGTGAAATGGTTCCATACATCTATTGTTTTACTTGTTTACTATTAAAGAGCTAATTAATATTGATTATGAAACACTTATGAATTATCAGGGACTCTGCAGAAAAAAACAAGGCCAGCAGTAGAAAAACCCAAATACTCTATCTTACAAAACGCTTGACTGAATTGACAAGTATAAACATGCCACATGTTTGCATTCAAAACACCACAAGATTGAAAGCTGGGCTTCAAAGAGCTCATTTGAAAACACAACATAGTGGTTTTGATTTTTCCTTAATCAAGAACAAATTTGGTATTCAAATTGTCTCCTGACATTCCTTATACTGTGCCCCATGTGGACAAAACTCTTCTGTACTGTCCTTACAAAGACTGTCTGAATCCCACTGCAAAGTTTGCACATGAGGTATATATTTTTATGTTTAGTGATTACTTGGGATAGATCAAACATTAATACAGATTCACAGGCTGATACTCTTTATCTGAAAACAGGCCTAGGAGATACAGTTTTCCAGAAAATGCTTATATTTAAATGCTGTCCAAAGTGCACATAGACTGAAAGATCTTTGGAGCTGGGTTGTTAGGTTGCTTTGGGGTTTTCTGGTGGCTGTCTGGTTTTGCTTGTTTGTTTTGCTTTGTTTGTTTTGTTTTGTTAAAGTCAAGTTAAATGGTGACTTCACATTTGATTGTAGCTCTCACATGAATACATCAATAGGAAGTAACAAAACTCAGTGACATCCTTTCCTATGCTAATCTCCACCCCAGATATCCTTGTGTACAGGTGGTTGGAGGTTGAGTCTTGTATTGAACTCTCTCCTTTCTTTCAGTAACATTGCATCGAATTAATTCCTCAGGGAAATAGTGTAGAGAAGCAAGTTACTAGAGAAACATGAAAATAAAAATGCTATGTGAAAATTGCTTTCCAGCTTCCAAACTAATGTCTTTGTCAAGTTCCTCTTTTTAGGGCTTCTGAAACATATCAAAGCCAAAATGCAGAAGAAAATGCTTTATCTAAAGGCCACAGGAGAAGCAATTTTCAGAACTGGGAATGTAGCTCTGGAAATGCTGGTCACTGAGAATCACACTTCATCTGGCTTCTCTGCCAGAGAATGAGGTGACACACTAAATAGCAAATATCCACTCTTTATACAGCTGCGGTGCTGGAAGTCTTCTCATCTGACAGCAGGTCAGTTTTTCTTTTCCTGCATGGTTACCACAAGCATGTCAATGAGCTTGCTGACTCAGCTGAGGAGGTATCAGGGCAGGAGCAATTTGAAGTAACAGGTAAGAAATATGGAGCCTTACCACAACAGTTCATTGTTAGCTTTCTCTACATATCCCCCTCCCCCAAAACTTTTTCTCACAGTTTAGCACCCACAAGTGCTACAACACCCTTGCAACGTTCTAGATGTTGCACTCAAAATCTCAGAAATACTGTGCAAATCTTGATCTTTCTCATCCCATACAAAAATATACAGTATTTACTACTGATTGAAGTAGCTGTGGTGTTTAACTGCTTAAATATTACATGACTTACAATCTTTCAAACTATATTCAATATCCCAAGTTAAATCAGTGCCAGTGCTTATTAAATATCAGGTTTTGATGTAATGGAGTCAACAACTGAACAGCAGACACATCAAAATCTCAGACCTCAGAACTATGTATATTTATCATGGGCTGGATTTTATGGCATTCTGAAGCCTAGGGGGAAAAACTGCTGAAGAAATCCAGCTCTGAGGTTAGTAGTCTAACTAAATCACTGGCTTTAAAAACCATTTAAATCTGTGACTCTAAGCTGGAGAGCATTTCACAACTTTACTGTCTTAATAGTGGGGAATGTTAATAAGTCCAAGGTAGCTGCTGCAAGTAAACTGGAAGATGTTTCTCTGCAAGAATTCTTATCCATATATTCATAGAGGCACTGGGAAGCAGCTGCTGCATTTGGGAAATACATTTTTAAGAAAAACATAGCAATAAGAAGAAGCGAAAAGGGACAATTCATCCATCAACTGGATGACTTTATGATTGCAGTATTGCTGTCCTGCATCTTGGTAGTCCCCCAGTCAGCTAGGGTAGACACTGCATAAGGGAATAGAAGCTGTTTCTGTGATATGCACTTTGTAAACCAGTTGGTAAACTGGCATGTGGATGTAGAAAGAGCTTTGTTGGGGAAAGTGTCTGTCATCTAGAAGCTGGAACATTCTGTCTCTCTTCTATGTTTGTTTTCAAATGTAATATTGAAAATAGACTATAAAATGTGCACACGTACCACAAAAGTGTGAGTGCTCATAGGAAGCACAGCAATGCTTCCTATAGTGGGCAGCTCTTTCAGGGTGAGTGATGCAGTGTAGCAAGTTATGTGCTGGTAGTAAGGCAACAAAAAAAAAAAAAGAGAGGTCTGTCTTCTTCTTCCCACAGTCAGACATATGATGAGAAAGTGCTCTTTCTCTCCTTTTCTCTTTCATATCTCCACACCATTTTCATGACTTTGCAGTTCAAGGTTCAGGCCATGGTGTTGGCAAAACCCAGCCGTCCATGAACACCACAGTGATGTTTCTCCCTATCTGAACTGTCCATTTTTTTACTCTCTCTGATGATGTTGGGTTGTGTGAAGTTAATTTCCCTTTTATAATCCTTCACCTTACCTGTGGCTGACAAAGAAAATAAGCACTTCAATTAAAGGGCTGCGCTGAGCTGTTGACTCAGCTGAGAACCACTATGATAAATTCTTGATACCTCTGCAAAACAGCCCAATCTATGATTGTCTTTTTCTTTCTGTTATAGTACACATATTTTATGGATATGATGAGAGGGGTGTGAAGTATATTAATTTTCTACTCATCAGCACACATTCCCAAGGAACTCAGAGTTTGGTGTCTCTATTATGCAGATGATGAATGCCTCCATATTTAGTTCTCCTAGATCAAAACAGTTAGTGGAATGGCTAGACTTTCCATTGTTAACTAAGAAAGAAGTTTGAAGATGTTGACCTGCACTGTAGAGCATAATCTTGTCCCTTCCCACCACCTACGGAAAGTGTGTGCCTTGAGCATGGAGGTTATCCTGAGTCCGAGCTGAGATATGCTATGTGTTTCTGGTCAAGGGCCAATGAGAACCTGAAAGGAAGGTGGGCTACTTCATCCTCCAATCTGGCTCTTCACCAATAAAAGAGAAGAGTAGATTTCTACTCTTTGAAACAGATCATTGCGATTTTGTATGTTAAGGAAATACTTGGTCTAGTCTACTAGAGCACAGAAGAGCACACCCTACCTGCAGCAGTCTGGGTGTCAATATGTGTAATCAAGGACAAAGTTATTTACTTGTCAGATGGGCTGCAGAAGGGATGAATAAATAAATCTGCTGCTTTAGAGCTGCAATTACCTTTCCTGCCCCTTCAGCTGCCTCAGGGATCTGTGCAGCAATAGCTCAGCCCTGCGGACTGCAGCTCACAGAACCCTTCTGGATCCTCCATCTGAACCCTCCATCTGTCTGGGAGACCCAAACTTTGCCCTGTGCCTTGCAGGAGACTGGTGATCTTGCTCTTCCCACCTGCATTACCCAACCAATATTGCCCTCTCACTTACATAAGCAGAACTGTTTCTGCTAAAAAAGATGTGCAGAGCATTCCTCTAATGCCTTTCGTAGGTGGGTTCATACTGGGTGACTAGAACAACTGTTGGCTGAGGTCAACCAGCCAGGAAAATAATCATGTCTCCAGCCTTCAGGAGCTGTAACTCTAACATCAGGATTAAGGCTGCTGCACTGTACTCAGGACATTACATCTCTTGCAGCTGACCTCAATCAGCAGCCAGGTATACCACCTGGGGAAGAGGGAGTGGAAGGGGTACGAAAGGTTTTATTAAACCCAAAAGAGCAAAAGGAAGACAGCCTTGAACCCTCCAACAAAAGAAAGAAAGTTCTTGTAGGGCAAAAAGCCAGGTGATATTCTTTTAAACAGAGGGAAAACTCCTTTTTACTTCAGCTGCTAAGAGCCATTTCATATCTGCAGCTGCATGGGGGAGATCCTCCGACCTAACTCCCCTGACTTTAACAAATGATAGTATTACTCTTGTATCTGCTAATAGAGCGCAGAAAGAGAGAAAGAGAAAAGGAGAGAGAGTTTTTTGAACTAAGCAGTGCAGGATGAAGGAGGAGTTAATTTGAGCTCTCTTTTGCTCACATGCACTCCATATTTCCCTGAGTCTGGAAAGACCACCATTATGAGAGGGTTCAGCAATGAGACGGTGGTATGCATTACCAACAGGATGTGTTACGTATTAGTAGTGATGCTGTTTGGCCATGGGTGAGGGTATTTGTGTCTCTGAGCAATACCAGGAATGGTAAATGTGAAAAAAATTGATGCTTCCTCAGTGGTGAGGTTTTTCTGGTCTCTAAGCTGTGCAATGTAGGAGATTTGAGTAAACAGGAATTTAGTATAAACTTCCAAGTTCTTCAAATCTCTTTTCACCTGTGAGTAATATCACTTGATATTTCTAAGGGGCTTGATGAGATGAGCTTGCCTCAAATCCTTGAACAGGTTTGACTCCTGATTAGACATATAATTAAAACTTTTTTAAATTTTAGTGACTCACCATTTTTGCGAAAAGATAGTTTTATGATAGGTGAGTCTGCTGTTGATACTGCTCTTTATAGTAACTGACAGTACAAAGTTCACTAAAATTTGTATTACAGCCATGGTGCTACTTATTCACAAATGAGAAGTATGATTTAAACTTGTTTTACAAAAGGAAGTTAAGGCAAAGAAGTCTGGATTCATCTTAGTTCATTTTAGGCATGTAAGAGAGGCATTTAATTAGAATTGCCATTATTCTCTTCTTTCCAGCTAATCAATGGAGATGGACACACATATTAAAGGACAAATAAACCAGTATTTAAAACCTGAATTGTCTCCCAGATGTCCTTCTCTCATTACTCATGAGCAAGAGAACCTAAAGCAATTGTGATTTTAATTAGATGCCGCTGTTGTATCCCTCAAATTTGGCTGAGTTAAATTGGACTTAGAAACTAAATGTCCAATGAACATGAGTCAAAGCCTGTGGTTGGGAGCCAGTTTCAGTTCATTGCTTGATTGCAAATAATATTATTTCATTTATATACTTTCAGAGCCTGTTGCTGAATTACACAGACTACATTCAGAGGAGCCCCAGGAAATATTTAGTTAAACTAACACTAAAGTAATTTTAAATATTTTTAAAGGCTCTTATCTTTATCATAGACTTTAGAAACTTCAGCCTGGAGGAGCTATGAATTTTCTAATGGTGACAGGCATCAATTAAAATAACAGAAAGAAAATCAGTCAAACAACAATAAGAATAATTGCACTGTAAGCTAATGATTATAAAATTAATGATCAGGAATAATGTCTATTGGGTTTTTACTGTGCTAATTTTTAGTAGGATAAGAAAATAAAGAGCCTGCATTTAAAATTATAGTATTAATGTAATTAACAACACTGAACTGGTTCAGAAAAATCTCTCATATAAAGAGAGGATCTTGCAGACATGTCTTGCAGCATAACACCCAATAACAAAAGAAATTATTATTTTCTTTCTTGTGAAATCTGCTGGATCAGCCAAAATAGGGTGTACCTGTAATTGTCTGATGCCTGAACCCAGCAAGAAGATGTTTGAAACCTTGAAACTAGTGTAATACCTTTCCCAGAGTCTGATAAAACTGCCTATTTTCCTTACCTCTTAATGCAACCAGCTATAAGAAGGCATGATTGCAATGTTCAATGAGTTTCTTCTTTGAAAATGGAGTTGAGCTGGTTGAATTTGGCATGGCCAGCTAACTACTTAAGCTGGGAAAAACTTAATAGCAAATGGAAAAGGGAATCAAAAACTCCCATGTGATACCTTCCCTTAGGCTTGACCTTATTTCGTCACACAGAAGAGCTAGAGTGACCCAAAAAAGCATTTTGAGAATCTTTGTGGATGATGCATTGAAGATGGTAGGTGTAGAGGGGTTACTAAAGGGCTTCTTCATTGAAGATGGCAGGTGTAGAGGGGTTACTAAAGGGCTTCTTCATTGAAGATGGCAGGTGTAGAGGGGTTACTAAAGGGCTTCTTCACAAACTCCATATGAGATATAATGACACAGGACCCTCATAGATGGGCTGAGTTACACAGTAATTTCATAGAAGATATTGAGGATTGTGGAGAATTTAATAAAATTTGCATTAAAAATACATTCAATTTGGGAATTCTCTGAGTTGAAAGTGAATGAAGACTAGGAGAGTACTAAAACAACTAACATAAACTTTCTCTCTTCTTTCTCATCCCTGGACATCTCTTCTGGCCACTCTTAAATGGCCAATGATCAGACCCAATATGGTCATGAAAATTCTGGTACTATTACAGCAGAATCTTTGTCTTACGAGGATGTTGATAATGAATGAGAAGTCCTTTAGAAGGTTGTGGCTGCTCACATGAGCACTTATTTAATGACAAAGTTTAGGTTTTTGGGAGCATGTGTCAAAATTTATTGAGTAGTCCTCAATAAATTTTCTTCTGTCCTTTCAAACAATTCTTAGGAAGAGATCATCTTAAAACAGCACACATGGAATCTACTGAGGCGACAATAGAATAAATGAAAAACAGTTACAAGTAAAACAGATCCTCTGAATTTTATATTTACCTATTCTCAGATCAGATATTTGTGAATAATTTTACAATTTGTAAAAGATTTTTCTGCACTAATAAAAAAATTTAAGGAAATGCTAATAATTATTTTACCAGTTCTGCCTTCCAGAAAGCACTATGAATGCCACACAGAAACTGAAATCAGGATATTCATTTTCCCAAAAAAAAGTTTTGACACCAACCTTGCAAGTTGTTTTACGAGCAGCACAATTTCCTTAAATGTTCATCAATCCAGTTTTGAGACATAGTATTGTACAAAATATTAAAGAGATAGGTGAAATCATGTGCATTTGCCAATTTTCTAATCCTTCAAATTTCCCTTATGTGTACAGAAGACCAAAAATCTGCTAAACTACCTGTGTATAAAACCTTTCTCAAGGGCTATGGTATAAAACTATGGGATCAAATCCTACAAAATTAGTGTGAGGATCTTTGCAAATGTCACCAGCCTATACTTCCTGGGCATGATGTATCGCATAATCTTGATTGTTCAGGATAAATGTTACATTGTGTATTAAAGAATAACAGGAATCCAAAGTCCATGAAAAACAAAACCTACTCAGAATGCTTATTCTAGAAGGAGAATGGGAAGAAAAAGGATAACTGACATCACTTAAATTGGTTTTTTTCCAGCCCAGACTGAAGTTGCTGAGATGTTCTACAGCTGTGAAGAGAAAATAATCTGAAGAAAATAGAAAGCACACAAATAGACATATATTCAAAGTATGGGAAAGTTTTGTAAAACGAGATCTGGCAGGAACAACAATATTTTGGCATAGTGTTTTCTGATTTTTTGTAAACATTATTATTTGCTTACACATGTCTGGATACATGTGTGTGTAGTAGAGTCAAACACTTATCTACAACAGTCATTAGAAGATGAAATTTTTTTCATTTTTGCCACAATTCTTATGTACAAATTCATGTATTATATTAACTTACATTATAACTGAACTATGTATACAAAAAATAAATTCCTTTTCCAGTTAAGTTAGCATGCATTTTGGCTTAGATAACTTAAAACCAAGCTTCCTACCCAAATCTGTCCTTGTTCTTGTGTGTTGTTACTTTTTGAAAAAGAACAGAAGTAGATTGCTGATGATTCCTACCCAATATGTTGCAGTCTTTAGTCCTTTAATCTTGTGTCACAGCTGAAGTTGTGGTTGACCCATGTGATTCTCAACAAAACAAATGGTGGTGAAGGAAAAAGCTAAGGATGTTCTTGTGATAAACCTTGTTTAATTCTATTTTGGAGAAAACAATCATCTCTCTCAGTGGGATGGTGACGCAAAACTACAAAAGTTTATACTTAAATGATATTATACTTAATGACATTACACTTAAATGATAGAGTGCTGTATAATTTTTTTAAAATAAAAGTAATTCACATGCAGGGTAGTGAATTTAGGCGAAGTTATGGAAAACATTTCTCACCCAAAGACAGAGTACCAGATGTGCTAAGACTTATGTGAGCAATCAAAGGTAGCCAAGACTCTGCTGTGGGGCCTTATTAAGTTATACTGTGATCTAGCACCTTCGACTTATTAAGCTGTCGGGAGTTTCCATGATTAAAACCAAAGAAAGGTCACTCACAGACCTTCAGCATTTCCCTGGACTGGTATTTTCTTTTAGGCCTTGGACCCTAATGAAGGCATTTCACTTGATATGTGGATTTTTTAAAATTGGTCTTTTGAGCTGGATTTTTCCATAGCTTGAGAAAATCTTCAATAGATTTTGCTTCCTCAGAACTCTGCATACAGTTATCAAAAATCCCAACCAATTGCAAGAGATGAGGCCTTATAAGATGGCTTTGCATATCATCACTGCAGAGATCAAAGGAACAGGTTAATGAGGATCTGGAGTAGTTTAATTATGTCCTAGGTAAGAAGTGGGGGTTAGTGGCTGTAGGTGGGACCATTACAAATAAGCTTTCAAAGCTCTGATAGATGGAGTCTAATGTTTGTAAAAGGTATGATAAAACTAGTATATCTTATGGATTTAAGGTTACCAAAATCAACCCTCTAGTCCTAAAAAGTCATGAAGCAGGAACAGACATAATGTGTTCCAGGTACAAGTGGTGTCAATGCTATTTTCTGAGCCCTTTTTCAGTGGTGGGGTAAACGTTGTTTCATCTACAGGATCATATATATCACTGCTTACAAAGCCCTAATTTTAATACTACTGTGGAGTATGGTTTAACTTGACCTTTTAATGTCTAGATATCTGATGTGGTTAAAAAAATTACAGCTCTCTTCATTATCTGTATTTTTTTTTCTATTTAATGCTTCCTGTATTAGTTAAAATGTCATATTTAGGGACGACTACTACTTCTGCAATAACATATATCTTGTTGTTGTAATGATACATTCTGTAAACCTGGCACATGGTGCCTTTATATTACAATATTACTGTATTAAATTCAGTCTGGCTGGTCTCATATTATACAAGATAAAGAAGGAAGCTTTATACTCCTTATAATCTAACAAACCAAAAATACCACCCCATTACAAAGCAGAGTGTGATTGTACTTCTATGTTGATTCATCCACCTTTAGTATATCCTTTCATTTCCTTTTTTTAAAAAAAAAGAGTATTAAGTGTTCCAAGATCATTGGGATGACAATTGTAGTAATTTTTAATATATTTTGTATACAGATATAGTGGTCTTCATTATTGTTGGGTAGATATAAGTAAAACTTGAAAGAAATTTACTTGATCAGTTTTACCACTAAGGATGAAAACATTAGAAGTATTTAATCCTATTATTTAAAACAAAATGTGTATTTCCATCCTCTCTAGATGATTCTGTTCTCATGTTGTAATTCTGCTTTTTACTCATTGCATTACAGGATCCCTCCCCCCCTGCCCAGGGGCTGATTCCACAGATCACAAGCGACCACTCAAATTCACACAGGAATCCTGCCTAAGTGGGAGGGAAGAAGGAAGTTGGGAGTAACAGTTGTGTTTGTTGTGGAACTGCACATCAGGTGGATGCTCCTACTGAACTGTTTTTGGGGTGGCACCTGTCACATTGAGGTGATGATGGAAAGAGCAGGAGTGTTACTGGTTTTACATATCACCCTTTTATCTCATGAGACAGTACTCCAAGGAATGAAGATTTGCAATTGCTGCAACTCTGTTTGAGGCCAAAATATAATTTCTAACACCCAGTTCCAGTTTCTTATTTTTATTCCATTGTTTACTGACTTCAGACAAATACTTCTAGTGTTTTAATGCTGTTTTAATTTTAATTTATAATGCATGTATTTATGAAAACTGGTGTATCCTGCAGCGCACACTGTGAATTAGAAGAATAAAAGCCTTTACCTCCACAAAGCCAGTGAGGAAAATGTGCCATTTTGTCCAGTGTTTGGCCAAAAATTTCCTGACTTTTTCTGGAACTAAGGGTATTCCCTCATATTTGGCTAATTACCCAAAGGTTTGAATTAGATTAAAGAACATGGCTATTGAAATGTGGATAGCTTCCTGTATCTTGGTCCATACCCCTCCCTATCAGTCTGATAGAGTGGAATGATGCTTTCAGGGCTGCCTGGCTTGACAAAAGCAATGCATTATAAAAGAATGGACAAAAAAAAACCCTATAATAATCGATATAACTAAAAGTTCAATAGGTTTTCCAAAACTGACTATGCTGTTCATGAAATATTTTAAATTTTTTAAACAATACTCTGGGTCTCCTATAATAAGATTTATTTTCAGGCAGATAAATGGTAATCAAAATTTTTCCTACTTCTAAAGCTATGAGCTTCTTGTGCAAATTAATCTTTCTTTTAAAAAAACAAAATCAAATAAACAACAGCCCCACCCCCCTACTACAGCTGAAGATCTGAAGCTTCTGAAATAAACAGATAGACATAAGAAAGTCAACATGAAGCATTACATTCCATTTCAGTCAGCTTTCTGACTTTGTAATATGACAGGAACCTATTATTAATAGTTCTCACTTGCCAGAAAATCCTACAAAGATCTTTTGCAATAAATAAATGAAGTTGAAATTAAATATTGTGGCAATGGCTTGAAGAGCAAGTGAAGAAAAGTATCACTGAAATATATAATAAAGAAAAAAGGAGAAAACACCTCCCAGAATGATAAGCCTCTTCTGTAATTATGCAGGACTTGGAGAGAGCAGAATAAAGGATAAATAGAAGGACAAAAGATCTCTGCATATGTGCATCTAGGGAAGATGCTTTGGTCTGGCTGATCTGAAGCAGAGACTGTCACTTCACTGGTCTTTTAGTATGGGATGTAAATATGGTGACATACAGAAAACACTCATTTTTCTCAACAGGTTGCAAAATATGTTAATTGGGGATTGCTTTGTGAAGCAGTTGTCTGGAGTGTAGAAAGTCTCATGGAAGAGGATGATCAAATTCAAAAAAAGGTGGTAACCTACATTTACTTTTCATTCTCATTATAAAGGAATGTGAATATATCCAACAAACATAACAGAACTATGTATGTTTTTGGTTTTGTTTGGTTTTTTGTTTTGGTTTTTTTTTTTTTGAATGCAGCAAAAAAGCATGTTTCTGGGTTTTTTTCTAACTGGATACCTTCCTTGTGACCCAAACATTTCAAGCGTTAGAGAAAACATTAAAATGGATATTCTTTTGGCTTTGAGAAATGATCGAGCAGCCTTATATCAAAGAAGAGTTTGTAATACAAGTTTATGAGGGAGTTAGAGTAGATAACATTCATAATTTAATTAACTCAACTTTCAGCTGTGATTACATACAGGATATTTCCTTTATAGGGACAGCTGTCAACTGAATTCCTTGGCCAATCAATTCTGTTAACCACCAGCCATGGTGGCATTTAAGGCAGCTATTTTCCTTTTCTTTTAAAACTCATGTTTAACGAGGTGTTTAGTAGCCATGTGAAACACTTGTGACACAAGCTGCAAATTTATGTTGCTGTTGGGCTGGGATGAAGTTTTTGTGTACTTATTGCATTTAGTATTATAACAGATGCCTTAATAACTTGGGTTTGTCTTCCAATACTCTATACCAAAGAATGGGGAAATAATTTGGGGTGCCACAGATAGAAAAACTTTCTTCTAATAAACTGCAAATTGCTGCCTTCTTTTAAAACTTTTTAGAGAGAAACCATCATAAATTACCTGCTGCTGACATATTTGCCGTTTCCTACACTATGTAGGAAATTTGCTTTAGCACTAGGAGATAATTTCTGAGCAGTTTATAAACTTGTCTAATTTATGATTAAACATATCTGATTTCACTCAACATTTTGATTAAAACCTCTGTCAGGTAGTTTAAATGTCTCATCATAAGAGTTTTCAGAAATTTCCTACTTCTGGGAACAAAGCTTTTCTCTGATATGTCAATAGGACTCCACAATTAATAATATATTCATTTTGTTTCAGAGAAAACATTTTAGGTCTTCCTCAAACCGTTTTTGAGAGTTTTTTCACCATTACCATTTGCAGCCACAGGTTTATATGTGGAAAGATTATTTTCAAGGGGGCCGCTTCAAGGAATTCGATGCAAATTGAAGCTTCCTTTACTCAGATGTTGCTTTTGAGGTAGATCAAATTGTCTGTTCCATTTAAAGGCTGATGAATGTTCACCACTTCTAGAGCAAAGCAGAGCTCTCACATGTGTTCATTATATGAAGTTGATTTTTGCCATACCAGGTCTGCACGTGAGAGCTTTGGGAGTTTAGGAAGAATATGGAGCTCTGTTTTGAAGGGGATGAGAATTTTGCAAACATGCCTCCTTTCTCCAGAGCCATTATATTTTCTACACCCACTACTGGCAGGTTGATCTAGGATGTGAAATTTGGAATTTGCCTTTGAAAGCATGTGTGCCCACAGTACTGATTAAGGTTTTGGGTCTAAAAATGTTGCTTTATGGAAAGACTCCCATGTGACACAAATTCTGTGTTGAGTTTTACAGCATAACTGCTACTAAGCTTTAAAAGGAATTCTCTGTGATGTGTGCACAAGGATCAAAGACTCTATTCTGGTCAAGAGCCTATGGTAGTTCACATGGAAGGACTGCAGAGATGCTGTGTGCCATGATCAAAGTCGGGTGGCTGACACCCAGCTGAAGATTCAAGTTGCTCATGGAAATGCTATGATTAGGTTACCCTAGAGGAAGGAATAAACCCTTTCATTTCCAATTTTGCACTTCTGAAAAGCATTTGTTGACATTAGGTGCAGGCAGAAGCTGCTTTTGTTAGTGCTGAATTTTACAGTTAATTTACAATGAGAAAAGTGCAGCATTTCCTGTGCATTTCCATTTTACATCAAGAGAACTCTAAATAGCCCAGTTAGATATTGCATTTATCACCATGGCAAATAGCTTGTATTAAAAAAAAAATAATTTTTAAAAAAAGATGCAATTTCTCTTGGACGGGGAGCTGATCTGCCTTTTATTTTTGCTTATCTCTGTTTAGTACGCAGGATGGACACAATGCCATGGTGACTTTTAACCCCAGTGGAGGGTTGACACAAAAGTTGACTGTGGCCCTCTAGGGAGCACAGAGCTCTAATGGCAATTTGAGTGTGAAACGTGGTCTCTGGACAAACCCCTTAGAGTCAGAGTTGGAGTGCTGTCTGCCTTCATTAAAGAGAAAATGTGCTGTATCTTGATGTTCCCTTAGTTGGAGGTATAGGAAGTGCATACCAGAATCAGAGAGGAACTGAGTGATGTTTGTCTGCACTCTGCGTCTTAAGAAAAAACTTTTGAGAAGTCAAACCAATACTACAACCATGTCCTGTGCAGCTGCTGCCTTGTTTTGGTCTGTTGCAATAATGAATTGAAGCCTCACAATTGCAGGCATAATAAGTGCTGCTCAGCCCATGGTATTCTATCACCTTTAACTGCTTGTATCTATCTAAGTCCTGCTGTCAACTAGAATTATAAAGAAACCTTCTACAGACCTTTTACAGGCCTCAGCTCAAAAACGCAGAAGGCTTTTCAATGCCTTGATGCCATAGGGTCTGTGATGTTCTTCTTCAGGCAAACCAGTATCCCTTTTTCATAAAACCTTACCATAAAGCATTCAGAAAATGAAAACCAGAGTATTTTCTAGCAGGAGGGTATTTTATTAAAATTTCAGCCTCTTGTGTCTGGCCATTGTCTTGTTTTCACACTTTTTTTCATGCACTTTGGATCTTCTCCATTACATTTCTCTGTTCAGAGAGGAGAGAAGCACTAGAACCTCATTTTGGTGGTGGATGTGGAGGTTACTTTAACACTTTAAATTTGAATTCTAATGGCTAGACTTTTAATTTTGGAGCAGCTTCCATGGCAAAGCTGATGACACTGTGAAAATGGGTGTGAATGGGGGTGAGCTATCAATTCTTCAGCGCAGCTTTCTCCATGGCACTGATGCTTTGGATGTCACAGAAATGACCCTTAAGCTAGGCAGCCAGGAGCAGAAAAAGCAAAGCATTGGCTGTGGAAAATGCAGATAGCATAGAATATAGCAGGGAAGCTTGAGAAAATATGCCAGATCCAAAAATTCATGGACATTGGAGGGGATTCAAGGCTGTAGTTTTCCTTACCTTTACGGCAGAGCAATAGGAGGAAATCATAATGGGCTTTTCATACTTATTTTACCTTAAATTTGACTGGAAAAAAATTCTATATGAAAATTTTGGTCCTCCCAACACACAGTTGAATTTTGAGACTCGGGCAGCCTTTTTGCATCAGTCCTTAAAAAGGGGTTTCTTCCTGTAGTAGTCATCTGGTTTCGTACAGCAGAAAGCTGAAAAATTTTGCAATAAAAGAGAAAGTTTTGCCATTTTAGAGAGGGGAAACTGAGGTAGAAGTTTGTGCAGCCACTTGTAAAATGATGCAATAATTAGCAAAGCAAAAGAAGGAGCAATAATGCAATTAATTTTCTATCTTTGCCAAATCCATACAATAATATTTTACTCTTATTTTCCATTGCTCAAATAATCAAAGTTTGCACTGCCCTCATTGGCCTGATAGAGGGTTTACACTTTGACATTGAGAATTTTAGATCTTTAATTTCCTTTTAGAACCACAAGGTTAAGTATAAAATAAGAAGGTGGAAAAAAGAAAGTTGTCTTCCTGGCTAAAATATTCTGTAATGTCAAGAGTGGCAAAATCAAACTTAGCTTTTGTAATTAAAATAGTGTCATGTCCAACTTCCCTTCCTACATATGTCTAAATTCTGAAGTTTTGAAGTAGCAGAGAGCTGTGCTGCAATACAACCTGCAGAATTATCAGCACTGTTTTCAAACATGTGGTAATGTTTTTCCACACACATAAAAGTGACCCAACCCTAACAGCAAACCAGACTGTTTCAAAAATAACATTAATTTTGACAACTCCTATAGCTATTTGGTTTTATGTTAAACTCAGGAGTAGTGGCTCTTTCTGAGATTTGAAAAGAGCAACCACTTACCCTCATCCCAACTGATATGATTAACTGGTTTTTACTACAGCCAGCCACCAATAGGAAAAATTTAGGTTTTGAGCCACATGCCCAAACCCCCTATATTCCTATGAATTAACACCTAGAGAATGCTTTTGATGGATACAAATTCTTTTTTTTTTAATGATACATCATTTAGAAGGCTTTACTTGTTTTACTGTGGCTTATTAAAGGCAGATATATGAGCCCTCTTTCACCCTGATCAACATCACTGGCAAATTCCAATTGATTTTGCTCAGAAACAGGATTTGGCCTTTCACTGTTAAGGATTTCTTTTGAGAGCTGACATTTACATGGAATCCCTCTTCCTTGTAAAGTGATTTATTACAAATTACAGTGATTATCTCTAAACAGCATAGACATCTTCCAAAAATGAACTTAAAAAAAAATAATCAATTTATTATACTTGAAAATTAATAACATTCATGGGAGGTAAGTAGTACAAAACTTGAGAGTTGGAGAACTATTACTTGGTGTCAGGTGTCAAATTAAGGCTTTTTTTGCCTGTTACTAACCAAAACCAAACTACATTCTATTTGACTAATTAATGACAGGAAGAGCAAGAAAACCATGCAAAAATTTAAACTGTGCTTTGAAATTGCAAATATTTGTCTTTTGATGTTCCTCACTACAAGAATGAAATAGAATTTATTGAAGTTCAGCAACTGTATAAAATTGTTCTATAGCTAGAACACAGAAATGATTTAATAAGTTCTAAAAAAAGCCTATTTGCATGACATCAGCACCTAGCCTATAACCAGTGGTAATGGATTGTTGGCTTGATTTTATACCACTTGACATCAGATCACAATACAATGAATAAATGTTAACCTATAATCCCTTTAGTAAAAGCTGGCATTGTTTGTCTTCTCTTGCAGAGACCACATTGATTTTCTTTTATTGGATGCTCAAGTGCTGTGCCTCAGATTGATTA
The DNA here is from genome assembly GCF_014805655.1 of Passer montanus. Lineage (NCBI taxonomy): Eukaryota > Metazoa > Chordata > Aves > Passeriformes > Passeridae > Passer > Passer montanus. The sequence goes on from NW_024374479.1 coordinate 1,151,111, forward strand.
GTTTGAATTAAATGTGCAGAGAACATTTTTATTATTCTAAACCTGGAGTCTTAACATTAAAGGGATGCCCCACCCCATGCTAAAAGTGTGCTCTACCATTTAATTTGGATTACTTTCATTTTCTAATTTCTTTTCAGGGCTGCTGAGATGCTGACCCCTGCTCTGCCCCTATGCCCCTTGACCCTGACACATCTGACCAGTGATGACTCCGAGGGTGGCAAATTAATAGCAGCATTGCTTGTTAATTGCATAAGAGGAAAGCCAAAAATTTATCACCTCAGTCATGGCCATTGCTTCCCTTTGACCCCCTTCTCCCACAAGGCTTTAGCTGATGGTCACATCTGTGGTTTTTCTGTATCCTACATATTTGCCGTATAATTATTCAGCATCAAACCTTATTAATCAAATCGATGCTGTGTTTTAAATGGAAATTACTGGATTAATAGAAGCATTCGTTTCATCCTGAAAATCATGATGGCTTTAGCACATGGAATACAAGCAGAATATGAAAGAAGGGATGTAGGGACCTGATTGAATTAGGAGAGGCATGCTGCACATTAAATTACATATGCCAGCAGGGGTCTTTGCTTTTATAGTAAAATACTCTTGTAGAGTGTATACATATAAACCTCCTGTGATTTATTTAACTAGACAGTGCTCTTGTATCAAATAAGGTTATAGTGGCCATTTATATTTCTAAATACATATTTTTTGATGTGATCCAGTATTTGATAAGTGTTTTATTTAACTTTAACTATTTTTTCAAACAAAACATTAGCAAAACAGCAATCGAGTTTTTGCACTTCTTACTGGTTTGGGATATTGGTTAAGGAGATATCTTGTCCTTTTCTCTACCAATTATATTCAGTTTTGCAGGAATAAAGAGTATCAGTAAAAAAAAAAAAAAGGAAGTAAGTAATGAGGAGCTTTTTTGTCAAGATGTAAACATTCTAAACACCCTAAGCAAATTGCAATTTTCCCACTTGGGTAATTTCTGGCCTCTTTTCACATCTTGTGTTAAGTTTTCAGTTTCCTGCCAGCAAACCTATTGTGTAAAGGGCAGAGGTTGGAAGTTAGAAAGTGGTAAACTGTGAAGTTAAGAAAGAACACAGATCACAGATATTACAAACAGATTTGATGAGCAGCTTGCAGTACTTTTTGGACATGACTTGCATGCTTGTGAAAACTCTTTGAAGACAAGCATTCTCATTGAAATCTGTACTTGGTAAGTAAGGCTTTTCTGTGGCTTGCAGGATGACACTGATATTTGAGTCTTAGCAGAAAATGGAGAGGAAAAATAAGAAGTGTTGTCATGTGCAAGCTTTTTAAATCAAGATCAGAAGACTCAGAAAGGACAATGGGAGAATGGGAAAACAAGCTTCAGTAGATTTTTCTCCCCTTCAAATGCTGAAGTATGCTGAACAATTTTGGAGACCATTGACTGCCATTATTATTTTGAGATCTGAGCACCAAATTTTGCATACTTATCTCTCAGTAATAGATTTTTAAATGTAGACCTCCCTGCCACATTTTATGTCTTGCCATGTGTTCACGCAGTTAAATAAAACCCAACTCCAAAAGCAAAGAAGAATGATGCATTTTTTGGTGTTCATGAAATGCTGTTCGTGTTGTTTTCACTTGGCTATATCATGATTTTTTCTCTACCAACAGGCATTCTTCAGGAAATCAGTTTTCTCAAAATAAAAATTGGAACACAAGCACAGTTCAGAGGAGGAAACTGGAGCAGGGCTCTTTCTCTTCTAACTCTGCTTGAGCTCTGCTGTATATCAGCATCACAGCACAGTGCAAAAGCAAGGATGATGACACACTCTCTGAATGAGAGTCATCAGCAAAGATTTCGGTATGTCCCTATTTTCAAAGTGGCATGATAATTCAGAAGAGATTTACACTTAAAATCCTCAGAAAATGCATACTATAACTAATAAAATTATGTGCTATCATGCAAATCCTGTCTTAATACAAGATTGAAATTACTCAAAAGATGTTTACATCAATGAAGTAATGGAACTGCATTTGGCAATCACAAAAACAAGTTACTAGGTTTATTTGATGACATAAATTATTTCATTTTAATATCTTTCCTGTCAAATTAGATGAATTTACTTACCAAACTTTATACATAGTACATGATTAGTTGTAAAAGAAGATTAGTTGTAAAATAAGTCAGCTTAACATCCAGACATAGGATTTTAATAACAACTTCATATACAAAGACTGTCAGGTGCTGTCTGCTAGTGAGAAATAAATAATACCCTAGATCTTTCACTATAATTACCATCATTCACTGTATGCACAGGATCTGCAGTAAGGCTCAGGCTGACATAGAGTAAGAAGTGCTTAGCATCCCTCACCTGGTTCCCAGAGAAATCTGTTCCAAGAGAAATCTGTACTCCAGAGAGAAACATTGGTGGGCGATGGAAGATGCTCACCGGACAGACGCTCACCAGTGAATTTGCACACTGGTTCATATAGTGTGAGAAATTAAATAAAATACACTTTTCATTTAATTTTTCTCTTTTTTCCATTTCATTTTTCAGGTCAGTTAAAACCGTACAGACATATGATTGTGTAAAGAGAGATCCCTTATCTTTCCTGGAGTGAGAAGCCTCAATCCATGTGCCTGTGGTGCTTCCTAGACACCAAGAAAGTCAGTGTTCAGAGATGCAGTGATTTCTTTCTCCAAAACTACATGTGATGTATTTTCTATAGTTTGATTTTTCTCTTACCAGGAGAGGGTATCCATCTTTTCACACATATGGACCTCAGAAATGTAACATTGATATCCCAGTCATGCTACCAACACCACTTGCCATTCACCCAGGTGACTTTAAATAAAACAGTTGAAGTAAGTGATCAAGCTTATAGTTATGTTTGAATTAGTGGAATACAAACATTCTTTAACAGATAAATATTTTAATTGAAACCCAAATACTATACCATGGTTTCTCTTCTCGATGTAGCATGTATTAGGTATTATTTCCAAGCATAAATCCTTCTATATGATTTAACAAAAGAAATCTTCCAATTTTCTGGAGGTCTCTTGACACAAAGAAATGAAATTTTTGTGATGAATAAACTTTATGAGGGTTAGAGATGATAACAGAACTAATACTTTCTATAAGAGTCTACAAATTACATATCGTATTGTAAGAGAATTCAGCTGAATAAATAACATTCAAAGGACAAGTTCTCCATTGTCCTCACAGTACAGTAAAATATAATGAAAAGCATGTCCTAAGTATATAGCCATACTGATGACAAGCTATAAAACATAGAATGATAAACTCAAATCTCTGAAACACATAACTGATAACAGCTAAACATTTTTCAAAAAAATATTTTCAAAGTGATCATGTTTTGTGTTTTGCTATTTATGGCAAAAAAACCCATAAACCAAAATAACAAACACACAACAAAGCAACAACTCTAAATGACAGGTTTGTACAAACTGCTTACCCCTCAGCATCTGACTGACTGTATCATACAGGGATAGGCAGAGCATGGGCTTAGATCTCTGCCTTCATGTAATAGGAATGACCAAGGAATTCACAAACATGAGATATTTTCTTTGTGCAATATATGTACCTATTTAACAAGATTCTAACCTACTGACATGGTGGGGGGAAATAATCACAGACTAATTTTCTACAATCTGATTATTTAAGTGGAGATTGGCCTTTTGGAAAATGCCCACATTTTTAATTCATGTATTACTTGATTTTTGCAACAGAAAAATGCAGCAGACTGAAGATTTAGATCAACACAGCATCCTTTCTCACAGCAGCTCCTCAAATAGTCCAGGACATCTCAACAAACACTTGAAATGCTACCAAACCCCAGCCGCCACTTCACATGATTTATGATGTCATTAATGTCAAGCTATCAGTGGACAAGAGTAAAAGAGACAACAGCAAAGCTGACTAAAAACAAATAGTTTTGATTAAACTCAAGGACATTTGGTACAGCTTTCAGCAAAAAGGCATTAATCATTACCAAAGATGACCTTGTTTTTTTTCATCCTAAATGCAAAAATAATATGTGTAGGGATTTCAGCAAAATCTTTGAAGTCTGCTATCTATGTAGCTCGATTCACTTGTTAAGGCAAAATAATTAACAGCAATAGCATGACCTTTTTTTTTCTCTTTTTTTCCTTTTTTGATATTTTTTCCTTTTTTTGATAATTGCCTGAGCACCATAAAATTGCACCCTTTTTTGACTCTGTTAAAGTAAGAAGAGTGTTCTTTAGGTCTGAGGCATTTTTCATCCCAGTAAGAGATTCCTATAGTATATTAAAGAGATAATTATCCACAGATAGATATCACCCTTAAAAAACACCTCATAGCAGACAGACAATGACAATACAGCCTAATGATAAACAGAATGTGTTAAAAAAAAGGAAGAGGAGAAAAAAAGGAAAAGGAGGTACATCAAGTGGAATAAATTATTTTCATACACAACCTCCATCTGTATAAATGCAGAACTTCTCTTGATGTGTTTAGTATACATTTACAGAACTAGAAAGATGAATAGTACACTGGATTGTTATCAAACACAGTAAAATATTTAGTTGTTTTTTTAATACTGATTTTCCTGTTTGTAAGACCATAAATTTATGTATTGGTGTAATGTGTGCACAAGTTCATCCTGTGTATGTATGTGTGTATTTATAGAGGGAGAACACAAAGTGTAACATATTGTTTTGACTGTTATTTAGGCAACCTCAGACTGGATCAAGTCACCTCAGGAAACACATTTCAGATGTATGATAGATCTACTGTAAGAATTTAAAATGCAGATGGAAAGTAATACTCAAGCTTCAAAAACATTACTAAACACCCTTTTTTCATAATGGGTATTATTTTGGAGCTAATGAGGATTTTTACAAAAAAATTATCTTTCCTAGAAGAGGAAGCTTCCCTAGAAGCTGCTTCCCTCTACATCTTGAAAACTTTACAAAAAATCTCAGTCTTCTGCTCTCTATGATTCTAATAATCAGCTTATAGTATTATTTCATAGTCTATGGGAAGAAGGTTAAATATGTTTTTTCAGCAAACATGCATTTATAATTTAGCATGCAATTACAGAATCACAGAATATTCTGAGTTGGAAGAGACTCACAAGAAACACTAAGTCCAACACCAATAAAAAGCCCACAGAGGGATTGAATCCAAAACCTAGGTGTTTATTAGCACCATGCCTAACAAACTGGACTAATCTCAGTCAATTAGACTACTAGCAAACAATTACAGAAGAGCTATTATGGCTTCAGAATAAAATAATTAAATGACCATATGTCAATTTCATTTTTTATACAAGTACCTAAAAACTTCTGATTTTTTGTATAATTTTATTATAATACATAATCCAATAATCTCACACTCTTTTGATACATACACTGAAAAGGAGCTATACCCACCACTTCCAGCTGCAAACATTTTCTCAAAAGAGATTTGAAACAAAAAGTTTTGCATCTAAAACTTGTATTTACTCTGATTAGTGAAAACTTTCTGCTTAGCACTTTTATGGAAAAAAGACAGGCTGTATCAATTGTGCATGAGAACATTTGTAATATCACCCTCAGAGAATAATAAACAGATACTAGATGTTGAAATTCTGACATAGTTTACAGAACAATAATCCAAACATCTGTTATAATGACAAGGGATTTGAACAGAATAGAGAGTACATGGGAAAGCGATGCTACTTTTAGTACAGTTATAACATTAAATCAAAGCACTGCAGCTCAAGGCAGCTTGCTGCTAATATAAACAATTTTCTACATATTCCTGGGCCACAAGCCAGAACTCAGGATTCAGTTACAAGCACAAGCTCAAGAGGGAATCGATGGTATGAAATTTACCATGTATGAATCAAAAGATTGGTAATTGGTAATTAAGTATGAAAACAAATTAGAAGGTATATTCTCACTTAACTCATCAAATAAATTTGCTGAGTAACTTCATGTGCTGAATATATTGTAGGATCTGTAGAGGTTTTAATGCATTTATTGATTAAATCCAGAGTATCAACTTTTTTGAGCCAGGCTTAGCAAATTACCTTTTTATATGTACTTCTTTCTATAGCCAACATCTGACTACAATTATGAAGGTAAATATTTAATGATGTCATTTGCTCAAGAAAACTGTAAATAGGATTTCTTTGAAAATTGCATCCTTGCCTTCATATTATACCCATGAAAACCAAAATTTTATCTCACTTCTTGTCTCACTTCACCTTACACACCCAAACAACTTAATTTAATGCTGCAGTGAATGTTAAAGACTTCCAATAGCTGTTGATGAAAAGTGCTTCCTGTAAAAGATTTTCAAAACAGTCTTTATAACCATGAAATGTTTTGCATATGTTTTTTAAAGAACACATTTTTTTTAATTTTTTACCCTCACAAGCAGACATGTAGCAATCATAAGCCACTCACTGCTGGATGAATGTTTTGAGATGCATGGCTACAGTAACTCATGTTTCTGACACACTAGGAAAAAGAAAGCATCTATGGAAAGTAAATCAAGAAAAGGTGTTTCTTACATGGCTTTACTGGAGTCAATGGCCCAGTGTATTTAGGGAGCTCATCCTACATAACTGTCTTAAATTCAGAATTTCTGTGGGGATAATTATTTTCATATGAGTAACTCAGTTTCCAACTTAACTACTGAAGGCTGGATAATCAACTAAGGCATGGTGCCTCATATGTGAAAAGTTGTAGTTGGGTAATAAAAATCCCTCAGAGACACATTACTTTTCATCTCTCTCAGCTGGGTTCAATATTTCCCACTAAATAAGCCTGAAACACCCTCACAGCAAATTAACAGTCTTTTTCCATGTGTTGGAAACTTTTTCCATGCATTGCATCCTGAAAACTTATTACTAATGTTTCAATCTCTGCCTAGGTTTAAGTCACAGTCTTTCTATTAAAATGCCTGCAGTTACCACTGGTTACTAATTGTTTTAGTAGCAAGGCCATAAAGTGATGAACTACTTTTGCGGAGCATTATTTAATAGCTTCTCATATCTACTGACTCACATGACGATATGACCACTGCTCTTGAAATGAACTGTCCTTTAATGGGTTTTCTAATTTGAATATATTGACAAAATAACTCATCATCTTTCAATAACTGTGACAGTATCAGTCTGTTTCGTTAAAAAATACATGGGTTTGATTATTTCTTTGTGGAAGACACTGTTGATTTTGTTCCTTTGAAAGATGATTTATAGGCTATTTTCTTTCCAGAGGGCTGTTAATATCAGATGCCACAATCACTATAACCATTAGTATTTCTTCTTGCTACCTAGAAAATTATTAGAGGTGCCATGTTAGATTTTATAAGGTGCTGAGATACATAAGTTTGCAGATCAGGTGCTGGAACTGAAATCTGCATGAGGAAGGCTTAGCACTTGAAGCCACAGAACTAAGATGGCTGTTAAGAATATTTTGAATACTGCCAGGATTTAATAGTGGCAGCTGCCTAGAAGGAATAAATTTCAACTTATCCACTCATAGGGCAAATACATTTTAGCTCTTCCATCTTTGACAAAAATATCCCTCCTCTTACAATTACTTGAATATTAATAACCGTTAGAAGTATCCTACTTTATGAGTCCTACTAAATTTACTCTCTGAAATAATTAAGGATGTATATTGAATAAGATTAGTATGAAAAAATATTTTTAAAAAAAGAAGAAATTATGAATACTCTGCTGCGTTTTTTGTGCCAAGTGTGGCAAACTATGAGATTTGTTCCTGATTATGTCATTATCGTATCCCAGTAAATCACAATCATTTCACCCACAGAGCCTCTGTTCTCTTTGAAAGCAGAGTAAGCAGTAAGCCTTGATGTCAGGTCAGCACTGTGTGTCCTATGCTGATCTGCAGGAAGAAGACGCAACAAAGTAGGTTTTCATCTCCCAGCTTCACCCTTAGGCACACAGGCAATTATTGTATGTACAACCCTTTGTTCCCATCATTTCCTTGACACTCTGCTAATATTTCCAGAAATGAACTAATTAAAATTAGGGGAAGACTTCAGTTGGAGAAATTGATTAAGGACTAACAAGAAAAGGCAAAAAAAACCCTTTCCAAATGTGTTTTTAGGGTAGAATATCAACTGATTATCCTGTGCCTAGAGGTACTGTGCCTTCCCCATCTAAAGTCATGTATGCAGGTAATCTTAACTACTTCATGGGCTCAATGGGCAAAAGGGAAGAGATTCTGAGAGTTTTTTAACAGAAATATGTCTCTGAAATCAAATTTTTTCAGGAATGCACTGACAGATGTCAGCATCACAATTCCTCAAAATGGGAAAGCGGAGAATTATCCACAAATATTTAGCATATTTGCTCAATAACATAACACTCATATAGGCTACACTACAGGTCACTAACTTTTCAAAGTATTTTCTCCTATAGCTTGATAAATACAGTGTTTCCTGAATGAAAATCACTAGTACTTGGCAGAAGCATTTTTAGAACAAAAAGGCTGTAGATTTATTTTTAAATTTAAGGAATTTTAATATTGAATATTTAATACTGAGTATTTCTTTCTCTTAATCTAAAATGTTGTACTGCAACTTTATCCCCCTTCACAAAAGCTAGAATGCAAAATGATCAGTCTGCTTGCCAGTGTGGGACAATTTTTTAAAATGTATTTGTCTTTCCAAGTTTAAATTAGTTCATGAGCTAGCTCACAAAAGCTACAGAGACATATCAGAAAGAAGACAGCAACAGTGTAAAAGAAATGACAAAAATATTTCTTCAAAAGAATTTTGCATCGATTTTGGATAATAGCGAAACATCTGTCCTACAACCATACAACCATCAAATTTTATATAGATAGAGAGCTAGGTATCAAGGGAAAACTTGACCGATTTTTTTTCTGGTTTGTTTTGTTTATAATTCTTTTTCTAATATCTTCTTTTATACTCATTGCACTTCATGGATGCTAACAAAAATATCTTGGAAAAAAGGTATTACAGGGCATTAAAGTAACAACTGAATTCTTCTGGAAATACCTATCTATCCAGTTCTTCCTTATTATAGTAACTGAGCTTTCCACTCTTGAAAGAGAAGGGGCTGGAAATAACTGATACAAGGCAACACTGAAAATATATTTGTATTTAAGTTGATATAGGAGGGATGAATATTCAGCCCTGGACAATAGTAGGGTTCAGACTTTGATAGTCAAAGGAGGGTACAGTACTGCACAGAAGTAAAAATATGTGATTGCTTTTTTCTTATGCTGTGTCTAGGCCAGTATAGCCATTCATGTATGTGTCTCCTCATAAAAGAATGCTTCACTATTCCTGAGACAGCATTAAGTAAGGAAAGGAAACAAATGTCTAGCAACACTTTTATTCAACACAAATGAATCCTTTTCCTCACAAAACAGAAGGTACAGAGAAAATAGGGGTGAGAAAATGGATTCCCAGCCACTTGCATGAGGGTTTTTTGTTCACTTCAGTAACTGTGCCAGTGCCAGGGGTTGTAAATTGAAAAGGTCTGTATATGTCCATGAATAAAAATATTTCCAGGGTAGACTGTGAGGTGGGACTTCCCAAACATCATCTTTTGTTTAAGACTGTGCAAAAAATGTTGAGCTAGCCTTTAATTTGATTATTTTGCTATTTAGACCCAAAACAGGAAAGGAATGAGGAACATAAATAGTTCTGTGGGAGCCAATAAAACTACACTTATAATTAAGTATAAGTTCAAGAATTTTTCTGGATAAAGGTACATATTTAAAATTATAGCTTGATTAAATTATTTACTACCCTTAGTGACAGAACTTCAAAACTTTTCCTGCACTTGTCCATAAAGGATTGGCAAATACTAGAGTTTTTGATAAATACTTATGCTGAAGCCTTTCAGGTGATAATCTCATTCCATTGAGCGGTTAAATATTACTGTGTCTGTAAAAAATAAATTGTAAGCGTGTGAGAGGGTGCTATGTAAAAATGCCATGTTAAAGGAAATCTGCAGTGATTATCTCTAATACTTTTGCTTGATCAGTATACGTGTGCTTAGAAAAAACATTATGTAGCAAAACATGTAGCAACTGGCCTACAAAAAAAGGCAAATACATACCGATTATCTTATATCTCAGCTCTTTCAGGTTTTAAATTTAAGAATCTGTTTATGGATTTGTAAAAAAGACACATAATCCTATATTTTAGAAGTTTATGTGGAAATTCTCATTCAGCAGTGCTTCAAAAAATCTCATGAATTTTACTGCTGAGATTCAACAAAGCTTCTTACCTGGAGTTTGCACTGGGAAGAATTGTCCCTTTTTAAAATTTTTCTCTCCCCCCAGCCCAGAGATCTCACTTTTTTATAGAGGGCAATAGCAAATAAATATTTTTGCACCATTTTGGGATATTGATTCCTTATAGTGTTCAAAAGGACACTCGAAAATAATAAATGAGTCATACACTATTTTCTGCAGCATTTGTTACCCATGCATGTGCTGCCACAACTCACGCAGGAGAACTCAGGTAGTCTGATGAGTTCCTAACTTGAGTTGTTTTAGGAGTTGTTTTAGCAGAGCTATTAAAATCCATAATGCCCCACCCCCCCTTTTTTTTTTTTTTTTTTTTTGCCTAAAAAGCAAATATATTTTTGCAATTACGAAAAGGAAATGGATAATATTATGAAATGAAGTCAGGAACTTTTTGCAGAGGAATAAAAATCCATTGAGGTGTTCATCATCTTAAATGGGGATAGTTGCACCTATTTTGCAAAGTACAAGTTCGCTGTTTTTTCTCCACAGTGGTGGTGACATTATCTTGTTATGGTGAGATCTGCTTTTGGGCTATATACTAATTTAGCAGTAAGAAGGAGCTGGGATTGAAATGTCCATGTTTTAAATAGCTGGTAGATGTAAAATAGCTCTTTCCTGAGGCTAAACCTCCTAACTGTTCAAAAATCCAGATTGACTCTTTGCCTCACAATTCTTGCCTAACAGCAAAAAATCCGTTGGTAGTGGTATCTTAAAACAGTTCTATTTATTGTTAGTAAATTGTATATAAATATAGTAAGGATTGCACAAATATTTAAACCACTACAGCTATAGCCTATTTAAACCTTAACTCAAAATCCCACTATTATTGTATGAGAATGGACAGGTAATACAGAAAAGTGACACAGTGAGAGGAAGAACTTCTGCTGTTCATAAAGTTCAGATAAGGAATTTCACCAGGGATGAAAACTGGAATCCTCTTTAACCCAGTTTAGGTAAGCATCTAGCATGTAATGGGGATAGATTACTGCATCTCATTCATCTGCCACATAAATGCAACTAGTTATGACTATGAATAACACTGATTCAGTTTTGCATATTGCCCCCCAGTGTCTAAATAACTCCTACTTCGGTTCATCTTCATTACAGCTGCTATTGTCCACTCTGCCCTTAGAAAATCAGTTGGAAATGTGAACAAATATAAACCCAAGGTTTTTAGGGTTATATTTGCAACAGCACGTTTCCATCTTCATCTGTTCTGGGCAGATAACATCTGAACGGTTCTGAAAGACTCCAGACCTTTTCACAGCAAAGAAGGTAGCTAAAAATGGGATCAAAAATGATTGGGATACATCAAGTTGATTTGAATTTTCATTTTCCCCTTGAATGTACACCTAACATTAACACCACATATACATATTTATATAAAACAAGCATACATTCTTTTTCTTTCTACCTGATTTGCCTCAAACACAGACTCATTGTAAATTTCAGTGTCTACACATAACTAACACACTTGCAGTAGCTAGAAGAAAGTGTTGTATGTCAACAGGCTAAAACAAAGTACATCAATTCAGGGTTGCAGCATATTTTACTATGTTATTGTGGATCTTTAGCTGTGACAGGTGACAAAATGGATAGTGATGCTCATGTAATAATGAGAATGATTTTCAAAAGTGTATTATAACTGGTATCCTTAGACATATCAGAACCTAGATTTCCAGAACTGAACTACATGCAAGATATATTGCTATGAGACATGAGGAAAAGGCAGTATTTTTTCTGTCCCAATGACCTATAAAAAGCTTCTCTTGTCAGGCAGCCTGAATCAATATTTTATACCATGAAATAAATGCATACTGTAGCTTATAAATATAAGAAAACAGAAGAATAAATGGATTGATATGAGCTGAAGCCTGAAGCATTATTCTCTCCTGCTAAGTGCATCCTGCACAGACACATGCGTATGTGCATAGATACACAAAGGTTTCACATATACAGCTGGTAAAATTATGATAATTCATTTCATGAGAATGCGGTCATGCCAAATATAGAGAAATATCAGTATTTCATAAGAAAGTTGATTTTTTAGTAATAATTGTTAATTTGGAGATTCTTAAAAGAGGATGAGTGCTGTAATGAATGATAACTGAGAAAAGTTTTTCACTTATGTGCTACAACACTTTCTGAGAGAAGACAAGTAACTTTTATTGAGTGCAGTTATGTTGACTGAAATTACATTTTATGGTGGACCAAGAAGTAAGAATATTATTTTATGCACAGCAACTGTTCACCAAGTGAAAAGGCTTCCTTGCTTCTGCCATTGAAAAGTTACTGCTGTTTGTGTAACACTTTCTGCAAATTTTCCAGCAAGTTTATGGAACAGTCAAGACCACTTAATTATCAGTGTCTTCATTGCTAGCAACAAGAGCAGAGTTAGTGCAAGGGTTTTGCTCTCCTACTCTTCCCTTGCTGCTTTTCATACTAGTACAACCTAGTTCATACTGCTCACCCAGCCAACTGTATTGTGTTAAGTCTTCCTCCTGGGCAGTGGCTGATTCTCTCATCGCCAGGAACTATACCTATTTTCATCGTCTCACCTCCCCTTCTCTTCCAGGTACTGACACAGTCGCTCTTGTATTCTCATAACAGCAGAGGCAGGTTTCTTTTTGAATCAGATGTGGAAACAAGCACTGAGTTAGACTGTTTCAGGGATTAAGGCTTATAAATTTTTATGAAGAATAACACACTACAGAACACCACAGTCTGTAATACAAAATAGTAGTTCCTGTTTTATAAACAACACAAGTGTAAATACATTTTAAATAATTCAGATATCAAGAGGAAACTTTAAAAGTTGTGCAGCTTCTAAACTACTATAGTTTATTAACTATAGTTTATAAACTTCTTTATGATTTCCAGGTGATTTCTTCTTTTAAAAAGAAGAAACTCACAAGAATTTGCCTTGCCTGTGTGTCACTAATTTCATATGATGGTTTCACCATTAGACCAAATGATCTCTATTTGCCAAAACAAGATCCCAATGCATCTGAATTAAGAGTGGACTTCTGGAGTTCAAATACCACATTAAATATGAATGAGATAATAAGAATTGGGCTTTTGGAGCTTCTTTAATCCTTCAGATATTTCCATTTGTACATACGCTGCACTCTTGTTCAGCAGCATCTAGATAGATTTCCCAATGCAGTTTAGCTGTTACTTCCTTTGAATATGTTTATCTTTTAAGAGATTTTGTATGCTTAATTTAAGTGAAACACATCTCTATTTTTAAATCATAGGAAAATAAGAGAATAACCATGAATTATTCTCAATTTCTTCACTTTTGCAAATTATTTTGCCTTTACAATAAGCAGCTGGAGCAACTGAACAAGGATGTAACTGTGACTTGAAAAGAAACTGTGCAAAATGTAGCCCTCTCAGATTCCACTTCCATTAGAGTCAGTGAGAATTTATGTACATTTCTGTAGTGCTGAAAGAGTAATACTGTGGGCTCAAGAATGAGAAAAAATGAGGGTGTTTCTTATAGTACTATTGCAAGCAGCTCTAACAAATATTAAAATCCCAAGCCCTGGTAAAATCACAAATTTGTTTGTCAAGGAAATGAATGGGAAAGACTTTTTGTTTATACAGTTCTGAAAAATAGGATTTATTTACACAATCCATGGGAACTATATCCTCTAAAACTGCATCCTAACTACAAATATGCACACATCTCTTCAGTATTTTGCCAAATAGATCAAAATGACATTACAACCAGTGAAAGAATACTAAACTTGCAAAGTCAAATAATTAAAATTTAGTTAATGCCAGAATTCAGATTGCCCAGGTAATCTTGTTTCTCACTACTTGTGATTATAGATTTAATCACAGTGTTATCTCCACAGCTGACCCCTACTATGACTTCTAAGACCTTGTTTCCAAAGATGCAAAAGCCCTCTGTCTTCTGTTTGGTGAGAGTTTCTTCAGTCAACGACCAGAACCTGCTGTACACACTCAGGGACATCCAGGGACATCCTATCACAGCTGGTCCATATAGTCCTCATGCCCATCTTCATCCCCCATCTTAGTCTTTTGTTGTTTGTGTATTTTTGCTGTTTTATTGTACGGTCAATGTGGGGGTTTTTTTTGTGTGAAAAAAGTATCTATCTCATTACTGAACAGAGCAATATGCAAGCTCTTGTTTTTAGAATCACTTCAGCTGTGGACACCTGACTGACTCACTTCTTTCTCCTTGCCCACTATTTTCTTTCTCCACCCACTATTTTCCTGGGATATTGTGCATCTGCCTTTACCCTTTCCTGATTCTCTCAATCTCCCTTCCCTTCTTGGCTAAGCACCTTCTTGTGAAAGTACTTGGGAAGTCCAGAATGCTGAAAGCCTTAGGAGGCTTGTAGAGGCAGAAGAGAGCCTTTGTACTGCACCCCCCGCTAACTTACATCCAGGAATCGTCTAGTGAACCAAACCTTCCCTTTATGCATGAGGAACAAACATTTTGTGAGGAAGAGCTCTTCATAAACTTCTTAGAGGAAACTCCAAGTTGGTCAAGTTTACCTGTCTAATCTTCTCCAAACTTTTTACTCACTGAATTAATAAAATGGATGGTACTCAGTGGGTAGGTCAGTATTTTTTTTTTTTAGTTTTTTTCATACCATGATTTGTCTTAATCCTTGTTTATTCTCAGGGATAGAAACACTGTGCTAACTACTCCAAAGTTATTAATTTGTTAATGTTGTCTCGAGCATTTCTTTGAGTAGCTTCTGAGTGAATCTGAATGATAATAATGAATGCATTTTTATAATATACACTAAAATGATACTCATTAAGATTATAAGTGCCACACAAAAATTAAATATCTTTTATAGTTGCTAGGTAACCATAGTCAGACTCTTTGTAGAGTAGTTGGATGCACATTTTCATCTGTAATAGAGCATACTGTTGCAGATAAAACACTCAAAGGATTTAGCCGTCAACTTGCCAGATCTGTACTAAACTCATACCACTCATAACTTTTATTATTTTCATTATCTTAAAAATATTTTTAAAGTTGTCTTAATTTCAAAAAAATATACATGGGCATTCATCAGCCTAAATGAACATACCTAATATCTGCCAAACTTCAAGTCACCCTTCTTGCAAAGGGTCATGCATACATTTTGACATTATATGATTAAACCCTAAATACTATCTATCTGTTTTCTTAGCAACAGCCAAGCCACTTATAAAGACCAATTAAAAGAAATCAAAAGAATGAAAATTTAAACTCATCTTCAGTGTTTTCCACAATGAACAATGATCTTTCTTGGGCTTTCTTGCAGGATCTAGAGAAATTGGTCTCTGTCCAGAGGATTAAATTAATCTTATAATTACTTCATTTGTTTAACAAAGTACATGCCATTAGCAATTTTATATGCGTATTACTTAACCTTTTTTATGATTCTGTGAGCAAATAGCTTGCTAAGTAAGAAGAAAAGCACACAGAATAAGGTACCAGGTAGCTCTTGTCAAATATTGACTTTTTAATTATGAAAACTAAATCTTTACATTCCCCCAGGAGAGCTAAATCCCAGTTTAAGCAACAGTAGGAGATGAACTAATTTAACACCATTTTTCCCTATACTATGTTGTTTCCATACTATGGCCAGACACTCCACCCATACAGATCTGACTACAAAATTGCTCAGCCTCTGCTGAGGGTACAAGCAGCCGCTTTTCACATTACATTTAAAAGGACAAGCACAAACTCTGGTCTGGAGACCATAAGTGCTCCAAAGGCTATAAATTAGGAGATATCTCTGTCAGTACCTTCAAAAGGAGAACATCTACTATCTTTAGGCTGTCCTCTGCTTCGCATCTGCAGGATGTTCTCCATGCCTTCCCACTCTGACCCTGGGGGATTACCTGCTGGGCTGTGAATAAAGATAGTTGAATTATTTGGGGATGAAATAGATGTAGTAATTGCAGTGCTTCCAAGTGAAGAAAACTGTCAGGACATGGCAAATTTGTTCAGAATATGTGTGACTTCTGTGTTTATACTTCGCAAGTAATTCAAGATCTATGAAGTTTCGACTCTGTTCCTGTTGCGTCTTCTCATCTTCAAATCTCATAATTTAACACATGATTCTTATGACACAGACACATTCTACAAGAAAAAAGTCTTCATGTACAAACATAATTTTTATTCAAGTCAATTGCTTGTGATAACCTATGGATAATATTAATCAGATGGTGGTTTCATCTACTATCTATTTCTGTCTATGGCAGGCACTGAACCACATGAAAAATATGCAAAATTTGTTTTGAATGATTGACTCTAAAAGGGGGAGTGTGTGTGGGATTGCTAAGAACAGTTATCTTTTTAGTCATGGCTTTTATTGAAATGTATCTGTTCAAATTCCCTAGGCCTGATCTGTTCCTAGTTGTTCGTAATTTTTTTTTCCTATTGATCTGAATTTAACAGAGATAATTTCATTAAGACATTTAGATTTTTCTTTTAATTATTGAAATATTCTTGATGAGAGAACATGCTAAAAATAAAACCCATAAAAAACAAACGAAACCCCAACAAACTGTGAGAAATTAACAATGCTAAAAGAGAAGTTGCAAATTGCTATTTTAAAGAATAACTGTTCTCTTTTTATTATTGTACTTCATATTCCTTTAAAACATATGCAACATCATTTGCTGGCTTTACAAAAATCCTTCTATGTCTTGCCTTTTCTTGGCTAGCCTTGGCCAGCCTCTTCCACAGAGCATTCCTCAAACTCTGAGGATTTTAAAGAACTAATAAAACCATACCCTACATAATTTAAAATTATGTTAAGGTCTCTTCTTTTATCAGAGCTACATCAATCTCTTTGTAATTTTGTAATTTTTTTATTTCTCCCCCATGACAGAAGATCCTACCACCAGCAGTCTCAAGTGCGTAAGCGTCACCATTGACAGAAATGTCTCCTACCAGGGCATCTATGTCTTCAGAGTGGCTGGCATCTCACTAGCTGCATGTTGGCCACCATTTTGGAGCTGCTGATATGTGATTGCAAACTAAGCAGTGTGATGAAAGGCTATGAGTTTTCCAGTCATGGCAACATGAGTGCTAAAACTGAAATTAAGCCATATAGGGGTGCCGTATTGAACTGCTTTCATGTAACCAAAACATTGTGTACTTCACTGTATGTAGGATTTTTAAATAGTGCAGCACTGCCCACATCTCTTTGAGTCATGTCAGCTCTAAATTCTGTAGCAAATTCAAATGAATTAAGCTTTCTAAGATTTTCAGTAACTGAAAAATGACAATGAATGAAAGAATTAAGCAATCAAAACTAGTAAGGATACAAAAAAGGAGTTGCTAGGGGTGAAGATTCAGAAACGTCATCACAGAGTGGGGAAAAAGTTGATCATTCTTTTATCTAAAATGAGGTAAAAATGTTTGGGATTTGAAACTGAAATGACTGATGCTGTCATTTCCAGCATAGAGCTATATTATCTATCCAGCCATCTTTCAGTGGCTGCTTAGGAATATGTAGAACAAACCTAACATTTTGGGATATTATTTTCTCACTTTGTCTACAGTCTCATGTCTTGTATGTATCATATGCTTAGAAACATTCTATGACTGGTGTCTCAATACATTAGTCACAGTATAAACACACACATTTCTTGATATTAAGGAACACAATAGTAGATGGAATCTCCTCAATCACCAGTCCCAGTTCTCTCTTGTCATAAGTAAACAAACCATGTAATCACTTTCATCAATTGATCTAGTTACAGCAGGCACTAATTAAATTTTCAGTTCTTATTATATTCAGCATCAGTGGAGAACAATGTAGTTGAATACTTCAGATAAAATTGTTAATCTTGACATTTAAATAGCCATCATTAAGTTACGGAGTTAGTAGCCTATTCATAGGAGCAAACTCAGGTTCTCTTTACACAGCTGTTGGTAGTGAAGGTAATTTCTTCTCTTTACTTTCTGTTTGATTTTGAAAGGATCTCCTTCTAGTCATAAATGCTAGAAACACAGCTATTTAAAAATGAAATTTTAATTCTTTATCATTGTTGGCAGGTAAGTGATTTAAATAACCAGTGCTTGCTACACATGCTTCATTTGCAATCCTTCAGTAAAACAACCTGTGCCTGTAGAATTTTAGCCATGAGGCAAAAAAACTGCTTAGAAATTGGCACATGGAAAATGAAAGTAAGAAAGGAAGAAGCCTCAGTGATTAGAAACAATTGCTTTATCACTTGCTCTTTTTAGTGACGGACTAATATTGATCTTTATTTGCAGATTTTTTCCTTGATGCATGTAAAAGATTTTCTGCCCCTGTTCTTATTTACATTTGAACTAGAATTATCAGTTATTTGAATTGTTGATGTTTAATGGTGAATATATTTTAAAGGGTTAAATTACGGTCACTGGTAAGTAATCTGAATAAATAACCTCTAGTTATAGATTAAATTACTTAGAGAGAGACTGTGGAGTCCATTGCCGTGTGGAGGGATACATTAATACATTGTAGCTCTAGGGACACCTTCACATTGCAGTTGGAAGTTTCTGCAGCACAATATAGAGATTAGCAAATTTTGAAATTACCTTGAGGTAATACTAGAGGTCTAATTGCAGTAATACTGTGCAGGGTAATCTACCTTACTTTCCCTTGGCTGTAGTACACACTTGCTAGGAGAAAACTTTAGCTTCCCATTTGTCCAGCAATGTGGAGAAATGAATTGGATAACCAGATAAATTTCATACTTATCTTGATTAAGAAAAAAACTTGTAGGCCTACTGAAAATTAATTTGTTTCACCCCATGAGCACTCCAGGGTATTGCTGAATTACTCCTCACTGCTTCCAAATCTCAGGACTTAGTTGACAAGCTTACACACGTCACATTAACTGGCCTGTGAGATGCCTGCTTCAAGGATTAATGAACAATGCAAATGAGTTTTCTATAGGATGTCCATCACTAAAATCCAGAATTCTAGAATAGAATACTGCATTATTGTTATAATTCTGGCCCCATATTATAGATTTGCAAGTAAGTGTCATCTCCCTATGGATTCTACAAGTGGCAGGATCCTATAAAATACTTACTAAAAACAAAATTAATTAAGCTGTAGAGGCTCTAGTAGCATAAATGAAATTGTTATATCATTAGTTTCTTATCAGCTCTTTTCTAAAATTTAATAAAACTTGTCTTATTTGCCTATATACAACTTATCTAATATGAAACTAATTTAATTTCATATCCTATGTTTTACTGTAGCTGCTCTAAAATCAGTAGAGAATGTCCCTATGGTTATTTGAAAAAAGTCCAGCCAACAAGAGCTCAGCATATTTTTACAGGGCTGTCAGATAAATCTCTCTGTGGAAGTTGCCATGCTCAAGAAATTCAATAGAGCACAGCTTGGTAGCGTACACCACATGGAGTCTTCCCAAGGATTAAGCCCATGTTTTGTTAAAATGTAAAGTTAGTTTTAGAAAATATGTGAAAAGTGATTATTTGGAAAACACAGTACAAGATCTACTTGGTTTCTTTAAAGTAAATGTCTTATATTGCTCATACATGAACGGAGGATTATGAGAAAGATTAAAATAAATCAGTATTTTGTGAGCATTGTTGCATTTATTTTAATGCCTTGAAATGTGTGTTTTATTATGAGCTCACACACTGCTGTTTTATGTTATGTTTTTAAACACAAACCCAAAGGTACACCTTAACACTGTACTCATATACTGTATACAGAGGGCAAACTAGTGCATTGCAAAATCAGACAACTCTGTATGCAAGTTGATCACAAACAATCCCAACATTTACACCTTCATGCAAAACCTTATGTATATTGCAGATATGCCCTTGTGACACATGGAATTTATTTCTGCTGTTTGTACAAACAGATATTTAGTCATATTCATATCTGTCCCAGCCACATAGAATTGATAGTATTGGCTTGTCTGAGGATAGAAATCTGAGAACACACTCATTTCTAAATGCTCTAGTGTACACCATACCTGCTGCTGTACAGATCACTTACAGGCAATGTATACAGTGTAAAAGTGCACATCATTTGCAGCGTAACAACCATGCCTTTGAAGAATGGGGTTTTTAAATTTAAATTACCTGTAGCAGAGTATTATTCTGTAGAATGATATTTCAACAATACAGAACTGGGCTAAAAGAGATCAGATAGCTGACTAATTTCCTTGTTTACAGTATTCATGGGCCTACATTCTACATAATTCTGGTTTACTGATCATAGAGTTGAAAAAATGCTAATTTTATTAATTGCAATTGTATTGAAGTTGCTAAAAATGCAACTACACTAATAGTTTTTCATAATATGATAATTTCAGCTACGCTACAGCAGTATTTGGGTATTCTTTTCTGAGTTTGTATAGTCCAACATTTGAAATCTCTCCATTTCTCTGAGTCCCTTGTTGGTCAACAAGCACTGGGAAACTTGTGTGGATTAGAGTTTGTTGTCCAAGCTGGAGAGCCTTTGCTGAGAAGAGTCCTGGCCCCAAGCATCCTGGTGCAGGGATGGTTACTGTACATCTACAGGTTTCACTGGTGCTTAGGAGAAGAACAAGTTTGGCTTGTGTTTTTCCATCCCACAGAATAAACAGAATTACAAGGGACACTGCTAGATCTCTGTCACTTGACACTTTTTGAGAAATGAAAGCTCAGTTGGTAGCAAAGAGATGTTTTTCCTGTGTTCATCCAGCAATTTTTGCTTTCTCCTAGGAAAGATGCATCTGTTCCTCCGGATTACAAATGGAATAATTACATTTTTTATGTACTAGATTTCCTATCAAAAGAATACTTTAACACCTACTCTGGTGTACAATTATTTGTACTGTGGATATAAAAAGTGAAAAGGATTCTTTATATAGATGTATATATAGCTGTACATATACAGAGATGTACATATAAATAAGTATGTAAAATATATATACACTTATTCATGTTTACATGAAAGCAAAAGTCACTGAAAAAAAGACTACACAATAGGGGCCAGATTCTAAGCTGTTATGAATCATACAAGCTTACAGATTATATGAGAGCTCGTGAAGTTACTCATGCAGAATCTAATTCATAAATTCACTTCTGTACATTCAGATAGGGAGGAGGGGATGGGAGAGGCTGCAGCATTTTGTTTATAGAGACCATCCGTTTTGTCATCTCTGCCTGCAGCCCATAAGTAGTTTCAACTCTGCTCCTGTAGCAGACTAAACTCTGCTGCCAGCATTTATTCTTTCCCTTTCAAAAATTTCACAGGTTCAGAGTCACAATAGGAGCTGCAACTTGTGGCAAAATCATGGTGCTGTTGATGCCTTGGAGTGGCTACCTGGAACAGAGGCTGGACAAAATTAAGAGAATAAAACCAGGTATTTATTAAAGGCCTTCAATAGGTACACCTTGGGCAGTCACGAGCCTCTGAGAGGTTACACCCATGGTGGGTGATGGTCACAAGTTTTTCAGACAGTTATAAGTTTGGTCTATTTTCATATCTGGGATTAATCCTCCAATTACAGTTCCAGGTAATAAAGTCATATATCCCCAGTTTCTGCCAAAGTTCCCCACATCCAAAGCCCCCTTACTGAAATCAACCTTCTATATTACACCGGTGCTATCCTGAGTAGCTGTATATGCTAAGAAAGTTTTCCACTGAGTATTTAAATACCTGAGATCAAGAACTCAACTGCAGCACAAACAAAGATCTCAGCTCTGCCTGAGAAAAGCCTGAAAATTCCTCCAGGTAGATGTTTGCTAGGATCCAAAATCCCAGTCTCTAGTACTAATGGATGGTTGTAAGAGAAAATATCTTCTTAGAAGGCTAAAAGAGTAAATATTTTTCAAGTAAGCATGTGAGGAATTAGAAAAGTGATTCTTGCCTGCTTGAGTCCAACTCTAAACAACAGTTTCTGTAAAAAGTCAGAGGACTAGAAATTGTGAAGTATATTTTTATGGCAGAATAAACACTTTTTATGGGTTGGAACATCCTGCCTCTGGTGGGATGGGAACCCTGAGCTATTCTTCCTTTACATGGTCAGAATGATTCCTGTTTTTGCAGATCATCCAAAGATTTTCTGTGTCTCACTTAACATGTTTTCCAAGTCAAGTTGGCAAAAGGGTATTTTAAGCAAAGTGCAAAGCACAGTAGGAGGTACTATATAGTGCCATCTGCTGAAAAGTGAAGTGCTCACACATAAGAATAGAACTTCGTGCATTTTATATTAATGCAGAAAATATTCTAGAGTTGGTATATAGATATGTCCCATTCATCCCCATTTAGAGCCACTATCTCAATTTACATGGTGAACATGAACAGTCAGTTCTGGAGTTGATGGCATTGTGAATGATAGTGTGAATGATTCCCAAAGAAGACACTTGAACAGATATGGAACATATTTGCATCACCAAGACTCTACATAAACTATTTCAGAGATTTTGATCCTATTCTAGAGAGCAATCCTCATTTCAGACTGTAGAGGTTTTAGTTTGCCAATTCAGTTTTCCGGTCAAAGCGCCAATAATATAGTGGGTCTAGTTCTGACTAAACACCAGTGCACCTACTAGAATATATTTTCTAATTTTTCTTCTGTGAGATATGAATTAGAAGGAGGTTAAAGCAGGCACAAACTTTAAAGGGTACAACGAAAATATTTTAACAGAAAAAAAACAATAAAACAAAAAAAATCAGAATAAACATTCAGAACACTTCTCCTCCTCCCAGTGACAACATTCAGAGACAAAACCTGGGACTTTCAGACAGTTTACCACTTCTAGAATAGTCTTTCTTCAGTCTACTTAGGGCGGGGAGTCTCTCTTGCTATGCTACGAAGACTTCTCCACAAGAAACTGTTCTGTTGTGGCATTAATGTCACAGCGAATCAGCCACCCAGAAAAGGAAAATCTGTTTGCAGTGCGAAAAGTCCCTTTCGTGCTTTATAGCTTTCCCACAGCTCCCATGTCAACTTATTGAGGTGCTATTTTAAGGATGAGCTGTTCTAACATAAAACAAAAAGTTCTCTTCATCCATCTCTGGGAACACAGGATTTTTATTATTATCTCTGGGGCAAAGTTTCTCATGTCTCTCTGTTCAAGTTTTTAATTGGACTAAAGTAACATCTACTTGCTTCAATACTGGTGCCTTCACTCACAGTTGGGTTAAAATGCTGCATCCTCTCAATGCATTTTCATGAGTTACAGGGAAAAAAAAAGTCTGATGTATCAATTATATCTTCTCCATAAACATACAAAAAGAATATCAGCCCAAGATTAAGGCATGTCCTCAATCCCCTCCTATCTAGAATTTTGACTCCTTCTTTATTGACCTCAGAGTCCCATATTGTTGTCTTTATGTGTCTTCACCCCTCCTTTTCCTGATTTGGAAGAGAAATGGTGTTTGTAAGTTCATTTGTTCTCAAGTCTTATTAATTGAAACAGTTTTTATAGAGTTTTGTATTGTTGAAAGGTTGATCTTGTCTAGGCTCCACAATCAAGGAATTGCTGTGTCTTTTGCTACTGACTATGTGGTTCCCACTGGCATCATGAAAGCTGCGCTGGCTGCCAGTGCCACCCCCCCTTTTTCCTTTCATGGGGGGCACTGGGAAAAAAGGAAGTAAAACTGCTGCTGCTGCTTTTGCCCTTTAGTCAGCAGCATAGCTGGCTAAAAGCGGCGAAGTGAACAAAGTCTGTTGAGTCAGGTTGACGTAGCCGTAGCTGCATGTGCCGCCCCGGCTGCTCCAATCTCAACTGCCCAGCCCCAGCCATGTGGCTGCTCCCAGTCTGGGATGGCAATGGTAGCATGGCCACTCCTGGCCCTGGCCCTTCTTGGCTTTGGGGCAACTCCTGGCCCTGACCCCTCATGGTTTTGGGGCTGCTCCCAGCACTGGCCACAGGGCCATTCCCAGTGCTGGTCCCCGGGCTCTGCTGGAAAGGGGATCCAGCCCCACTGAGGAGGAGCCCCAGCCACCCACTGGGACGAGGCCCAGCAGGCTCCCCAGTGATGAGTTCAACTGCCCGCTCCCCACTCTGAGGGCAGAAAATCTCAGCCCAGCTGTGCAGGAGCTGCCCTGGCCACTTGCCAACCCGGCTGTGGGGGCCCAGCCCAACCTGGCCACACAGCCTGGGCCCAGCTGTGGGGGCCTGGCCCAGCCTGGTCAAAAAGCTGGAAGTGAAGAGACCTTTTCCTGGGCTTTCTTTGCTTTCAAATGTACTTTTCCACAGGGCCATGTTCACCTTTTTATAATGATTTAGCTGGGTGTCAATCTTTAAACTTAGCCAACTGACTGGCTCTTCAAAACTAGCTAGTTGATTGGCTCCTACAGATTCCCAGAGGGAACCACCCCTCCCCACAACTGAAAACCAGGCCTTTGTTAAACCATGACACAAACCCAGATATGATGTAAAAAGAACATAGGTAGATGTAATTTCCTGCTTAATATTTTTACTTCACAAAAGCCATTGTGTAACCAATTGCATAAAATCTGCTTCTGTTTTTCTATTTTAATCTAAGACTCAAGACCCTTGAGATAGGGACTTTGTGGGCTGTTTTTGTCATTAGTTTTTGTTTTTTCTTTGTTTTTGTAAAATCACTGAAAGAGTAATGCTGTCTGCTTTGCTGTATTACTCAACTGACTAAAAGGAAGAGCAGTCAACATTTTGTCCTAATAACTCTGGAACTTTTTATAAGACAGAAGACCTGGAATAATAATTTGCCTTACTACGCTGCCTTTGACATAAAGGATAAGGCTGTTTTTTACGAAATAGGACAGAAGTTTTAAATTTAAACTTTTTCAGAAAAGTCTTTTCACAAAAGCACAGGAAAGCCCCTCATGTACAAATTTAAGCAAATACTTTTATAATATAAAGCCATGTTTAGACTCTAATTTTGGTGGAAAATTTGTTCTTCAAGGTTTTAATTGGTATTCTTTGAGAGGGCTTAAGCTACATCCTACAATCAATTCATACCCAAGAAAGACTCTCCTTGTGCAGACAAACTATTAAGAGTATGAAGCAAGTCTAAGAATTTTAATTATCGTTATTTTCATTATCCTTAATTTTCATTTTTATGCATTACAGTTTATTTGATAATTTTCCAAAGTACAAACTTGTCAATCTATTGGATAAAACAATTCAATAATTCATATATCTGATAACATATATCACACTGAACTGTATTTTTTGAAGTTATCCCAGATAAGTTATCTAAAAGTCATAGATCTGAGACAGTACAGGCAACGGACAAGCAGATGCTTCAGTTCACTTTAAGTTTACATCTTGTACTGGATTTAGAATATTTGCAATATTTGTGCTTATTTTCTATCAATTTGATTTTCTGTTGTTTGCTTAATACTGACTTGTAGATGATTCCAAGACGGGCAGGGTATCCCACTGCTGGAGTAAAAATTGAACAGTAACTTAAGTATAGCTTCGTTCATAAGGATCTAATGGAGCAATTCCAATGTTCCTCTCCAGTTTATTGCTCATCCCATAGTGTGTTACTGTGTGGACTACCTTCACAGGGATGTAATTACAGCTTGTATCCTTGAGGGGCCTACAGGGATGCTGAAACAAACAACTCTGAAGTGGATGAAAACCACTTGTTATTTGGAGAAGACTCCAAGACTACAGTAATAGGTGTCTAAACAGGAGAAAGCCAGACCTCTCCAGTCTTTGTGCAGTGCATGGACTATCTGTCCTAAGGAAAATTCTTGTTCTGTACTCTTCTTGCCCTCAAACAGTGTGTGAATCAGCACATGCACAGGACTATGGACAATGAAAAAACCACAGCTGAAGTCCAAAGAATTAATTTATTTCATTACCTTGCCTACTGGAGGACCTTGAAACAGCACTGGGCTGCAGAGACACACAAAACAAGGATGTAGGCACCATCAGCCTCTGTCCAGTCCTAGGCAGGGCATCAGACCTGCTGTTAGCACCTGTTTATCAAAGGCCCATGCATGTGTATTTTGCTACCACACTGCAATTTTCCTCTGTGCTTTTCTGACCTCTCTCCCAAGAAGGAAGCTCAAGCCTTTCAGTAGAAGTGTCACTGAATCTCTGTAAACACCAATATTATCTCTACATAGAAATTCTACTTCTCAAAGTAGACAGAAGATAAACAGCAGTAGGGTAATATATGAATATATAATATATCTAATTATTTTTAATTTTTGTGAAACTTTTCTTCATTCTGCTAGGTCTGAAACTGGTGTTTCTGAATCATATTATATACCATTCTGGTCATAAAATGACCCAGAGGAAGGGCCAAAGCCAGAATCTCAATTTTTTTCATAAATGTCATGCCCTTAATGTTCTTTCTTGCCTGGGGAAAAAAAAAAAAAAAAAAAAACCAAAAAAAAAAAAAAAAAAACCCCCAAAAAAAAAAAAAAACCACCTGAACAAAACAGTTGTGCATAGCACTTCTGAAAGTAAAAAGAGATTGGGTAAGTTATTGTTGCCTTTTCCCTATAAAGATGAAGGACATATGAAAAACACACATAGAAAGACGCAGTGAGGGAGAGGAAAAGATGGATCAAGAGAAGAGAGTGGGAAGTCCCCATGGAGCAAGAGATCAGTCTTTGATGCAGGGTGGGGGGAGATAGGGCACCCCACTGTGTCACCTGGCAGCAGACAATGCTAAACTCTCATTAATGCCTGGTCATGCTTCTATGCAAAAGGGCAACCAGTGGTTGAAAGGCATTGTTCAAATGCCTTTCAAATGAAGCATTGTTCACTCTTCTTACACATCACACATTTTCATACATCCTAGGGGAATAAAGCAGCCACAGAGCCACACTAAAAACTTAGTTGAATATACCCCACAAAACCATTTGTGAGATGTTGTTCCATCTGCTCTGGAAAAAATTCAGGGAGTATTTTTTCCTTCTCTCTTTCAGATTGACCATTTGTCCTGGTTTAGAGCAAATTTGGGAGGAAACTTCCAGAGGGGTCCCTCTAGAAAGCAGATTCAAGCACCCTCCCCCGCACTGGTTCAGGAAAATATTTCCTTGGAGAAAAGTGGAAAACCCCTGTTTATTTAACAAATAAAGTATTCACAAGCATAAGAAATGAATAACATTAAACAATAAAAACTTTCACTGCTCTGAAGAGACGGAAAACTCAGAAAGTCCTTTCCATGGGGTGTAACTCAGTTCACTCAGTCTGTTATCAGGCCCTCCTGCACTGGAAATTCTGCATCCCAGTGCCACAGGTGTGAGCTCCTAGTGTTCTGGGTTTTCAGTCCAGAGCAGGGCCAATCAGTTCCAAGAAAAAGAAAAGCCACCATCCGGGGAACTTCTCTGCATCAGCTAGCTAAAAACTAGCTAAAAGCAAAGGAGACCTCTGTCCCACTGTCCATGCTGCAGACAGCATGGTATGTAAGAGAGAATGCTGAAGCTCTTATCTCTATGTTTTTGAATACAACCACCTCAGACATTCCACTGCTTCTCCTTCTCCCCCCCTTCACTCTCAGAGCTAGTTTTAAAGGTGCAAAACTTATTTCTGGGCTAAACAGATGAATGGGGATACAATTCGGCATAACAAAGTCACCCCACGACATCATTCTTTCTTCACTTATAAAAAGACAAAACCAGAAAATATTTTCAATTCAATATTGTCTTTTTGTTTTAAATTATCTTCAATTAAACCTTTACAGTACCTATAGAATTTTGGTTTTGGAAAAAAAAAAAAAAGGAGGAAACCCGCTTTGGAAAAGCTTTGATTTTTCTTTTTAAAGTAATTACATTTTAAGGGTCACTGCTTCTGAATAAGTAGATGGGATTCTTTGGTGCATTAGTCAGTATTTTTAACAGATATTAATATTGTAAAGGGAATCATAGAATTATTACATTTGCAAAAGACCTCTAATATCATCAAGCCCATCTGTTAACCCAGCACTACCATATTCACCACTAAACTATGTCCCCAGGTGTTATATAACATAGTGCTGTGGTTTAGGAATGGTATTTTCCAATTTAGTGATCCCACTGAATCCATGCACTGCTCTCTTGCTCTCAACCTGCCCTTCTCTCTGCCCTGCTTGTGCTGGAGAGGAGAATTGGAGCCTCAGAAGGCAAAGATCATGGGTTGAGGGAAGAGCAATGTGCTGAAAACTAACAGTACAACAATACTGACAGAGGGTACCAGAAAGAGGTGAACTATTCACACAGAGACAGCACCACCTAAGAATTCTGCTGGATGCAGAGTGGCAGACCTAACATGAAAAAATTAGGCATCATTTAAGCAGTTTCTGAATTAAATAGCTGCTAATTTCTGGTATTAATACTAATTTCAATTTAGTTCATTTTAAAAGTTTAGTGCTTTTTTTTCTATGGCTTAAGTTTTGTGTGGCCTTTCACTTTGAGCTATTGTGTTGCATAAGCACAGGAAATGAGAAGTTAACAACTCCCTGTGGATGAACAGAGCTTGTTCCAGTTGCTTGGAATACTAAAATTCTTGTTTGTGTTTTATTTCACAAAGGATGAATTTTGGGAAGCTGAATATGATGTCAAATCTTAAACAAATCTTTACTTTAAGCCATCTTTTGTCCTTATTTAGATCATTCTTCTTGTAATATTAGCAGTCCATCTGTTTTCAGTGTGTGGTTTTATGTTAGCTATATTGACAAGTCCAGATGAAGAGCTGGTGCAGGCCTGTATCTTGCAAGACCTCTCACCAGCAGTGCGCCCAAAAGCAACACTAAGCTCACAGGTTTTGCTCGAGGCAATCAGTAAGACAGGGGTGTGCATGCACATTCCCCTAATGCTTGCAGAGGAGTTTTTGGAGAAGGCCAACTGTACTGACTGTTCTTTCTGGAGTGTCTTTTTATGTGCAGATTACATGAGGAGAAGAGAATGTATTACAGAAGTGAATCCCTTTATTTAGCTTGTTTCTCGCTGTGAACCTTTATCAGTGAAAAAGCTGCTGGCAGAAAAGACAAGATAACCTGTGACTGATTTTTGAGAAGAGCTTTACACCATTTCCAGAATGTCATCTCAATCTTTGATGGAGGAAATTTTCCATGGGTAGATGATGTGTAGTAGTTTTTGGAGGAAATAATAAATATCCTCTCTTACTAATGCATTCCATTTTATTAGCTAGATCAATATTGCTGTAATTTCTAGCCATTAGCATCTCATTGCTGTATAGTACATAAAAATATTTACATTAACATTGATCAAAATTGCAACAGCATATATTAAAATATGAATGACATATAATCAGAGTTTTCTGTTTCTACTGCCTCCAGTTATTTGTGACCCCAGATATGAAATTCAAGTTTACACCTAATAGCACAATTATGTAAATGTGTAATTCTAACACTGAATTACAGCTGGTAATGATCAATAATTATATTTATGTATGATGTGAAGTTAATACTGTCACCACAGATTAATGTAAGCAACAAAATTATTTCTGCAGTCAAGAGCTAACAAATCATCATAAATAAAGAGAACTAAAACAATCTCTTCAGAGCTTTAATTCCCTCAGCATCATAAACAGATTTTTATTTCTGATTAACGTAAAAGCACTGATTACAGACAACACATGTCTACAAAAATTGCACAAAGGCTGTATTTGTTAGCATAGCTTAATTTTTTCTTTTTTTTAAGACTCTTTAAAAACAAGTTTGTTTGACACAAATAAAAATCTCTCCAAATCAATGTGGATAATAGTTTTCTTGGAAAAGTTCTGGGGGAAAATAAACCCCAAGGGAAAAAGCAGATTAAAAAGAAAACTGTGAGGAACTGTCAAATACTGTAGTCCCCAACTTTGGAGTTCTTCAGTGCTCTCTAACCCGTAATATTGTTCTTTGCTGAATAGGGCAACAGGGAACTGCATAATGGGGCAGTGGGAAATTCAAAGAAACAGAAAACAAAATTATGACAGACACTCTTAAAGCTAAATCAAATCTTTAAACACCATTCAACCTAATCCAGAGACTTCAGAATAAATTTAAAGCAGACTTAAAATTTAGAAAGAGGGCACACCAGAGGATAATTAATAAAAAAGGGAGGAAAAAAGAAGTCCTGAGAAGTCTGTGTGAGGCTCCAGGCTACTTATTTCAAAAATTACTGAGATGATCTGATTTTCCATCATGTTTTTAAATTCACTTAGTATTGACAGGAAAACCAGGGAAGCCCTGTGTCATGGCAACCATTTAATGAAATATAGAGAGGCCAGCATTGAGAAATATTTAGTAGAAACTTTTGCAGAAAATTCTTTTGTTTTATGTTCATAGAAATTTCAGTGGAGAAAAGAGGTGTGTGTCATACTAAAAACAACAAAGAAGTCTGAGTAATTATCAAAAGTGAAACAATAATCAGACTTCCCTAAAGGATGATTTTTTATTGGTTTTGTACATGTTTTGACTCATTTTGAAGCCTCCTCCCACTACACACTCAACTTGGAAACTAAAGGAGCCTGGGAAAGTATTTCTTTGGGGAGTTTTTCTTCCCATAAAATCTTCATAAAGGTTTTTCTCATGTCAATATAATCCATATTATATTATATATTATATCCAAGCTAATCTTGTTAATTTAAAGAACCAGTAATGTTTGACATACTAATTACATGAAAGACCATCCAGATAATTCAGGTGGAATTAAAAGAAGCCCATCTACAACAGAGTTTAAAGCAAAAGACCTGAAGACTTTTTTCTTTTACCTGGGTCACCATAAACCAGATTTCTTTACATACCCTGTAATATACCCTGAATACGTTTCTGGATGTTCCTTTTCCTGTGGGATTATTCTTTTGCTGGGATGAAACAAGTAGTTTGGATTTATTTATTGCATGTGATGAAACAAAGAAGACTGGGTTAGAAAAGATGTATAGGTTTTAGCAGAAAATCTTTTATCACAGCATCTGAATCAAATAATTTAAAATACTTCCATTGCTGAGTAAAGAACTTTGAAAAACATTCCTCAAAATATGTGACTAGACCAACCATTAAAAAACAAACATGCATATTAGGACAATGGAAATATAATTTTAATTTAAACCATATGCTGAAACATGGCAGTAAAACTGCTTGTCATATTAGCCATAGTAGAAACTAATGTGGATCAAGATATAGAGTGTAAGTGCATGTTACAGATTTTTTTTCCATTTTTCTAGCAAATTTGGAAACTGATATAAGAAACCTGTAAAGACGAAGCACTAGTAGTCAAAAGTAACATACTTGAGGGCTAGCCAGAGGCAAAGACAAAAGTGATAGCTTTGGCCTGTTTTGAAACTTCAAGCATTATGGGGGATTTTGCACATTTCTTCTGTACAAAAGTGTCACATTCTTGAAAGATTGCTATCAAATCATTCAAAGCAAAGAACCAGAAATATCCTTCCAATGTCTTATGCAAAGACATGTACAGCCAGTGTGATTTCAAGAGTGGTTGTGCTGCAAGTTCTGACCCTTGAAGTGCAATACATGTGCACACTGGAAACTCTGGCAGAATATAACAACCCTCTTAAAATTATCCTTGTGAAGAAAAAGATTTCTGATAAGTTGTAAAATGAAATTCAAAGCACTGGAAATCTGTTTGTGCAAGAGGCCGTTCAAATTTTGTCTATATGAGAGATGACTCACAGTACTCTCTGTCAAATAGACTAACACAGTGAAAAAGGAGGGATACACAAGATAATAAGGCAGAAGGATTATTGCATTTCACTACAGTTGAGTACAGCAAGATGTTGTGGAAAGAGTCATCTAGCCCACTGCTTGTGAGTAAAACAAACAACAAGACTTCAGTGAAGACTAGTCTGTTTAACTCCAGCAGTAATGGTTTCATTAAGATGACAACAGTTTGTAAGCTGATGCAGGACGTGTTGTGGCAGGGAAGCAAGACTGCCCTGCCCTCTCCAAAACAGGTGATCAGATAGAAGCATAGCAAAGAGACAGTCAGAAATCTGATCAGATCTTGGTCAAGGAAATTGCTTCAAAACATGCACAGATGTATGTTCAGGAAGATCCTTGAGCTCTATTTTAAAATCAGTAAGCCAAGCCAAATTAACCTGATTATGACAGGAAAAAAAACCCCAACCAACCAACCTGTGAACCAGCCAACCAAAGAAGCCCAAGAAACCCCCCAGTACTCAAAATCACCAAAGCTCTAAGAAGGAGTGAAAGCTGCTGGGAAAGGTGCAGAAAGGTGAGAAACCTCTACTCTGTAGATAAACCAAATGCCTGCCATATGCAGAATAACTCGGTGGAGAGAAAAAAGAGAACACAACTTCTCTCCAAATCCAGCCCTCCATTTACTTGCAGATTTGTGTGAGACCAAGCCACTGCCTGTGCTGAGGGTTGGTGTGCACTTCCCAAACCTTCCATGAGTGGAACAAGGTCAGGAAAGGGCTGGGCAATCTCTGCAGGTTGGTTGCCTAGCAGGAGTCAGTGCTCGCTGTGACTTTAGGTTTTCTGCAGTCTCTCTGAAGAATGACTTCACAGCACAGAGCTGTGATTATGTCTTCAGTAATTAATTATGCACAGGAACCAAACACAGCACCTTTCTTTTGGGAATTACTTGGGAATAGTGCTTGCTCCATGCTTGCATTAAACCTACCATACATTTCTTCCTATGATCAGTATTATGTCCTGCAGCTCCCCAAAGTCATGTGGTCTTCTCTCGGGTGATCACCTACAAAGTTGCTACAAATCAATGAAATTCTTCATTAAGGCTCTGCATTGCATTAACTTGTTACATTTTTGTCAGAAGATTCCACCTTTAAGAGGCACATTTTCAATGTGGAATTAAAATTTGCCCCTTATCCCACTACAGAAGTGTTTTTTACCTCTTAGTTCAACATTTCATGTCTTACCTTTAGCAAACATCACACACTTGTATTTGTATTGAAAATAGAAAATGCATTGAGGAGCTGGGGCTAAGGCGTTGGTAGAAATATCTAGGATAAGATTTAAAGAGATATGAAAAAAAATCAATCCAGCTGTATTCACCATCTGAATGAAACTGCCTTTCAACTGCTTTGCTAACATTTCTATAGTATACTCCAGAAAATATATAGATGACTCATTCAAAACTGTTTTGGTATCAGTTTTAGAAATCTCCATTTAACATCTGTTATCACTTATAAAGTACCAATTACTAGCACTGCTAAAATCCCATTTTTATTCTTGGTTGCAGATACTTGTAAAACAGCACAAGATATCTATGAAATTATTTTAAAATAAAAATTTAAATCCAAAGTAAACTTCCCAAAAAATATACCTGTAGCCATGATATTTTGTGCAAAATCCTCTGCTAGGATTTTTCCCCTCCTGAGAGCTGAGTGCCTCAGGAGAGAAATGTAAACAATAACTATCTGCTGCTGTGGAATGCAACAGGTGCATCTTCCATTGGTCTATGTGGATTGTTTTCAATTAGTGACCAACCACAGTCACCTGTGCCAAGGCTGTGAGCAGTCACAGGATTTTGTTATGCATTCTATTGGTTTCTATTCTTGTCCTTTGTAGCCTTCTGATCTGTCTTCTCTCTCTGTTCTTTAGTATAGTTTTAATGTAGTATTTTAATATAATATATAACATAATAAATCAGCCTTCTGAGCAAAATGGAGTTAAGCCTCGTGTCCCCACACATGTGGTGTTTGCCACAACATATACCCTCTGTCCAATTTACATAAATTTCTATAACAGCATTAATTAAAAGCTGTCAAAAATCAAAGAATGACTGGAAATGAAGAAATCAATTGGATAAACTATATATTTTCTGCATGTGTGTTGAAGACCCACTAACAAAAAAAAATATATTTTTAAGAAACCCCACAGTGATTACTTTGTTTTGTTTCCTTCAGTTTCCTTAGGCATATCACCTAATCTTGCAATTTCCCAGCACTTCAGGAATCTGGCACTTCTGATTTTTTTATATAGGGAACTGTCAACACTTTATAAGTGAACTCAGGCTTTAGAAGAGGGGCCTTCAGGGAGGTTGTTTATTTTCCATTTTTTCTAATTCTCCCTCACTGAAAACCTAGAAACCAAGAAACCAAGATTTTTCACAGACAGACTCTGCGAAACAGGCTTTTTTTTTTTTTCTAGCAATGCCAGAGACCTCTCCTACCCCATGCAACAAGGAGACAATGCTGATGGTCAAAACCAGAGCATCAGTAAAGTCTGCAACTGTTTGTACAATATAGTAACTTAATTGAAACATAAACCAGTAACTCTTGCCCTAACTTGTCTATTTACCTTTTTGTTTTTAGGACAGGTAATGTAATTTTCTTGATGACCATTGCTTCCAGTGTAAACCTACCAGACATATATTTTTTTCTTACACATCTGTAAATTGTCATGTAAAAAGAAGTAAATAAAACTTAATTTCAAACTAACTTTGAACAGCCCATAGGCCATTCATATAATAAATCTATAATTTTACATAGTTAATTAACTTGCAAATTCCTATCTATCTAGCATGCTTCTTCCTTGTTCAGCAAAGAAGCTGAAAGAAATGCTTTACTGTGCCAGCTACTATCGATGCTTGACCCCTTCCATTTGATAAAGAACTTGTGTTGCTCATCTTACCTTGATCACCAAGAAGAAACCTGCTGAACTCTGAGACTAGACACAATTATTATCATCTAGGAGGTTGAACTTATTATCCAATTCATGATCAAAATGATGATGTTCCGAAGCAATTCTCTGCACTGTGACCCTTCACCTCTTACGCAAGTATTGGAGGTTAGGACTTTTCCTGGTTTTTCTTTCTTTCACTCATGGAATTTTCTATTTGTTGCCTAAGATATAGAAATGATGGTACTTAAGAGAGACAAAAGATGTAGCCAAGGAGGAGGGGGAACTGGTCAGTTTGCTACTGTCTCTCACCTGGGGGGGCTTTCTTTTAGGAAGGGTAGAGGATGCTGCAAGATTTTGGCTAGGGGCTGAGGGGCTGGGCTCAGCTTCACTCTTGCTCTTTGTTCTGGGGGTGATATGGTGCTGCTGTTGCTGTGGGCAGAATTCACTGCTGCTGGAGTTCCATCCTTTTCTGCTTCTCCTGCCGTGAGCGAGGCTTTGCTCATAAGAGCACCTGTTGAACTGGTAACTTGTTGACATTTGACATCACTGGAAAGGACGCTCATCATCTACTTGCGTGCCTCAGGGGAAAACCCTGGACTCCAACCCCTTCCCACTTCTGGAGGGAGCACTTCCCACTGGGGAGCCAAGATGCCACTGCCCAGACCCGCTGTTTTCAGATGCTGCTTTATTTTTTTTGCTACACTTCAATCTGACACCCTGTGTCCACCCCTGAGGCTCCTGCTATGGCTTCGGAGTTTTTGCTACACTTTGTTTTCTGTTTTGGGGTGCGCTCAACTCTGCTGTTCTGGCCTGCTGCTCTGAGTTTCCGACTACAGCCCATTTTGCCATCTGGAGCAGCACCAGGACTGGCGGCCTGCCATGAGTTGGTAAAGGAAGCCCCTTTTCTCTCTTCCACCAGTGCACCTGCCATTGCCATGAGAGAGCGAGGCGGCTGCGCTCATGCCACAGCGCCCCCTGCAGCCGCGGGGGAATTACTGCACCTGCCCTGCCTGGCCTGGAGCCAACAGTGCCTCTGCCGGCCGTGACAGGAACTGCACCAAGGAAAAAGTGCCTGGCAGTCGAGAGAAGGCTGCTACCGGGTCTCTGGTTTTGTTGCTGCAGTTGTTGGGTTTTTTTACCTTGTTATATATGGTAGTAAAGAATTGTTATTCCTTTTCCCATACCTTTGCCTGAAAGCCCTGTAATTTCAAAGTTATAATGATTTGGAAAGAAGGGGTCACATTTTCCATTGCAAGGGAGGTTCCTGCCTTCATTGGCAGACATCTGTCCTTTAAACCAGGACACCAAGCATTATTCTTCCCATTATTTATCTCTCAAAAAAAGAGTGGGCTGAAACATTGTGGTGACTTAGATGATCATCAGCTCAACAGTGTTGTCAAATTGAATTGATTTTCTCCATCTTTAGACCAACACCAGGAATTACATAAGTATTAGGATAATGGAGAAACAGGGTGGGATATGGATTTTGAAGAGTATACCACTTGTATAATGCTAAAAGAAATAAGTACTTAAAATGCTATTGGCAGAAAGTACATTTTTATTCACAACTGACAAATATATTCTATTTCATTTTACTTAACTACTTGTGAAAAGCACTGTCTTGAGGTTTCTAGTTTATATTACAACCCATTATATGCAGAAATAAAATTATTTGCTATGAAAGTTGAAAAGTACAAACTGTTGCAGTCCATCTGCTTATCAGTTCAGCACAAATGCAATGCGATAGAAATATACCCCTAGCAAGGCATCTTGCTTTAAAGGGGTTCTCATTCAAGGGTTTTATAAAGTTATGGAGGTTATTATTCATCCTTGACATTAAGAATCCATAGGAATGTTGTGAATGCGATAATTAAAATACAAGCATAAGACTAATAATGAGAACAGTTTGTAAATCAAGTACAGTTCATTTTACCTTCACAAACTGTTGGGAAAAAAAGGTTTCAAAAAGAATAGAAAGGAGTGGAATGAGAACATCTAATGTATGCAGATGTTTGTAACAAATGAGTAAATAAGGCCAAGGGACTATCACTTCCTCTTAAATACAACAGAGCTATGACACTAGGGGTGAGAAACACTGTTTTAACAAATGTAAGAAATAAAACAATAGAATGGGAGGGAATAAAAGGTAAGATATTAAATTGAAACAAATATTTTAGGTATTTGATTACGGTCTCTTTTTAAATCAGGTTTCCTTCTACTCTTGAGAAGACAACCAAATCACAGAAAATCTTTGACAATATTTGTCTACATTTCTAATACTGTAATATGCCTAACTACTTATACCACATAAGGACATGATACGATATATGACCACACAACAATTTAAAGGGTTCTATTAACTTGCAGTGAGGACAAATTTTATTTGTGATCCTCTGTCTTTCCTTTCAAGCACTTGGGCTTGTGAGACCACTACCGTATCAGGGAAAGGGATGAGGTCTGGCACAGGAAGAGATTTTTTTTTATTCCAATAAACCCATCTTTGATAACAGTGGAGTTGTCAGAAAAACATTAGCAAGTAAATAAACTTTTTTTAACATACTCTGGAATACTGGGAGTTAGCTTTCCCCACTGAAATCATGTCTATGAAGTATGCAAAAGTTTACATGTTAATAAGAAGGAAACTCATACCTTCTATCAGAAATCCCTCCAATGCCAAAATTCCCAGAAAAGAACAAAGACAACTCTGTGTCCTTGGAAACAAGACACTGCTTGGGGTACAAGTAACTGATGTGGGATGTGGGATTGACACAACATAAGAGACTGAAATAATTAGGTTTTTTATTAAAATGTGTTTCTTTGATGCTCAGCTGTATAAAGAGGGTGTAAATGCTTATATAGTATAATTGACTCTTCCTCTTTCTCTCACATGTACATCCACAAGATTCATAGCCCTGCTTTTTAAAAATATCTTGGCATAACTGCAATTGTGGAAGTGGAGCTTCAAGGTTTTGTGAACTGATCACTTGCCTCTTTCAGTAGGATTTAGCTCAAACAACTTGTAATCAGTTAAAAAAACCCAAAACAAACAGTCCTGTGAGTGAACTGAAGAAAGTGTTATTTCCCCCCACTCCAACTCTTTTAAACTAAAACTGGCCTTAGGAACCTGCACATAGACATCAATACAGAAACAGACATTGTAATTACTCATCTTCCTTCAAGCTGTACCTCAATCAAGACTTCTGTTTTTGGGCTCCTTTTCATGTTCAAGTAATATTAAAAATGCACAAAATATTTGGAAACAATTTAGATTTTATTACTGTGGTTTTAATTTATTTCCAACCTTTGACCTTATTAATTTCAGATATTTCCTGTATGTCTACACTTCAGATTGCCTTTTTAAATTTCTCTTCCTTCTGTACCTCTTATAACTTTCTATCATCTACTTCACTTCCATTTTTTTTTCTGTTTTTTTTTTTTTTTTTTTCTCTATTTCAAATCATTTCCCAGGAGAACAGCTCTACACT
This sequence comes from Passer montanus, assembly GCF_014805655.1. Classification (NCBI taxonomy): domain Eukaryota; kingdom Metazoa; phylum Chordata; class Aves; order Passeriformes; family Passeridae; genus Passer; species Passer montanus. The sequence continues at coordinate 1,189,420 of NW_024374479.1, forward strand.
CTTGGATTTTCTAATTTTTAATTTACCCTCTCAATACTCTACTTTTTTCCCCCAGTTTTTGCCTCCTCTCCTGTATGTTACTGCATAATCTGTATGTATTTTCAATACCATACTGCAGAGAACATCTGCTGAGAGAAAAAGATAATGTAAGATTATATGCAAATAGGAAAGTTGTGACAGAGACAAAATTAAAGTAACTCAGTATATGGGTGAATCAGAGAGATTTCAAGGCTTTTTCTTTCTTCTCATTTTGGTTTGAAATTTTTTTTGAGGGGTGAATTTCTGCCCCTTTCACTTGTCTATTAACTTTCTATTAATAGCGTATTTTCTACATTCTCCCCCACCTCCCTCCACCCCCCCGCCCAAGAACTCTTGTCTCTTAAGCATTTTTCTGGACTCCAAACATGTCAGCAAAGAAATCTCAGCACTCCATTCACAAAACTCCATCTCAACATGTAAAGAAGAAAAGCTGTCTTTAAAAAAAGCGAACTTAAAATATTACTGAGTGGGTGAGATCTTGTGGAGGTAAGCTGAACTTATATTTAACAATACTATGGGTAAAATAACCAGGAAATAAATGCTAACTTTTTTCATAAATATATTCACACATGGGTAGGGGTTTTTTGTTGTTTGTTTGGTTTTAATTTTTTGGGGTTTTTTTTGTTTGTTTTTTGGTTTTTTTTTTTTTTTTTTTTTTTTTTTTTTTTTGGGTATTTCAAATCATTTCCCAGGAGAACAGCTCTACACTCTTGGATTTTCTAATTTTTAATTTACCCTCTCAATACTCTACTTTTTTCCCCCAGTTTTTGCCTCCTCTCCTGTATGTTACTGCATAATCTGTATGTATTTTCAATACCATACTGCAGAGAACATCTGCTGAGAGAAAAAGATAATGTAAGATTATATGCAAATAGGAAAGTTGTGACAGAGACAAAATTAAAGTAACTCAGTATATGGGTGAATCAGAGAGATTTCAAGGCTTTTTCTTTCTTCTCATTTTGGTTTGAAATTTTTTTTGAGGGGTGAATTTCTGCCCCTTTCACTTGTCTATTAACTTTCTATTAATAGCGTATTTTCTACATTCTCCCCCACCTCCCTCCACCCCCCCGCCCAAGAACTCTTGTCTCTTAAGCATTTTTCTGGACTCCAAACATGTCAGCAAAGAAATCTCAGCACTCCATTCACAAAACTCCATCTCAACATGTAAAGAAGAAAAGCTGTCTTTAAAAAAAGCGAACTTAAAATATTACTGAGTGGGTGAGATCTTGTGGAGGTAAGCTGAACTTATATTTAACAATACTATGGGTAAAATAACCAGGAAATAAATGCTAACTTTTTTCATAAATATATTCACACATGGGTAGGGGTTTTTTGTTGTTTGTTTGGTTTTAATTTTTTGGGGGTTTTTTTGTTTGTTTTTTGGTGGTTTGTTTTTTTTTTTTTTGTTTTTGTTTTGGTTTTGGTTTTGGGTTTTTGTCTTTGTTTTTGTTTTTTGTTCTGCTTTCCCCTTAGGGGAATTAAGAATGGCAGAAATTAAAAATTGGCTGCCCTGAGATAACAGTGGATAATGTCAGATGACAATTTGGATTTTATGAATATCCAGCCTAAAACAATCTTCTAATCTTTATATTTTACCAAACGTTAAAGACAATACTGACCAATTTTTAATGGGCAAAAATGGACAAAATTATTAAATTTTTCTCTAGGAGAGAAATTGAATTTTCATGGCTATAGGAGATTGCAGGAAATTTATTTTACATACAAATAATAACTCATAAAAAATAATCTTATCAGATTATTCTAGAATCTGAAAGTTCAAAGAAATAGAAATTTCAAAGCCTCTTACACCACTACTTGTACTATCATGTAGACTCCTACTAGTAAAACTTGTGTTTCATTCACACCAGTTATCTTTCTCAAACAGATAATTGAGGTGTTTCTGTGATGCTTCTATGCTACAATTACTGAACTTCTGAAAAAAATGTCATGAGCAGATTTTTATCAAATAAATTGTTACTTTAACTTACGAAAATTTGAACATTCATGCTTAGTGGTAATATTCTGTCTCTAGTGCACCTAATTATATACCAGTATTTCAATAAACATGGAATCTAGAACTCACCATTTTAAAATTTCAGTTTTTATTTGATAACTAAAACTTTGAGGTGGCCTCTGGCTGCAACTTATGATACAAAGTTTTGTGCCTGGTTTTCAATTTTTTTAAATTTTGCTGTTCACAAGTAGAAAGTGCCTAAAGCATTGGAGGCAGAGATAATGTATAATTATGTATAAGATATTAAGAAGGCAAGTGTAATCCAAATTTCAAATGTTAATTTGGAATTATTATTATTTTTGAATTTTACATCTGAAATGGACAAATAAATTTTGAAAATGATCTTCCATGAAGCATTAATTTCATACATTTTCAGCGGCCTACAGTTTGTGCTGTGTATGGGTTCAGTTTTTTTTTAAGGTGCTAAAGTATATGAAGCACCAGTCTTGCCAAAAGGTATTAATAAATGCTTCATTCATGTGGGATGCTTATGCTGGTATAGTGGAGGTATGTAAATGGCAAAAGAATAAAGGCAGCATCCTCTTTATTTCCCTTGCAATCCTAATTCTGTTCCCTTCAGAGGAGTTAACTCCCGAGTAACAATAGGAGCAGTGAAAAATTAAGCCTATATATGGCCTTTTAAAAGAAATAAAAAACCTGAGAAAAAACTCAGTCATGCCAGAAGCAAGATTATATTATAATCACAAACTCACCATTTCAGCATAATGGCCTCTTCTTTTTTGCATCAGTTTTCCTTTCCAGTTTTGTGTCTTGAGAAAGTAAAACTGCAAGGAATAATTTGTAATAATTTTAAAATCAACCTGTTAGTCCCAGTTGGTGGGCTTACCCTGCAAGATTTTTTTATTAAAAACCAAGAAAATTAGAATTAACTGAAAGGGTGAAGATAGGCACTTCAAAAATTAAAAATTAAGCCCTTGAATCATAAAACTATTCTTCACATTTCACAAGTCATATGTTAGGTGCTTCCAAAAAAAGCCTTCATATAGCGTATGCATAGCATATGTGATAGGCATGTCCTTATATTCTGCAGGCAAAAAGGTTGTATAAAAAATTTAGGCCCAAAATTATTTTGTAAAAAGGATGCAAAGATTAAAGATCATTTCACCTACACAGCTGCCATCTCATTTAGATTTGAATGCAATCTTCAGTAATTATGAACACAAATACATGCATACGCAGACACAGACACACAGACACATACAGTAGGTGTGTACTATCCTAGATTGAAGACAGGTCCTGTATAAATGAAATCTCTATGAACTTCTTTGAGAAGCAACACAACTAAAGAAAAAGATCCATTAGGATGCATTGTTCCAGATTTCAGAGTGCGTATTAAATACTGACAAATACTTTTCTTCCCAAGAGAAAGAAAAAGTCAACTTAATTCAGTTTTGAACATTTATTTCCAAAAAGATTATAGATTTCTGTACTAAGGTATTAACCCACTTTTGCTATTCATAAGATGACCTTCAATTGAACTGTGAAGAGTAATTGACAGGAATGTTTCCTGAAAAAGTTTAGTGAGGATATAAGAGATTAATGAACATATTTGTGTTGGACACTCTCCCCTTTATAATATAATCAGAGTGATAGATTAACTACAATTATTTATTGTATTTTTTCATATCATTTGCAATGTTAATTTATATGAGTTTGATATCGCTTTTGTCTTCTAGTTGTGTGTTATTCTGAGAAATCCCTGGGGAAGGAAAGGATTTATATGCTTTGTGTACACATTCTGCAGACTAAGCACTTTGGCATAATTATTTTTGGCATTCACTAACTGATTAAAACATCCAATTTAACTCATGATTAGTAAGATTAAACCTTTTTAATATACCTCTAAAGTAAATTATCATTTGCTACTCAAATATCTCTTTCTGCACAAGTCTCTAATACAACTGTTATTTTATTTTGTTAATGTACCATTTAACAAGGATTCCCTTTTATTTCTTTCTCTGGGAAAAACTGCCTTTTCTTTTTTAGAGGTAGGAAAAAAGATGAACTGGAAGCTGACTATGCTAGTACATATCTTTCTAATGTCATACCTCTTAGAAGTTACCTCTTTCATTTGTGTGTGTGTGTTCTGTACAGACTCAGCTGTTAAAGAAGACATGTCCTTGCTTTGTGTTTGCTTGATGTACAGACAAATGTACAAACAGCTGTTAGGAGGAAATAATATTTAAAAAAATAATTTTCATGACTCAGAAGAATATTATCCAGGCTCTTATTTAATTTCTTAATATTTTATTTTTAGGATAAGTTACATTTTAATTTTGCAAGGAAGCTATTTGAAAGCGTATCCTAAATACGCCTTAGCAGTGAAACTTGAAGGGAAGAAAAATCGTCTCTCTGAGAGAATGAACAACCCTCTTCAGCCATACATGAGGAACGAAACATTTTTTGCAGAACCCAAAACAGCAGGAGCACCCAGAAAGTTATTGCTGGAAATAAAATTACATTGTGCTTTTGATCAGCACAAATAGCGTTCTCTGCTTACCTAGGACCAACATGGAAGTCTAAGACAGCCATAGGACAGCCATCATAAATATAAGGCAAAGCGGTGAGCATAGGTTGTGCAGAGTGTTAATTATCTAGATTTTGTTCAATTAGCTCAGAATGATGTACCTGAGATGAAAGAGGCCTTGTTTTAGAAAAAATTGGGTCAACTTGGCTTTCTTATGTAAGTGATACCACTTACATGATGCCACGTAGCCAAGGTTTTATCACCAATACAGTTCCCTGAAAGAATTGCATCTGACCTACATAAAATATACTTTTGTGATCAGTGCTCTTAATGTTTCAAAACAGAGGCAAAAGTTGGGCAACAGTTCAGAAAATGTTCAACCTGAAATAAGTCGACTTTCAGAATTAGTACATGTTTCCCTTATTTGTCTTTCCACAGAGAAAAGGGTGTCATAGAAACAAGCATCAGAGTTTAGAAACTTGAAAATATAACTCTTTGTATCTAGTAAAACCAAAGAAACAGCTTCTGAGAAGACAGCTCTAGGCAGCTCTCCATGCCCAGCCAAGTTCATTAGCAGGCTGCAATCTTGGCAGTGATGCAATATGCCATTACCCTCTGCTTTAACTGATTTATTTGAAGCACAGGAAGAAAAGTCAAGACTGGACACAGAAAGAAACAATTGTTTTTGGTGTGTTGTGATGGAGTATACAGGTAGAGGTGCCTTCTAGCCTAGTTGCTGAAGGGAAAACAAGTACAAATATCTATGCCTTGGCTGTTAGGGTCTGATTATAAGCACTGTGCTAGAGAATTCATGGATTATTCATGTGTAATTACAGATAGCTATTGTGCTCTTTTAAATCATCCCTATAGCCCATTATGGCCCATAACAACTGAAATAGCAATTGTCATAGTAAGGGTTGGGCTCTGTCATAGAGTGTAGGCTCTAATCAATAATGATGAATTGCAAAATTTAACATCAAGCCAGTGAAAGTCTAGTTGCCTCTTGCCATAAATCTGTGCAAATATCAAGTTGTGCAGCTGCTGTATCTGGAAATCTAAAAGGCAACACTCTCCCTCCACCCCCTATACATGCACCTCTATAAAAGTTGAAAAAGGAGAAATGTGCAATATGTCCATTCTAATAATTCACATGCTGTTAAGTCACTTTTCTATTTATTCAAAGCAGGGTGAACCCTAGGTTGTTTTCAAGGTCAATTCCAGGTGAAAGGGGGGTCATCTGGAGGCCACCTCGACTCCCATGCAGGTCAATAATGTCTCCTCGCTGCCCCAGAAGACAAGCTGCTCACACCCAATCAATCCACAAACGCTCCTGCACACCCAGAGTAATGAACAGTGAATAAATGTAGCCTATCATCACAAAACATGCTTTTTAAGTACCTTCCCTTTTCATGTAAAACCTCTAGCTGTCAAATTCTACATTCACTCATCCAGCAGTGAGTAGCAAAAGTGAGAAATCAGGCTCTCATTGGGGTTGGTAAAAGGTCACTGCTGACAGACACGGAGGTTAAACTGCCGAGTTAAAATACTGTTCATTACCCACTGCAGCTTTTTGCTAACTACACTTCTTTGTGTTACAGTCAAGCAGTACATCAATATGCTCCTCCTCCTAATTCATTAACAATTGTTGAATTGTACAGGAGGGGGAAAAAGGAGGATTGATCTTTTATACCATTTTTAAATCTCTTTTCCATTTCAAATACTTTTACATCTTTATCCACTCTGTATTAAATACTCTGCTTACAGCCTGTGCTGCCTGTTTGAACAATTATCATTATAGGTACAATTCCTGAAGGTAGAGATGGCCAGTTCATGTGAAACCCCAAAGGTCTGGGGCTGCTCAAGCAATGGTTTCTTTTCTCTTACGCTTTTTATTAATTGCCCTTAGCATAGTGACATCTGTATAATGGCAAACTAAAAATTTTATGTCACAATTGTGTCATATTAAAAGAGGTTTGTACAAAAGAAATGCGTCTCCTCCAGATGAAGCAAATTGGTTGAAACCAGATGTAGTATGCTAAATCAATATTTAGCTGAAATAAAATGCCTATGTCCTGATCGTGCTGACTGGTTTAGCTCTTCATCAAATGCTATCCTTGGTGTTGATCTCAAGACACTCCCTAGTCTAATATGTTATTAAGAAATTATTAATATCTGCATTTTTCCACCATGAAAAAAAATTTAATATATCCAAAAGATATTTCGAGCAGCAAGGAATCATTCGAGCTCAAATGGAAACAGCAGTGAAGGTTTCATTTGTACTGAAGGCAATGATTTGGTGGGAATTCTTAACAGTAAGGACCAATTTCCCAAAATGAAACTCCATTCTTTGATTAATTAATAAGTAGATGTGATTCCCATTATTGAAATGCAAAACAAAAATAAACATCTTCTGAAAATTATTCTCACAAAGCAATAGAAAAATTCTCTCTAATCATGAATAAAGTAACGTTTATTTATGCGCACATTATAACAATATTTTTGACTCATCAAATTACCATTATCTATTTAAATCTCAAAAAAATGCATTCAGAAATATCTGCAGGAAAATATATCTTTTTTTCTTTCTCTATGCTTTTTCTCTCAGTGGGACTGAAAATAAAATGTTATGACTTAAATCACAAGAGGCTAACATCATTTTTAGCAACAAGGGCTGCATAATTTCAAGACTGTGAGTGAGTGCCTGTCTTTAACTAAAATGTTTCAGTTCTGTGTGTATATAGGTACATAAATAATTCAGAATTAATCCCTGCAGAGGGGACAATGGGAATCGTAAATTATCCATGTGCCGTCCTCAGTGTTAGAGGCAATGAACCTATAGTAACAAACTATGAGTGTTACTCATTACATACATTTCACAGACACCTTAACCTTTTGAATATTAATTTCCCTCTGCAGCTTGTAGCGAGATGGCATAATTCCCTTCCCCTTCCCCTTCCCCTTCCCCTTCCCCTTCCCCTTCTTCCCCTTCCCCTTCCCCTTCCCTCTTTCTCCTTCTCCCTCCCTCTCACATTTCCTGAACAACATATGAGTTCAGTTAAGCTATTTAGAGGTTGTGATTGTTGAGGGAATATTGATTATATTACCAACTAAATATTTACCAGAGAGCAGATTTTAAAGGCTAGATTATTTTTTTTGGCAAAATTACATGCTGAAAAATTACATCAGAGCTTGTGTGTGTGTAGAATAACTGGCCTAGCTCTTTGGAGCAGTCTGATGCACGTAAATCCTGAGTCGTGGCTATTTTTAAACACCAGCAGTATTTTTGAACCCTTATCATAAGTGCCACAATCATTTTATGGTATCTAAGGCGTCCAAGTTTCCCATCGGAAAGGTGGAAAGTGTATGTCATCAAAATTCAAGAGATATCGCACTAATATAGCTTTCAACCTAACATTTTTTTCTCTGACAGGATGTTCTGGTTTTGTTCTGTTTGCTTGGTTTTTTAGACTCTAAATATGGCATATAAGAATATTTTCCCCAAAAAACTGGATTCAGAAGGAGATATTAAGAAACTCACAACAAAAACCTGCTTCTTGGCCAAAGTCAGGAAACAAATTATACCGACACTTGCACATTTTATGTTTAGCTGAAATGATAGCCTGGCTGTTCTGTAAATCTTAACATCTCTTAAGGAACTCTACTGGGGCTTTTCATAAGAGCGTTTAGAGGATCAATATCCATTTGGTAAGCTCATGATGCTATTTCTGTTAAAAAGCGGAACAGAACAATACTGTCAGGAGGTTAATCCCCTGATTTCAATGGTACTTTATTCACATGAATAAGAGCTTCAAATTCAGGCTAAGGTGTGTTAGATGAATATTATGTATTCTCTACTTCTATGTATATTCATATATTTTTCTGTAAACTTCTACAGCTGCTTTGATAGCTGTAAAAGTTTCCCCTTCCCCTTCCCCTTCCCCTTCCCTCTTTCTCCTTCTCCCTCCCTCTCACATTTCCTGAACAACATATGAGTTCAGTTAAGCTATTTAGAGGTTGTGATTGTTGAGGGAATATTGATTATATTACCAACTAAATATTTACCAGAGAGCAGATTTTAAAGGCTAGATTATTTTTTTTGGCAAAATTACATGCTGAAAAATTACATCAGAGCTTGTGTGTGTGTAGAATAACTGGCCTAGCTCTTTGGAGCAGTCTGATGCACGTAAATCCTGAGTCGTGGCTATTTTTAAACACCAGCAGTATTTTTGAACCCTTATCATAAGTGCCACAATCATTTTATGGTATCTAAGGCGTCCAAGTTTCCCATCGGAAAGGTGGAAAGTGTATGTCATCAAAATTCAAGAGATATCGCACTAATATAGCTTTCAACCTAACATTTTTTTCTCTGACAGGATGTTCTGGTTTTGTTCTGTTTGCTTGGTTTTTTAGACTCTAAATATGGCATATAAGAATATTTTCCCCAAAAAACTGGATTCAGAAGGAGATATTAAGAAACTCACAACAAAAACCTGCTTCTTGGCCAAAGTCAGGAAACAAATTATACCGACACTTGCACATTTTATGTTTAGCTGAAATGATAGCCTGGCTGTTCTGTAAATCTTAACATCTCTTAAGGAACTCTACTGGGGCTTTTCATAAGAGCGTTTAGAGGATCAATATCCATTTGGTAAGCTCATGATGCTATTTCTGTTAAAAAGCGGAACAGAACAATACTGTCAGGAGGTTAATCCCCTGATTTCAATGGTACTTTATTCACATGAATAAGAGCTTCAAATTCAGGCTAAGGTGTGTTAGATGAATATTATGTATTCTCTACTTCTATGTATATTCATATATTTTTCTGTAAACTTCTACAGCTGCTTTGATAGCTGTAAAAGTTTACATAAATGCTGGGTTAAGTAGATGTTTGGTCAAACCCAATAAAAAGTAATAACAATTTTTTTTGCAGGTGCATCCAGAGAAGTGATTTGCTGTTAGTTAAAGTTATCTCCATATGTGCTGATTTTGGATGGGGTAGAATTAATTGACTTCATAGTGCTTGTGTTTTTGATTTCTCCTGAACACAGAATTAATAATATTTGTTGTTGCTGAGCAGAGCTTACACAAAGCCAGGACCTTTCCTGTTGTTTGTATTACCACACTGGCCAGGAAATTGGGGTGCAAGGGTCATTGTAGGGAGGCATAGCTGGGGCAGGTGGCACAAATTTATCAGAGGGATATTCCAGACCATATGACATCATGGTCAGAATGTAAAATGAGGTAAAGAAAGAGGATAGGGGGACATTTGGAGTGGTGGCATTTGTCTTCCCAAGTATCCATTCTACTTGATGGAGCCCTGCTCTCCTGGAGATGGCTGAAAACCTGCCTGCCATTGGAAGGAGTGAATTAATTCCTTGCTTTACTTTCTTTGTGTTTGTGGCTTTTACTTTTGCTATTAAATTATCTTCATCTCAACCTATGAGTTTTCTAGCTGCTACCTTTTCCATTCTCTTGTTGATCCCGCTCGTGTGGCAGTGGGTGAATGGCTGCATAGGGCTTGGTTGGGCTTAAACGACCACATACATACACTAGACATGCCAGTACACAAGAGTATTTTTGTGCTTAGCAAGAAAGATAACTTTAAACAGATTTAGCTTTTTAAATTTTTTGAGCATAAACAATTCAGATGCCAAGTTTCTACATGATGACAAAACAGGATTTAAAGTGACACCTTGTCACCTCGTAAAATTCCACTGAAATATACCAATTTATTCCATTTATTGGAATACAAATACCTTTTTCTCCACTGTGTTCAGAAAATTATGTCAGAGAATACACTGATCAGAAATCATGCTAACAAAATATTAAGTAGATTTTCAGGCAGAAAAAATGAGTATAAAGCAGTAACAAAACCAAGGTTGTTCTGCTATGTTAAGGAGAAATGGGAAAAGTTATGTGTAGAATTTATATAAAATGAAATTGCAATAATTGTATGCTAAAAAAAATCATGTTAACTTATTTGACTGAGTTAGATAGTTTCTTTTCTTAGAGGAAGAATCCTCATAAACCACAGCCCAATTATTAAATTTTCCTTACTAATTATGGAAAGTACTAATTTCTTGGCCTCAAGCACTAGATGATGTATCTCTGAAGGGTAATGCAAGATTTATCATAATCTGTGACTCTCTTTCTTTAATAAGAATAAAAATAAATACTTCAGTCAAGACTGATACATTCTCGTATATATTACATCTCAAAGCATTTTCTTATGTGAGGTTGTTTCAAAGATTGGGGTACTAACAAAACGCAACAAGGTCCAAGTACAGCTAAAGAACAAATTTTTCACTAGCTCCAATAATGATTTTCTATGGCCCACCATAACCTGGTTTAATCACAACATGGAGGTATTATCTGCCATGATTCATTTAAAGAAAGCATTTAAACACAATTACATATAATCTTAGATAATCCTGTAAATGCATGTAGTTAATCTGGTTTCATGTTCATTCAATGAATATCCTGAAGTAGTGGGTAGGAGGTAACTAAAAGGAGATGGACAATATCAAGGAAGAGCTAAAGAACTGATCTGGCACACATAAAGTATACTGGATTCTGCAGTGGGGTTAAGAAGGTTATTTTCCTCCTTGAAAAAAAGAATAATCAATACAAAAATTTCTCTCTGATAGTAGAAAAAGCAGCTCTTGGAAGATGTTTTTCTATGTCCACATCTTACTTTGAGCGATGTATTAGAGGTGGGATTCACCTCCTAGCCCTGTTTAGTATTCCCTTTTTCATAAATTTTTTTTTTGCTTATTTGCCACACAGTGAACTCTACAAAAGCATTGTGGTAAAACCTGTAAGATAGTCAAGCAAGTTTCTGTGTAGAGAAAAAAAAAGTTCTGTCCTGTGATGGCAGAACATCATTCTGTTCATAGTTCTCACCTTTCATAAATCCATAGTTCTCACCTTTGATAAATTAATTCAAAGACCACAGCCATACACGATTATTTTTAATACACTGAATGTCCATTTAGTCTACAATCAGTCCTGGCATGCAAAAGGGAATCTAACAAAATCTCAAAATCCTCTCTTCCATTGCTTTTGGAAAAAAAGAAAACCAAGTAATAATAGAGAACATAAACTTGAAATTGAACCTTAAAAAATAAAGTAGGTCAGATTAGGATTAACATCAATTTTTATTAACAGGATATACTCTATATACAATATATATCAATATATTGAAAACACATGCAGCCATTTCCAAACTAAAACTACTCACTCAGCCATCTGTATTTTTACAGTTTTCTTCTGAAGTCCCAACTGTCCGATGACACAGGCCCAGGCACAGAATAATCATGTTTCAGGCGCTACACTTTAGGATAATGAAAATAGGTAAATCTCCAAGTAATCCCATCAGACAACTTAATTTTTCTGTAAATAGAAATTAAAGACTGTAACCTTGAGGTAAACATTATTTCTCAGTTGCAAAAAGATATATTTTAGACTAGGTTTTAATACTTTGGAAATGAAAGCATTAAAAAAGTTTGGGGTTTTGTTTGTTTGATTTTTTTCCTCAGAGGAAGAAGAAACAAAAACCCTAATCCCTTAAAAAGGTGTTCAGAAACTCATAAGAAAAGGTGAATTGAGTAACTAAACAGAGCAAATGTATCAACAGTAAAACTGGCTGATTTGGTTGGTAGGTTTTGAAAAAAAATTAAGAATGTAAGTACAAACCACTTACTTTATAAATTTATAAATTTATAAAATTCACATAGTTCAAATTATACACTAAACTGGAGATAGTGTAGAAATTAAAGAGATATGGCTATCCAGAAGTCAGAAAAAAAATTAATTACTTCAGAGTTGTTGGATTTTCAGGAACTACAAAAAGAAGTAACTTGACATCTGGTTTCAGATGCTGTGAGTGAAGGCAAACTCAGGACTCATCTCAAAAAAAATATATTATGAAGTATATTAAAATTATAAGAGGCTATTTTGATGGTGGTTTTAATGATGGTTTTTATGCAGCAAGCTAATTAACAAACAACATAAAATTTATCAATTTTCACAAGTGCCTCATCAAGCAAAGAACTGGTGGGGCACCATCAAGTTACTTAGGCTCTAGTACTCAGTTGTAAAATTTGCCTAAGCGTTTGATTCTCTGAATTAAAAAAACCACATTTAAACAGAATGGCGGAAATGCTACAACACTTAAAAACTACAAAAAAAAATATATAATGACAGGAGGTAGAGTGGTGTTTAGGTCATGACTGCTTCATAATTGATGAAGTTTAGGGGGAAAAAATCATGACACAGACAGTAAAGGCTATTATATAAGGAAAACCCCTAAATATTAGGTCCTCATAGCCTCAGGGGAATGCTTGTTTTAATTACCTAGATTATTTTCTTTTCCAAACTCCCCTAGTTCATTTTAATTTAGTTTTCAGGGATAAATTTCTGGATCCTTGGTTATGTTCAAAGAAAATCTTTCTTTCATTTATGATCCCATTTCACTGCATCATCACAACTTTTGAAAAAGATCTTTAGATGGTCAAGTGCAATATCTTTTTAGCTTAATTTTTCCCTTTCAGAATATTCATTAAAATATCACTATCATTTAAATAGAATATAATTACATATGACATTGTGCTAGTGAACCAAATATCTGGATCAAATGTTGCACTGTTGTCAGAAGCACTCTTTTCCTATTCCTTCCCTCCATAAGCAGGTGCAAAAATCAGAAGGTTGTGAACACTTGCACTGAACCTAGTGTATTTTCTATTTTATTAGAAAACCCATCAATAAAATATCATGCTTTCCTCTTTGTGAGGGGATACCCTACTCTCTGCCTTTCACTTTTTGTTAGTTTGTTTGCTACTGTTGAATGATTGTTGGCTGCACAGTGGAAAGGGCATTCCTTTACGACTTTAAAGGCAAAGCAGAAAATATGACATTAAAAGGCTGGCTTGGATCTGATTGATGCACTCTTATATTTGAAGTTCACGCACAGCTTTGTGCTAGAAAACCAGGGTCAGTCCATTCAGTCCTTTAATGAGACTGTGCATGAACACTTGCAGTTTATAGGCCTTGTTTTAATCAGACTGAGATACATTCCTGACTGATAGTCTTCAGGATCAGATCCAGACAGAAAATAACATCCTCAATTTGGCCTCTGAAGGTGGGTTGAGCAAATCTTTGTGATGTATTGGAGTATTTGCTGAGTGCAAGCACACATGATATAGTTCCTGTTTCTGTCGGCAAATAAAAATTTTTCACTCAACAGGAATAATCAGAGCTAACTCGAGAGGAGAAATAACAAAAGCTCAACAGCCCTTAGCAACTCAGCATGGCATAGAGGGATTTAAGACTTTAGCATTTTATCTCTATCAGTATGAAAATGTATGAGGAAGTCTGAACTTTGGAAGTGCAAATAAACACATTTAACACATTATAAACCACCCATTCTATGACTCTTGGGTCTTTTTCTATTTTTTACTTTTCTAGCCTCCATCTCCTAAAATAATAAAGCTGGTTCATTAATTTGGATTTAGCTAAAATCAAATTGTTTTGACACAGTTACTTTGAAGGTAAGAGAGTAAGGGTTCACAATATATTTTTCTAAAATGATAAGGGAGAAAAATCATGTTCTTCTTTTCATAATGTTTTTCCTTGCAGCTCCTGTTTACTTCCCATCTCTTTGCTGAGAGATGAATCCAACCCAGTGCTTGAATTTGCTGAGACTATGAGGGCATTAAAAACGCTAGGTATCTTACCTAAATCTAAGGTAGATAGCTGCATTTTGCAGAAGTAAAAATCACTGAAATTTAAACTAATTTTTTTCTTTTTAAACTTTTTAAACGTTTCTTTTTTCTTTTCCAAAGACTGTTTCTATAGTGAAACATTTGTGATTATAAACCACATGCATTGACAAAGTATTTCCTAGGAAGAAAGGTAAAGAGAAAGAGAAAGCAGAGAAAAGATAAAAGAGAAAAAGGAGAAAAAAGCGAAAAAAGCGAAAAAAGCGAAAAAAGAGAAAAAAGAGAAAAAAGAGAAAAAAGAGAAAAAAGAGAAAAAAGAGAAAAAAGAGAAAAGGAGGAATTTTTTTACACAGCATAGTAGACCATTTAAGAAACATAAGAAAAATAAATTCACAACCTTATAGTAACATTGAAAATAATTTGAAACACTGAAATTTTCATACAGTTTCTCATTCTGATTCCATGTCATCCCTATATCACTATATTTGCTTTCTATATTACATTTTTCTTCTTTAATCTACAACAGTTGCATCTCGTCCATGTACTATTATCTACACCGTGTTATCCATGCTGTTACAGCAAGCACAGATGTATTCCTGCCTCCCCTGAGCTGCAGTCTAGGGCTGGACATCACAACCTCCTGCACTTGTATGTGCACATCCCTGTGCCATTTTCTCATCCCATGGAAATCTTCTAAAAAGTATTTCTTCATAACAGCAAGAAAACAAGAGTGGATTTCATAGCCAAGTAAATAAATAACAAGGAAAAAAATGAAAAAAGAAAAGAAAGTATGCAGTCTGCCCTAAATTTAGAATTACTTTTTTGGTTTACGCCAGATTTCTCTTTAAAACACAGTTTTTGACAGAGATGTATTGTGTAAGCTATGAAGGAAGAGACTGCTTCTATGCGGAGCAATTCAGAAATGTAGATTTAGAAAATCAAGCTTATAATGGGAAATGTAATTAACTCTAAAATTAATCACGAGCCTGAAATAAACTAGTGAATTCCTTCAAACGGACAGATTTAGAATTCCAAATGGTATATTTCAGTTTCTCTACCAGCATTTGCAAAGGCTTTACCTGTTAGCAATGATTTTGATGTCAAATGCCAGGCTCTTAGGATCACTATTAGTTTTCATTCCTGGTAAGATTCTTTTCCACTACTTTTTGCATACAACTACAAGAAACTTTTACTGAGTAGATCTAGCTGCTAACCACTTACTCAGAGCTGAAAGCAGCAATCTGCTATGAATCATTCTGTGGGTATTAGAATACAATGAGTTCTTTCACATCTATTGGTTTAATTATTTCTCTCTAGATAATATCCCTTATTTCAATTACAATGTTTATCTTTTGAAGGCAACTTACCCTCCCCCTAATTGCAGTATTCGTAGAAACACCTGGCAATTTTTTCCTTCATACTTTACAGCTCAGTATGAAAAACATCATCCTTAAATCTTTGCTATCTCATGGGCCACAACACTGAAGAACGTGAATATTGTTGCCTAGATCATAATTTACTGTCCACATCAACCTGACTTATGACAGACATGGCATTCCCATTTTTAAGTCCTTTCCAGAGTGTTCCAGATGGTGCATTGTATTTCCTAAGGGCAGATGTTGAATTTGAGTAGCAGTCTCCAGCTACAATACAAAGATTCCCTAAAATGAGGCAGTTCAATCATCCAGCTGCAATGTGGCCAAGTCTTCAGTGAATAGCATATCTGAGGACTTTGCTTAGAGACAGGAGAAGTTCAAGCTGAAGAATGAAATCCAAATCAGCTGTATCATGAGGAAAAGCCTTCTTTCAACCAGGGAGTTTGCAAATATTGAGATCAGGGGTGTGCTACTTTGATTCTGGAAATAAGAAAAACTTTTTTTAATGATCCTCATGGATTCCTTCAAATTCAGGATATTCTATGATTCTATAAACACTGTAATTGACCCACTTACATTAACTTAATCTTAAGGAGAGGATCTCCTGCATTATCTACATCCTCATGGAAATCAGCCTACTGCCATTTGCTTAAGGAAACATCAACAGCACTGATCTTCCTCCTGGATTTCCCTTCTCATTTCAAGAATGAGAATTGCTTCACACAGCTCTGCCCTGAGAGAGCTGTACTGAGGAAATTTGGAAATATAGGAAAAATTACCTCTGCTCAAAACCAGCATAAAACCATTCTTTTACTTATTTGAGAGACCAAAACATTTCAAAAAATATCAGATCATGTTTCAGTTATTTGGAATTCTACTGAACAGGAAAAATGAATTATGATGTTCTTTTTGTTTAGAAAGCTGATATTTGTCTAATGTTCTATTTTCCTTTGGAAACAATCATCTTCCCACTCCTCCTTTTTAAAATTACCTTAGGGCTTGCTTGATTTCTTGGTGACTTTCCAGTTTTTATGTCTTCTCTAGCCAGACATCCAAAAAGTCCTATAGTTGGAGCCTTAGTTCACTCAGAGTTGCCATAAACGTAAATCTCCATACATAAATCCCAGCATCTCATGCCCCTATAAAAAGTTTATAATCTAATAGAGTGCTTTCCCTTTCATATAATTTTTCTAACATCCGTTCCATCTAAAAAAACCAGATCTTATTTGTTTAAATATTAGTCTCATGTTACATTAAGAAAAGTCCCATTGCTGACATTATTAGTGAAATATCTGTTAGAGGGCAGTTCAAAACAGCCCTGTACTTTTGAATAGCCTGTAAATGATTCAGTTATATATATTAGTAAACTGAAAATAAAGGATCAGAGAGAAGAAAAGGTGAAATATGGTGAGTTATGGGGGGATATGATTTAAAAACAGCTCTTATTCCACAGTTACTAACCACCTATTTGTCTTCTCCCTCTTCCTGAATTGTATTTAGTGATATACATGATTCTTCCCTCAAGAATCACAGGGAAGCAAGAAATGTGTGGATGAAGTAATAAAGGTTACAAGAGCATTAAAAGGTCTTGTCTAAGGAGAAATTAGCATGCTTGCAAACACAGGGTCAAATTCCCCTATTAATATCAGCAGTGAAGCTTATTTAAAATCATTGCAGATAAGTAACAAAACAGAAAAAAATGTGCCCGTAAAAGCTGTCAGGATCCGTGTGCTGTGTAATGTGTGAACCTGCTTCTCTTTTCAATCCAATCATTTACTTTCTCTAATGAAGCAACTTATGAGGACACTCACAGTGCAATTGCAGTGATATCTGCCTATAATAATGCAACATAATATAGCATCACCAAAACTCTTTTCTACACTATCAAAGTACATAAGAAATCACACATCACAAATGCTACTTTACCCAAATATTTGTATGGTTGTGTAAGCAGCACACAGACCTGTCAATACTTCCATAAGAAGAAATATCTAATATAAACAAAAAAATGAATTATTGAGATACTTTTATTTAAACAAGTATAAATAAAAATAATTTTTGATGCTATTATAACAAGGTTAGTGAAATTATACCATGAGTTCACATTTTATTAATGCAATAGAGGATGAACAGACATCCTGAAAGAGAAAGACCCAGCAAGACCCAAACTTAAGCATATATGAAGCACAATATATTAGACAGGCATCAAGTTATTAAAGCATAGCAAGTAAGGATTAAAAGGAGCATGCTTTCCACTCTTAGACAAACATCAGTAATAAATCACTTCCCTCCAAATAGAAATGTTTCTTAGTCAAATAACGGAAAAAAGGGGAAAAAAAAGGAAAAAGCAAAGGTCTAACTGCCATGTACACTCAATTTATATGTCATGTCTTATTAGAACCCAATAAGTGGAATGTCTGTTTTCCTCCTTTGGTTGAGCCATCACATTTGTCAAAATTTTATGATAATTCATTCCATCATTCCTCAGATATTTGAATGGCAGACAGTCATTGGGAAAAAAAAATCCCTGTAATCCTACTATTCATATTAAACTGCCTCTAGAGAGTTTTTTAAAGTACACCACATCATGGTAGAAGCAGAGCCCTAAACTTCTTAATTTCATTTATGATTTGCTGCCTTTTTGGAAAATGACAATAAATTGGCCCTCTACTATTCTTGACCTCTTGACTTTTGAACTCTGGCTGCCCATGCCTTAACTTTGCTTGTTTAAGTCAGCAGCTATCATACCACTCTGATCCTCTCCCAGAGGGTCTGGAGATTTAAGTTTCCTGAACGGTTAAGCTCCCCCTCTAGTGTTCACTGCTCATCACATTATTCCTCTGAGAAAGGAAGAGACATGTCACTTCAGTCACTTCATAACTTCTCACAGAGATGTCTTCTTATTTATAGCTTAAGACTTTAATGGCAGTAGCAGGAAAGGGTAAACAGAAACCTTTAAATGTTTTTTTTTTATTTGGCTTCTTTCAGCTAATTTTGTAAGAACAAACAGAAAATATCAATGAAGATCTAGTCTGAAATTAGTGTAAAAATGCCTGATATTTCAGAAAAAAAAAGAAAAAGAAAAAAAGAAAAACAACAACAACAAAAATCCAGTGGCATGCAAAATATCTGAAATAATCAGGGTTTAGAAGGCAAAAAATATTATCTCTATTTGTTCATAGGTGACTGAGTTAATAACTGAAAATCAGGTGTGAAAAAATTTCATTTAAGAGCTCATTTCTAATGAAATATGGGAAGGGTTTCTCACATATCTCTTTTCTTGCTAAGTCTTGTTAGTGATCTGCAAAATAAATCCTTTTTTGCTTGAGGGTCAACATGTTCATATATATACAAGCATATTGATGATTTGGATTTGCATCCATGAAACAAAATCTAAATGAACATAATTTAGTTATAATAATCAAAATCTGGAAACGAAACAGGTTAAAAGTTCGGTGTCTTTGTTAAACACAGCCTTGGACCCACATCTAGACACAACCCAGAATTTATTGTACTGTGAAACACTGAAAAAATAAATCCCAGCTTTTTAAATGAGAGTATGTCAGCATATCATCTGTAAAGCTGATTTGATTTAACTTTAAATGCATGGTGTTTTAGTTAAAGCAAGAAATGTAAAAGAAGCCCCTGCCTTCAAGTCCCTCTTTGCAAATCCAGAACACAGAAAACCCCCAAGCAAAACAAACTCTTCACAAAATATTACTAAAAATTTTATTAAAAATTCAAAGCACAAATGATAATCTGTGACAGAAAATATTTTGGTTTTTATTAGACTGGACAATTTTTCTTAACTGGTATCTACCTGTGATTGAGGTATGCAATACTTTTCTTGTAGCAGCCATTTTTTAACTGCACAGGAAAAAAAAAATTGAACAGATCAGATGTCAGCTGAAACCACAATTTTTGTTGTGTTTCAGATATGAAAACATCTATTAAATGATCTCCAAGCAAAATTCTGATGGAGCATTTTCCATTGTTCTAATGATTCTCTTGAAAAAAAAAAAAAAGCCTTTGAAAGTTATGCTTATTGGGAAAAATTTTCTTGCTGAAGAAAAATAGAAATCATGCCATGTTTGATAACCTCTAGACAGCCTTTTAAACTTTTGCCTTTTCAATGTGGCTTTTCTTATTTTTTCCCCACAATATTGCAGCATGTAAAATTTGAAGTAAAAATGTAAAACTTATCTGAACAAAATCAGCCACTTTAATGGATTTAGTATTTTTTTTTCTCATTATATTCTTTCATTAACAGTTTCAATATCTGGATTTTTCATTCCAAGTCACATTGAAAGCTTTAGCACCCTGATGCAATGGACAATTCTGCCCTCTGTGTCTCTCTGTGTGGTATACATGTTAGCAAATTTTGGGGTACTTACAACAAAAAAGAATGTTTCAGAAAATAGAACTGCAAATTTTGCGAGCTTCTCAAAGTTGTTTATTTTGCTAGTGTGCAGCAGAGCTCTGCAATCAGAATGTATTTAGACTAGTTAGATCTGTGAGCTGCAAGTACGTGTGGATTATCTCTGATGCTGAGGAATTTCTAGCTGAAGTGGACAGAACTGTAGAAATCCATCTTAGGGCAATCTCTTTACAAAAGTGCAGTTTCTAAAGTACTATGGAAATAAGATGTATAAGAGCAAAGGTAGGGCATGGATTGATTATTTCAGAAGAAAGAGAGGGGTTAGTATGAAAAGATGAAGGATCATCTTTAATACCATTTATTCTGTGAACAGGGCACTTTTGGACAGAGAGCTAAAATATAATGAGAATTGACTAATGAGGCATTAAATCATCCATAAAGCAAAGTCTGATGTCTTCCTTATGTAAACCACTTAACATTGCAAAATAATACATCACACTTCAGTTCCTTAGTGGTAATATAACAATACCCATCCTGCCCTGCTGTCCTCCAGTGAACATCCCAGAGAATAACATGCCATTAAGGCTGAGGAGATTGTCTGGTGTCATATTGGCTGATATTCCCAAAAATGGGCAGAGTGTCATCATCAATAGGGATGGTCATCATCAATAGGAATGGCCTGATTCACACACCAAGGAGAGAAGTTAAATGAGAAACACAACCAAAGACAGTACGTAAATAGAGCTCAAACTATAACTCAGCATCTTAATCAGTTTCTAAATTGTTCCTCTGACAAGAATCAGTTCCTGTGTGAAGAGGAGCAGGGTGCAGAGGAGATACTCAGGAAGATGAAAAAATAAAGACACAGATATTCTACCCATCACACAAAATTCCCTTCACCGAAGAGTCCGAAGAGAGTAACAGACACAGCACTTTATCAGAGTGTTTGCTCCTGAAATCTGGTTTCTTCAACAGTAAAAGTCATAATAAAGAGATATAAAGATTGTTTCAGACATCTAAGAATGAAAAGTGTCATGAACTTCAAAATATGTATTAAAAATGGTATTGACTGGTAGTGTAGAGATAAAATGAATACGAGAAAAGTTAAAAATAAAGAAGGAAAAATACATTTTGTCTATCATTTTTCTAGTCAAAGAGAGTTCTTAAAAATTAATAAAGGTGTTAACAATATAACTGATATTATAAAATGCATATAATGTCTTATTAATCAATCACACATCTCTTGAAGGATATTATGTCTCTAATGCCTAAAACAGGCAATTTAACATACTTCTGAATTAAAGAGAGAAAGACAACAAAACCCCCCCCAACACTACAGATAATAAGGTTGCAGTTGTAAGTCCTACACAAGATTAGAACAATTCTTTACCTAACAATTTACTGTGTTTGCAAAGTATCCTGCAGAATATATTTGAGCATCATTGAAGCAATGCAGATACTGAATATGGATTAGAGCTTTGTTTTCTATGCTGCCTCTGTAACTTTGATCTACTTGGAGAATACTTGAACTTCTCAAGTTCATTAAATCATTGCCCAAAGAAATTATATGTGACTGGACAACACTCTTGCCTTTCAATGAGTAAAACCTGCTAAACATTTGAATAAGCTTCAGTTCTTCTATGTTCTTTTTTTCTTTAACACCTGGAATTATTATGTGATAGAGATATCTGCCTATAACCTTTATAGAGTTGTAAAAATGTGAAACTTGCTGTATCTGAAGTTTGTATAAAGGTCCATTTGGTACCTGGAAAATATTTTCTTCACTAATTTATCAAGCGTAGCTTATTTAACTGCATTATATTGTTGTAAAATCAGGAATAAGACATCCTGTAGTAACTTCAATTACATAGCAATATTTCTGGCTTGTTTATGACAGTGGTGGGACAGAATGCTCACATTCTTTGAACGCCCTACCTGTTTAAAATATGACTTAGGATATTGCTTCATTACTATATATCCATCTACCTTTTACTTTTTTTTAAAATTAAGACTGCATAGCAAAAGCAATTTCTTAATACTTTTATTTTTTTATTTACTTCTTTGGAGATTGTAGGGGAAAGAGTTTGATTTTCTGATTGGTTTTCTGTTTGTTTGTATCATTTGGTGAGACAGTTTATGCACGTGCATGTTTGTTATATGTGTATGGGAAGGAATTATTTCTTAGGAGACAATCTCTCAGCCTAATTCTGTGGTCAGTTTTGTGCTCTTTCTTATTTCTTGTGAGAATTAATTCCATAGTCAAGGCTGAGCCTGTGAAATGGGTAACTAAGCATCCCTCCTGTTAGTCAACAATTGAACTGAACTGCTGCCACGAAAGGTCACAGAAAGAAAGCTGATCTCTTGGATATCACAGATCAAACCTTTAGAGGGATTTGGGCAGCGGATCAGAGACCTTGAACTGGACACTTCCATCAGCACAATACGAAAGGGAGAGTAGTAAAAGTAGAACTGAGCAAAATGATTGACAGACCTTCTTGGTGGAGCATACACACCAATTCCCACCCTGCCTGAGTTACTAACTGGTGCTTTTTCTGGGTGTTTTAACTTCTTAGATATATTGGGCAGCAATAATATTGTGTTATATTTTTCTTCTTCTTTAATATTCATAGCAAGTAAATGCAGATCAAACCAAAACACATAAGCACCAAGGCTATCCAATTTTCCTTAACCGAAATACTTTCAACAGCAAAAAGTGCTATCACTCTAGCAGTTTTTTTCTCTGTAAGTTCACCTTTTCAGTTTTATTGTATCTTTTTTTTTTTTTTTGTCTTTTTTTGAGGAGTCTTATCCATATAATTCTTCAGAGAATCAATATAAACTTTTCCTAGTGGAAATCAATCAATCAATTTCTTATGCCTGACAAGGCCTGTTACATACTAGAAAGTCACAAAGCATACATTTATGTTTCCTTAACAACATATTTTCCTGTGTTTACCACAAAGAGATTGCCAAATTCTTTAGAGGACAAATACACAGACATCTATGTTACTAACTCCTATAACGGGTGTCACTATTATCTAATTTCTGGTATCAGGCCCATCTTTAAAATACTTTCTCTACCTTGACATAACTAGAAATGGTTGGAAAACTTGAATTGTAAAGAGATACCACATTCTCTACAAATTTCCATTAAAAAAAATGGCTATTTAGATAAAAAATGCTCTCCAGAGTCCAATCTTTACTTTCAGATTCAAGCTGTACCACCTCAGATGAGTACTGTAGAAAAGAAGTTTTCAAGTAATTGCCTTCTCTTCTTTTGCTACATTGAAAAGAAAAATAGCTTTTCTGCTTTGCTAGGGTGCCTGACACCCAGAGGAAGATGATGGAGAGGAGCTGGGATGATGAACCCTCTACTGGCCTTCTTTGGGTTCGGTGAATTGAAAAGAATGGCAGGAAAAGAGTATAACCTCTGCTTGTGGCTGATTATTCTGGGCTTTACTCTGGCTTTCTTGAGAAAAGTAAGATTTTTCAGTTTTCTAAAACTTAATAATTTCTTATTAGTTTTAGTGGGCTATGTGTAGATAGCCAGATGAAAAGATTTGATGTTCAGCTTCAACTGAAAGTTGCTCATCAAATGGGCAACTTTTCAGATGAAAGGGTAACTTTTTTTTCAGATAATAGGTAACTTCTCTATAACTCCTTATGCATTCTTCTGCTTGTGAACGTAGAGACAAGTATACAACATTTGAAAACCTATGCATCCCCAAAATTAGCTCTTACAGTTCTTACATGCAAAGATCATTGCTCCAAATCTGCTAAAGAGCATAATGCATGTATACCGGTGTCTAGGTTCCTAACTCAAACACACTGCAATTTGGAGACAATTAAAAAAAAATCCATTAATGGATATGAATTGTTTCATGTATCTTCCTTTTTTTTCATTGTTTTGACCTGTTACCCATCCCTTTATATTAATAGATAAGGCTGACAGAAATATGGATGCTCATTTCAGAGCAGGTGTTTTCCAACCACCCATATGGGAAAAATTGCCATTGAGATTTGTTCCACATTACTTTTAAATTTTAAAAGAAGCATATTTTGTGTCTGTTAAAAGTACTGGCTTGACCACTACTGAGATCTGTTCAGTAGCATGGAAAGCAGAAGTGAGTTTCTTGCATCTATTTTTTGGATGGATTTTAACCTTAAGATGATCCACACCTGAAAATGGAAGTGTATTATCTACATGCATTTGATACTTTACTTTTCAAAGTAAAAATAGCTTTACTTTGTACCCTGAAAAATGCACAGACAACCATATTTCCTGTTGATTATGGAGCACCACTAATGAAGTGTCATGACTTTAGTCAATTAAATAAGCCAGCTGTGCTTTAATAAGTACTTTGAGTGTGACTTAATATACTGAATGAATTCAAAAGTAATGTTTCCTATTATTGAAATGGATAATTTTTTAACTTATCTTTCTGGTTCTCAGACACAACTAGAGAATGTACAGTATAACTCATTTATGGGCAGGAGTTAAAGTATCATTAAATCAATCTAACACTTCCTCTGATATAGGACATGCTTGTCTTATGTGAGGAGGAAGCTACAGCACTCTTAACACTTGTCCATATTATGTTAGCTGTGAAGAGGCCAGCTGAAGTATGACCTCTGCAAAGAATGCAAAGAAACACACATAATTTTCTCAGTCATTCACATGTGCTAAATGCAGGACTTGTAGGAGGCGGCAGAAGTAATAGTGTGTGTACAAGGTCTTTTTACCTGGAATTGAAGGTCCTGGTATGTGTCAAAATTGGAGGAAAAAAAAAGTTCAGAAATATTGAATATTTTTCATAATCTAAGAAAAGAAGTGGTTATGTGCATAGAGTAGAAATGCAGAAATGGGGCGGGGTGAGTGGGTGGCGTGGGGTCGGGGTGGAGTTAAACCTTTCCATAATATCCCACATGCTTTGAAACTCTTGGTAATGAAGCTAACAAAAGTAATCCTCACTATACTTTTAATATCCTGAACTTTTCCAGAACCGGTCAGTCTCCTAAGAAGTAATAATATTATTCAACATTTTTTATGCAGCTAGATTTAGGATGGAATGAGGGAAGCCATGTCCAAAGTGAAAGATAAATACAACCAATGTGGAGATCTTTAAGACTACAATAAAAATCATAAAAGTGTCTTCCATTTAAGAAAGCTAAGTAATGAATGTAGAAAAGGCAACGGAGATGTTTAGTTAAATCTGTGCAAAATTTTTATGTTTCTTTTTCTGAAGAAAAATTAGAACACTCAATTATCATTAAAAAAACCCAAACTAACTTGGCTTCACAGTGTGAGACAAATATATTCTAACTATACGTCAAAATTAATGCCGTTATGTAGTGACTCTCAGAATCACCAAAATGCTTAACATCTAAATGAGGGGAAGACTGGGTCTACCATTAGTGTTAAAAACAGCACAAGGACAGCAAAACAACATCTGTTTACTCTTATGTTCCCATGTCATATACATGTTTCAAGACTTTTGACCATTTTCACTCGATTTACAGTGGTACATATCACACAGCCTTGCATAATAGGCAATTGTAACATTTGAAGGTAGATGCTGCACCGAAATAAATAGAGATGTATTTTCTCACTTTGATACCTAATCCTACATATAAAAAAGTGACCTTCTGAGAAAATTTTGCCCACCATACATTTTATTCTTCTGGCCAGGAAAATTTTTACAACAACCCTTTAAAAGGTGTTGGGTTGGGCTGCTCTAGAGACTGAGGTAATGTTCTGCAGGCAGCATTTTAATTTGATTACATTCATGCTGGTTTACACCAGATGCAGTATGGCCCATTCAGTGTATACAATTACTCATCATCCTGCATCCTGCAAGTAACACAAAGCTACTTGTGATTTCTGCATGCAGAGACAGTTTGGTAAAACCATGCAGAGACAGTTTGGTAAAACCAGATGAGAATTACTCTGCTTTGAACCAGCCTCAGACGTAGCATAAGGCTGGACATTGAGGGGATGACATTGGTTAATGTAGATTGTACTAAGGAGACACACTAACACAAGAAAATGGCATGAAACAGCAGAGATGCTTTACTCTGATTTATCCTCTCAAGACCTGGAGCATACAGGGGGCAGGATATCCTCTACAATATGTTTTGAAGTACAGCATAAGAAGTACATATCTTTCCCCAAACTGCAGCTATTTTTTTCTCCATACAGTAGCCACAATAGCCTTTTCCCCATGTCCTGGGAACCATGAAGGCTTTTTCTTTTCTTGCTTGCAGAAAGTTTAGAAGATTTTGGAGCAACCTCCAAAATCTGGAAGATTTAAGATGGTTATAATGCTTGTGTATACTACAAGGTCTTAGTATCCTTAAAATGCCAGGAAGACCTTAAAGCTTTCATAAAGACCTTGAAAGCTTTTATAATGTGTTTTCTGTCCATATTTTCAGAAGAAGCTATTGATAGTGGACATTTTGGTTTTGTGTCATGTCATTGAAATGTTTTGCTTCTCAAAGTGCACCATATCTGCAAATATCAAGCTGTGGCTGCAAATGACTTTTATAATCAGGACTAAAAGGAAACAAATTAGATGTTCAAAATCTGTGTCAGCACTTGGCTTTCAGTATACTAACATTCTGGCAAAAAAAAAACCCCAAAAAATTGTCAAGAATCAGCTCCTGTTTCCATCCAATTTCAGAACAATGAATACCATCAGTGTTAACACTTTCTCCTTTTCTGATTTGTCTGCTTAGAAGAAGTGTCTGAAGATTGACAACTTGACTTATAAAACACACCAGAAATCCTGACAAAGATGATGAAATGATATTTCCTAATGCACAAAATTAATCTACTAGTTTCTTCCATCTCTTGTAATTGTTTTGTCTAGTAAAACTTTTAAAAATTCAAACCACTAAAACTTGTGCTACAGTTTAACATGAAAGCTATCTATTATCCCTAATTTATCTGTATTACTGACCCCCAATCATACACAAACATTTTGTGTGTATATCTAGTCTTCATGAACAGTACAAGGTTGAAATCTTGAACCCCAATTCTATGTAATCTTGAGATTAGGAACTCTGAGAAGAATGACATGAATATATTTTGATACAATGAATTAAAAAAAGAGTAAGAAGCAAGATGGCATATCAATGTCAGTGTTTGTCACAAAGCAAGGTTAAGTTGACAGTTCTTTGCATTAACCATATTACTGCATTGTCTTTCTTGGAGTTTTGTGGAAAGACCAATAACACACTGCAGATAATGTTGCCACACAATCGAGAAGTTACCCTCCTGAGATCCTTATTTACTTGCTAATTAGAATTCTAAAACAGTAGAAAGTTTATGAGGTAAGAAATAAGTAGGGACATTATCATCTGTAACATTATGCCAGACAAATTTACTTAAATTAATAAAACAGTAAACGAAACAGCACAATAAACAATTATA
The DNA here is from genome assembly GCF_014805655.1 of Passer montanus. NCBI lineage: Eukaryota > Metazoa > Chordata > Aves > Passeriformes > Passeridae > Passer > Passer montanus. The sequence continues at coordinate 1,216,866 of NW_024374479.1, forward strand.
AATTTTATTCAGTACTTTTATTATACAAAAAAGATAAAAAATGAAGAACACTGCTGGCTTCTAAACTTGTGAGGAGGGAAAATTATTAATTTTGATTAATTGATAAAATGTGACTTCAGTGAACCGTTTACAGCCTTGATGTTCCTTGATGTTCATAGGTTATTTCACTAGGTGATTTATGTATTATGCTGTTGACATTCTCCAGTTCAACACTGTCAATAAAATGAAAATTACTCTAAAAAGTGTCAAAACGACGAAAAACCATAAGTATGGAAGCAACATAAGAAAAAAACACGACTTGCAATAAACAGAAGTGCACAAGGAAAGAGGATGTAAGATAGGGTTGAATCTTAAGGCCAATTTATGTTTAAATTAGAATCAAATAACCATTAAAATAATTTACAGAGGACATCTGAACATTGAAACTGGATTGCATAAGAAAATTTGTTCTCCATTTCTTGGATTCAACACAAACACCATTGCTGTTCCTAAATTGTTTCTGAAGTTTGGCTTTTGTATTGTAATGGAATTGTTGGGTAAATATGGCTTATTACATAAAATTAGAGCTGTTATACTTCCCCTTTTATGGTTTTATGCTAATCTATAAGGACTTTACTATGTGCCCATGAGACAAAGAAGATCCTGCCCACTGATGCCCCACAGTCTGTTCAGAGATGGAGATTTGTTCTTATCTTTATCAGTAAAGCAAACAAACAAAACACACACACACAAAACAAAAACAAAAGCTTGGTTTGTTCTTTCTGCCTGTTCTTATAGAAGAAGACATCAGCTGAAAACATCAGTTTAAAAAACTCCAAATTCTAAGATGCTTAAAATAGAAAAGAAAATCCTGATATTTAGAAAGGTCTGAACTGTTCTTTAAATCTTATTCCTCAATATGATGAAGTATTTTATCAATATCTATATAAATAGAACCTGATGGATCTTGTCAGACTGAATTATTAACATTCTAGCAGAAAGGAAGAAAGAAAACTGGTGGACATTTCCACCTTTTCTGCTTGTGATAAAAACTAGTATGTTTTGTGTATTTAAAATTAGGATTACAAGAAAATCAATTCATCTGTACAGACTTGTTTCTTGATATATTAAAAAAAACCCATTGAAAATGACAGTTCAGTGTTGAATTACAGCAATTTTAGTGTGACTACTAAGCAATCTTATTCTGTTTATCCTTGTAAAATATTTTTATAATTATCAAAAATCCATTTTCCTTTCTCTGGTTCATTTATCAACAGAAATAGCAGATAGTCAAACTTAAGGTAAAATCTGTGCCCATTGGCTGAACTTCAGAAAATGGTACTCTCTTTTTACAGGAAAAAATCACCTATATATGCTCCTGTTGTAGATTTGAAATGTGGGTGTTATCCGTGCATAAAAAAATTTCCTTGCGAAAAAGGTGGAACCACCAGAGGTGTTTAGATCAAGCTGGAATATCCTTAGAAACAGTAAAATCCAACATAGGTCAACATCAAATAAGATGATCCAGCTATATGTTTTGTGATGATGGGAACACTGGAAAATAATCAAAGATAGGAGCAGTGTTACAATTATACTTTTTGTCAATTGATTTTTTCAATTTCAAACATCACCATATTTGAAATTTGATACTGATCTCTTTAAATTTCTTGTAGAGCAAGAAAATAGGTATTTAATCGCTTTTGTCTGTACTAAGGTGAAACAACAATACCTTTAAACTCCTATTCATCCAGAGAGACACAGTCAAAAAAAGTCCTAATTTTGTCAGAATCAGGAGTGGCAACAAAAGGTCCTAATGAAATTATCTGTTTACAAAATGCTAAGTGAGGGTTCTTTTGGAAAACTGCCTTAAGCACAATTGTGTTTTAAATGTGGCTTGGAAAACTGTCACCTGAAGCTCACCTGAATGCAGTGATGTGACTTTTCAAAAAACCTCAACAAATCTAAACCTCAGTTACAAACTGTTTAATCCCTCATCCCCTATCCCTCTTCCCCCCAACTTTGCTATGGCTCTCTAAAGAGCCCCGGAGACATAAATCAAAATCTGAGCTGTAACCTCATACTTGTTAAGTGACTTTTTTTATGGACTGTTATTGATAGAAATTGGACTGCTTTTAAACTAATGTTGTCTGGTGGGCAAAAGTGAGTGAAATCGCAAAGCCTGGAGGAACACTAATTACTTGTTTTAATTAGCAACAACTTTCACTAGAGTATAATCTCCCTACAGGTCACTTTTTGGTAGGTGTGGAAAATCTAAAAAAAAAAAAAAAAAGGGACATAGAAACAAACCAATAATCTCTTATTTATTCCTAAATGACAGCTGTGCTCTTATTGCAGTGCAGGCACAGGCTTTAGAAGGAGCTGCTCACTCCAGGAGGAGTGGGGCCTGCAGCACTGGCTGTTTCACTTGGAGACCTCTGGCAATCAGCTGCACAAAGCAGTCCCTTATTTTATGCAGCTACATCATAAAAGTGCTCCTTTTGTTACATTTTCTCCCTCTAAAAGGACTTAATCCCCTTTTCAGTTCAGCCTGTAGTGAATTCCTCAGAGACATCTCACTTGTCACAAGAACTGCAATGGCCCACTTGGCAAATCTTTCAGCCTTTTTTAAATTCCTTGGTTTTTTTATTTTCTACATTAAATCAAACTTTTCATTCCCTTCAACACAGGGCAACCCCCTTAATGATGAAAGAGAGATAGAAATTTCTCCACTCCCCCCTATGTCACCATTTTGTTGCTGACAGGCAACTTGCAAGTTCAGAAATCAAACATGGTTTTCAGCAGGTGGACACACTGAAAGTCATGGGCTGAGAAATGGGCAGCCTACTGGGAACCTTGGCTTCCCGCAGCAAATTAAGTTGTCCATGAAACCTTTTCATTTACAGAGAACTGGATTTATGTCTGCTTTTAGCATCTGGAAGAGCTGAATACAGGTGCTCCTTGTGGAGGGTACGTGGGTTTGTTCGGCTGAATGATCAATACAGATGATTATTTTTTGACAAGAAGTGACAAAAATTTCAAGGCAGAAGAAATGAACAAGTACTTCTGTTTTGATTATTGCTAAAAAAAGAGTTAGGAAAAATACTATTATCTTAGTTAAATGCTATTTGGAGTCATAAGGACATGGCAAAGCCCATTGAAAATGTAAATATGTGAATTATGGAAGATATATCCATATATAACCTGATATATATATAATTATATAGAATCAGATGTAATGATCCCTTTAATCTCATAAATTAGGAACAAAAATTTGGCTTTTAAGAAGAAAAAAGAGAATGTTCTCAACATTTATGTTATTTTACATTGATCTGACTAAGCTTCTTGAAACAACATGACTTCAGCACTTTATTAAAATTTCAGGTTTTACTAAACTCCAGAGCTATGCCAACTTTTGTCCCGTATCTGAAGAAGATACCTTTGACCATTTAATCTGCCATTTATTTTTCTCTCTTAAGTGCAGAAACGAGAAACACAAGGAGCAATATTTCTTAATTATGTGTTAATATTTATATGCTAACCCTTTTTAGCTGGAATTTGAGACGGCCAACATAGAAACATACTCTCTAATGACAAACATACTTTTGTGTTTATTTATAAAAACATATGTACACATACATGTATACTTTTGAGACATTGTAATCTATATGTAGTCTATAATATCAAAGTTGTTGAGAAGAATCATGACATGTCTCTGTCAGTGGAGTAAAGAGCACAGGAAGAATATGCTACCAGAAATGCAGGTTACAGAAGCTGGAGTGACAGCTGCCACCTCCTGATCAAAGTATTCATCTTTTGGTCTTATTCTGATGCAATGATATTGGGGCAGGAGGGCAGGGGTCAGGGGGGAGCAAAGAAGGCATCTTTACCTACTGCTTTTTATTTGTTTTGTATTGCACCTTACAAAGTGGCAAGTTGGTATTATAACATCTTTATGTGAAAGTGTTTTACAGCTTTAGCCTTTTGATACAATCTGTCATGTATGGGCAGGAGTGCCACATTTTCTAATATGATCCAAAACACACTTTGTGGTGCACTTCAGGCATGAAAGCAATTAACTGCTTTTGTAAAAAAAAAAAACAAAAACAAAAACAAAAACAAAAACAAAACCAACCAAAACAAAACAAAACAAAAAAACCCCCAAAAACAACAACAACAAAAAAAACAAAAACAAAAACAAAAAACCCAAAATGACAACAACAACAACAAAAACATGTCCAGAAGCAAAATCCCCACAAGATAGGGAGGAAATAAAAATCACAAGAGCAAAAAACCAAAAGCACCAAGGAAAAGCTCTGGACATTATCACACAATGGATTCTAATTTGCGCCAATTTTGCCTAAGAAGGAAAAGTGTCATTCCTTAATAAATAACATTTTTACCATCTAGGGAAAGAAGAGGAGAGATACAAGTTGAAAATATTCACTGACCACATTAAAGCAGCATTCTTGTCATTGCGGATGCATGTGACCAACCTGCACCCTCAGTGAGAGGTGGGAGACCTAGTTTTGGGTAATAACACAAGGAGAATTACAAAATGTATTTAATAATAATATTCATCATCATCATCATCACAACATCACCAATAATAACAACAAGAATAATGATAACAATAATACCAACAGCTACCACTCCTATTACTACAATAACAACAACAACAGCAACATTAATAATCTGATTTCCTTGCCCACCACCCCCCCGGAACCCCCCCCGTGTTTTTTACTACAGTAGACATCTGCTGGATTTCATTTTCTCTTTCACTGCCTCCCTGAACTGGCTCCAGCAAGCTGGTTGTCTGGAAGACTGAGACTGAAGGAAGGAGACATTTGAAAGAAAAAAGTAAACATTACCAACAAAGACTATAATTGAAAGGGGCTTCGTGAACAAGGGTGTTGTCAGAAAGCAAAATAGGCGAGGGTGGGGCTGCCTGGGGCTCTTTGTCTGCATGCACACTGAAGCTGCCTGTTGTGCTGCATTGTACTAGGCAGAAATTTACCATCTCACAAGCAGGCAAATAGCTACCTCTACAAACAAATCGAACTATAAAGCTTAAATATTTATAGCTATTTATGACTCCATTTTAACTATTAGTGACCACCTCTACTTTCAAGACTTAGGAGTTCTGGGGGGTTATTTATTTTTTAAAAAAATTTATGTGTTATACTAATTGCTCGTTAGTCTATCGAGCACCCTTCCTGAAGCTGCATGCTCTGCCACCCAGAAATGACAGAGGGAAAATAGCACTATAACAGTTATTTTTTGTATTTACAACAGAGCAGTAATTTAGAACCACAGTTTCAGATTCCTTACCTGGATGACTAGAAATATTTTCGTGGGTTTTTAAATTTAAATTTCCTGCAAAACTGTTTTTTATCATAAATTTGGTGCCACTTGATGTGATTAGAACAGAAACAGGGAAAATACAAATGGAAAAGAGAAGAAAATTATGTTTTAGAGGATAGATAGTTACTGCTAGTTACTTGCATGGAACTGTTTGAAGCAGTTTGTGCAAAGATATATATGTTCAAGCATCACATCTAAGTGTTAAAGCTTGGAAATAATATCAGGGATAGCTTTCATTGCATCACTTTTAATCTAATCCATATATGTATGGGATCTAAACAGGAATTTCAATATAGCATACACATCTTTCATTGATAGCACAAGCTTAAGCTACTTCTTTGTATTTTGAAGCTGTAGTAACTGTATCAATTTTAAAAAAAGCCAATGAAAAATTAATGTAATAGCTAAAAAAACCCCATCACACACTAAAAAAACCCTCAGAAAACCTTGATTACATTTTAAAATGTCATATTTTTTTTTGCCAAGGTATAGTTTCCTGACTATGGTGAAGACAATGACAATAATTTTGTTAATACATGTTCTCTTTTATTATAATACCCTCATAACTCTGGCAGAAATCTCAAAAACAAACCTTAAGAAAATAAGAGATGACTTAAAAGGATGGGGGGAAATTTTCACTTTGTGGAAGGCATCGCTTTTGGACATTTGTTTTTCATTTGTACCTTTTTTAAGGTTAGAAAGATCCCAAGTGCCAATTGTCAATAAATCCTCTCTCTCTCCTCTCTATACAGCAGCTGCACTTCAAGAAAGGTTGTGATAACTACTCTGCAAGATCAGCATAAGCTCTGCAGTTGTAAGCAAAATTGCTCAGTGTGAAGCATAGAGAGATATGGATTTGCTGCAAAACTACTAAGTTAAACACATTCTTCTCTGTGATGCAGTGTACTCACATGGTTACATATGTGAAGGGTCAGTCTCTGAAGCAGCCTATAAATTGGTAAGTGTTGGGTATGTATAAAATGGTATTTTTGACATGAGAAAAGAAACTGATTTTTAAAGTTTAATAGAAAAGCATTAATGATCACTTTCTGTACTTCTACATAAGCATTTTACATCTACATCCAGTAATGTATTTATTTCACCTGAGATAGTTGCCAGGAAAATAAAATGATCACTTGATCTACATTCCACAGTGATGTATTTAAATATTTCTCACTTACAACTTATCAATGTTGGAAACTTTCAGAACAATTCTTAATTTTAACTTTCTGTTGACCTTTACCCTTCTCCATCCTCAAATTACTAAACAGGTGCTGCAGGAAACATAGCACCAATAATTGGTAACAAAAAGAAGACACTACATACATACTTGTCAGTTACTAAACACTGAATGAGGCTGTATTAAATATTTGTGTAAAAATGGATGTGATTTTACTAGTTTTAAGATTAATAACATGCAATATTCCATTCCAAATGGGGGAGTAACACAAAAGAAGGGTTTACCAAAATTTGTTTCATAAAATGTGTTCATGTTATATGGCATTTTATGTCCTTCTTAAAGTTAGCTAAAGCTATAGGCAGAAGAATTTACCATGTGAAAGTTATAGTTTCTGCTATGTCTGAAATTAGAGAACATTTTGATAATGCTTTTTCATGTACTTAAAATCTAGAAAGGCCTAGTATATTTTTAAAAGTGTCTGAAGTATCACTTATCACCTTCTGTATGATTTTCAGAATTTTCCTGAGGATTGCTTATATTTCCTCAAACAACAATAAAATAAAAATCAGCCATGTGAAGGTTTGTATCATCTGTGATGTCTTTCTCTTAGCTGCCTAACTTCCTTTCTTGTTACTAGCAACATCTGGAAAATCCAGAGACAAGGAATAGCTAAACTGTTTCAGAGAGAGCTGGATCCAATACTTATCATTGGGACAGACTTTAATTATAAAGTGTTTAAATAAAGTTAGTTGCTGATCAAATCTGTCGTAATGACTGATAGGAATTGTAGTCCACTCACTTACAGACAGCTATTGGGGTAATCGGGACTCTGGAGGCTACTGCCTTGCAAGAGCTTAAAACAGAATTCAGGTTGTGAAAGGTAATATCCTTCAGGTTTTCATCTCTCTAATTGGAGGCCTTTGGGAAGTAAAAATTGCCTATTTCATTTATGGTCACCTTGAGAAATTATCACCTCACAATTCTCTCATGACCTTGAGGCAGTATAAGCATCCTACATGTTTGACTTTTTATTCTGGAAAGGAAAACAAGAAGATAAAACTAACCACAAGGTTCACAAGCTGGTAGCTGGCAGCTCTTTATACAAAATTTGGAAACATTGATGGTGCCAAGAACCACAGATTCTACCCTTCACACTCTAAGCATTGAGAAAACCCTCATCACCATGAGAAAATTCTTATCACTCTGAAGAAGCATGAAGCACACATAAAGTACCTATTTTTGGGAACATGAGGTCCTGAGCTTGGAGGAGGAAGAAACCTTTTCTGCTGCAGGTATTTATTCTGTAACTTTGCAAAGAGAAGACAAATTGTCCCGTTAGCAATGGAACAAATTGAATGTGGTTTCTTGAGGAGTTTGATAGGGTTTTTTTACAGCCATAATTAGCACTGCACCCCTCCTATTCCCATACTGAGATGATGACTTTAGGAACTAAATCTCACCTACCACCCATCCATTTGGCAACAAGAACATCTTGGTGGGTTTTATGCAATGGAAACACTGATCCTGCACTGAGAGTCTGAGAGTACTGCTTACTGGTAGTTTTGTAACACAGGAATAAGCTGGGTCTGCCTTTTGTACCCAGTCACTAATTTTCAGGAAACTTACAGGAACTGAGTTATTTTTTTAATATTTTGTCTGAAATTTCTCTGAAATGGGACAATTGGTCAAAAATTACTAAAGGGGAACTATCAGGCACACAGCCTTATTTTCCTGGAAATCAGACTATGTCTTCAAATACCAGCTACTGTTGCTGTAATTATTTCCTCACATGCATAAAACATGTCAGTTGATGACCTTCACAAAGTTCAACTAAGTGACTTGGATAAGACATAGTAAAACAGGTTCTTCAGTGTCTAGCAAGAAAATGAATTCTCTCATTCTGAATGATTACCTGTTGAATGATGCTTCAAGCATATCTGCATCACATAGCTTCTTCCTATTAAATATAGCTGAGGTTTTTTTGACTTGACTAGTTATCTTGGAAATAGAGGCTTGTCTTTTACCTTTTGCTCACCCACCTCCTTCACTTATGAGTGATATTAAACCCATTTGCCTGCCTGTCAAACACAAGTTTACATCCATATTCCTGCACTTATCTGAATATAGCCCTTATACACTAAATGCTTTCATGAGGCTGATTTGTAAAAAAAAGAACACCTTGCTCTCTCTTTAAGATTAATATTTGTCATAAGGCTTATATTAGATCACCCAACTACTCAGCCAGTTCTCTTGACGGAATAGACAGCTCTTTCTTTTCATGTAAAACAATTCCCATACAGATCTGAGTGTATTTATCTACATATGCATATCAAAGAGATTTTTTTTTTTTAAATGTGATTTTTGGCTGCAGGAGTTTGACTGAGGTTGCTCCTGGCAGTTTCGTCCTTCTCTTTCTCTTTAAAATCTTAAATGTTGTGTATTAGTTGTCATAATGTATCCTGTTTATGTAAAGTTTCTTAAGTCTGGTGGTATCTTGTGAATGAAGATAATAAAAATTTCAACTGAAAATAGTGTCTTATCAGGAGAAGCCCATTTTGTGATTATATGAAGCCTAAATTTCCAGTTTATTTGACAAAAAAAAAAAAAACCAAAACAAAACAAAAAAAAACCCCAAAAAACCCAAACCAAACAAAAAAAACCAAACAAAAAAAACAAAACAAAAACAAAAACAAAAAAAACAACCAAAAAACCACCAAAAAACCAACCAGAAAAGAAAATAACATGGGAATGAAAAATAAATTCTTCCTACTTTACCAGAACAACATGTCTGTATCTAGTAATTCTGGAAAATGACTATTCTTTGTGTATGAAATGGACTGTTCTACAGATATATCTTGATGCTGGAAGGAACCCCACTGAACCCTCTGAGCAGTGGGAAGAAGATTTAGCTCGGGAGCTTCTATGAGCTCTAGTTAAGAAGTGAGTGATAAAAAAATGAGTCCATTTTAAGAGTGAACTTGAAAATATTCTTCAGAAGTGTAACATTCACATGCCAGAGTAAATATCACAAAGCATCTTTTGCTTCTGAAACTTAACTGCTGTCATAATGACCATCTGTTGGCTGTAGGCTTCTAACATTCCCTGACCTATGGCATTTATGACAAATTACGCACAAAAGTGCTAGAGACATCTTGTTAAAATGAAGCCTGAGGCCCGCAAGTTCTAACCCCTATTGTCTTTAAAAGCATGGGTTAAATGGGAACAAGAAGTAGTTTAGACAGAAAACAGACATGGCCATGGCTAAAAGAAAATGAAATCCTAATCCCCTAACCCTTTGACTTTTGCAGCTTGCTGCACAGCAATGTGCTTTCAACCATTAAACTAACTTAACCTTTTGAAGAGCCAAATCAGTTCAAATTGAGTGAAAATTTGCACATTATCACACAGTCTTTGATTGATTCCTGTTTGAAAATTTTATGGAAGACAACCATTTAATGCAATATTTTTAACCAACAAAATATGTTTCACATTCACTTCTACTACATGTAATATTTGATGTCATATAAAATCAATGTGAAGGAACACTTTTCAAAGTCATTAGTCCAGCTGTAAAACCCACTGGTGTCAGTTAGATTTTAGAGAGAGCTCTACAGTTTCTTTAGGGCTAGCTAATATTTAGAGGAATTAAAAAAAACCTCTTTCTTTGACACATTCACCAGCTTATCCTGTTGTGTAGTTTCTGGGATTTTAGCTAAAGATAGCAGAAACTCAATTCTTGTTTCAAAATGGTAACTTTCATATCCATATATATATTATTATGAACCTTACTAAAAAGAAATATAACCTATATTAAAGTGAAATGGGAAGATTGCAATTTTTTATCGAATCAATGTAAAACTTCTTGATTTCTAGCAAATGATACAAAAATACCATAAACCCATCAAAAAACCTCTATATGCCCACATTATATTTGTAGCATTATGCTTTGAAAGGTCAAAAGTAGTAAAATGACACGTAAGGATGCTTTAAAACAAACACTTTAAGTTTCAAAATAAAATTAATATTTATATATTAATATATAAAGTGAAATAGCCTAAGTTAGCACATTGAAAATAGAAGTATCACAAAATCATTATTAGTTTCTGATTAACACATGAAAAAATGGTATGTGGGGCTGGGATATCCACAATTAGATGTCTAAAGTCTCCATACAGTGCCACATGCTTTAAAAACTAAAAACTTTTTTCTACTGTAAACTGTGATCTTTATATTAGATTATGACCTGTGAAAAGAAAGTAGGCATTACATGATTTGGTGATTGGACCAAACATCATCCTGAAGTCATACAACATGACAACGTTGTGACTACAGGATGGTGGTTGGTCCAATCCCTGTAACATTTAAGCAATGACTGCATACACCTCCAGAGCATGAGCAGAAAACTTCTGTCACCTAATTTTGCTGCATAAAGTCTGCCAAACCTGCATCCTCATTGGCTTCTGTTACCTTCTTTCATCTTGCGTCTTCAAAAAGGGGGGTTTGTAAATCTGTGATGCTTCTAGCCATTTTCAGGCTGCAGTGATTGACTTTGTCTTAGCCTATGCCTAGCCATTTACTTCTTTCATAAAGTAGTGCTTACCTGACATTAATGAAAACTGCCCAAATGGCTATTGGCAGGAATGAGAGTTTATTTTGACTCACTTGCCCACCAGAGAATTAGCTGGGATTGTTGACTAATCTGGTAAGGAGCAAAAGAAAAAGATCACACAAGGAAGAGCTGCATGTAAAACAAGAAATCAAAAGAACATTTTGGATACATCAGACTCACAATTCAGGCAAGAGTTTAAGCAAGTGTGAAAATCACTCTTTCTGCATTTTCTGATTAAAATCTTTGTTTAAATTTGTTATGCTTTTAATTTATTTCTGTTAGAAAAATATCAGATATGCTCTTAATCTCCATAAAGGTCCAGTAACCTTAATTTTCTGCCCCATTGATTTACATGGAAGGAAATTCAGGAACATACAACTCAAGTAATGCTGAGAAAATTGCTACCTATAGAGGCAAAATACCTCCAGAGTATTTTTAACTCACATTGAAAATGCAGAGGAGACAGTAAATTATTTTCTTCTATGACACAGTTCTACAAGATTTTTTTCAAATTTTCATTTCACAACAGCGTAAAAGGTAGAGTTTGATTGTTTCTTTCTCCTAGAAAGAAAAGTTGAAGAAAAGAAAAAGGAAAAGGGCTGAAAAAAGTATAACAGACAGCTTACTGAGCTCAGGGAACATAATAGGGAACACAATATTTGGTGTTTACTCTTGTACTGTCAGTTTTCATTTTCTAGTGTTCTACCCTTTTGCTGAAACGATTGTGTTGTGGCAGTCAGAAGACTTGAAAATTACAAACAACAAACATACAGCAAACCAAGTAAACAACAGAAACACAAGAAGATGGTGATAAAGCTAATTTCCATAATAAATTGCTGAAATGAATGTCCACAACTGCTGAGACTTAGGCCCAGACCCACTTTGAATGACTGAGGCACGAATCTCAAGCTTGTCTTCCACATTGTCTAATGAATGTAGCGCCCACCAGCCAATAATTCTGGATTTGATCTTAAAAGGTTCCTGAAGGCTGAGAAAATGTTCATATTCAACCTTCTGTGCTATTCCTTTCTGCTCCCCACTATTCCTCAGAGGTTTTTTTTTGATTATCTGTATTTTTTAAAATTACACCCATAAGCCATAAAAATCCCAGTCTAAGCTAATTATTGAATGGAAATAAATTAACATGTTTGAGCAATTCTAGGGTGAAGAGACTTCAAGCTCATTTAATTTAATTCTTAGATTCATTACAGAGCTTTTCACATTCATAGGCAGAAAAACAAATCAGTACTGAACATGTACAGATGAAATGCCTCAGCAACTTTGTCACCATCAAAGTACATCTTATTTGACGTCAGATACTGAGCATGATAAGCCATGAAACTACACCAGAAAGAGTATATCCAGACTCTTGACAGGATGAGCACAAGTTTATGAGAAATAGAGAGAACTTCGACATTCATAGTAGAGCCTATATCTAGGCTATTGGGTCATGATGTGTTTTCAATCACCAAGAGCACTTTATACCTAGCTTAACACAAACACTCCTAAAATTTTTTGCGTCTGTACATAAACACTTCTTTGATCTTCTAAGTAGCTTATTCGTATAGACTAGGAGTTCCTCTCCTCTATTGCTCAAGAGATATCAAAATCTGAATTTTAGTATCTTAACTTTCTGTGTCCTCTAAAAGGCATATTCAAGAGGCTTAAAATTTTGTGAAACAGACCTCAAAAAACTTTGTCATTTTGTAAAGCACCTCCAACTGACTACTCTAAATCAGAATAATTTGAAGGCACTGAAAAATATGGGACATTGATTATGTTTATAAATTGCTTTCTTTATGCATGTACATTTACTGTGCTGTTCTAAATTATTTTGTTATGAAGTGTTTGGAAGTAGAGGAGACATGGAAAAAATGATAAAACAGCTGTGAGAGAAATAGTCATATACACACACAACAGTCAGAGATACAAATTGCAATTACAGCATTAATTATGAGTTATGCATACTAGTTCAAACTGCAACAATACCTCAAGATATTAAAGTCATTACAAATACTGTACCAAAGAAAACTACTGGTAGAAAAGATCATGATTTTACATACAGTCCTGTCTGTCAAAACCCATTAATCAAAACAAATTAATATTATTAAGGAGACTTATTAAGAAATTTACATTTTCTAAATAAGTTAAAGACCTTTCTCTTCAGAAGTCACAGAAATTTGTTTGGGTGCCTGACCAAAAGTTGGATTCCAGTTTTGCAAACACTACTCTGTACTTTATTACAAATGATCTTTGCAAAAAAAAAAAATCTCATTAAGCTGTCATGGCCTCTTCCCTCATCATATCTTTTTGTAATCTACTAGATACATCAAAGTAATCCTGGTGCTACCTACAAATAGTAGCAATAAGGACTCACTTCGCACCCTGTATAGAGGTAACAGAAAACAAAAATTCTTCCATACAGGTTTGAAGCTCTTTAATAAGATTTATAAGAACAGGTTAGCCCTTCCCACACACTTATTATGATCCTTGACCTCAAAAGACATTCAATACAACCAAATGCAGGACACGTTACAACAAGTGCCTTGGGTTTGTCCCATGTGGAAGATAACAGCCTTATTTTTTAGATTTGTGGGTCAGATACTGTTGCATGAAAGCACTGAGACCATAAAGCACGTTACAGTTTTCCCCATTACCCATTTGAATGCATCTGTCCTAAGGGCTTCTCATGAAATCTCTGCCACTCCAGCCATGGCCTGTTTGTTTCAGAAGCTTCTGCCAAAATAAATGCTTTGGTAAAGCTCTGCTTTTGCAAAATGTTTTGCAGAAAGAATTAATCTTCTTGCTATGGTGAAGTTGGTAAATTAACTGTGAAGTTGGTAAACTGTTGTGCCAAACAGAAAATATCAAGAGAGGTGCATTTATAGATATCATCTAAACAGAAGAAGTACATTTGGTTCAGCTATGCTGGAGTTTTCTCCTCAAAAACTCAGTGTTTTGCCCACACAACTGATTTAGCTGGAAAGCAGTAGGACACCAAGCTGAATGTTAAGCTGTGCAGTACCTTATTTCTTTTAGAAAAAGAAATTAGATTGTACATGTCCTAAAGGAATCATTTCCAAAAAAACAGTTTCCAGAAAAAAAAGAAAAAAATTAAAAAAATAAAAAAAAAGCCCAAACAAATAAGAAAAAACCCCAAGCCAAGCCACCACCATAACCATTACAACATTATTTATAACCTTAAAATTTTATGACACAGGAATCCTGAAATAAAACCAGACTGAATAGCTACCATGTTATTCCAGTGGTCTCATATTACTGGGTAATATTTTGTTACAACTAGAAAGATATACTTAATGGAATTTCTAGTATCCATACTTATGGCTTCTCCAGGAGATGACAGCATTGTTCACACTTAATGATAAAACTGTGCAGGATCTTCATGTGTTCCCTTTCCTTAACCTTCTTATCATTGCATAAAGAAATAAAAGGACTTTTTGCACCCTCTCCCAGCAATGATGGTAAATTTACTGAAAAGACTGTAGACACTGCCTATGAATAACTGATGCCAACATATGCTTGAAAATCATTTCTCTATCCTTGTATATCGAGAACAAATACCCTCAAATTTTTGAATCAAAAATAAAAAAATAAGGAGTGAACACAGAAAAAAGCTGAGTATCACATTGATTTAAATTTATACTCTAGTCAGATTGTGAAGCCAGTCATTTCACAAAATGACTGAAAATAGAGAAAAATTACATGAGCTGTTACATGCCAGTTATTTGTTTTTTTACTGAAGTAACATGCAAAACAATTTTCTGCATGAATTTAATTAAAAAACTTTTATATTTATTTTAAAAGTTATCAAAATTAACTGTACTTTTTCAAGACACAGTGTTTACTTTTGCAGTTAAGACCTGCCTCATGCAGGATATTATATTTTAGCATTTATTCTGGGTGTTCTGTCTACCTATTTTACATGTCTCTGAGATACTATTACATTTTAGAGAATCCTGATCTCTATCCATTGAAGACTAGACAAAGGACTCCCAGAGCATGGGGAACAAGACACAATAATTCCCAAAGCATTTTTGTAGTGTGATTCCACCTCTCTCTAAAATGGCAAACAGGTTGGTTCTTATTACAATGATGTTCCCTGAAGCAGGTGATCTGAAGGAATGTGGTCAGGTGCATTGACTCCAAAAATTTCCCACCTGAAGTGTAACTGGTTGTGATTATCAGTGTTCTTAATGTAAAATATGGGCTGTGAAGTTGGTGATGCAGGAGCATCGTCCACAGGAAACTGACATACATAACCTCAGACTTGGGAGCAATTCCAGGTGGTAGTTACCTGGTCAAGGACTAGGATAGGGAAACCTAGTGATCTGGAGAAATTTGCAGAGACCTTAGGTCTGAAAACCAGATGATGTTAGTTATATTATGTTAGTTTTAATTCTTACTGGGAAAAGCTGTGGTCTGAACGAGATACACTGGTGCAACAGAGGTGAAGGGAGAAGTGTTGAACACCACAGGCAGCCACACTATATGGAGAGCCGATGGTCATCAACAAAAAAGACCTTACCTCAGTGTGCTACAGAGCCCTCCAACTCCCTTGGTAGGCAAAATATCCAGATCCCATCACAGGGTATGATCTCCCCTCTGTGATACAGGTCTGTCTATACTATAATACTATATATGTTACACATATATTGGTTTGATCTGAGGAGAATGCACCTTTTTTCAGGCAACCAGGATAAACTAAGGTTATAAAAGATTTCTGAGATTACATCTGTGTTAAATTCAGATCCCTTTATGTTTTCAGCACACAGAGGAGAGAAATTACCGGTGTGCTATGCCTTTGTATTTCAGATACAAAACTAACATGCAAAATACCAAGATGTTACTGGTAACCAATATAGGGAAGGAATGAAACAAACTTGTGTTTCTAAGTGTTTGAATGAAATGAACACAAAAGAAAAAGCCTAGAATCATAGAATGTTAAGGGTTGGAAGGGATCCTTAAACAGCATCTAATCCTAACCCCCATACCATTGGCAGGGACACCTCCCACTAGAGGTTCCACTTCCAGACTTAGGGCATCCACAACCTACCTGGGAAACCTGTTCCAGTACCTCACCATCCTCACAGTAAAGAACTTCTTCCTAATATCCACCCTAATTTTCTCCTCTTTCAGTTTCTACCCATTATTCCTTGTCCTATTACTACAACTCCTAATAAAGCATCTCTCTGCAGCTTTCCAGTAGGTCCCCTTTAGTTACTGGAAAGTTGCTACGAATTTTCCACTTAATTTTCCCTTCTCCAGTCTGAAGAGCCTCAATTTTCTCAACCTATCTTCAGAGGGGAGGTGCTCCTCTTATCAACTTCTTGGCCCTCCTCTTGCTGCAACAGTTCCATGTCCTTCTTCTGTTGGGACACCAGAACTGTACACAGAACTCCAGGTGGGGTCCCACAAGAGCAGAGCAGAGGGGCAGAATCACCTCCTTCATCCTGCTGGCCACACTCCTTTGGATACAGCACAGAACACGTTTGGCTCACTGGCTGTGAACACATGCTGCTGGCTCATGCTGAGTTTTTCACCAACCATCACCACCAAGTCTTTCTCCTCAGGGCTGCTCTCGCTCACTTCTCTGCCCAACCTGTATGTGTGTTTGGCATTGCCACAACCCAAGTGTAGGACCTTGCACTTTGCTTTGTTGAACTCCATGAGGTTTCCATGGGCCCACATCTCAAGCATGTCAAGGTCCCTCTGGATGGCATCACTTCGTTCCAGCATGTCAACTGCAACACACAGCTTGGTGTTGTCAGCAAATTTGGGGTGCACTCATTATCACTGTCCACTTTGCTGACAAAAATAAAACAATAAAAAAAAATTTTGTGCTGTTAAACCTTTACAGTGGACTAAAAATGGAAAAAATAATCTTCTATATGATACAGTATATTTGTACATCCTTAGATCAATCTTTTAGACAACAGTTTAAAAAAAGAGCAGAAAACTGAAATTATAAATCAAGCTTCCATATACTGAAATGTCATACTGCCATGGAAAATATATCTTATATATAACTAGACAACTGTTTAGAAAGCATTCTTCATATATCCCTAAAGTAAAAATATCTATATCTGTCTATCTATCTAACTAGCTAGCTAGCTATTAAATAAACATATTTAAGCACTTGTCCATTTTGCACAAAGGTGAGAGAATCACTTTTTGAACTTGATAGATATTGAATGCTACTCAACCAAACTGATCAAAGAGATCCTAAACAGTTCACGCACAGATATATGTAACATTTGTTAATACATATGTCTCAAAGTCCACTGTGATATGATATCAAAAGTATTAGCTGAGCACTTCAGATAAAAGAGTTGTTACCCTTTTGTATGTAAAGAGCTATGTTCATTTTCCAGGTAATAAGAGACAACTTTTCAGGCCTAATATTCTTCATAATCAGAATTAACAAAGTTTCATCATCAACTTCATATTCAGAAACTCACGAAATACAGTAGTGTCTGACACTCTAATTCATACATTAAAACACTCGGTCAGTTAAAATCAGCTGAAGAATATTGCCTATGTAGCTTGTGTGGACTGCATATTGATGAACTGTAGACCTATTGCATAATCCTTAGGCAGCAAAATTGATGTTTAAACTAGAATACAGAATTTGGAGTTTTGCAAGTTGAGCTTATGTTATCATAGGCAACCATGTCGCTTTACTTTACTTTACCTTGCAAAAAAAAAACCTCTGAAATTTAAACTTTATTCTTTCTTCACTGTCCTGATATTTTACAAAAATTCTACCAACAGGGCAGAAACTAAAAAATTTGCATACTTAACTACAAGGTTCAATTATCAAAAGCTTAAAGGTCTTTTCCTATAGATCATGCTGATGAAGTTAAAACAATATAATCCTATTTCCTATTTCACAGTAATTAAAATGTTAATTTGCTAAGAAATGTTACCACTATTCCTAAAAGCTTTGGATTTTAACATGTAAATATCAGATTTTGAAGACTGGCAGCCTCACAGTGGGATACAAAATCTGTGAGCCTGGATAATACCTTTAAAACATTCAGAAGTGACAACAAAATATCTTTTTTGGACATGCCAGAAGGAGTTAACTGTGATTAATTGCCTTTTACTCCAGCTCACATAATTTCACAATTATGATTTCTGTCAAGGAATTGTCTGTATGAAACAATATATCAAAGCATAACTATCACTAATAAAATGGCACAGGAAGATATTCTGTGACTACCTAAAACTGAAAGCATTTTATTGAAAACATCCTTATTTTGTTTGGCAGTCATCCATGACCTCCTACTGTTGATAAAACTAGCATCAATTCCTGTTTGAAGTGTACCAGAAGACGATCCTGCTCAGCAAAAGCTGCTGCTTTAGAGCATTTAGAGGATTTATCTCTAAATTAATATTTTCATCTAACACTCTCACTATACACCTTACATAATCTTTAAATTATAGGAAAATGCTAGAAGGGAGTTCTGAGATTCAGCAGCTGAAGTAATGCTGGAGATTTATAGCTCTCTAAAGTCGACATTTGTGATTGACCCAGAGCACACCAGGGCTGCTATTTCACTTTCCTGATTCATGATAAGTGTAGCTGTCTCCAAATAAGCCTCCAGAGCCCATTAATGCCCAGTTTCCTCCCTTATTGTAAATATGCACATATCTAGCTTCACTTTTTAATGCTCTGTTGCTGTTAAGTTGAATAGAAAATTGGGCTTTCTTTTCCTCCTTTAAAAATAAAATTTTCAATTACCCAGGTAGAGTTGACTTTAAAGACTCTAGTTCATACATTTATTTTTTTGTCTAGATAAATATCAAAGAAAAAAATGTGATTTATACACTGAAGACTGCAAAATCATATTTCACTTGATTGATGAATTTTTTGTCTCTCTTAGTGTAGTCCCCTAGATTCCTTGTAATTGGTGTGTGAAGCATATACAACCAACTAACACAATCATTTGCATGGTGATATGAAGGTAAATATTATAAATAAATAGAATACACATTCATACAACATTTTTTTAAAAGCACTAATGCATTTGTCATCCCTGCTTCAATTTATTTTTCATTAATAGAATATACATTGTTTTCCATTTGGAAAATTTACTAGTGGCAACACATTCAACATGCAGCTTTGTCTCTTTAGAGATGAAGTCTTTGTTTAAGTGTCACCGATGGGTTTTTTGTGCCATTGTCTGGTCTGTCAGATTGGATGAGCATGTGTGTTTAGGGGTGCAAAGATGTGCAGCCACATCTGCTATGCAAAGCCGTGAACTCACAACTCTCCCCACCACTACAATGTGTTGCACTCGGAGCGCCTTTGTTGTGATGGACCTGCTGGTGGTTGCGTGTCTGAAGTGTCACAAGTGTCAGGCCTCATTATGGTCATGATAATCACTCTGAGACAACCACTTATTTTGACCATTTAATATTGAAGGGTAGGAAATTAAAGGCTAGATTCCTAACAGGTTTTGTGATATTCAATTTATTATACATTGGGATTCAAAACCACAATGCAAAAAATAAAAAGGTCTGTTAACAAAATAATGTCCCTTGTTCTTCTAGAGAATAGTTTTTTTAAACGATACCAGTAACATCATGCAAACAGTTGACAAACCATTTAGATGGTGTTTTAGCAAGCCATCATTTTCTTCTATGGAATGATTACTGTAGAATTATAGAACAGAAGATTAACGAAATACAAAGATTCCTTAAGTTTGTTTTTATTCTTTTTCTACATTTATATCTTAAAAATTCCATTGTCTTCAGCACTGCACTGGGCTTAGCATTAAGTGTTTATGTTAAAAAGAAACAAATCTTATTAGTATTCGGATCACAGGCTTTATATTAACTGATTACAGAAACAACAGCTGTCAAATTTGAATCAGAATATTTTTGAGTTCTTCAATGCTATATGTTCAAACTTGCAGTTTTGATTTTAGGTATATTTATATGATAGTTACGTTATCTTTCAGTCACTACGTGATTTTACAGTTAATTTTATTAATAAAAGTGAAAAATAATGATTTCAATAGGAAGATGGAAATTTATGCATGATATAGAAATAGGAATTCTGTCAGAAACTCAAGTATTTGAAGGGATTTGTGTTCCACATTGAATTTTTCGGAACATATTTTCTTACTTATAAATAATATCTTTGACTATTTTTCTTCACAATGTTACTTCCCAGCAAATGTCTTTTAATGATTTGTGACCAATTTTCACTACACTCAAGTTACAGGTGAACATCACTAATTAAAGAATACAGTTGATGATCTTTATGAAATTATGCTTACACAAAACCTACATCTGTTGTCACTCTAATAATATTCTGCAGCCCAGTACAGGATTAATCAATTCTAATCTAGATGGGCCTTTTAGAGACCTTAGACCTGCATAGCCTCATTAATTCACATGGTACGTGACAGTTCAGAGGTTTCTTAAACCAGCCATAATCTGCAAAAACATACTTCTGTGCCAGTTTGAGATGCATGCTGTTTTAAGTTTAGAATTCCTGTCCTCCACCTAAAGTTAATAGGCAGCAAAATTAAAATAAGTGGACTCAGTTTTCATCCTGAAGTTTAGTGAATTACACACAGCTGTACTCACTCACAACACAATGAAGGGTAAGAAATTTTATGCAACCACCTTTATAAAGCTCCAGTGTCTTCCAAAATATTTCAAGTACTATTAAAAAAACAAGAAGATAAAACCTATGACAATTAAGGAGAAAAATGGAAAAATACAGAACAGCTCAAATATACACTGTCTTAAGTTTGATCCATTTTATTTTTCCTATAAACTAACCAACCACAATTACTGTT
This sequence comes from Passer montanus, assembly GCF_014805655.1. Classification (NCBI taxonomy): domain Eukaryota; kingdom Metazoa; phylum Chordata; class Aves; order Passeriformes; family Passeridae; genus Passer; species Passer montanus. The sequence continues at coordinate 1,237,831 of NW_024374479.1, forward strand.
CTACATAGGCAATGCTTGTTCACTTCTTTCCACCTCTTTGTGAGACTTCAACACTTGTCATTTGTCTGAGGTTCTGTCCTCCTCTTTTACTGATCTCTCTCTTACACCTTTCCAACAAAAAATAAACCTCTGTTTCTCTCAGCAGGCATTACACCCTCTGTAAAGGTTTTAGTTACTTTACTCTGAAGAATAACTGTACCCCGTTAGAGAGAAAAAAATGAACTGCCAGGTGATAACACTACTACTTCATCTACAACTAATTTGGAAATAGGAGTTTAAATCTTTAGACTGTATAAATTGACTGGTACACAGCGCTAAATAGATATAAGATTCTTAATTTTTGCCTATGTCAAACATCTGAAGGATGTACACAAATTTACTATGGATATTGTCATCAGTTTGCTCTCATGTATGGACCTTGGAAGGAAGTACAGTGCTGTGAATGATCTCACTCAGATACTGTGCATGACCGCTTTAGCCAGAGATTAACACAACTCCAGAGAACACCTTTTAAAAGCACTGTTCTTTAATGTTCTATTTTCATGATCAATGAGTTCAGCACCCTGCAGCAGAGCCCTTAAAGAACAGACTGTAGCAAACTTTCCTGGCCATAGCCCTAAAGAAAGTTTTATTCTAGCTCATTGAATCAGAACCATATTTAACTCTATGAGAGAGTAATGATTAGTTAAAAACCATATATTTCAGCTGCCTGAACTTGTGAAGACTTGTGCCCTTAAGTTCCTGAAACTGACTTACAAGTAACTCTGAGATGGTCTTGCACTCTGCTTTAATGACCTTAGTAATAAACTTTTACTAAAATAAATAAAACAACCCCTTATGCCAAAGGGGGTTAAATGTCACAGAAAGTTCACATTACTTACGAAACTTCTAAATTCTGATATAATCTGAACTTTGCAGCTCAAGCTGTTTTATTTAGAATTATATGTAGACAAAAATTCTTCAATGTGGCCAATTGGAAAGAATAGTATAGGAACAAAAGGAGAGCTAAGGCACAACAGAAACACAGCAGAATGTCCAGATTAGGACGCAGTGTACCCTATAAAGCAGATTGTTTTACAGCATTATAAATTGGCAGCTATTCATAGTGCCAGGCTTTTTCATTACTATTAAAATAATGCATTTTAAAGAAAATTTTTTAAACTTCAGCACTGAAATTGTAATAATTTTCCATCTGTGACTTTGTGGCTGCTACACAGAGCAACAGAGGCATGACTGCTTCCAAGAAAAAAAGGTTTCCTGAAAAGGAGTATGAATGAAGCAACACTTCCCCAAAACCTGTGATATTGTTGGAAGGTGAGGAAGGGACAGACTAGTCATTCTGAAGATGAACTTTCTGTGACTACGGACTGACCCAGACCTGCTCAAAGACTCTTTTACGAGTGACTTAAAGGAAACAAGCTGGAACTTGTCCTAAAGAGAGAAAAAACCCAGTACCTCTTCAATAAATGAATAATTAACTGTCAAAGTCAAACTTTAAAAAATAATTTTATTCCTAAATCCAGAACAGAGATTAAAGGTTTGCCTATGTAGGCAAATTAAGCCTTTTAGAACTCTGTGTAGAAAAAATGCTACTTCTTAAAAAATAACAATATAATAAAAACCAATAAAAACAACAAACCACAATAAACTGATATAGGAATTATAAGTAACGTAAACAACATACACTTTGAAATATATACATGTATACTCTTCTCCAATGAAAGTGTCATTACCTCTTTATTGATTTCCAAGTTGAAAGAAATTTTCCTTCTCTGCAGGACCAGGATTATATTCAAAGCAGATAATGTGGGCATGTCTGCTGTGTAATCAGATAGCCTGCAAAAACCTGTAACCTAGGAAAAAAAAATCAAGGTTTTCCGTTTAAAAAACATTTGAAGTTGTTATTGCTTCCACATTTTAAATTTAATTACTTTTGAAGGAATTCTAAGAAACCATTCTACTTTCCACAGAAAAGTTTTAAAGTTAAATAAACAAAATTAAGAATAAACTGTTGGTATTAGAAAAGAATGTTTAAATCAGAAGAAAGTGATTTTTTTTAACAATATATTTTTGCATCATTATATCTCAAAAAAGTCTCAATGTTAGTATTCTGAGTTATATTTTTATGTGCCAGATATATGTCTTTATATTTGTTTTGATAGAAAAGCAGACAACAGACTATTTCATGGACAATAAATTCAAGATAGTAATGAGGAGATAGTACCATCACAGCTAAATACACACGGATTGGAGAGTCACATATTTGACACAAATCTAGTATGGCCCTTAATGAATCTATACAATTGATTAAAGTTACTATCTTTTACAGCACAAAATAGCTTTGCATGGGAAGCTAATTAATTTCAGAGTTAAGAGAGCCATTCTGTTCTAAATGAAAATTACTTCTGGAATTTTTCAAAAATTTAAAAAATTTCTTGTGAACTACTTCCAGTATCTTCAAATGCAAAGAAGACTAAATATAAATATTGCAAAAGACAAAGAATGTATCCAAATATGAAATCCTTGATGGAACAGTATATCACAAAATATTGCAGAAACTGGATTAATTTAGCTTGAAATCTCCATTCTACTAGTTTTCTTCTTTTTCTTCTCAGATTATTTTCCGTTTTTTACCACTCTAACTTCTCAATTGTTTTAAATGAGTACTTCTTCACCTAAAATGCCCCTGGTTCATGAATTTCTCAAAATTCCCCCTTTCTCATCTTTGATACCAGTTGTCAGTTTTCCATTTCAAGATCTTGTTTTCAAAGTCATTTGTCTTCATTCTCCAAATTCCTTTCTGTTAAATTTTCTCTCTCCTGTCATAGGTTGCCTATTCTCAAAATCTATTTTTCTGTCAGGAAGTGTAATTCTCATTCCCTTTGTTACCTTTTGTAAGAATTCATACTTAATGGAAACAAATTTGAAAATACAGCTCCACAAAGATCAATAGTGCATCTTGTCCTGCATCATGATCTCCACCAAGGAATGCAGGTGGGATCACTACTAATTTCAACATACAAATAAAAACTGTGCTAATAATTCAGAAAAATGTATTCCCATTTCTAATTTAAAAGATCACAAATTATTCTTGCCCCATTCCAAGCCATTTTCCAGTGAAACTGCATTAATAACAATCCATGCGTGTCCCATATGGAATCTGCATAAAACAAGAATAATAGGGTTCAATTTGTAATTCTTTACCTGTGAACTATCCAACATGTAAAGTGCAATTTCCAGCTGAGACAAGCTTAGCTTGGCTAGGAAGATAAACCCACTCTGGCTCGAGCTGCTGCCTATGCATGCAGAGTCATATTTTGAGCTTTAGCTGTTGCAACATCCAGAGCAAACATAAGATGTACAGGACGTAGAGCGAGCATGCACATTGTGACTTAAAAATAGATGCAGCATCTAACCTCAGATTATAACAAAGATGTTTTAGCCTCAAATTCCATCTGCTTTGGAACACAGCCATAGGACAAATTACAACCAAATTTGAAAACAGACATATATAGACAATGCATTTTCCTTGATGCTATCTAACCTTATTCTTTGGGGAAATATGGTTATAAATCTATATGTTTATACATCTTAAATTGCTCTTTTGCCACATAGATATTTTTGTCACAGCTCTTGAGGAGTAGATACCCGAGACTAATAACTTTATTTTAGGATCAGATTTAGTGAGACCTGTCATATGCTTTGTTTTTGTTCTGCATTCTGGATAAAGAAAACATCTATGCCATCACACATCCTTGAATTTCTACTTTCAGGCTAGCAGTGTGAATATGAACAACTGGAATACAATTTATTTCTCCTTTGTACCACCCCTGCAATGTGTTAAGGGAACATATCTGTCTTCTAGTAAAACATATTGCACCTCTATCTCACTCTTACAACTCTACAGTATTATGCTGCAATGCTACAGATAGACTTTAAAAAAAATTCCAGGTTGTTTATAATATTTTCCTTTTTGGCTTCTCTTTATGCCCTTTTGCAAAGTGTCACTACAGAAAGCATGGACATAAAGCAGCTGGCATGTCTTGCACTTTTTGTCACTCTGCCTTTCAGGCAAAGGGATGGTGTTTTTCTGGGTGGTTGACAGCACAGGTCTTTATGCACACAGTGATAGCCCTTGTTTCATTCACCACCAGGGCATGTTTTTGTATGGAATAACACACATATTAAAAAAGGACCAAAAAAACAAGATAAGAAAACTGCTTTCAGAGTATTCCCCCCACCCCTAAAAATATAACCAGAGTCCAGAACTGAAATATAACGCTGGACAATTATTAGAAACATATGCATCTTGCACGTAAATTCTGGGTCAGAAGTCTAACTTCAGCAGGTAGCCAGAGTTACAGAATTCTATATTTAATCATAGTTTAACTTTAAAAAAACCATTCCCATTCCAGAACCTCTCATAAAGAGACAGTACTCTCAAAATGCAGGCTTTTAGGATACATACATTATTTCTCCAAGTAATATTCATCCACAACTGGATGAGTTGTGCAAAATTGAAAACCAGATTTCTAAGAAATTATATTATCAGTTCAGAGCTGAGAGCAACACTGAATGCTGTAACTAACCTGTTTCTTCAGATGTAATTTTTCTGACACATGCCAGCTGTAATCTCCTTTTTCTTACTGTTTCTAACAAGAGTTCGTTGTGGAAAACTAACTCCAATGAAAATTAACTGATTTACAATCATAGAATCATTTCCACTATCTCTTTACATTTATCATGTAAGTTGTAGAGCATGACACAGGTAAAATCCTGTTGCCTGCTTTGAACTAGTGAACATTTCTATTGCTCATGCCACAAAACAGCTAGGAAAATGTTTAATGCAACAGTAAAGTTCCGTTTTCTACCAGGTCTTTGAAACAATAAATTTTTGTCTTTCACAGCCCACATTTTTTTTCTCTGAGAGAATAAAGCATGACTCTTTGTGAATGATAGCAATCTGTTTTTCTGTCCTAGCAGGAATACATTAACCAGGAAGCTCTCTGCACATGATAATATTTCTTAGGTTTGAAGAGACAACCATTAAAATATATCAATGAAAAATAATGTTTTTCTTTAAATTAAGTAATATCTACATTTAATGAAGCTCCATTTATAGTGATTTTCTGGATAAAGTGCTTTTCTTTCAGCCTAATTATGTGCACAGCTTTCAGACAACAAGGAGTGTCTTTAACATTAGATAAGAACCTAGGCTTTTATCTCAATCAATAGTCTTTAGCCTTTGAACTCATGTCAGAGAAAGACCACTCCGTCACATTCAGTTCTACCTGACCTCTTTCTTAATGCACACTGCCATTTACAGAAGCAAAACACAAAAATATACAGTATATGACAAAGTGAAGTATTCAGAGTATTTTGCGTACAGGGGAACGGGATCTTTTATGGCTGTAGAAATGGGTGACAGAAATGATGATGTTAAAATTTTCTTGTTTCCTCTCACTGGGCTTTGTGTATCTCAAAGGAGCCCCATATGGTGCTCTTTGTCCGTGTCATTACCTCGTTACAGCCACTGTCTGCCAGCCAAAGGTAGAACGCTGCAGCTGTAGACAGCGATACAACTGGAATTGTCTAAGGTCAACAGTGCCGTAATTACTTTAAAATGTCAGCGTACAATAAAATACAACAGTTCATCTGGCAGAAAGCAAATTAGCTTTGACCATAGCGTAATTACCCTTTTCTCAGCACCATTAGAAGAGATCAAATCTCCACATTCAGTGTTTGAGGAAAGGCCATCAGAGTACACTCTACCTGACAAGGATGCACATTTGCCATTTTGAGATGTAATGAATTGTCCCTATAATAGAAATTTTTATATTTGACTCTGGAATTGAAATGTGTAATAACCTGGCTTCTTCATATTTAACCATTTCTACTCTGAGTCAATATGTATTGCAAAGTGAAACTAGGCGATACCAACACAATCAAAATATGTCAACCACTCAATCAGTAGAAAACTGAAGCAATGTTATTTTTATTAATTGACTTAAGCTTAATTGGACAGCCTCTGTTCTCACCAGCACAGGTGTAAATCTGCGACTATTTTACTGAAGCAACTGATGTGACTCTGGATTTATACAGGGTGCTTTGACTTTGGAACTGGTTCATTATGTTGTTTGGGCTACAAAGGTTTACCTAAAGGAGAAAAGAAATTAAGAATCCAAAGCACTGGATAAAATAAATAAATAATTACATTTCCAAAACGACTACCTCTAATTTATCTTTTCAGTCTCACCTTGTTAAATGAATATAACCTGACTTACTAGAGTTCAACTTCAAATCCTGATCCCGATCAGAAGTTCAGCCAAAAACTATTGCAATGAGATGGGGCTGATGAACTTGGGGCGTTGGGACAACTGCCTCATATCGAAGCAGCTACTTCTTCCACCATTTTTTTACCAGTATGTTCACATATATGTTCACCAGTGATGTATTATTCTGGTTAAACAGGAAACAAATGGCAAGAAGCAGACCTGTGACTACAGTTGCCGAAGGGCAAAGCACGATGCCTTGCATGTATGTTCAATATCATTACTCTTGAAGGGTTTTGAGAGAGGTCCAAGCTTATTTGAAATGACTTGCAGTGTCTAAACAGAATTCTGTTGTGTGTCTCAATGTGGATTCACATGGATTGGCTATTCCAAGTCCCCGGCAGAGCATTTACCAAATTCCACCAAATGTGAGACATTATTAAGCATTGCGCTGTGGGTTTTATTTATGTCTGTAGATGTTAAAATTGCAATGTGTTCTTGTGACTCTAACACTAAAACATTGAAGATTTTGTTAAAATAAAATCTCTGAAAATGGCTGGTAAGGAAGATAAAAATGCTATAGTGCATGCCAGAAAGCACATAAAAATCATGAGTTTAAAAATACCTTTGCTTTGGAAAGCACATATTTTTATACTTAAACATATTTTTGAAGTGCAATAGAACAAATAACACCTTGAAAAGTAACAGAATATCTAGACCTAGTTGCAATACTTTGACAGGTTTTAACCAGCTCATTTGCCTACAGTATTTGCCCTGTCTCAAGTGTCACTCACAAGTCCTTGAATCATAACTATTCAATGACATTTATACATAAAATATAAAAGCAAACAAAGCTTCTTTTAGTTTTAATTAATCCTCAGCAGGACAGAACACAAACTAGAAAAAGACCTAATATTTTCTTTGCTTAACAAAAAATAAGAAGTGGGGGGGGGAGGGGAAGGACTTACAGTTGTCTGTGGCTTTGCCTACAGCCAAAATAAATGTGCTTTACTGCATATACATGTGCATGTTTGAGGGTGTTACTGAAGATCTAATTCAGCTTTCCACTTCATTGAATCTGTAGCTCAATCTTACTCATGTACTCATCACCACTTTCACTTAGAATGGAAAGTTAATGGAAACTCAGTGTAGCCAAGTGGGAATGAGGAGGAAAACACAAAAATAAACAAAGCCAAATCACCAAAACTAGGTCAGAATTGAACCCTTTATCTCATTTTAAAGTAGAGCTCTTTATCTCATTTTGAAAGTCTACATAGAAATGTATGTACACCAATAAAAATTTTAATAACTGGATGATAGAAATGACCAGCAAAATATTTTTAAAAATATATAGAGAAAACAGTGATGAGAGATAAACACAACCCACATTATTTTGTCAGTCTTCTTTATAAAAAGAAAATATATAATAATAAAATATTCACTAATATTTTCTCTTTAGTATCATTTAGTCATAATTTTTCTATTGATTGCAGGGTGTGGTGGTTTTGAATGGGAAGCATTTTCAGAAGTGATGCAAAGCTTCTGTGAGACTGACAATCTGTTTGAACCACTAGAAAGCTGTACACGCCTCTGTGAAGAAACATGTTAAAGTTTAAAAAAACTTGAAAACTTTCCCCCCAGCTGGCAAAGAGGTAACACGTCCATCCCAGCCTCTGTCTCAGCCAGGCCAGGCTGGGCAGCCCCTGCCGCGGGTGCCCGCTGGGCCCCACCCACAACTGGCTGCTGGCAAACAGAGAGGAAAAGCCGTCAGCCCTCCCTCCCCACCCCAGGCCAAGTGCTGGCTTGGCTGCTGCGATCCTCGCTTCTGCCCCCTCAGCTGCAACTCCCGCCACAAGCTACCGAGCCCAGCTGGGGTCAGGTGACCATCTGCAGGCCCCAGGTGAGATATTAACACTTTCAGTGATTCTGTCCTTCCTCGAGTGAGAGAAAAGACAGAGTGCAGGCACGTAGAGGATCAACATGAAGACACCGAGGTCAGTGAAGAAGTCAAGTCCCAGATGGGAGGGATGAGAAGATGCCTTTAGTTTTAGGCTGAAATCCTCTTGTAAAGAAATGGAGAAGGAGTCTTTTTTTTTATTTTTTTCCTCCTATAGTGCATGAAGGTATGAGGAGACAAAGGTGTTCAAATTGTAGATATCGAGCAAAGGTCTCTATGCTAAAGTTAGCAGAGGTTAAAGTAGCTGTGATCCTATCAGGAGTTTGAACAAAGAAGAGTGATGAAGATTCTGTGCCCCCAGGAAGAGAAGAAAATCTCTGTTCCTAGAGACGAAGATGATTTCAGAGATAGATAATGAGAACCTTCACCTTTAAACAGCTCATCTTTAAAACAGTACCTCATAAGCCCATAAACACAACTATAGCAAAAGCTTGTAAAAATGGGAGGGTTTTCATGATTGCAGACTTCTCTGGGTGGCTGCTATTCATAGAAATTGAGAGCCACAAGAGAACTGTTTTTTTGTAAAGCAGTCTCCATAACATTATCAAAAAGGACTCCTCTCTGTAAGTGAACTGGAGAAAGACTATTCTAGAGGTAGTAAACTGACTGAAATTTTAGGTATTGTTTCTTTACAATATCATTGGGAAAGAAAAAGTTTTAAGGAAGTATCCTGAAAAAGTTTTAAGGAGAAGTATCCTGAAGGTTTTGTTCTGATTCATATTACTCTTTCTTTTAATTACTGTTAATAAATTTTTCTTTATACATTTTAAAGTTTTAACCCTGCTTTGCCTTTCCCTTAATCCTACCTCACAGCAGAAAATAAGTAAGTCTGTTCTAGGAGTGCACTAGTAACTAGCCAACACTAAACCCACCACACTAATTAGTGTGTTAGCCAAAAAATCTCAAATTAGCAAACCAAAACCACTACATGTAACTGGTGTTTCTGCCCACTTCCAAACTGAAGCTGCCAAATCTTCTAATAGAGAATGCAAGCAATTGATGAATGCTATATGGATATTGAAATATTGAAATGTATTGAAATAAATAAATGGCAAAGCACGTATTTGATCATAAGGTTAAGCAGAATGATACTGAAAAGTTTCTATTGTAATTATGGTAAAAATCTAGGTGTGGAGGTTAGTGTAAAATTTTTTCACTTCTGTTTAATTTAGTAGTTTTTATTATTGTAGGTAGAGGTTGTATATGGAATGTAATTTTGATAATAATTTTTGACACATGTATTTTGCAGAGGTGAGGAGTGGAATGTGATGGTTTTGCATGGGAGGCATCTTTAATACCCTGTAAGTTAACATAACTCATAAACACAACTATAAGAAAAACTCTTAGAAAATAAAAGAAATTTCACAATTGTAAATTTCTCCAACAACTACTATTCATACTAAAGCCACCAAACTAATTAATACATTAACTAAAAAAAATCTCAAACTAACAGACTAAAACCACTACACAGGGTCACCTGCATAAGCCTTCAGGAACACAAGGTGAAAGGAAAGAGCAGAAATGAGCAAATGTTGCAGCAGCCATAAAAGCTGAAAGACAAATAATGCCAGCAGTACCATTCCCAGCCTTAACAATCCACCTAAGAAATCCCATCTGAGGTAACACATCAAGCAAAGATGTATTGAGCCTGGCCTTGGTCTCATGTATATCAGTACCATAAAATCTGTTTAAATCCCAACTCAGTTGTAAACACACTTCAAATGAAATCTGCATCCATTTGAAAGTACATGTTTGGTCTGCACTGACATATGGCAGAAGACAGGACCGAAATTTAGAGTACCTGTTCTTCACTGGGCCTGGCTGAGAAGCAGCATGGTTTGGAATAGAAAATGCTTTTCTCCTAATAGTTATATTTATCAGCATTCCTGGAGAAACTGTAAGAACTAGTTGTTGTCTAAGTCCTGTATGAGAGCAAAGCAAACACTTTTTGCTTGATTTAACCTCTTAGATATTGTCTATGGAGTAACAGCCCATTTTTAAATTTTTCTGCCATCAGGTACAGTTGTATGAGGACTTATCCAGGTAAGGAAAATACTGACAATTTTACAGCTGTAAAACAATATATTCAAAACAAATTTTTATTTCTCAGAATATGCAACACAAAAAATTTAGGATAAAGGTATTCACATCCCCATAGAAGCATGAGAAACACAACAAAACTTTTTGTTTTCTGGCTGACTACATCTGTTCACCCACTCAGTACCATGGTTTTCTTTCAAAATTCCTGACGAGTGGAAAGATGTGGTGTTGAGGTGAGGTGGCATTCCATCAAAAAAAGATAATGTCCACTTGTGGTGTTTCCAGTTCCCTTATCCAAGATATCTTCCTCAATTAATGTTATTATTCAATTATTGATAGCTCAGTTGGGTGTCTGAATATTGGCTAGCCTTCTTCAGAGCACTGATCCCAGAGAAAAATTTTAAATCCTCTCTACCTCTAAGAAGCACTTGTAGAAATCAGGAAATTGAGATGTGCGTATTCATAGGCAGTCTGGGAGGACTAAATGATTTAGTTACCTCAATTGCCCTAACACCATGGGGGAATGCAGAGTGGAATAAAAATAGCTGCTGTACTCTTTTCCCAAAGGTAAGTACGTCCATCTTTCTTGGATTCTTAATCATAGCACACACAAGTTCATACATACACATATGAAAAGTTGTAAGTCCATTTTATTCTGGATTTCACTTACAAAATGTTCCTCTGCAATGAAAAAGAGACACAGCATCTGATAATTCATCTCTATCTGGTTTATATCTAATGAATAGTAACAATTCAAATTGCTGATACATAACAGTGTAGAAAGGAAGAAGACAGAAAAGCATTTAAAAAAGGTGTTTTGATGGATACCAAAATAATCTTTATTGATTTTTTTTTCCTAGCTAGTAGCCTGCTTTGAGAGAAAGAGATAAAGCTCTTCAGAATAGCATGTAGTTATGCACAGCACAAGCATCTTCTGATACCTGAGATCACAGACTGCACTAGATCTTAAATATCTTTGTTTTCTATTTAAAGACATAGATGGATAACTACTGAAAACAAGCACAACATGCAGCTCTTCATGATGTTCAGTATGGCACTCACTCTGCACTCATAATTGTCCTTTGGTAATGTAAAAACATCCCTATGTTTTTGGAAAAATCCTGTCACATACAACATTAAACATTATTTATATTTAATTAGGCAAAATCAAATTCTGCAAGTTAGTTCATTAGATTTCTCTGAGGCCAGTTGTTTATGTTAGCACCAAATCATTAATATGCAGCTACTTTCATAATTATAAGGCTGTCAGATAAGAAACCTGCTGCCTTGAACAGATAAAGAAACTTGGAGACATTCACAGATATAAACCCTGATTCAGCTCTATCTTAGCTGAAAATGCAGAATCACTTCCCAATGCAAACCAGCCACACAGAAGTGAAACAATAAATGTCACATTAATATGAGTTAGACAGCGTCTTGCTTTGAGAAGACAGGTGTCTGCTAAGAAAGGCAGGAGCCTCTCTTGAAATGGAAAATGTAAATCCCCTCTCTCTGAATTATTATAGCTTTGAAATTAAGGTGCTTTAAGGCAAAGATATGGGAGTAGGAATAATAGTTCTTTATCAGGAAAAAAAATGCAGTAATATAAAACAACACTGACAGAGTCAGAATATGACTTGACACCCTGCTGGTCAAGGTGATGGTAGTAGTCTGATTGAATGGCGACTACAGTCCTCTTGGAGTGACACATGTATTTATGTTGAAGCAGTGATCCTGTAGAAGGGTGTAGTTTCCCTCAGTGGTGGTGTAGATGGGCCTGGTCTTTCTCTGGGAATCCAGTTGAAAACAAAGCTGCTCCTCTGGGAATCCAGTCGGAAAAGGCTGCCTGTGGTGTTCCAAAACTCAGATTATATCTAGGTAGGAATGCTTGGCTCTTCCCCCAGGGTGGAGTATCTTGTATTTTATTTTGTTAGTAATGCAGTAATTTATTAGTAATGTAATTTTATCAGTCATGCAGGGACACTCAATAGCCCATTAACAGAAGATGTCTCCCCTGAGGGAGATGGGTCCTGAAAGAGATAAAAAAACCTGCCCCACCTGGTTTCAACAGGTGGCCCAATTAACAGATGGTAACTACTCTACCTCTAACACATGCCTATAGAATACACACCCCCATTTGCAATCTATGACAGACAGGAAAGCAGAACAGAAAATAATTTAATATTAAAAAACTTACTGCATTTTCAGAAAGAAGGAAAAGACAAGTCAAGATAAATTGTTTTGTATAATTCTATATTTATATAGATGGTGAAATCGTACTTTCATATTTGGCAGGAAAGAATTTTGTTTTAAAATGGATCTTTATTTAGGCAGTAGCATCTCTGAATTAACATGGTGAAATTAAAGGTGGGGCCAGCATATTCCTACAGAGTACAAGCCAGGATACTTGGTAATTATCTAACATGAGAAAGATAGATATTGCATTCTCCCATACTCCTTTTCCATGATTCATCATATCTTAACACTTCACACAACCACCACGTAGTCATGGCATTGTCTACAATGGACCTCAAGAGTTATTCTAACTTAGCAGAAGGATCTATTCTCAAGAAGATCTATTTTCTTCCTTTTTTTTTTTTTTTCAGACAACAAAACAAGAACACAGCATTAAGCACTGAATTTAACTAGTCTTCTAGGGCAGGTTTCCAATTGAACCTTCTTTTGTGAGACACTTTATCTTCAACTTCTAAGTATATATAGAAACGAGTACAGATAATACCCATTTATTGAAGGTGAAGCACTAGCTTGACACAAGTAAGAGAAATTCTGTCTCATTTGAAAATTCTTTCAGCTAAGGACAGATCCTGACCTGGACACCAAAATATCTGTCTTCTTATAGGAGGAAAACTGCCACTTAGTAAGTATTCTGGTTAAAAAAAAAAAGTCTAAATATCTATGTAGACTCACACTGCCAATTCCCAGAGACATTCACATAAAGCTGCTCTGTAGGATGCATAATGTACAGAAGGTCTTGAAGTGGCCTTTGGGATAGACCTAAGGATTTTGCCCTAGAATGGCTAGTACATCTGAAGTGTACAGACCTCACTTCGAGGACATGCACTTATCTGTATACAGAATGTTATGTTCCTGATAAATTGATATTGTCTGTCCTAATATTTATTGATATTATCCTGCCTTTTCTGCTGCAAATACAGAGAGAGAGAGGACCAGAGCATGGTGGTTTCCTGTCCTCAGCAACACAGCCATAGATTCACTACATTTTACAGAGTATTGAAAAGTCTGACAGAGCTGTTATCCAAGATTTCCTGTGGTAGTTTACAGTGCCTGTCCCGTTGTTGACATATCCTGCCTTTCACAACTTCAGATCCAGGTTCATAGAATGAAAAAAAATCATAGAATGAAAGTTTCTTGTGCTCAGCCATACAGTCAGAGATTAGATCCCTTCTGTGAGGAGGTGGACTGAAAGTTACAGAGTTAAAACGGACACCAGTTCTTGGCTCCAGCCCCAGTGATGTGGCCTGTCACAGGGAGACAAAGGCTGGCTGCGGCCTATGGCATTCTGGGACAGTGTTTGCTGGCTGACAGAAAGATGTGGGACTCACAGCTTTGACCTGAGTCTGGCTCATGAAAGAGAGAGTAGGGGTAGGGGGCAAAAGGAAAGGAGCCTCCGGAGTCAAAGATTGAATCTTCATAGAAGTATGATCAATGTTCATTTATTGTTAGGTTCAGGGTACATTTATATGGTTTTCAAGGGTTCAAGCAACATGGAAAAGTGTTTGATTGGTTAACAAAGCACTGTGCATAAAACAAAGAGCATTTCTTAAACATATCTTGGCTTAGCTTAGCTTGTCAGCAATATCAGCAGAACATCTTCACATCCTCTTCTAGCATCTTCAGACCATGTTCTTTTACATCCTTTTCTGTCAGATGCAGTTGGCAAACTTTCTCATGCTAACTGCCCAAGGGCAGTATGCTTCTGCTATCAGGCACATACACAGAGTGTTTGCAAGCATGCCTCTAAATCCATAGAACGTCCATTGTTCTGCCTGCAGAGTATTGCACATAGGCTACAGTGTCTGCCCAAAAATGCTCTCTAACATCTGGCAGAGCCTTGGGAAGGGTTTTGCCCAAGGTGATCTGGAGTTATTGCCCAGTAGCTTGTTGTTCTGCTGTTTAGAGCTGTAAGTTCACAGAAAGACAGATCAAGAACAAGGTTCTGGTCTCCTTCCATCCCTCTGGTGTCACTCAGCCAGATTTCTTCTGTTTTATACATATCCCTTCACTAAGGTGAAGGAAGAATACACATTTCCAGGATGGACTGACCCATGATCTTTATAACTAGGAGGTTTTATTGATGGGGGATCCATCTCTTCTGTCCTGGCTCAGGTGAAAGAATGACAGGAAATAGCCTTGAGTAGTGCCAGGGGATGTTCAGATTAGATATTAAAAAAAAAAAAAAAAAAAAAAAGAATCACTGACATTGTGGCAAGTGTGGTTAGGCATTGGGATAAGTGGCCCGGGAGGTGGTGGAGTCACTGTCTCTAGAGGTGTTCAAGAGGTGTCTGTGTGTGGCCTAGGGATATGGTTTAGAGGTGATTGTAGTGGTGCTAGGTTGATGGATGAAGCAGATGATCTTGAAGGTCCCTTCCAACCTTCTGTATTTCTATGGTCCCACAGGCAGCAGTAGTCTCCCCACACTAGGGGAAATTGGAAATCCATGCCACTAGTCCTTTATGATCGTAATATAACTGGAATTGCATTTTCTATTTAATGAATTGTTGGCTTGTCCTTCTAGTTTGTGTGATCTTCTGTGGAAACCTGCTGGAACTTTTCTTATTGTCAATATTACATGTGATTTTCAGATCTTAAGTTATGTGCAAAGATATATTTATCTTTATATGTAATATAAACATATGAAGTATATCTTCATCCTCTTTATGTGAAGAAAACAGGGAGACATTCAGAGGCTGCTCTGAGATCATGTGGGTATGGTGGTTTCAAAACATGCAACCCAGACCATGGGTGAGTGCCAAAAGACAATTCCTTTGTCAGCTGGATGAGGGCAGAGGGGGAGGTCAGCCTGTGGTACAGGGGCTCCATCCAAACCTCACCATAAAGTCATTTCTTGTGCACAGCTGGGTGTTCTGCGCTCTGCCTCTGGAATTTTTCACTGAGGTCATTAAAGGGAACCTCTCACTACATATCACAAGCCACTTTCTTGTATACTCCGCTGCTGCTGCTGTACCTTTTCAGATTAAGAACAAAAAGATACTAGGTACCATTAAAACCTCTCACAATATATAACTGGAAAACTAAGCAGTAACAAAAAAAAACATTTTGCTGAAACACTTCATTTTAATTCTTATGTGACTACGCTGGTATATTCATTAGTTTGATGAAATCAAAGCTTTACGTATTCATTCACTACCTAATGTGTGTCTAAGTTTCAGCAGTTTCAGCACTTTCACTGCTTTCTTGTATTTACACCAATGGACTAGGTAAAGTTATTTTTGAATCTCATGCATGATCTATTGGTCTTTTTCACAGTTTAAGCACAGTAAGCACTCTTGTACCAGAAAAACCTTTGCTAAATCAATGTGAATTTTTATTCAATAGGTAATGGTCTTCAAAAATGTAAATCAGGGGGTACTAGAGGAGGAACAGAAAATGTCTGAAAATAACATATAGTAAAAAACTATGTATCCTTATATAGTATATTTGGCTTTCAGATGATGCCTTACTAAGGCATTTTTAGGCATAAACAAACAAAAGATCAGGCAGAATAAAGCTATATTGGGCAAAGACACTGAAGATATTGAATCTGTTTTGTTTATTAGTGGGCAAGAAAGTCCTGACAAAACAGAGTTATTGAAAAGATATACTAAATATGTCTTTTATGATAAAAAATAATGGTCACTGCAATTAGATAAAAATAAAAAAGGAGTTTACTTGTTAGGTGAGGTACAGCCTACATAATGAACTTAATGAATAGGATAGCTATAGATGAGCAATGCTGGAAATTTATTCTTGGCTCTGCATGTGTATATTGGAATTCCAACTGGTTAATAAAAGAATAGAGATTAATCATGAATAGATTATGCATATATTTTACATATGCATAGCTTTAAGGGATTCACCATCAACAGAAATATTCGTTATTTGGCAGGTATTAATCAACTCTTCAAGCTGTATGACCTGCTTAAATCTTTGAACCTCTTCTCCAGTAGTAAAACACTGTAGGTGTTTGGCAGTCTCTATCATTGTTCCTCCCACACAAGATTTTATCCTGCCTGTATTGGTAAACATATAGCATAACATTATTCATTCCCTTAAGGCTGTCATAAAAATTTTCCTCTGTAGTATATATTGTGCTACCTCAGGCATATTATATAAAATTCTACAAAAGAGAGAATAAGGACCCAACTGAAAAACATATCCAGATAAAACAGAAAATGAGTTTTTTATTCACTAGCATGTTTTCCTTCCTTTCTTCAACCTCTCTCTCTCATGCACAATTGTAACTTATATAGTCATGCTCAGCAACATCTAAAAAGCAAGCAACACCTGTAAAAGGATTAGTAAGCACTGGAGACAAATCAAACATAGTGACAGAGCAAATCTGAAGCAACCATATGCTCATTAAAGTAAAGGCTTTTTAAAATGGTTCGTAATGTTTACATAAATCAGCTGAGTGCAAATGAAGTAAAGCTCTGTATCTGGGATTTTGCAAGAGTAAGGAAGTTAACACTGAGATCTGACCTCTGTTAAATAACTCCTCCTTGAACTAACCCTGCTTGCCTGTTGGCTTTCAGTTACAGAGGAGTCAAAGAGCAGACCTCTAAGCCATAGGGTCTTTTCTTAGAGGTTAGGAAGTTTTTAAATGCAACAGAGAGAAGTGTTTAAACCAGAAGGTGTTATTCAATACAACTCATGATCTCATTTGGCGTGTGGATACTTACAGAAGATCCAAAACCTTGAGGCTGAGTTGAAGAGTGAAAAGCTCAAAAGACATTTTTACAAAGCTTCACCAAAGCACTAAGAGGCTGACATAATTTTGCTGAAAATTTTCATAACATCCCATCCTTCTAAACACCACATAACCTGGTGCTTTATCTTATTTTATTTTTTATTCTTTTAACCAAGGGAACTTCCTTATGGTACCCAATCTCTCATAATTCCTGTGCTGAACAAAGTTAATCCATGTCTTTAAAAACAGAATTCAGGATCAGATTAGTATATGTCAAGCATTACAAATTCTCCATGCTTGCCCATCAAGTTCTCACATTACAAAACCAATATTTTGTACACAAGTACCATTTTCCTAAAAAGCACCTTTCAACTAAGCTGCTTTTTTAGTGAAATGTGACTGCTAGTGTGTACTATTTTAAAAATGGCTTGACAGAATTGCTAATGTTCTCATGCCTTCAGGATATTTTCTAATACTTGTAGCCTTTTCATGTTTCTAATTAGGCCAGTAATGGTCCCTGAAGTTAAACCAATTAAAATTATTTACTGTGACACATAGTGTGGAGATAATTATCTGATATCTGAATCCAACTTCTGCTTACTTTGCAACATTACTTAATAGAAAACAGGGAACCTGATGCCCATGCTTTCATTTTCCTTGTCTACCAAATGTGTTTGCCCTATAGCAAATGTTCAAATAAAGCATTAAAATCTTGGTGGTGCTAATCAAAATGTTTAAAATCCACTCACACTCTTTTATAGTACTGAGAAGCATAAAAAACTCTCACAAGTTATCTTTTACATTACAGTTGCTGATCAATGCAGTATTATACCTACATTGTGCACAGATGACGCAGCTTATGTAGCTTCTAAAAACATTTCCATAATTTTTGTTTCTCTAGGAAAAGAATAAAGACTTGAAATTTTTGCACTTATGGACACAATAAGGTTATTTTTTTAATAAAATAGAGTACTCTCCAGATTTTAAGTTACATGTCATATTTCTACAAGCTGACTTTTTCTGGGAAAATTATGAATTTATATGAAGGGATTTTCCAATGTATCATGTTTCATAGTTAAGCCTTTTAAATTCAGCCAAAGTTTACTTGGAATGTACTAATTTCGCAACCTCATGCGAAGAGGGGAAAAGACACTTGACAAAAAAAAGTAAAATATTTCGCAGGACAGATAATGTTATCCACAGAGTAACCACTACCAAAGAATAACCCTTGAGGGGAAAAAATATCCTCTACATTACGAATTCTGCATTTGGAAACAATTTGGCCTGTCTGCAAAATGAAACTGGTTGAAATCTTCACATGGAAACTTGAACCAGTAAAAGAATTTATATTTTTGCTGAAATTTGTCAAATGCCGCAAATTGCAGTAATATAGAAAGGTGTTCAGCAAACTACAGGGACAAGCCAAGACTATTTCCTCATGAGAGGATACCACTCCCTTAGCACAGATAGTGGGAAGTGCCTCTTCTTTGCCAAGTTCTCTGAGCTTTGTGGCCAATCTGAAACCCAAATGAGTGCTTATGGGTTTATCTAATTCAAATTTAGCATCACATTTTTGCACTTCTCTGGTAATTGAAAATGTATATATGATCTTAGCATGCAAGAAATATGCTGTACTTCCAGGCTGCGCTGAGTCTGCTGAAACAAATTCTAAACAGGGAGCAACATAGCCTGGTGCCCTCCGGGCTACAGGGATGTGACTTTTGGGGAGTGAAGGTAGAACAGTGCTTTATGTTCCGCTGGTCACTGTACTATGTGATAAGTCAGCTCGGGTGGCTTATCTCCCTGCACTTTGATTTTTCATGTCAGGCTGATAAATCCCTAGCTTCACATTTGAGGCATTATCAGGCAGACTGTGGTCCATTTATGATGCACAGGAGGAGTTGCCAACTTAGAAATTCTTTTATTTTATTCCAGATTTTAGTTCATTAGAAGTGCAGAAAAATATGAGGAAAATATATTTACACCCTTGCTCCCCCCATTTCTTCAAAGATTTCACGGTAATTACTTAAATTGGAATGCAGCATGAAAAAACATATTCTTACATCATCATTATCTCATTCCTTCTATTTCTTTCAATTTTCCATACATTACAGTCTTCAATGCACCATCAACTTGCACTTAAATGAATAAAGCAGTTGCAAACATTGATAGACATCATTCTTATGGGAAAATAATTTAATATTTTGGCTAAGTTGTCTGTCCTGATAAAGAGGATCAAGTTACTTCATGGACAGTAACTGCTTTGTACATCTTGATTTACTTCATATTTCTTTCATCCTCTTGTCATTGCTAACTAATTCAGATACATTCTTTTATCTTACTGATCACCAAAGCTAATTAATTCTTGTCTGCTCCTGATGCTATTGAAAGCAAAGGAATGTGCACCAATTCCTCTCATGAAAGAGTTAAAAACTTCTCAGTTTTCACTGAAAGGTTTGTTCCTATGCCCTTTTAGACAATGACAACCTGCTAAGTGTAAAACTAATTAACATTTCAAAAAGTAGTGTTAATCAATAGCACACAGCTTCATCGGGGAGACTTGCTCCTTCAAGTTTTTCTGCTAGATTTTTTACACCATATCTTTCAAATTATTGTGCTAGTTTTAGATGTTTTTGCTGGATTAAGAACATGGTGAAACATTAAAAAACTCAAGTCACTAGAAATACATAACTGGTATTTTTTAAATATCTCCACTAAACTCCAGTTATTTATTCTGCTGTTCCTCCTCTATCCCTCCCCCATCATTCTGTTGAGTAGCAGACTTGATTCTCATTCAATTTTATTGTTGTACTAAATGATAGATTATATTTAAGATAACAATTTATCATCATTGTCTATCAGGAGAATGCTGGTGAAATCTAAATTAGACCCCTTCTAAAGGTCTGTTTGTGTGGTAGGATTTTTTCTGTCAGAGAGAATAAAAAAGTTTATTTGTTATTTTTGCATTTCCTGTTTTGAAAGTGGAATGATCATCATAATTCCAACAAAGAGAAACTGGGGGGAATTTTCTGTTTTGGAGAAACTTGATTGCTTAGGCCTACTGTTGCTAATATGCATTCGGATATGATTTAAATGGTAGAGGACTTTAGCTTCTGCTACACCAGATTGTACCAAAGCATTATCAACAATTTATAAATTCAATACTATGTTCTCATTATTAAGATACAGTATCTGACAGCTATGTATTGGTGAAAAATTAAGAAAGGTGAATGAAGGTGCCAGTGAAGTCTTCAAAAATGTAATTGTGGATATTTTGTCTTGGTATTTTTGAGCACCAAAAGAAGGAGTTGACCACAAGCTGATTTACATGGTCTGTTTTCACGACCTTCATGTTGGAAAGAGTTTAACATACACTTATTGTGCTGTTGTGGACAAAAATTTACTGTGAGGAAAGCATCCTGTCTTTTCTCATATTTAGTAATTTGCAGTAGAAACTTGAAAATTGTTGTTAAATTTCCTCTAAAACACTACTGCTATCAACTGGGTAATAATCAAAATCCTGAAGTTTCAGAGAATGTGAGCAAGGTTAAAACTGTAGGCCTGAGAGACTTGAGGGCAGAACGAAGTAATCAAACTAACTAAAATTCAGATTTACTAAGATTTAGAGGTTAATCTGTAAATCAGAGGAACATGTCCCTCCATCAATTATTAGGTGAATTCACTGAAGTGCTATAATTTCTACAGAGGAAACTGTCTATAGAGGAAACAGAGACTCAATCTCCAGAGGAATGGAGCAAGCTTTGTATTTCAAATGTTATGCACTAGTGTGGACAAAATGGACAAACCTGATTAGTAGAACCACTCCTCAAACCAGACTTTGATAGGGACAAGGAGTTCCACTATTTTTTTGTGAGTCCACAGGTCACACATCTGCAACACAGCTGGCATAGTGGCTTGGAGCCAGGAGAGAGATTGTAGAGAGATTAACCTTGAATAGCATACTTATTGTGCTGGCTTTAAGGGAACCTAAGAGTATTTTTCATTCTTCTAAATGCTGGGGTTCACCTCAGATATCCTAAGGCCATTCACATAATTTCTATTAGTTTTAGATTTTTAATCTTTAACCATTGCATCCTGTTTCCATAATGGTTCATGAGCAAAATAGGCAGTAGGCCTAAAGGAAAAGGTGTTCATATACACATCTGAAAAAATAAGTAATACTAATTTAATTTGTTTTGACTATTCAGTATTAAATTGAAAGCTCTACAATGTAGAGCAGTGCCACATCATTGATTCAGGTATATCACAAGGTGATAGATCCTCAGTATGCGTACAGGATCACTGATGTAACTTTCAGAAATAGTGTAACACTACATTCCCCGACAATATTCAAGCTTTTGTCTACTCCTTGGTATTAAAAAACTTTTCTCAAAGTCAGTAATGGCCATGTTCTAAAATATTTTTCTAAAACCAAAAGAATTCCATCTTTAATCAACAGCAGACATTAATGGCAGACCGAGCAGTCCCAGATTGAGTAGAACAGATGCAATCTAGTTCCAGGACCAGAATCTTCTGATACTTTTGTCTTCTCTGTAGATTATACTTTGAATTTAACACATTTTAGTCCTATAAGATTGATTAAGTTAAAGATTCTACAAACACTAGTAGAAACTTCTGTTTTGTCAACACAACTTGAAGTCCTAATTTGATCAAACTGAGCCTACTCCTCCAAATCCAGCTAATTCGAAGAGGGACTGCATGAGGACATTTTTCTAAAATTCAGGTGGCAAGGAAAAGCAGTTCTCTCATGAAGCATAATGCAATTATATTTTGGAAGCTTAGAATCCTTTGCAATTCCAGTGAAACTGTGCTTAATTTCATAATAAATGCAGAACCATCTGATTGTGGTTATTGTGGATGCATTTACCAAAACAGCAACATATAAAAACACACAAGTAGAATATAAAGTAAGCTTCCAATATTGTCTCAGTACCAATCAATAATTCCCAGGAAGCTGTGTATAAAACAATTCCTTAGATGCAGTTGAGTAGTGGGAATTAATTTACTTTCTAATTTGTTCTAAAAAAAACCAAACCAGCATCAGAGAGATTTCTCTCTAATCAGCATGTTTTGAATAGGTTAACTGGAGTAATTTTTTTTTCTTGCATCTTGCAAAACAATTGTCCCTTGTATGTTTTTCACCACGCTTTTCTGCCTAAAATTACAAAAATACCCCATGAATACTCAACAAAATGGATAAAGAAAAGGGACATTGCTGTGCAGACATCCGGAAGGATGGTACAGAAATTCTTCTCAGTGGACGACCAAATTCACCTCTGACTGACAGAGATGCAAAACCATTTCAGACTGAAGAGTCATATTAGTTTTGTGCTTTTCCATCTGTTTTTCTTTCATATGACAAGAGTTAAGCTTAGATGCTACAATTTTAGGAACATTCCATGTTATACACAGAATTACAAAGATCAGAACAAATTTATTTGCCTAAATTTTCCTCATATGAGATTCCACTTGGATGAAAACTAATGTTCCTTGGACCTATGGAAAGCTGTAGGACACTGAAAATAACAAAGAAATTGTTATTTCTCAAAGAGAAAGATGAGATAGAATCAGGTTACAGGCTGTGGGACGCACCTGCAGAAGCCATGGCAGCAGAGAAGCTTGTCTCTGCCTGACCTTGGGGGAGGACGAGCCGCACGGCAGATGCACTTCAGATAGAAGCCTGCCAGAAACTTCCACTTTCACATCTCTACTAGCTCATTTTCACAGGACCAGTCATACAGCAAGTGGGGTGTTCCTCATGACGAATCCCCTGCACTCCAGTGACAACTGCTGCTCATTAAACACCCATCACTTCTCCATGGTTCTCCACAGAGTTCTCCAAATCCAGCAAGTCTCCTAACAGAAAGGCACTGAAGTATTTTGAACAAATAAACTAACTTTGTGAACATAACAGTCCATCATACATTAAGTCCTTCGGACTTCACCCTTAACTGTAGTTGTGATGTGTCAGATCTAAACCCTGTAAGTGCCATGTTCTTGCTAAAAACATTTCAAAATGCAGAGACTTGTGAATCCACAAGATGAAACAAGAGAGTCCAGAAGGGCTATTCCTGCTGCTTGGGAAGAGAGCAATACTTTTTCTCTGCAGCTGTAGATACCCTTCAATACCAATAAACCATGGTTATTTACACTATGGGAATGTTCCTGACCTCTGCAGGCAGTTTAAACTTTTAGGTTTATCCTTTCTTTTTTTTCCCATGCAGTGTTTTTACAGTCATAATTTTTCCTAAGTGAGCTTCTTGGAGAAAAACATAAAACTTTAATGTGTGTTATGGGGATGAGGTGAAGTACATGTCAGCAGTCTTTTGGAAATAATTGACCTTACTGTGGTTTGCAAGTGAAAATCCATGCAACTGTCCTTTTTACTGAGATATGTTTCATTAATGGTGATATTGTAAACCATTGTATCATAAAGTATTTGCTAGACACCATTTTTAAAGAAGAATTCTCTGGTGTATCCATTTATCTAAGTCCTCTTGTTACACACTGGTTAGAAGCATCATCTTTCCTAGCACCCAAGCCAACCTGTTCATCTAAGCTGAATGCAATACTGTAATGAGTGAGAACCAGGCTTCCGAGACTCCTGAACCTCTTCCGAGCTCTCGGAAGATGACATGGTTGGATCTCACTGCAGATGTTACACCTCAGTAATTAAACAGGTATCTATTTTTTGCAAAGTGAATTTATAAAAATCATGTTCATAAATTACAGTACATATTTTATAAGCTCTAAAGCTCACTGGCCAGTCCTGAGATTTTGTTATCCCATTGGACCAAACCTCCTTCTTCTGGGGCATGTGTTTCAATCCCATTCATGTTGCTTACTGCTTTTTTGCCTTGTTCAGCATCTTGAGCCAGCCACTCTGGGCCACCAAAGGGTGAACTTGGCTTCTCTACAACCCAGATACTGAAACATAGCATGTAACTTACCAACAGCAGCATCTGAGTGTTTGGCTGACTTTTTTTTCTGGCTTATGCTGGCTGTTGTGGTGGCTAGAATAAGTGTGAAACAAGAAAAGGAATAATCTGGTGGTCTATCTTTGCAAGTTTTTCTTATTCATTCACATTTAATTGTCTTATATTAATCTCCTGCTAACTGTCTGAATAAAGACCCTGAGAAAATGTCCTTTGACACCTTGGTGTGATACGAAACCCCCAACATCATGCTTCTTCATGTGGTCCCTCTGCATGTTCACTGTGTTTGCTCCTGCTAGCCTTCCTCCTGCACTTATGTTTCCTTTCTCTTATACAATCATAATTAAATGATTTTGAGGTTAGTATGCATGTTCATAAGATATTGCTCTGCAATAAGAGGCCTCGTGATTATTTCAGCTCAGGATCTAATTTTAGACTCAGACCATCACCATACAGTTCTTATCTCTTATTTCATATTCATAATTTGATTTAAAAACCAAGATGATTATTGTTAAAATAGAAAGATTTTTGTCCTTTTTCTTCTTTTTCTCTTTCAGTCAGAATATTAATATGGCATGGATTTCCATTTTTAATGAATCCCTCAAGAAATCAGAAGCACCTATTTACTGCATGGCCTCTTCAAAGGAAGCACAGGAAGCAGGTTTGAAAAGTTTTAATACTTACTCTTTGTATCCTAAATTAATTTCTACTCTATGCTCTCCTCCAGACATAAAACTTCATGTTTATGTCTCTAATGTCTAAATGCTGACAAGTTTGATATTTTGTCTTTTGCTCAGCTCTCTTGAGTTAATACTGTCTTACTAGTGAGTGTAATAAATAGATGTAAACAATGCTCCTGGTGAAATCTTACAATGACAAATGGCAACATTCTTGTGTAAAAAAATTTGGATGGAGTAAAGCAGCAGATTATGCTGAAAATAGATGGAGGATTTTTTCCCCCATACTTGTTGATAACTTTCTGATGAGAACACACAAAAAAAGAATGTAAATAGGCTGAGTGTCCTTGCTTTGCAAAATCAACTCTCTGTAGGGTAAGATCTGTGACACCTATCTCAGAGACAGGCGCTTACAATGCTGTTCATTAATTTTATCACTAACATAAACTTTTAATATGCATATGATCAGTATATGGGACTTTTAGGGCAGCTTAAAATGACTGTAACCTGTAATTACTACTCCTGTACTTGATTATAATAATCTGATTGCAATTATTCAGTGATTTTAATACAAGCCCCAAGCTATATAACAGTAATTCAAGTGCAGTGATTGGGAACATGTTTCTGTTTGGCTGCGAAATGATGTTTTAATTCGCACTGATTCAGGGATCTGGCTATAGTTCTATTCATGTAATTAAGGCACATTTATGCAGTCAAGTACAATAACTTTAGTTTGAAGTGAATTTAATTGGTACAAAGATGCTATATAAAGTCAAAATGGATCATAAGCATAAATTCCTTAGATAGAAATAATAAAGCAAAGATAGCAATGCTTGGCTGGTTTGACCCTTACAATGAGATGGCCAATTTTTAGATAAAAATGAAAAGGCATATGGTAAGATGGGAGAACATGTTTACAGTACAATAAGATGCAGTTTAGCTAGGATCCAAAGTTATTACTAGAAGTTTTGTAATTTCTGTGGGCTTGTCTTAATCCTGAGTTTAAGCCCATGAACAGAACAAAGACATTTAACATACTCCGGGAAATGCTTTACTCTGAAGAAAATTTTGAGTGACCCTAAGTTTCTAAATGAGCATAAACTCTGCAGGCTATCTCCTTTGTTTTCTCTTACATCTTCATTTCAAAATCAGACATGGCAAAAAAGAGTTTAACAAAACAAAATCAAGGCCTCTAAAATGTGTATTTTGAAGACTTACATCAAGACTTTTTTCAAACAATGGAAATGTCTTTGCCAGCAGAAGGTTTCACTACCTTTTAAAACCCCCTTATTAGGCGACTAATAAAATATTGCAAAAAAGCAATTACTTCATGAGTAGATATATTAATTTTACTTTTAGATATAAATGAAAATTAGTTTTTTCTTCAACAAAACCATATTTATTTAATAAATCAGTGCTTCTTAAACACAATAAGATTTTTGTTCAGACCAAAAAGGAAAGCAAATAACTTAATTACAATATGTCTTTTATTAGATCTTTTAATTTACTTGAACTGAAAAACTGATGCCCCACAAAAGAAAAACAAAAAAACAAATGCATCAATGAGAATCGGTGGATGTATGGAGATAATACACTTTTTACACAGTAACTTCCTAGGTTTTCTGTATTTGTAACTGAATGGAGGAATGAAGATGTTTCAAGAGAAAACTCCTCAAAAACAAAACAATCAACCAAAAATCTGGAAACAATTTAGAAAATTGCACTAATAACAAATCAACAAGAAGGGCTTATGTCAAACTGCTTATTTGGGGAAAAATATTTTTGCACCACTACTATTATCTTTGCTCCTTAGATGTATTCTTTTCTTTTATTGACATTGATAATAAATGCATAATTTAATGATTGCATGTGAATTAAGTGTTGCTAATAAACCAATAAATCACTTTGATAATGATTTTGTTTAAACTGAATTTTTTAGTCTGAGACATTTGACCACAAAAAAGAAAAATTAAAATGTAATTTAGATAGTTATTTCTGAATGTCATCAAGTTTTTACACCACATATTATGTACTTCCTAATCCACAATACTGCCCTTAAACTGTTTTACGCTATGTTCCAAGAGAAAACTCTGAATACCAGTGTCCTGGCTTGTAAAATAAGCATGTATTCTATTTTGCCATCTGTTGGGGGTTAGGCAGTTTTTTCTTATCTCTTTCAGGAACAATGACACTGCCCGGAAGACAATGTCCTGCTAATGGGCTATATAATGTCCTGGCTTGTAAAATAAGCATGTATTCTTTTTTGCCATCTGTTGGGGGTTAGGCAGTTTTTCTTATCTCTTTCAAGAACAATGACACTGCCAGGAAGATAATCTCCTGCTAATGGGCTATTGAATTACTCACTGTGGCTGGTAAGATTAGTTACATCATCCCATTGGGAGATGCTCCACCCAGAGGGAGGAGCCAAGCATCCCTGCCACCATAAAACAAGCACTTCTGAGACCACAGACAGCCTTCTTCGCTGGATTTCCGAGAGGAATCAGGAACCGAGGCCCAGCTGCTCCTTCGCCGCATTTTCGGAAGGGATCTACACCCTTCTGCAGATCGCCGCTCCAGGAGGAGCAGCCACCATTTGGCTGGACTGCTATCAGCACCCTGACTTCTCAGGGTGCCAGGTCTTTTCTCACTCTGCCAGTGGTTGTTTTGCTTGTGTTAAATTACATTGTTATTTAGTTTTTTTTTCTTCCAGTAAAGAACTGTTATTCCCGTTTCCCATATCTTTGCCTGAGAGCCTTTTTTTTTTAATTCTGAAGTTGTGATAATTCGGAGGGAGGGAGGGGGTTTACCTTCTCCATTTCACAGGAGGCTTTTGCCTTCCTTCACAGGCTCCTGTGTTTTCAAACCAAGACAACCAGTGAAAGATGTGGTTTCACAATGGACCTTGTATGGAAGAAAACTAAATACATATTTTTAATTTTGATTTTTAAAAAGTCTTATTGTTCTGATTTTTACTGAAGGCAGAAAAAATGTCTAATTCCACACCAAACCAATCAATCAGTTTTGGCCTTCTAATTGCTAATACTGCAAGATAAAAATCCTAGAAGTTCCAGAGAGAATTCATTAACAGTGAGCAGACACTAAAATATGTTTAACTGTACTCATAGTTGTAATGGCCACTCTTACCATTGCACAACAACTTTAAAAATCAAGTGTTACCAGCACATGCTGTGTTTTCTTGTGCTCCTTGCTCAGAAGCCAAACAAATCATGTCTAAAAACCAAGTTGTACCTACATACTAATACTACTTAATACCACTTTTAATATTGTTTTTAATTTGTCACAATAATTTGGCAATGAAAATTATCATGCCACTGTGATAAAAGAAAATCTTTGGAACTTCACAGAGTTAAAGAATGAATAAAATTGTGTCTATATTTGCTTCATCAATTCAATGTTTCAAAAAATTAATAAAATCTAGCGAATTGCTTAATATTTTCAAATAGTCCACAAATAAAATAGGCTTCAATAATAAAGTTGGAAAAGTTTATGAGAAGAAAATCTGGTATTGTTTAATTTTTGTGCTCTTTTCCTGAAGTTTTTGAAACCTCAAGATTTTGAATTTTAATTTTATTTTAATATTTATTAAGAGCTGCTGAGTTCTCTTTCCTCTGTGGTTTTGCTCAGTGTTTTTTTTTTCTTATAACACTGATTCTATAGAGCAGACTTGAAAATAAGCACAGGAATGTAACATGGTTGCAGTACTAAGGGATGGCTATATCACTGCTTGAGGCCCCCCCACAAGGCACGTGTCAGGCTTGCACCCTGACAACTCATGCATTAAAAAATCTTTGCTACCCTTTGTCATGTGGTTATGGCAGAGAGACTGAAGTTTCTCTTCATGGTGAGTGACATCTTCTTCTATGAACTTTAACGTGCCTTTCATTCATGCCGAACACCACTAGATTTAAAAAATACTATCCCTGGCTCTAAACATGTAAAATCAGCACTTAATTAGAGTCATAGCAAGTATTTTTATCAATATATGCTCATTCATTTGTAAAAATGACCCTCTTTAAAAATTTTGGCATCCAAAAAAAAGTAAAACATTTCATATTTACATTATGAACGTTTACAGTAAAAAAACAAATGTGGACCAAATCCCACCAATCAATGACAAACTGAACATACTTGCATTTGTGAAACTTCCAGAGGTCTGTGGAGCAACCCCTCCTCCTCCAGTGTGTAGCCTGGTTCAGGGGTGGTAATTGTTAGAGTGTGTCCCTCAAGGTCTAGCAAACAGTTGGCCTTGGCTGGCCATGCAGCAGGCTTTAGCTTCAGACCCTAGGAAGGAAGGCAGACACTGGGAGGGAGAACAGCTTGTTTAGACAGGGCAAGGAAACCTAACAACAGTGCCCCATGAGAGTTAATATGTTGGCAAAACCATCCCTACAAGGTTATGTTTCTAGAACGTTCCCCAATTCTCCCCTCCTGATTGGTTATTATTTGCTGCATTGTTTTACATGTTCCTAATCCTAGTTTATAACTGGATCCCTGCCTTCAGATCTGCCCTTAAATCCTCCATGTATATATTGTTGTATTGCCCCTGTTCCTGCCTTTTGTGGTTAGCCCCATACTGTGGTCGGCGTCCCTCTGTTATTTTCTCCTTACTAAAGTTCATCTGTTTCGGGTAACCCAGTCATGCCAGTCCTTCTACTTAGCCGCTGCTCCTGGCTGACACCATCCTGGGGTCGCAGAAGCCAAAGCCACGACAAGTGATGCCAGAAAAGGCAGCATAGTGAGGCAGACCCTCATAGCGAATGACCTGTCAGGATTGTGTCAGTGGGAGATACCAATTGGTAGGCAGTCTCCTTTTTGCTGTGAAGTTTTTCATGGAGCCTGGCATGACAGTGATTCAGCAGTGGGTGTCTGAAGAAGCAGCAACCCACAGAGAGTACATTGTAAATAGGAGAGTGAAAAGGGAGACATTCCACTCATCGACCTAATTACCCAGGGGGGCATATTCCACCTAATTCAACTTCCCCAGGATGGGTTCCAGAATGTCATCTGTAGAGAAGGAGCTTTATAGATATTTAAGTTTATCCTGACAGCCCATGGGAAGGAGATCGAGAAGTAGGAACTTAAAGACATCACCAAGTGGGTCTCCCAGAACTTTCCCGACACTACAGCCTCTAATATCACCAAGGCTGATTTTTGGGACTCAGTGGGGGGTGAAGCTTAATGAATGAACAGCTAAGAGGGACTCCCTAGCACCCCACATGCTTTCCATCTTTCACATAATCCTTGAGACTTTTGAAACTAACCAAAAGTGGCGCGAACCTTGTTCAACCGATCCTACCCAACTGAGGACTGTGTCCCCTTCCACTAACCCTGGGAGCAGGACATGAGATTGGAGCCTGTCACAGACACAGGTGCCCATGCAGACTGCCACTTCTGCCATTTTGTTGTCTCCTCCTTCTCACCCTTCGGACTACCCCAGAGTGGGATACAGGGCTGATATTGCTAGTGTGCTTGGAGGAAGCATTGATTCACTCTGTTACTCCACCGCCCCCTGTCCACCTCCAACTCCTTTACTTGGGGCCCAAGGTAGCAATGGCCACACTATCTTCTATCCCTCCCAATCCATCCTATCTTTTTCTGAGCCGTCTCCTCAATTCTCCTTTGCTGACCATCCCACTAACCATCATCCCAACAGCAAATGCATTCTTAAACACCACCCTGCCATACAATCCAACAACTGCCATTTTGAATCACCTACTAACCACCATTATGTCATGACATCCACCTCAGTCGACATTCTGTCATTAAGCTCTGCCTCTAGGTCCCTTCTGCCTTTGGCCACACCTCTTCCACGGAAACCAGAACCCTGCCCACCTGAGTTCCTGAAGTGCCTACCTTCAATATGGCAGCTGCCTGCACTACGGCCTATCCAGAAGCCTGCATCAGAAAGCAACTCCCTAGCCCAAAACAACTGGCAGGCCAAAATACCAAGAAAGAAAAGTTCAACAATGATGATAAGTGGCATAAAAGATCCAGACATCAGTGCCCCAGGAAAGAGCCACCGACAGTAAACTTTAGCTCTGCCTATACAGTGCAGCTCTATCAAGTAACTGTTACTACTCTGACAACATCAACCACCATCTCTAGCACTGTTCTAGGGGAAGGCTTCGTCACCAGTCTAGAAGTTCCACCGACAACAAGAAGACAGTACAAATTTAGCAAGAACCAGAAAAGAGAAGAAAAGGGCTACTGAAACTACACGAGCCACCGTGCTGACCACCACATCAACACCATAGCAGCTGCCACCAAAGCATTTTCCATCAGAGCTGCTACAAGTACAGCTGCAAAGCTCCTGTGCACAACTGCACCATTTCAGCTCCTGTTATTCATTTCAAAAACCAACCTCATCATAAAAAAATGACACCTCATTCTCATTAGAGTTTTTCTAAGTTTACTTATCATTTTTATACAACCAAAATTGCTGCTATTCTATTATTAGTTTTCCAGTAATACTTTAAGCTGTTTAATTAGTATATGTCCTGCTTAAAATCTTAATTTTAATTCTTTTTCAAGAATAGCACTGTATTTTTACCCTTACATATACATTCACACTTATACACCCTTTTGAGAGCCATTTGTCATTTTTCCAGTACACATAGCAGATAGGTACAAGTGTTACAGACAGATGCAAGTATTATTTGGCAGTTTCTAAATAAGCCTTTCAAGTCTTTCAGGAAAATTCCCTAGAAAGAACCCCTGAGTGGAAAAACCAAAAACATCTTAAAAAGACTTGCCTACTGTCAAATTTTGTAGCTCTGTCTTGCAGATCACTGTTCAAATTAGAAGCTGGTTGGGTAGACTATTAAAAAAATTAGAACTTACCTGGTTACGTGATGTTGTTAGTTGGGATGGAACACTTTATTCTTGTTATGATTGTTTGTTCTTGGTGTAATTGTTAGTTCTTGTTGTAAAAGTTACAATGTTGATGTATTTACTATATTTAGTAAGCCATTCAGAAAGAATTTTTTGTTACTAAATGTGTCTATTTAAATGTACTTTCATTTATTTTTGTTTATTTATATATTTATATTTTTAATTTCTTTTTACTTGAATAAAAGGGGGAGTAAAGATAATATACCATCATGCAAGAAGATTGGTGAGAGTCTTAAGAGTTACGAGAGTCACGTATGTTGAAATTTTTGAATTACGTTAAAATATTTTGAAAAATTCCCCCCATCAGGCAATTTTCCATCACAACCTTTTCTCATTGCCTGGGGGAAGAGTTAGGTAGGTTGTGTCTCCACAGGTAGAGGACCATGACAGGGGGCATGGAGACTGTAAGGCTTACAGGACATGCAGCAATATGAGACTAATATGAGACAAAGCCATCAAAACCTTTGCAAGTCTCCATCTAGCTGTGACATCAGAAATGACTCCATGCAACACCCAAAAAACCCTTACTCATTATTAAGTTACCATCAAAATGAAGAACAGAAGAGAATGACTTAAATAGACTATTTGATTGTTTATTAATAATCGTCTTGAAAATGAGGAGAAGTTTTTTCACTGATAGAGCAATCATTAATTTTCATTGCAATAGTAGTTGTGTTACTGTTCTTAAGTTTTATTTGTTCCTGTCACACTGGTAATTATTTTTGTATTTCTGCCTTAATAGCATGTTTTAAAAAATGTTTAATAAATGTGTTGTTTTATTAAACAACAAAAGGGAAGATGTCAGAATGGATCCCCCAGAAACTTGCAACAAGTTAGCCTTGGCTGACCATGCAGCAGGCTTTAGCTTCAGACCCTAGGAAGGCAGACACTGGGGAGGGAGAACAGCTTGTTTAGACAGGGCAAGGAAACCTAAAAAACATTGAAGGATTAAACTCATGAGTTTAAATTGTGCCAAGGTAGAGTCAAGGAAAATGTAAATGGTGAGCTGTAATATTCCTTTAATTCATTTACAAAAAGATAATATGAAATATTGCATCTGTCTGAATGAGGAAGATGTTTTAAATACATAAATACATTCTACAAAACATAGGACATTTAAAAAAAACTGGTAAACTTATAAGGTTAAATACCATAAAAGTTACAAACATGCCATAAAATATTAAACAAGGGGAACTGTGATCCATCTTAACTATAGTTATTTAATAGTGAATACAGATTTTACTTCCCTGTGGAAATTTCACAGAATCATTTAGGTTGGAAAAGATCTTGACCATCATCAAGTCCAACCTATGACCTAGCACCGTCCTGTCAACTAGACCATGGCACTAAGTACAACACCCAGTCTTTTCTTTAACATCTCCAGGGATGGTGACTCCAGGGGGACTCCACCACCTCCCTGGGCAGCCCATTCCAATGTCCCATCACTTTCTGCAAAGAAATTCTTCCCAATGTCCAGCCTTAAACTTCTATGCTGCAGCTTAAGACTGTGTCCTCTTGTCCTGTCAGTGGTTGCCCAGGAGAAGAGACTGACTGCCATCTGCTACACCCTCCTTTCAGACGGTTGTAGGGAGTGACAACTGGTGGTACAACCTGAGCTTCCTTTTCTCCAAGCTAAAGAACCCCAGCTTCCTTAGCTGCTCCTCATAGGAATTGTGCTCCAGACTCTTCACCAGCTCTGCTACCCTTCCCAGGACACACTCCAGCACCTCAGCATCCTTCCTAAACTGAGGGGCCCAGAAATGGGCACAGCACTTAAGGCACAGTCACCCCAGTGCTGAGAACAGGGGACGATCGAGTTCCCTGGTCCTGATGGTCACACTATTCCTGATACAGGCTGGGGTGCCATTGGCTTTCTTGACCACCTGGGCACTGCTGGCTCTTACTCAGGCTCAGAAGGAGGAAAAAGAGATGATGTTACCACGTATGAGAAGAGTCTCACTTCACAAATAAGTGCACTTCACTTAGGGTCTCTGTGGTAGTTCATGTACAGGTTGGAAAATGTACAAGGAAGAACAAAGACGCTTCAGAGTTGAGTCTGATGCTTCAAAATACTTTTCAAGTGATGCTGAGCAAGTCACTTAAACCACTGCTTCCAAGGTGGCTTTTAGTTGTGAATACACCAATGTCATAGCAGAAATGGAAATTTGGATTTTGTGTTCAAAATCTAGGGATCTGCATTTCATGTCAGAAATTAACCAAAAGCTGGACTACAAACCAACTGGTATACATGACAATTTCATAGTACTATAGAATAAGCAGAGTTGGATCTGTCGTGATCATCGAGTCTGACTCCTTGTCCTGCATAGGACACCCCAAGAATTACAGCCTGGACCTGAAAGCATTGTCCAAACACTTCTTGAATTCAGACAGGATTGTTGCTGTGACTCCCCACTTCCATGGCAATCATGTTCCAATGCTCAGCCACCCTCTGGATGAAAACCTTTCACCTGATATCAAACCTAAACCTCCCCTGACTGAGCTTCAGACAATTGAGTCCTGTCACTGGTCACAAGTGAGTCTTGTCACTGATCTCACAGATCAGCGGAGATCAGTACCTGCCCTCTGTTTCCCCTCATGATTGTGTTGAAGACCACAATAAACTCTCCCCTCAGTCTCCTCTTCTCTGGGATGAACAGACCAAGTGACCTTAGCTGGCTTCCCCTCCAGAGCTTTCACCATCTTTGTAGTAGTGCTCCTTTAGGCTCTGTAATAGCATAATGTCTGTTATATTTCAAGGTGAGGCTGCCCCAGTGCAGATCACAGCGAGACAATCCCCTCCCTTGCCTGGTTGGCAATGTTGGCCCTGATGCCTCTCAGGACACACTTGGACCTCCTGGCTGCCAGGGCACTGCTGACTCCTGTTCAACTTGCCACTGACCAGGACCCCCAGTCCCTTTCCATGGCGCTGCTTTCCAGCATCTCATTCCCCGTCTGCCAATCCATCCAGGGTTGCTGTACCCAAGGTGCAGAACTGGCACTTTCCCTTGTTGAATAAACTTCATGTGGTTGGTGATTGCCCATTCTTCTAATTTCCTGAGGTCTTTCTGCAGGGTCTCCCTGCCTTTGATGGAGCCAACAGCTCCTCCCATTTTATGGTCATCAGCAAACTTATGGAGTATTCTTTCAAGTCCTTTGTCCAAATTGTTAATGATGATGCTGAAGAGAACTGGGCTGAGAATGGAGCCCTGTGGAGCCCCACTGGTGACAGGTCACCAGTCTGATGTCACCTCATTTGGTATAACTCTTTGTGTCCAACTCATGAGCCAGTTGCTCACCCATTACATAACATGATTATTGAGATGTATGCCAGATATTTTGTCCAGAAGGATAATAGGAGAGACAATATCAGAAGTTTTGCTGAAGTTCAGAAGGATTGTATTTACTAGCTTTCCTAAATCAGCTAGGTGAGTTACATTGCAGTAAAGGGAAATCAGGTTTGATAAGCAGGACTTTCCTCTCATTAAGCTCTGCTGGCTGTGACCAATGACTGCATTGTCCTTCAGGTGTTTTTCAATACCTCCCTGAATAATCTTCTCCATAACTTTATCAGGCACTGAAGTGAGACTGATAGGCCTGTAGTTTTCAGGGTCCTCCTGCTTGCCATTCTTGAAAACTGGGACCAAGTTAGCCAGCTTCCAGTCAGCTGGGATGTCTCCAGATACCCAAGACCTCAAAAATACAGGGAGGTTTTGCAATGACATCAACTAGCTCCGAGGATTCTTGGATGTACCAAACAGGCTCCATAGATTTCAGGGTGGCCTGCTTAGAATGAGATAAACAAACTCCAACAGTAATGTTAGAGTTGTTGCAAAACTACCATAGCAAATGGAGAGAGGTGTCATTCTGCTTTGGTGTTGAATAATGCCGCAACATTCTGACACATCAATCTGGAAGTTTAACAGCTGGAGACCGAGGTGAAGGTGTGCTAGGCTAGATAAAGTAACCTGATAAAGGAACAAACAGGTGGCACTACTAATAACTTATCTAAAGCTGCCGAGCTGACACAACTGGTGTAGAAGCATATGACTGACAGAATAATTTTAAACTATAATGACCTAATTTTATTTTTTAATGGAAGAATCTTCTAACATATGACTGCTTGGAGTATATGTGGAGATTCCTCCCTTGGGTGGGGATGATGCTCAAGGTTACTTCTTGGAGGCTGAGCAAAACACACTTGCCCATGGTTGGTGGTATAGGTAACATCAATCTCTATTTAATAATTGGGTTTACTGGATTTAATTGGTTTAAAACACTTGCTTCAATATTGCTTATATAATGCATTGTACTGTTGTAGTAGTTATAGCTCCTATACTGTATGGTAAATAATTCTGATTGAATCTATTTGTCTAACCATTGTCATAATAAATAATTTATAGAAATATATCTGGTTTGCTGTCCTTCCATCATATGGGAGAAAGTTGTCTAAAGGCTCAATTAAACCTCTTTAACCCTTTACACGTAAACCATTTGTCACATTCCACTGTGGGGACCTGTGAGGAGTTCTTTTAAAAGAACTCTAGGATGAAATTAAGTCAGACAAGATAGTATTTTATCTGAGAACCATTTTTTGGTAACAAAGATGGACTTGCCATACTTAAAGAAGATTAGAAAAGAAGGAAGGAAAATAAAAAAGGAAAGGGGAGAGAGAGGGAGGGAGAGAGAGAGAGTGTGAGGGAGAGAGAGAGAATGTGAGGGAGAGAGAGAGAATGTGAGGGAGAGAGAGAGAATGTGAGAGAGAGAGAGAGAGAGAGAGAGAGAGAGAGAGAGAGAGAGAGGTGAAGCAGGTGGGGCGTCGGTCAGGAACACGGGGAGGCAGGACAGGCGATGGGAGGCTTGGAGTCAGCCAGTGTCCAGCCAAGCACCCCGCCAGAGAAAGGACAAGTGAGAGCAAAAGCAGGCTAGAGCAAGGCCAAGAAGCTGACCAAAAGCCCAAAAAGACAACACCCAAAAAGCACAGGCCAAAAGAGCCCCAGAGCTTGTGACTCAGTTATTTTTATACCCCTTGTCTCCTCCCAGGGTTTGCTGCCTATTGACAGGAGACCATTGGGCCAGACCTTTTTCCATCTGATTGGAGAGCCCTTCTGGAGTGTGCAGTGTCCCTGGCTGCCTATTCCATGTGAACTATGAAATGGTTGCCAGGCAAAGTGACCCTTGAGACAAGGCTTTCTCCCATCTTCTCCTAGTTGCCTCCTGCAAGTGGCACATGTACAACCCCTCCCTCATGTAGTTCTGACAACCAGTGTTAAGACAGAAATAAATGGGCTTCTCACACCATTGACAAAGTCTGGGTCTAAGTTTGGATCCAACTGCGCCTTCTCGATTCAAAAACTTCTGAATTCCCAGAAAGAATTCAGAAAGCATGGGGTTCCTTTCTGCACATTGTGACTCAGTGGTTGGGCTTCTTTAATGAACTTTATCTGAAGCTTCTACTCTGCTATGACACTGGGTCACTGAGATGACCTTAGAAGAAACAAATAATGAGATCCTGTTTTTCCTTCATAGGCTCCACAGTTACAGATGCAGTTTTCCAAGCATTTAGCTATACTTTTACCAACTGTTACCTGAGCATGTGCTGCCTCACCTTTTCAGATGCAAAATGTCTTGATATTCTGCTGGAGAATTTTCTTAATAGAAACAGGATATGTCTCTCTGATTTCAGGATTGTTCTTAAACATGCTTTAAGTTATTTTCTCAAATAATGAAGACTGTATCTTCCTAATTAAATGTTTGATAAACTGCTACATTTTTTCATGTTTGGTCTTAGAAAATGCTAAATACTTTAACTGAAACTTTTGAAAGTATTTAGCATGAGTCCTGAACCATGCAATTTTCCACTTTGATGGTTTAGGTTGGGCAAGCTACTGGTTCCTGCCCCAGCTGTACATGGATCTTATGATAGTAATAGCATTTTGTCCTTTTTGGGGGCAATGGCAAGGGAAGGCATCAGTTCTTGTCCTTTGCAGAACCACGGGAAGGTCTGAGGGCAGAAGAGGTTTCCTCCTCACTGCTTTGCTTGAATGAGTTAGCAAGACAAATGTACTCTAGGTTATCCCATTTGCCTGAGCTCCTACCAAAGGTCTGCTACAACATCAGCAAATGCTTGGCTTTAAAAGATAGACTGAAATGACACAAAAAAAATACTTCAAGATGTTTTGCTGATACCTCAAATTCCCTTACTGGGGATTAAAATGTAGCAAGTTAATTCATTAGAAGTCAAGTGCACTGGCCATTACTGTGGAAGAAAAAGAGTCATTTTATCTTGCAGCTGTAGGTCACACAGATAAATTTTTCCTTTTTAATGTAGTACTTAAAATCTCCTGTCTTTGATGAGATGTAATAAATGTCAGGGTTTTTTTTCAACTTTCCTCTCTGTATTATTATACTTCTGAATTTGTTAAAAAAAAAAGGGAAGAAAAGAAAGAAAATAACAAGAGTACCTCAGGAAGCAAATTTTTATTTTTGGAATTAAACAAGGAAGAGATGCTCATAGATATGTATAACCACTAGAGATAAGAAGATAATTAAAAAGTCAATACACGTCAAACTCTAAACACTATAAATGAGTTATAAACACTATATATGAGACAGCTGCAGTTTATTACAGCATAAATGGCATTAAAGTACGAGACAAATCTGTGCTAAATCTCAAAGTATATTATACACTGTCCTTGTGTATAACTTTTGTCCTAAAATTAATGAAAAACTGAACAAACTTTGAAGGCTTTAACTTCAGTCCTGATTTTTTTCATTGAAATACGGAATAGTTCAGAGTCAAGCACTATCTGAAGTGATTTACTTTGGTTTTATGAAAGGCATTATGGAAATGTCACTCTATTGTATCTTACTGTATATTAAGAATTAACTACTGTGATACAGCCACAAGAGATGAATATATGTACTATGGTCAACCCCATCAATTACTACTCACCAGCAATTAATGTGAAATACTCTTTATATAAGAGATTTGAAGACAAAGGAGTAAACACATTATTTAAAAAGGGGTTGCATTTAATCCTAGATTTTTTTTCAGTCTAAGATAATGATATACTACAATATTTTCTTTTTAATAATAACAGCCTTTCAATTAAATGATGCAATCAGTATGCCACAAGTCATGTCTTTCTTTGGTACGAGGAATTAGAAGGCCCAACATTCAATTGACCTGTTTCCAAATAATCTACAGGAAAAAAAAAATGAAGATTAAGTCCTCTAACAAGAGCAGTTTTCACAGTGTTGCATATAAAAAAAAGGATTCCGTAAAAAGATGAGAGGCCAAGCTGTATTGTGCTGGCTCACTTAAATCTTATTTCCAATTCACTGAATGTGTTATTTGACTTGGCAAGTGAGTTGGTATGTGTATTAGATCAGCAGGGAGCCTAATCAAGGAGATGCTAAGTTTGCTGCAGCCCTCTGTGCAGCATTAGCTTCAACTAGTGACCTTAAGCAAAGTGGGTGGTTGAACCCGTAAGAGAATAGCGTTAACTTTTTACTTGAAGTTCAGCTTTATTTGAAGTCTCCCTTTGTGCGTTATTAAAAAAAATGCAAAAAGCATTCAACAGAACTGAATATAGTCTGCTCAGCACCATGTTCACATGCAAAGCTTTATAGAAGCATGCCTCCATTAATGCTGACACATGCAAAAGAAATAAAAATCATTAACTCAGTTAAGGCACTTGATTTTGCAGCTGTAGAACAATTCACTTTGTAACATAGTAACTTGAAGTTGAGGGGTTTTGAGTTTTTGTTTTTTTTTTAAATCCTGATAAGCTGTTGTTAATTACCACAGAAATTATTTTCAAATATGAAGCACATTTCAAAACAAAAATCCTACAAAACTGGTATGCAGCACTATTTTTATACCCTCATTTTGCTAGCCATTTGAGGTGTACAAGTTTTAAAAAATTTTTTTGCATTTACAGATCCAGAGAGATTAGTGTAGCCTGCCCTTTCCAGTTTTTCTGTACTAAATTATATTCAGTCCATACGTCTTGAAAAAACTCAACGTTACAAGTAAGGATTTCTAACAGTGAGTTTTTAAATTTTTTAAGACAAATTTATTTTTGTCTTAAAAATACTCGATAAAAATTTCTGGTTTTGCATATTGTAAGATAAGGTTTTTTTACTATGTATGTTTTTCATTACCTGTGTTTCCAGTAAAATTAAAATTTATATAAACACCCTTCAAAATAATATTTCAATAATTCTTTTACCAGGTGTAGCTTTTCTCTGCAATGCTCTTTTAGGTTGAAGATGTAGCTCAGAGAAATTACCAAAGTACATTCTATAAATAATGTTAATTAACTGCTCTTATAAATTTTCAGTTTTCATTGTTTTCCCAATCTTATATTTACTAGGTTTTTAAGCTAAGTAGCAGAATTAGTTTTCTATTTCTCTACCAAGGGCCTTCCTGTATCTCTACTTAATTATCCTCTATTCCCCAGTACTTCTATATATGTTCTCATATGAACTTTAGAAAAAAATGGTTGTCTTTGTTCCAATAAATGAATCAAGAGAACTTCATAAGTCCCCCCTCTCCAACTTCTTGTGTACAGCTCTGTCTGTGTTGTGTATCAGGGCTGCATTTCACATTTCATTTTAGCTGTTCCCTCTGCATGTCCTGTTTTTTTCTCCCTCCCAGTCAGAGATATGACATAAAGGACAGTAGGACCACATTCAGCTCTTTGTTCTGTTATTAAATTGCACACTTTTTAGAGTCTAGTATTCCTCCATAACCACAACAAAGAAAACTGGATTTTCTGGGGAAGACTATTATGTAAGGTCTCCTACTCAACAATAAATAGCAGATGAAGTAGACAGATGTAAAATGTAATCTATTTTTCTAACACGGCATAACTTCTTTCATTGTGTAATGAACAATCAGGAAAAAAAATCCATTTTCCTCCCATAAATGAAGGAATAGCTTATCAGAAACAGTTACTAATAAATACTATACTTCAAACAAACTATTTTTATTAAAAGGTCTGAGAAAATTTCACAAACTTCCACTTGCCTCAGGTACTGTATAAACACTGTAAATGTTTATTCATTACAATTTCCAGCCTTGGTCTTTTTGGGCCAGATCATCTGGGTTAACATGGTAATGAACTCATCCCCTTGTCCCCAGCCTGTATGCAACAAGGGGTTCCTGCTATAGCCCACTG
Source organism: Passer montanus (assembly GCF_014805655.1). Lineage (NCBI taxonomy): Eukaryota > Metazoa > Chordata > Aves > Passeriformes > Passeridae > Passer > Passer montanus. The sequence goes on from NW_024374479.1 coordinate 1,278,779, forward strand.
TTAATACAGTACATGTCTTAGTCCTCCATTGACTGCAGGGGGGACAGTCTGCTTCATCATGGTCCTCACCATGGGCTGCAAGAGAAGCTTGGCTTCCTCTGCTCTGTGATGGAGTCCCTCCCCTGGGAGGCAGCCCTGATTAAACTTCTCCTACATGGACCCTTCACATGGGCTCTTCACAAACTGCTCCAGTGTGGGTCCCCCATGAGGTCACAAGTCCTGCCAGCAAACGTGCTCTAGGAGGGGCATCTCACATGTCACATCCTTCTCCTAGCATTCACCTGCTTTGGCATGGGGTCCTCCACGGGCTGCAGATGCATCTCTGCTTCATAATGGTCTCATCACACTTCGCAGCCCCTTCAACTCAAGTTCAGACAGAAGCTTCAACCTGTCCAGTGCAGCAGCACAGAAAACAGTGGCAGTATCTTGGCCATCTTCCACCTCAGGAGCATCACCATGGCTGTTACCAAAATGGTCTGAGGCACAATAGAGTGAGGTGATCAGCAGTACATCACTACAGTGAGCAATGAAAGTAAAAAGCAGCCACTAATGAGCACTAGATTCTAATATACAGTCAGGGGAGTGGGCCCCATGGCAAGCACTGCTCATTACTAACTAAAAGTAGTAACAGCTATAAATTCAATCTAGCACATCCCAATCAAATCTGTTGTTATCCTGAACCCTTTGTGTAGCCAGTTAGGCATCAAAAGGACTGTTGTGGTTTAATCCCAGCTGTCAGCCAAGCTCCATTAAAGTTCTCTTACTCCTTCGCCAGCGAGATTAGGGAGAGAATTGGAAGAGTAAACGTCTGAAAACTTGGGATTCAAAGTAAAGACTGTTTAATAGGGAAAGCAAAAGCTGCACACACAAAGCAAAACAAGGAATTAATTCACTGCTACTGATGGGAGGGCAGGTCTTCAGTCATCTCCATGATGGCAGGGCCCCATAATGCAGTATGGTTACTTCTGGAGAGACACACCACCAAATGTTACCATTTCCTCTTTCTTCCCTCTACTTAATACATTAAGCATAATGTCATATAGTCTGAATACTGTTCTGGTCACCTGCCACAGCTTGTTACCTCCCATACACACCCAACTTCCTCAGAAGTGTGCAGACAACAGAAACAGCAGAAACAGCAAAGCATTGGCTTTGTGTAAGCCCTCTGCAGCAATAACAAAACCATCACTGTATTATCATCTGTGTTCAGCACAAATTCAAAACATAGCCCATGCCAGCAAGCCACTGTGAAGAAAATTAACTCTGCTCCAACTGAAATCAGTGCAGACAGAAAGTTTGATTTCTTGATAAAAGCAGTGATAAGAAAACAAGTAACTTTAGTCTAATGACTAACAAGTAACTTTAGTCTAATGACTACATGATTAGACTATGTGAACCTCCCTGACTTTGTCTTATACATCAGAAAGAGTATGGAAAATTCACAGTCCTATGACGCCTTAGCAGGAATGTAGCAGTTGTGCCATAGTTAATTACCTGGAAGATGTAATAGGCAAAAAATACAAACAAAAGCCATTGCTAACAGAACAAGGATCTGGGGGTGTACTGAAGGCTCTTCCTGGACGTGGTTTCTTCTATCTCATATTGCTTGTCTTTTTCTAGACCTCTCAGTGCCTTAATTTTTAGGATTGCATATTGCAGGAAGGCAAATGGGGGAAAAAAAGTCTGTTTATATGTAAAACTCTAATTTATGATTAATTCCTACAGATGATTTACAAATCCCCAGAAAGTAAAGTCTGTAAAAAGAGTGCCATCTCAGTCTGACCCACAGCAACACTACAGGATGTCAGTGACATATCAGAGAGTATTGTATAAAGGACAGCCATATGAATAGGGTAAGATGAGGGGTTAAAAGTCACACCGAACTTACTGAAAAGGCCTGCAGGTTCCTCAACCTTTATTCTTTAATTGGGAGGAGAAGAGTTTTTACTAAAGACAAGTCTACAATGTAGGCCGGCAGCCCAACTGGGCAATACCCTTGATTTGTGCAGTTCACAGCAGTTCTCTTCTAATGTCTTCATACAAACCTTTTCCCCCCCAAATATAGTTAAAATTATAGAAGTATAAAGGTATTTTATTAATTTTTTTAATAAAACTTTGACTGCAAAAAATACTTGAAGTTGGTAATCATTTGCAGAGACTCCTTTCCCCTTTCTCACTGCAGGACTGAGGGCAGTAGCACAGCTGGTTGTCAGCTCAGTCCTTGTTACCAACACCAGTTATTGGTTGAAAAAGCCTACTACTCATATCTGGCTACATTTCTTGACATAAGATGTTAGGAAAAAGAAACCATAACCTTGTGATAGTAAATTTGCCTGATTTTTTAATATTTTAACACAAACCTCCAAAGAAGAGGAAATTATTAATTATTTTATATTTGATTCTTATTTAGGGGCAGACTTACGTGATCTTCCTGGCAGGTACTATACTTTGGAGAAAAAAACATGGCAAAGAGAGCAGCGAGAAAATTGAGTGCAGTAACTGAAAAACATCTCTAATTTTGGATTCCTTCACAAGGAGTAAGCTTTATAAAGGCAAAGTAACCTAAATGAAATCAACCAGAAAACACTAGTGCTAGAACTGGATACAAACACTTAAATAGATAAACATCATTGGTCAAAGATGTGTCCTGAAACATATCAGGAATTGCCAAGAGAAACATTATGCAGATATATTTAATCAAGCTAATACTTCAATTACAGGGAAATAATTTTTATATTAGTAAAAACAATATCTATTGTATAATAGATGTTGTTAAGAAGAGAGTATTTATTAAAAAATTATCAGATTAGATACTTCATTAGGTCTTGAAGCTTCATTTCTGATTTGCTGAAAGAAAAGGAAGAAAATTTCACAGAAAAGAAACAATACAAACTGTACCTGAAGAAATTACCTTCCTTTTAGCAGGAAGGTCTCTCTTCCAAAACTGTGAGAAAAATCCCCAGTGGGATTTTTTTCAAATATAGAGAGGTGGCAAGAATTTTTTGTGTAGAGATTAGAATCAGTTAAAGTGGACGTTCATGTCAAAATAAAGCTTTTATCACAGTCTGCCAAACTTGATGCTAAAGCTCACTTAATCTATTAAGAAAAGCAAAATCTCTTCTGTGAAAGTGTGCCATAATCTGTAAATACAGAAGTAAATGCAAGTATTACCAAAGTTACAATGGAAATGTCAGCTGTAATTCAAGCAAAATACTCTGACCTTAAATAGGACTGATTGTCCCTGTATTTAATCTGAGGTGTTAATTTCAGTTTCATGAAGAGAAGTATAAACCTCTGAACATGCAGGATGGGTACAGTCTTTGAGGGCTAGTTTCTCTATTTTTGACTGAAGGACTGAGATCATCAGCTGAGATCAAATGCTTAAGTCTTTGATCAAGTCCACTATGATGAAGTCCAGCTGTACAGTCTCACAGTTCTTTACAAAGTCACGTGCCAATACAGACCTTCCATATCTTGCTCATTTCCAAAACCAAATTGTTTTGGATTAATCTGATTGTGGTCTCGTTTTTCTTTTTCTGGTTGGTGTTTTGCCTTTATTTTTTTTTTTTTTTAAGGTGGAGATTACTACTATGCTTGTAAAGAGCAGTGAGAATTTTCTTTCTGCATAAAGAAAGAAAAAAATAATTTTTTTCTTTGTTCTTCAAAAAGAATTTCTATTAGTGCATATTTTCAGCTGAACAGCTGTGGATGGACAATCTTCTACAACATTGCACTCTTTGGCCCTCCATAGACTCTTCTACAGGTTTCTGTCCAGGGTAAAACATCAGTCTGCTGCCAGGATTAAGTAAATTCTATCAAAAACAAATAACATGGTGATAAAAATGTATAAAATGTGTTAAAACATTCTGAAGTATTACTGTACATGGAAATATATTTTTAGAACAAGTTGCGTAGTTGTTTTACTGAAATTCTCCTTATTTTTTTCTAGCCTTTGGTCCAGAAAGGTCATGAGACACTTAACACAAAACCCAAAAGACTTGCATGAACAAGGTTATTTTTTGAACATATCCAAGATTACTGCTGAAAAATTTTATCATTAAAGTAATGAAAATGTTGACCATTTAAGAAGATAGTACCTGTTATACGTCATGAAAGACAAGCATAGTTAAGGTTAACAGAGAGAAACTTTTAAAATTATATATAAATGTTTTCATTTCTTGTGAGTGTTACTTTCCTACAGCACTACATATCACCATTAAACTGCTTAATTAAGAACGATGCTTTCTTTCTACTCTGGTTCTAAAACGCAAGTGTTTGCTTGCTCTGGATTTCTGTTCATTATATGCACACAGGGAATTAATTGATTTGCAATTCAAAAAACCTCCATTAATTCATATTTAAACTAATAGCAATCTCCTTTTTAGAATTACTAGCTCAATTTATTTGAAAAAAAAATTTGATGCTCTGTAAATATAAAAAAATTATCTTACAGTTCCTTCCATGTTTGGCCTTGAGTAATCCAGGTCCAGTTCTTGAAATCTGCCATATGCAGATGAACTGCTTTGCCTTAAGCGGTCTTCCATCTGCACTCCTCCCAGGCTTAGTTCATAAGATATGCAAGCCTCCACCTTTTCCCTTCCAGTTGCTATTTTTAAATAATCAAATTCTTAGTTAATTTTAAAGTGTAAGACTCTGAGGATGCATATAGCTTCAACCAACAGACATTAATTTAAATTTGTTTGGCTATAAAACTATGGCACTGATTGTATCAGTGTAAATCTACCTTAGTTTGCTTTCTACTCTGTCAAGTGGTTTGTATTTTATTTTGAGCAGTGAAATTTGGTTTGTGAACTAGTTAGCAAGCTTTCCCTTCATCTCCCCTTTTTTTTGAGAAGAGGTCAGTAAACAGAAGATACTGTGTCTTCATAAATTCAGATCATAAAGTAATTTCTAATAAGTTCAAAAGAGGTTAGAAAGCAAAAATCCATTTTTGGAGTTTGGGGCATCATCTCGTTAAGGGTAATATTGCAAGCCTCCATTTTGAAAAAAGCACCGACTCAAATTTATAATGATTTCACTTTCAAATTTCTTTTATCTCCACTGCTGATACATCAACAAATACAAGTGCTTCAGATATACAGGCAGACTAATGAGCATTGCAGTTGATTACTAAAATATTGTAATACTTCCCAAGGCAAAATGACATATTTTTCAAAATTAAGAAAACAGAATACTTCTTCTTTACTGCTGTAATGTATGACCTCAGTCTAAGCCTCAAATCCTGCATTTCCCAGTACAGTTGAAGCAAGCAGTGTTTTAATTAATGAGGATTAATTTTGTTTTGGGAAAAGTTCTAATTTGTTTTGGTCACTGTGTTCACTATGACTGTAGAGATCTTAAAGTCTATCATGTGGTTTCAAAAATCTCAAGTTCCTTCTATTCTTCAGTAGTCCTTATGTGCAATTATTTTTTTATTGACCACACTTGTAGTTTGAGAATTAGAATTAGAAAAGTAATTTAAATGTTATGCTTTAAAAGGAGAGAAAAATTTGTAACATTGCTCTAAATTTTTTTCCCAGGAGACATGGCACCTTTTCTCAGCACAGCTCTTGTAAAAGACAACAGTGAAAATACTCTAAGGTCTCTTTCAATATTTATTTCTGCTGGACGGTCTGATAGCCAGAATTGGACAAGGCAAGGTTATTATGAAGGGATCCTCGAATTCCAGGGCACAAATGTCTTGAGCTATGGGTTTTATTTTAAGCAGCCCTGAGAGAGAAATCTAACGCAAAGAAGGAACAAAGATATTAAAAGACACCTTTGCCTCCTCTCTCCCTGTTCTGCAGGTTCCATGCCATGTGTCCAAACAACTGTACAGAAACTGTACTGAAAATTCAAAATAATTCTCTTGCTGTCTGCAGTGAAACACAGCTGCTGGGTTTTCCTAAGATTTAAATTCAACAGCTCAATTTTGATAGCAATTCTGATTCCCAGGATTTCCATGGAGCCAGATTTGTCTTAGACGTGCAAGTTCAGTAAAATTCGTGTTAGTAGCTATCAGTGTTTATGCAGTATGGAAACTGGGCACATGCTTAGAACCAGATGAAGACTTTTAAGAAACCCCTTTTTACTGAAATGGAGCTGCAGGGAGTGGACAGTATTGAATTTTCAAACAATTGTAACCATCTGACAACAATTTTTTGTTTATAATACTTAAAAAAACCTCTCAATGAAACCCAGAAAATTCTCAATATGAACTAGAATATGAGACATCTGTGGTCTTCAACAGTGGAGAACAACTAGCAGCATCTCAAGGGACTCATCACATAATTCAGAGATTTTTTTTTTTTGGCTCTCTTTCGTGCTGGGTTTGAAGACAGATTGCTTTACAAGGTACGTCATCCTCCAGGGAATAGCAATTTCCTTTTTCCTCTGCAACAAAACAAATGGAACTTTGGAACTGTTTATCTTTGATCAAAAATATATTACTTAACACATCAAATAAACAGCTTTAAAATTTGTCATTGAAATTATTGCTTCCTGTGGCAATTTTTAGTGTTTTTATATTTGCTAGGCAACTGGTAACAAGAACGGATATCCTTGCCAATTGCTTTTTATTTTTGTAGTGATCTTAGAACAAACATTTTGAAATATGAGCTTTCTTTAAAGTAACTAGATAAACTACCACACTGTCAAGAATAACACAACACTTCCTCACTAAATAATCATAGAAACTCAGGCAGCAGCCACAGCCTATACACACAGCGCATGAAATGATACAGAACACACATTGTACGTTTCTGTGGTAACATGCTTTATCCAGGAAGACCAAAGCCATGATCACAGTATTTAAAACAAAATGATTGACCCCCCCACACCCCTCTGTCTCACCTGACCAACCATAAACCCAAAAGCTTTTAGAAAACAATTTTGCAAGATTTGTAAAATCAAAGTATATCTTTTTATTAGACCCTTAAGACAACTTATCTGTGTTTTTCTGATTTATAAATAGGCTGATGAAGTATTGTGCAATGCTTTATGTTACTATAACACATCTTAATATTTCATACTACTTGTTGTGTAAGGCTATGGTGTAATATAATTTCAGAGCTGTCATGTTGTGTCATGGTTCTTTTTTTTTGCTTGCCATTTTTTCACTTTAGTTGTAATTTTCTATAGGTGTCACTTCATATCTGAAGTGTGGTGTGACATTATGACTCATCATAGTCCTGGTTTACTGATCACAAGCTCAAAGTCAGCTCTCCCCTTTCCCTTCAATTCTATGCAAAAACCCTCTTTGATCTAATGCTTCTCCTTTTAGGTCTCAAAAAGAATAATTTTTGTCTTCATTTGGCTCTGAGGCAATTTGAATCATGTGTCTTGGACTTCATTACTATTTTAAAAATTCACCTTTTGCTGGAGAGAGTTACAAATTTGGACACCCAAACACACTGCAATTTATCAACACCTTAATATGTTTTTAAGAGGTGTTTGGTGTCAGAAATGAAAGAAAGGAGAGTATGATTAAGATTTTTCCCAATAGAGCAAAATTTTTTCCTGACACTTGGATATTACCCAATCTAGAAATTCTTTTATTTCTTCATTTTAACTGCCCTGAAGCATTTTTGACAAGTCCTAATCTTACTCAATGTACACCCTTTTTTTTTCTCTGGTACTGTACTCAATACTCACAGATGCTCTTTGTGACTCATTCTGTTTTACTTTAAAGGAAAGATTCCCAGTGTTTGGAGAGTAGCAACAACTATTTCAGAACACCATCCACTTGTTCCCTCTGACATTCTGAATGTGAATCTACACAGTTCTCTAAGGTCTTAATAAAACGTTGCATTTCTAGGTAATACAGAGACACATTGCCATTTACAACTGCAGAATAACTTCATTGAAGCTAAAACTGGATTTCACTCTTGAGTTGTTGTCCATTCATTTCTGTTAAAGGCTGTGGAGGTGCTCTAGATAAACGACAGTCTGGACTGGTGTTTTACTGTTTATTACATTCCTAGCTGAATTTATTCACATTTAAAGTGTACTCTTGATCAAAGCTGAAAAATTACCACAATCATAAAAAGCAGTTTACGTTCTAGAACTCAGTATCATTCAGCTTCTTTAGAAAAACCACACAATATCAAAAATTTTTGAAAGTGTTTGATTGTCTATTAAAAAAATCCTAAGCATCCTTAAAATGAAGAATATATACTTTATTTTACAGTAATTACTTGGGGGATGCAATTTTCTATAAATTTGATGGTAACACTACCTTGAGAGAAACAGATATTAAGTTCTTCTGGGGAAATCCCAAACTCAGCTGACTTCATACATCCATTAATTCTGGATTAACTAGTTTTTACATCTGCACCAGAGATGTAAGGTTATGAAAATATGAAGGATTGTTTTTTCTCCAATCTTTCGTTTCAAAAGCATTCCTTGAATATCTGCCCAATGGGACAGAGCTTCTACTTCAATATATCTCAGCTGTGAAAATTCAGAATTATTATGAGGTTTAAATTAATTTTCAGTTTGTTTTTTTCCTGCAGGTATACATGGACCGAGGAAATTTCTGAAATTGAAATTATGAAGAAAGTTTTCTTGCAATAAGTCTGCTATGTACTTTTTATTGCTTTTAATCCAGAAACATACATGTGGGTTTTGAACAGGAAAACATATGAATCAGGAATACATCTGCAAAGCAGGGTCCTAATTTTCAAAGGATAAAGACAACACTCTACAATTTCTTTTGTTTCTGGCTTTCTCCCACATAAGTTTTTGTGCATGCAAAATCTGAGGATGCAAAACTGATGGCAAATCATAACATGCCAGCCACCCAATCAAGACTTTGTTTTTGTTTTAATTTAAAATATAGATTAAAAGATACCATAGCAGTACCAATATCAGTGGCCTATGGACAATGATGATGATAATAACAGTACGACCCAATGCAGTTTTAAATACAAGATTTGGATAATAGCTGGTGCCCTTCACCATTGTCCTGCTTCTGGCCAGGACAAGGCTAATTTTTATAATAGCAAGAAGAGGGCATGGCTGGGTTGTTGAGGTTGTTCTATATCATCTCATGTAATCTACTGGGGATGGAAGAAGAAGTCCCTTCCATGTCAGGTAAGATCACAAAAAGAGGAGAAGTGAGAACTTGTGCATGAATTGTTCATTTCCTGTACTTTCTTTTAGTAGTTTTGTTTCAACCTATAGGATCTTCATAAAATGACAGACTATTTGCAAGGAGAATGATGTGGGAAGTCCAGAGAGGAGCAACTCAGTGCAGTGTACTGGGCCCTGGCCGCTTTTTACTGGCCACAGTTTAATACTGGACTGCAGTCTCAGGGGAAGGAGGAGGAAATTAGACAAACAGGCACCATGGCCACTCAAAGTCAGCTGAGTCAGAGGAGCAGTCTGTGCTGGTAGCAGTTTCTCTATACAGAAGAAGAGGTCTAGGACCAAATCAATTTGCATAGTGAGAAATGAAGAGGAAGCAGGACCCTCACTACAGGAGGAAGAGGCAAGGCCTGAGATAATCACCAATCCCTATCCGTGAGTGAGCTGCGAGATATGTGAAAAGGTTTATGCTGCCAGTCGGGTGAGCTCCTACTGAACTTCGCTGCTCCACTGCTGGGATATCATGGCTCATGGTATGAAACTTGATGATAGTGAAGCCAAGCAGCAGGTATCTCTGTCCCAGGATATGGGAAGAGGACAGAAACTCAACCTCTGAAGGCGACTCTAAACAGTATTCTGTCAAGGATGATCTAGTAGTGCACCCAGGAAGGTGGAACACCATGGAGAAACAGTGCTTCAGGTGACTACCTGACTCCAGCAATGTGATGATCATCTTTTTTCTACTTACAAACCTGCACCTTGTCTGTGGAAGGACTGTTCAAAACAGCAGAGACTTGAAAGGATCGAGCAAGTTAGAGAGGAAATATTCCATGCTCCTGCACTATGGACCAGACTCTTTGCTGTTGGGAGCAAGTACCCTCCTGCTCAAGAGAGAGGGTACAAACTAGAAGATAACTTGTGTTTTTTGCTGTATGACCACAGACAGGATGTGGGGAAGTGAGATAGAAAACTCACCTCATGCATAGGTATGTGAGTTGAGAGGAGGAACAACCACCACTGGAAATTCAAGGACAAATGTCACTCCAGTTTCTAGTGAGCAAGTCATCAGAACAGGAATGCTGATGTTACTTCCAGTCCCCTTGAAGGGACTTCCAGTTGATATTTAAAAGAAGTGAGCAGTCATGACCAGTGAGGTCCAACCAATTGGAGAAAAGGGACAATCACATTTGTCTGACTGTGTGGATCCAGTGGCCTAGAACATCAGATCCATGAGAGAGTAAAGCTTCAGTTGATCCCAGAGCACAATTGTACCTGACACCACCAAGACATGTAGGGGCAGAATGTATCACTGTTTCTGGGATGACAAGGCTGCCTGGACAGCTGACTGTACTGGGAATTGAAGTGACCCTGACTGGGAGTGAATGGCAAACACACCCCATTTTGACTGGTCCAGAAGCCCTGTGCTTCCTTGGCATGCATGATGTCAGTATTGGGCTTTTCAAGGACCCAGAAAAGCCATAGTTGGGCTTTTGGGAGAGCTGCTTTGTAGACACAGGAAATAAGAGCTGAACACCTTGCCTCATCTCTCAGAGGACCTTTCTGCTGTGGGACTGCTGATGGTCAAAGAACAAAAGATATTGATTGCTGCTATAGCAGTGCACCGACAATACTGCACAACCAGGACTCTGTGACTCTGATCCATGAGATGATTTGTGGTGAGTCAGGGGTGGTCAGTAAGACTGGCTCTCTGTTTAAGAGTCCCATACAGCCAGTGTGTAAGTCCAGTAGACAGTGGAGACAGTGAACTGTTGTGGTCTGAAGGAAGACACACCACCAAGTGCTGCTGTGCCAGACATGCTGGAACTTCAGTATGAACTGGAGTCCAGGACAGCAAAGTTGTGCCACCGCTGACATTGCAAATGTGCTCTGCTCCATGCCTTGAGCAGCAGAGTGCAGGCCAGAGTGCTTTCACCTAGAGGGGCATGCAGTACCCCTGGAACCGACTTCCCCAGGGCTGGAAACACAGCCCCCATATTTGCAATAGTCTGATCCAGACTGCACTGGAAAAGGATGAGGCTCCAGAACACTTACAGTACATCAATGACATCAGTGGGGGAACAGCAGACAGAGTTTTTTGAGAAAGGGAAGGAGATAATCCAAAACATCCTAATAGCCAGTTGTGCCATAAAAAAATGTAAGGTCAAGTAAGTAAGGAAACTGAGTTTTCAGGAATCAAATGGCAAGATGACACTATCAGTTTCCAATGGATGTGTTCAACAAAATTGTGGCCTTGCCCAACCAACAAGCAAAAGGGAAACACAGGCTTCCCTAATTCATGTAGGGTTTTGGAGGATGAATATTCCAGATGACAATTTGATTGCAAATCCTCTCTATCGTGTGACCCAGAAGAATGATTTCAAATGGAGTCCTGAACAGCTGCACAGGAGATTGTTCATGCAGTAGCCCTGCAGCCAGTCAGGACAGGACAGGATGCAAAAAATGTGCTCTACACTGCAACTGAGGAGATCTTCCTAGAGTGTCTGGCAAAAAGTACCCAGGGAGACCCAAGGACAACCCCTAGGGGTCTGCAATCAGGAATACAAAAGATTTGAGAACTGCTGAAAAAGAGATCCTAGGAGTTTATGAAGAAACTCCAGGTGTTTCAGAAGTGATTGTCACTGAAGCACAGCTCTTCCTAGGACCCTAACTGCCAGTGCTGGACTGGACGTTCACAGGTAAAGTCCCTTCCACACATTATTCCACTGATGATATTTGAAGTAACTGGCTTGTGCTGATCACATAGCAAGCTCATACAGGAACCCCCAATTGTCCAGGGATCTTGGAAGTCATGAACCAGCCTGAAGGTGAAACTACCAGAAGATGGTAAATGTTACACTCTCCTCACTAATGGCTTCTGCAATATTACTGTAGGGCTATACTGAAAATAAAAAGCTGCTGTGTGGAGTCTTATGTGGCAAGTCACAGAAGCTATTGAGGGACAGGGTGGATCAAGTCAGGTTTCAGCAGGGCTGAAAGCCATCTAGCTTTCAGATAGACTGATTGAAAAAGATCAATTGGCAGAATAGAAGTAAACCTGATGCCTTGGAGTGGCTACCTGAAACAGAGGCTAGACAAGATTAAGAGAATAAAACCAGGTATTTATTAAAGGCCTTCAGTAGGTACATCTTGGGCAGTCAGAAGCCTCCAAGAGGCTACACCCAAGGTGGGTGATGGCCACAAGTTTTTCAGAAAATTATACGTTTGGTCTATTTTCATATTGGGCGTTAATCCTCCAATTACAGCTTCAGGTAATAAAGTCATATATCCCCAGTTTGCTCCCCCCACCCAGTTTTGCTTACACTTTTCAGGGCCTGAGACAATAAAGTGTCCTTGAGCCCCAGGCCTAGAGAAGGACTGTTTTGTCTGAATAAAATGGGAGAAGACTAGATGACAGGCTATGGAGTTATATACTAAAGCAGTGCAGGATTTGAAAAATACAAAAGCAAAATCCTAAGCCATCATTCCCCCATTGTGGCATCATTCCCAGGCCAGCTGGGCTACTGAATTTTGAGAAGACATTGTTGCCCAGGTAGAGAAGCTGGCTGTAAAAGTATATTGTGTAGATGCACTTGTACCCAGGAGTGGGGCTACTGAAGAGCATTTCAAGAATGGACAGGTGAATTGGGCTGCCACGATTAAACTGTGTCAGGTGGATCTGGACTGGCAGCATAAGGGCGAATTTTTGCTTGTCAGTGGGCCCATCATGCCTCAGGCCAGCAGGGAAGAGATGTCACAATACAGATGGGCTCGTGGCTTAACAATGGACACGATTTCCCAGGTGATCCATAACTGTGAAACATCCACTCTGATCAAGCACGCCTAGCAGGTAAAGCCCCTGTATTGAGTGGATATCATATTCCCTGTCATGCCTCTGAGAAATTTAAACAGTACAATGGACTGTTAAAACCACTTTGAAAGCAATGGGTAAGAAGACGTACAAACAGTGGGAACTACATTTGGTGAAGGTCACCTGGTTAGTTAACACTAGAGGCTCTACCAATAGAGCAGGCCCTGTTGAATCAAAACCTCTATGTACCACAGAAGGGAATAAAGTCTTCATGGTGCATATAAGGAATATATTAGGGAAGAAAGTGGATTAGTCCTGCTTCCAACAAAGACAAGGATGTGGGTGCACTTGGTGAACAATGCAGAGGGACAGGGAAACCCTGTGCACCTCAAGGGGATTTGACCCTTGAGTAAGAACAGTCTGTAACGTTTCATTGTATAGTATGATGAATGACCCTGCAACTGTGTGTTATAACTGCTATGGGCAATGAGTATAGACTGATACATCAATTTGGAGGCCTTGATGCAGCTTGGAACCAGCTGACAGCACACCAGCCCTCCAGCCCTGGAAGACACGTAGGACAGATAGAAATCACAGTCATGGACTAAATGAACTCCGCAGACATCTTGGACAGACACTGACTATGGAAATGGCATCTATGCTTGTGTAGCTATATATACATGTTTACATATATATGTGTGTGTGTTTGTGTGTGTAAACATATGTATATAAATTTATGTATATAATTGGAAGGTATAGGATCTGGCCACGACATAAATGTTATAGAAAATAGAGGTGGATAATTTTCCAATTCTGGTCAGGACATGGTTAATTTTTCCAGTAGTCAGGAGGGGGCATCACTAGGACCTAGATGTTATTCTATACCAACTCATGTCATTTTCCGTGGACAAGGAACCCTTTTGGATCGGGTAACATTGCAGGGGAGTGGTCCGGTATTGTTGGGAATGAGGACTTGCATATGAATAATTTGCTTCTTGTACACTCTTATTAGTTTTGTTTGTTTTTCTATTTGGTTTTTTTATCTCATTGATGTTTCCAGTAATTCTTTTCTTAGCCTGTGATCTGTATCTTTTGTGCCTCCAGTTCTCCATCCCACTGCGGGGGGAGGGGAGGGTAAGTGAGCATGGCGTATTGAAAGTGGCTTCAGTAGGAACCTTAAATTGGAGAATACCATTCCTAAAGCATAACAATTAATCTAACATAAGTACATATACTAAAGTACATATACTTTTTTATTCTACTTCTTCTCTCAGGCACGCTTACTAAGGTTTAGAAAATTTTACAAGCCAAAACCTTGGGAAGAGAAATCAATGTAGTTTAGGCTTAAAAATCAAATGTATTTTAGAAAAAAAATATTATCCTGGTTACCTTATGCAAGGTGTCCATACAGACACAAACATAAACCCCTGAGTACATATGTATCCCTGGGTTTATGAACATGGAAAATATTTTGAACTTAGTAGAAGAAGCAGCTGTGTACTTGCAGTTGTCAAAGTCCCCAGCTGTGCCTTCTGTGTAAGATCATGCAATGCTATCTCCAGATTGTCAGGAGAACATATTAATTTTGTACCATTTTCTGTTCCCTTTACGCTCTTTGTCATGAAAATGAGCATGTATAATGAAGAGAACATGAAAGGCATTAACATTCAATGATACTTCACTGTCAAAAATAGTGGTCACATAATGGAAGTGGCATGTTTATCCACTCTCAAGGCCAACATAGGCTTGGAGAATTAAAAATGGCATGGCACTGATATACTACATTTTTTGGAAAGGATTATATTTTATGCAAATACAAAAAAACATTACAGCTGACAGTAAAAAAAAATTATTGCAGTTAACTTACAATGTTCCAAAATTAATTCCAAATTTCCACATATTTTTCCCCCCAAATTTTAGAAATTGCAAAATATTTTTTTCTTGAAATAGCTTTCTCTATGTAGGACTTTGTCCATGTAGGCCAGAAACATTGGAGGAACTTTTGTGGCTCAAGTACAAGCCTCTTTGAAAATTCCTTTTAAATCCTATTTGTGACAAGTTAGTTCTGGCCCACTATTTTAACAACCTATTTTGTTGTTGTTTCTGAAACCTGTCCTCTGTGCGCCATCCTTTAACCCACAGGATATTTTGCAGCTAGGCAGTAAGGACTGGAATGAAAAGAAAATGCTGAGCAACACAAACACTCATTATTTGGCTATCTCAATTCAGCTACATAATTTTCAGCTGATTTTGCATGGTTGAACATGTAAATCAAACACCATGACTGCTGCCAGCTTCTGTAGTAGCAGCTGCTCTACCTGGCCTGTAGACTACCGCCTCCTTTTTCCAAGCATAAGTCAGAGAGGTACAAGTTTCTTCCAACCCAACTCCTGACCTCCTGATGAGCCAATAGGCAACCCCATTGTGTCAATGATGTAACTGGATCATGCAGCTGTGAAACACAGCATAATTTCCTCATAATACTATATGGCTTAAAACAAACAAATGGAAAAACAAAAACAAAAAAAACAACCAAAAACCACCTCAAACCTCATTGTTCTGGATCTAGACCAGGATTTTGTGTAAGAAGAGATGATCTGATAGCTCTCAATCTGTCCCCAAATCTTCAAGGATAGATTACTGGCTTCCCGTCCATTCACAAGATGGCCATGAGGGCAGTTTAACCACGCTGCTTTTGCACATTAAGATTATAGGAAAATAAACTATTTATCTATCATGCAGCACTAGGAATAAAAAAAAAAAAAACAAAAAAAAAAATCCCAAAATCCAAAACCCTGTAGCAGTAAGACAGGGATGCCTTCAAGACTTAGGCTGGGAGAGAATTCAATCCAAAAATAAGCTTGAAGATATCAAATTGATATTTCTTCACAGTCTGGGCACCGAATCAGTGATTTCCCAATGTATTATCACAGTGATGGTTGTCCACACACTGGAGGTCTCTCCTTACTTTGGAGATACCATATTATTGTATTGATCTTCCTCATCTCTTTGGCTGGAAATGTAAGAGGTGGAAACACAACCAAGAACGATCTCCTGAACCATCGTATCTGCCTTTTACCTCAGGAAGGTACAGCATGTAACATTTTCATGTGGTGAACAAATGCCAAACTCCAGAGTTAGAAAGGGCAAAAATACCAATAAAACAATGTCTGTCTAATGGTAGACATAATTGTCAAGATCACTGGTCATGAAGTAATGGTATTATCAACAGCTTATAGTAAATCTCTCTTATGCTCCTCCACTTTTTATTTTGCTTTCTCTGTATTCTTCTGAAATGGTAGTCTAGGAAGTTCAAAATTATTCTGGTAAAGAAGAAAATTTGTCTCTTCCTTATTTATTTAGCTAAGACCCATCTAAAGCCCTGATCCTTCTTACCAACACTATGTGTATATTGCAGTGCCCACAGGAACATTTTTGGTTTTGATAGACATGAAGTATTTAAGTTCGGACCAAACAACATAGCCTCAGGAAAGGAATCTTTTTATTCTCACCTTCTGAATGGAAGCTGCACTAACCATCTTGTGCTATAGAAAATAAAGTATTTTCAACAGCCTTATTGTACCTGGAAGTCCAAAACAACAAATATTACAGGATGTCAGCTGAGTTCTCTCTCAGTACTTGAAATATTACTTATGCAGCTGAACAGAGTGAATCATCAGATGACTCAACCTCCAAAACACCATTATAACAGTAAATAAATAAAGCCTTTCCCTCACACTAAGGAATTGCATTCATTCAGACAGCCTTACTGAAAAACATGATTGAAAGTAATTTGAAAAGAAATAAATGCAATTTGAATTTTTAAAAAACTCATCAGTGCTGCTATGGTTCCCATGAATAAAAAGATCTGATTTGTTAAGTCTCTTTAACCTTCAAAGATGATTAGGGAGTGATTTTTGTTGCTGCTGTTGCACAAATGGATAGATACATTTTCCAGCAAGTTTTGGAGACAGGCTGGAAGCAGGTACAATTAATTCAGTACATATAATTTACTGCATCCTTGCTTCTTTCACAGAAATCCTTGCCAACTGATTCCAGGCAGAAGATTGGCTTTGGTTCTGCAAGCAGCTGCTTAACTTCCCACTTTGCTGGAGGTAATATGTCACAGTAAAGCAGCTGCTGAAAGAGTGGGAGGGAGACACCAGTGAGCAGAAACAATTGTGTTGATAAAAAAAAAAAAAGGAAAAAAAATACAGGAGTGGCAATCTTTCTTCTAACAGATTGGGCTATACTAAAGCTATTCCCTAAAAAAAAAAAACCAGTATGACCATAAATTAACCTTGAAATATGTGAAGTCTTGGAAACTTACACTATTCACAAAACAACAAAAAACCACTTTAGCAATGATATATTATTCTACTGATAATGAGTTCTGTGATCAAATTTGACATACTGAGAGATCTGAGGATCAAGATTCAGTGCAGATTTAATCTTATCCGATGCTGCCTTAAATGCATTAAGCCTGTCTTGTGAGTGATAATAATTACTTATGTCAATATTGGCATAAATTAGAGCTCTTAGGCTCAAGCACAAATTAAATAGAAGTGGGAAGATCTAAGAAAAAAAATCTGGAATTCCAAAAGTCAATAAATAAATAAAAAACAATCTTTGGTGTAGCAGTAATCTGCTGAGATCAGTGGTACTCTATTTAAATATCTATCCTCATAATTTTACTTGCATAATTAGGCATGACTCAAATAAGTCAAGGTAAATTGCCAGTTATCACATGTAATTAACTGGTTTTTAGAAGATTGTAAAGCTGTGGATTTTTCAAATATGGTCAGACCCCAAATTAATTTATAGGTTGTTATATGACAGCGACATTGCCCTTTGGTTCAACACTTTAGAGTACTCCAGAATACTCACTATGATATTTCATGTGTAAAATTAAAAAAAAAAAACCAAACCAAAAAAACCACCAAAAACCACAAAATGCCCACAATGGCATCTTAGAGAAGACATAACACAATTATAACACAAAAGCTTAGGGACTTAAAAAAACCCCAAATATTAAAGCTGTACTGCTCCTCTAATAACATGAATTCAGGAAAGTGGACTTTTAAGAAAAGTCCCATCTTTACAAATGCTGATAATATAAGGAAGCTAGCAAACCAATACTGAGTTACTGGTATTCAGGCAGGAGGACAAAGTATATTCCTGCAGTGAAAAAGTCAGTGTAAACAAATACCTGTTCTGAAAATAGAACTTAAATATAATATGTGACACAAAGGCATACAAAGCATACAAACATGGGGCATTTTAGGTATGAGTATTGTATAAGTACAGGTTATTATATACAATACTATCTGCAGTCTCAGTACTGTGATTTTCCACTTTCTAATAGGAAAATTAAAAAAAAATCATTAATCATAAATCAAAATAAAGTAGTACATACATGTAAATTGTTTTCCTCTTCTTCCATGCTACAGAAATTCTAGGCATTAGAACTTCTCCACTGTTTTTGGCCTTGCCTGTTTTTTGTCCTTTTTTATCCTAATTAAAACGATTGTTTTGGTTATTTTTTGCCTGAGGCAGATTTAATTAAACCCAGATTTTTCTAGTGTATTGGAAGTCCATAATATCTGTAAAGACTAGAAGAAACAACATACCCACCAAATCTAAACTGGCACAACTAGGTGGCATGCATATGTATAGTATGTACATTTTAATTGGAATGTTTATGTCTCCTTTCTGCCTGATTGCTTTTGCCACAAGCTTAACCTGTTTTTCATTGTTCACCCACTCTGCATTTTTATAGCATACATAGGTTTTTTCCTTTTTATTTTATTTCTTGTTTTTAATCTTAAGAGACATGCAGACACTGATACTTCTTCATCAACACTATGTTCATTGAAAAATACATCAAAGGTTTGGGTATTGTGTAGGTTTGGATATTGAATCAAAAATAATCTACATTTGTTCATTATTAAACTGAGCTACCTTGTCCTCCAACTTCTCTCAAGCTTTGTCACAATCCAATAAAATAATAAAAGGCAAACTTGTTCCCATCTAATTTAGTAATGGAAAAGCCACTAAATTTCTGACGCAAAAACTCTTGATATGCAGAAGTTAGGTGTAGGTGCATATTGGTCATACTAATCTGCTGTTAGTGTGGCAAGCTCTTGAACCTCTCTTATGAAAAAATAATCAATGACAACTTTGACCTATTTTAAATCTTTCTTTGCTTTTCTTTTTTTTTTATTCCACTCACAAACAGCATGAAGCTCTACTTCCCTTTAACTAGCCATATTGAACAAAGAAAGCATCTGCCTCATTCTTTTCCCCTACTGTGCCATTTTACACAGTAGAAGCTTAATTACAACTGATTTTCTAAAGCTCATGTGCAAAAACCACAGCAGAATTGTGAGCAGAACTCAGATTTCCCAGCCTGCTTTCATCCTTCCATAAACTCATGTTTTCCTTGAACTCCTTCAGTGTGCAGTGGATTAACTGAGCCTGCCATGACCGTGCTCAGGTAGCTTTCCCTTTGAGAGGAAATAGTTGGTCAGAAAACATGAGAATGTCAGCAGCAAACACAAACCCAGCTACTTCCATGCTGGCTTCCATTTGGTTCTCTTTCATACCTTGGCCCGTGGACCATGCTGATAAAGCTGTGTGAGACCTCTTAGTAAATCACATTGATTAAATAACCCCAAATTATCCCTCCAAAAATATTTATTTTGTTTTACCTGGCTCATTTAAATAATGTGATTTCTAATATGAGGTCATCCATGTCATCCCATGTGGCAAAGGAATATGTATGAATGACAGTGGAGTGACAAGGTCCTTCACCAGATTTACCACAGAAGGCCACAAAAATTATATATTTGCTATTCATTCCTCTAAAGAGTTTTCTGTTGCGTAGCTTTGCTGCTATGTCTGGTCCCAAAGAGTAATTTTTCACTTTTATTGCTCCTTAATGATGTCAGATTTTTATCAGGCAGAGGCAGAAAAGCTTACTGGTCATCTTCTATTTGCATTTATGAAAAAGACGTTGGCAACTCCTTGAACTTTGTTGCACAGAAATCAAAACAAGAATTAAAAATAAGCTGTAAAACAGAAGCTTCTAGTCCTGGTTCTGGTCATAGCACTTTCCAGTCTCTGTTGAGTCAACCCTGTATGAATCAACAAAGACAAAACAAGATAGTCTTGGCTGAACAAGAGACTCACACTTCAAAAAAAAAAAAAAAAAAAAAGGGAAGAAATGAAAAAAAAGTCAGAGGACTTTTTGAACTCCCAAGAGGATGCAAACCCTTATCTATTCATAAGGGTTTTGTTTGAGTTGTTGGTCTTGGAAGGTACTTGTCAAGGAGCAGGTGATTTGAATTTCACTGTATGTAGAAACTCTGAATTCATCCTAATTTATTGCCCATGTCACCACCATGTGATAATCAATTGTTTAGCAGTATTTGTTAGTCCTCTCACTAATCTTCCTTTTACTCAAGCCTTGCTTTGTATAAATTGATGACAAAACAGGAATATTTTCTACTGTTGAGATATCAAATTATATACAAAGGAACAAAACAACAAACAATCAATACCAATAACCCCAAACACAAGTTTTTTAAACAATGTCACTATTTGGCATAACATTTGTAGTAAAACATTACTAGACATTGTGGGTAGAATATTTAAGCTTCTATTGGCACATGTCACTGTGCAGTACAATTCGCTAATATTAATTCTTTCTTCCCCTTTTATTTTTACTGTCATCAAAAAAAACTCAAAAGCCCTTTCAACAGCCAAGTGTCTAACAGGTGTAACTGATGAAAACAAAGCCTTGGCAGTCTATAATGGCTGTTGATTCTGAAACCGCAGAAATGTTAAAACCCCAAGATAATGTTTGGATAACCAAAAAATCAGTCCCAGCTCAACAAAGCTCAAGTTGTTCAAACAACCACTGGGACATTTCTCTTCCCATTAGTGTGCAAAAAAAAGAAGTGAAAAACAAGGGAAGATGGATCAATATACTGTAGCATATTGTGACTCTTGCAAGTAGAAAGCCCAAGATGGAAAATACCAGGTCAATGTTTTACCCTGTTTGCCATTTAAATGATGAACACTGAGGCCATTTTTATTGCAAAAAAGAGGAAAAAAAAAGACGATAAAAACATGCACTGTGTAATAATCTACAGAGAAAATGAAACATCTGAGTGAATCTGGTCTAATAATCCACTATATCTGATGTTTTATTATCTTATGCAATGCATTTGAATGTAGTGCACCTGAGCAAAGCTTCTTTTCTCCTGTGTGCTCCAGAACTGCTAGGCTGGTTTTGAAAGAATTCAAAATACATGAAAAATTCCTGATTGACAGGTCTGGAGAATATATTTATCCACAGACCAGGTAGAGCCTAGAGAGCAGAAATGAAAACTTACTCCCACCTCTACCGTGACCTTTAGGGGCAGGTGAGGAGCAAGTTGTTTTGTGTTAGGGTCAAGTTCCATCATCTAAGGATGTTTTTATTGATTGCATGTTTTTCTTTGTTTATTTTATTTTTTTTTTAACAATTCTGTTACTTCAGAAAAACAAGAAGTATGCTACTGAGAGACAGGATTTGTCTGAGTCAGAGTAAATCATTGGTTCTCCCCCTTTTTAAAGTAAGTGCTTCCTCATTCTTTCAGTTGAATTTAGCTCCTCAGGGTAACCCTGTCATGATTAAGCTGAGGTAGAAACTTCTGATTGGGAAGAAATTGCCAATAAATTATTGTTGCTACTGCAGGTTCTATGTGAAAACAGAAGATGATCTCTTAAAGCAGTAATTAATGCCCTAAGGTAGTAAAGTCAGCTCCATCACTGGTATGAAAAAGTTATTTTTATCTCTTTTCTCGCTTTTGTTTTAATTTTTCTGAAACATGTCTTGCTCTTCTTTTTTTTTTTTTTTTCTTGCTGGGCTTGGTTGTTCCATTTACAATAAAACAATTTGCTCTCCAAAGCAAAAGAAATGCTTCATAAGCTATTTTTCTCTGCTCCCCTCATCAAATGTTTACTAATAAAATGCTGGTAAATAGCAAGGAAAAGTAGATGTGTATCTACTAAAGTAGCCTTGGAAAAGTAAAAATGTGTGGATGGGAAATGGAATTGCTACCCAAAAAATGAAATTAAATTCCCAAATTAAAAACATGAGGTTTTGTCTACTGTGAAAGCTTAATACACAACAAGCTCTTGAACAAGCAACAACATAAAATGTGTGTTTTAAAGGGATAAATGTATTTAAGTCACATGAAGAAACCAGAATCTTGAAAGGTTGCACTAGAGATGAGACACATATTAAAAAGTACTGTATAGTAATGATCCTTGATTATAAAAGAAAAGCTTTTATAGATGCAAAGACTACTGTACTGTACATCTCTATGAAATGTATTCATGATAATTTAATTCTTAAAGCACAGAGAAATCTTTGGTTGGTTGGGGTTTTTTGTTTCTTCAAATTACAGATTTCTCATCTGCAACTGATCAGAGAATGCCACTGCACTGGAAATACAGAGGTGGAAAATTAAATTTTATTAAATAGGAAAAGTGGTGTCCAGGAATTACAGTGTTCACATTATATTACACCCATTTGCATTCAATTAATTTTCTTTCTTTTTTTTTTTTTTTTCCTCAGCACTGTAGAAAATGGTATTTTATTCAGGTTCTTAACGCAACTTTAAAAACAATTTTAACCCAAGGTATTGTTGTCACATGATCCTAACTCACTGTACACCAGAAGTTCTTATTGCAACATCAATTACAGTATAAGTGAGAAGCTTGTGAGACTCTGGATAAAAAAGGAAATCTGTACTGTAAACATAATGCAAAATACTTTCTTGTTTTTTTACATGCTTAATTACAGGAAGGTGAACAGCTCTAGTGAGCTATTACTTTGAGCCCTAATGAAAACGTGCACTTGAATTTATCATTTAACCTAGGTTTGTAGAAGTGTATGGAATTGTCCTGTTCTGGCCAGGACAGGGTTTTTCTGGAAGGTGCCATGGCTGGGACCCAGAGCTTCTTTTATACCACTTCCCATCATTGCTGGGAGCAGGGGAAAGGGATTCTCTTCTTGGGAAAAGGGTCTTCTTCTGGTCAAGAAAATGTGGTGCAGGCAGCCATCTGGTATGGTTGGGGATTTTCTGCATGAATCATTTCTTTTCTTCTACCCTCTGTCTTTAGTATTGTTGCTATTGTTAATTTTCTTATCACATTGCTCTTTGCAGTAAATTGCTTTTATCTCAACTTGTCATATTTGCCTTTTGTGCCTCCAATTCTCTATAGCCCACTGCAGGGAAAAGAAGGGGGGAAGAAGGGGGTGAGAGAGAAAGAGTGGTGCATGGTTTAGAGAGTCTCAGTGAAGACACTGAATTGGTACTACCATTCCTAAAACATGATCGTAACGTAGTATTGACTACTAGAAAATAAGGGACCTGTTTCTTTCCCTCCAACCTAGACCAATATAAAGAAAAATACAATAAATTAAAATCTGTAAAGCGTTTCTTCAGTATTTGTATGGATTACTATATGCAAGTCAGGCTTACTTCTTTGGGCTCCTCTGCTTCTATGGACAAACTTTTAACACAAGAAAACAACAGTTTGAAGATAGAAATGAAGATCCTATGGAATCTGCTGTAATCACTGAAAATTTATCACTGAATGCGCTAACAGGTGAATGGAGGATATTTTATGTCCGAATTTAGATTCTTAAATCAGAAAGTGTCACAAACTGAGTCAGCTCAGATTTTCTTTTAATCACATAGCTGTAACTGACGCCATGCCTTCCTTAGTAAAACCCGTTTTTTAGTGCAAAATTTTCTATTTGGAAAAGCTGAATGCATTCTGGACTTCCAGATATGCAATGTCTTCCTTGCAGTTACTGGCTCTCAGACACATGGAAGTTGTTTTGGTAGTATGTGCTTGGGTGAACTGCTCAGTACTGGCACAGCCAGTCTGCTTTTGCGTAGGCAGCATTGCATTTTGATGCTACAAGCGCTGTACACATAATCAGAACATGTAATCATGGTACACTGTAGTGAAAGCCTTGTCTTTGTAAATATATCCAGTGATTCCTGAAAGTACTGAAGTGACAACTCTTCATAAGGTACATGTGTGTTACCCAAATAACAGTGGAATCTTCAGAGCTCTGTAAAAATGGTTAACAGTGAGATTCACACCTTGAACAGGAGGACATCTGAGGCATCAGTAATGACATTTACTCCATCAGTAGTTCTCTAACTATCTCTGTGCTCATTCCTAACCCATTCATACAAGACATTGCTTTTGTTGGCAGTTATAAATGTATATGCTTCAAAATAAGTATCAGCTGAAACTGAGAAGGGCTTCCAATATTGTCACGTTTCGGGATCTGTGAAAATTTTTGTAATATTTTCTAGTATTACAAAAATACTTTCTAGTGCTTATTTATGTATGGTGCAGTTGTTACTTGAACAGCAAGGGTGTCGCTGATTATCTTTTAGACTGATGCTGAAATACCAGGTAGTCTTGCCGGAGCAAGACGATGTGATGTTCAAAACAATTTCCATCTTTAACCCTTCTCTGTTCTTGTTTGCCCAACAAGTAGAAGGAACCATGGAGCATGATTTCTTACAGATTATAAAAGAAGTGAATTCTTGCATACCTAGGAGACAGCCCCTTGGAAGACCTGATTGGAAATTGTTTACTGATGGGAACTTTGGACGAGATGGAAAACAGCTACCTGGATATGAAGTGACTGCACACCATGAGATAAACTTATTTGGCACATGCCCCACTGGTGTTTTGGCCCAGAAAGCAGAACTAATTGCACTCATTCACACTTTGGAACTGAGTAAAGGAAAACATGGTAACATGGACTGATTCAAAATATTCTTTTGGAATGGTACATACACATCGAGCCATCTAGAAGGAAAAAGTCCTTTTGACATCTCAAGGCACATTGATCAAAAATGAAAAATAGTCCTTGGATTTATTTGAAAGAAACCAGCAGAAGTTAGTGTCATGCATTAAAGTGCAGTTGAAGCAGTAAGTACAAGCCAGAATTGGGGTTGTCAGTCATTTAGCTGATAAGGCAGCCAAAGAGGCTGCAGAAAAAGATACATTAGTAAACAAAAGTTTTATCTTTAATATCCTTGCCAGAGATACTTCTCCCAGTAGAAAAAAGCAAAGTAGAGTGCTAAACACTGTCAATTAATTTAAGCCTTAAAAGCAAAGGCTGGGCAGTTACCTTAACTGGGCAAATAGTAGTCCCTGAACAGATAATTCATAACATAGTGGATTGTGAACTCAAAGCCACTTATTGGAGTACTTAAAAACTTTTGAAACATTTGCAAAATCTCTCTAAATTTGGATCTAAAAGTACTCAGATTGTACAATCAAGAGTCCAAAAATGGATAGTTTGTGAAAGAAGCAACCTTGACATGGCTACCAAAGCAGTTCTAGGAGCTATAAAATCTGGAAATGTTCAAATGAATACAGGCAGATTGATTTTACTGAATTGTCCTAAAAAGGGAGTTTACAAATACCTTCTAGTTCTGGTGGATACCTTTTTCGTGTGACCCAGCCTTCCTTTGTTACACACACCAGGCTAGAGAAGTGATTAAAATACTTGAATCAAGTAATTCCTAGATTCAAGGTACCTTTGGGATGTCATCAGACATCTACCATTTTATTGTAGAAGTGGTGCTACCAGCTAGGAAAGCATTGGAAGTAGCTTGGGATCTTCATACTCATAGGCCCTAAACTAGTGGCAGATTAGAGAGCTGAATTACATAATGGAATTGCAGTTGTATAAAATACATCAGGAAACCTCCTTAACATGGGTCAAAGCCTTTCCTGTTGCTCTACTTTGAATTCCAATTCAGCTGCCAGGGACCAGCAAAATAAGCCTCTGTGAGCTGCTGTATGGTCAGTCCTGCCAAGAACCTTACATTCCAGGAAACAGACACATAAAAGAAGGGGTCTATTTGAAGGGGTCTATTTCTTTTAGCGCAACTTTACAGAATTTTTTGTGAGCAGTGCTGCTTAGTGAGTAATCTTATGGGACTGGACACATCAGTGCATGAGTTCTTACCAAGAGATAGGGTCTACTTGACAGTCTGGGAAACTGCTTTGCTTCAGCCAAAGTGTATTTGTACTGTACCAAGTACTATTGACAACTTTAACTGCATTGAAACTGAATGGGATAAAATCATGGATACTTTATACCGGAATTAAAAGGTCTGAAGCCACTTGAGTAATTAAACAGCTGTCTGAGAAAAACCCAAGATGCTTAAGTCTTTTCTATCAAAGGGGTAGAGTGTCTACAGATGTCCAGGAAATCTGGAAACAAACACAAATTTGACAATGCACAGCTCGAGATGATATTTCTTGGGGATCTGAAGAAATCTGGATCAAACTTACTTCATGGTTACCCATCTGGACTTTAAAACATGTTCGTAATTGTCACCATAGTAATTGCTCTGTGTGTTTTAATTTGCAGTGATTCAGCTGTTGTAATGTTTTACACTATAAAATGAAATATAGACGTTTATGGACAAGCTCCCTTAAAGAACTTAGTCTCAAAAGAAGGGGAGACTTGATAAAAACAGTGGAACAGAACAGTATATTACTCTCATAAGGACAGTCAAACAGAACAGCACAATGTGGGAGAAATAGATAAAGGATGTAACTTAGGCAAACAGGACCTGTGCAAAACGCAAGCAGGATGCCAGCTCAGCTCTGCAAGGCTGGCAAAGCAGAAGTCATGCAAAACAACAATACTGTGCTAACTCAAAAGCTGGGGTTGGGGAAAAGCCACCTAAAAAGAACACCTGACACTGAAGACCACCAAAGAAGACCTGAGAAGGACCATATAAGGACTTTGACAAGAGGTGTGGTATGTAAAATACAGTAATAAATATACATCGAGTAAGGAGGGATAGCTGATGAATATGTAATCAGTGTGTATGATAAAAACTCTGCCAGTGCTTGGGGCACTCAGAGGAACAATCCTCTTTGTGACAAGTGAACTGTAATAAAGTATTTTCTATTACTAATACTTTCTCTCTAATACTCAAAACCATGTTAGAAACTTTCTATCTAGCCAGTTCCAGTATTGTTTAGATATCATACTTTCAAACTAAATTAAGGATAATTTAAAAAGAAGAGAAGCACTTGGGAAGTACAACAGCACATGACAGTGTGTGGCTGTTGTAAATATTTAGAAGCAGACTAGAAAAAAGTACTTGATGATGAGTAGTCTTAGATTTTCACAGCACTGTAATCTAAGTAACCCACACTTGGCTTTACTCTCCTCTTTATATCAACCTATGAAACTCTGTGCAGCTGAAATGAAAAAGTCTGATTACTCTTCAGGTCCTTGTAGGTCTTCAGCGTCTGAAAAATGAAGCAACCAAAATTGCATTATGTTTCTTAAAATTATATGTAAATACACATAATGATACTAAACAAAGTTGTCATAAATGAATGGCACTGACCCAAACTGTCATGAAAGATGAGCTGAAAAAATTAGCATAATGATCCAAGCAGGAGGCTGAAGATCTTGTTACAACTTTCAGTGTATGCCATTTACATAGTCGATGCATTAGGAGAAGATGCTGAAGGTCAGCAGATCTTCATCCTTCTAAATTACAAGTTAGATAATAAATGATCCAGTAACTCAAACTGTAGGAAAACACTGTCTCTGTAGACCCATTAAATAAATAAAAATTTCTGGAGACACTTGAAAACCAGTTAGAAGTGCAAAATTCAGGAGTTTTTAAAGTTAAGTAACAACACTGCAGAAAGTATCTAAATTTGATATTATATATTTTGTTACAAGGTGGAAATATCCAGATTTTAATACAGAAATTTGACTTCTCTCACTGTTGCAAACTGGCACATCTATAGCAAAAAAATTGTTTTCAGAAATATGTATCTGAAATATGAGGTGTTAGAAAAATATGTACTTTGTGTTTGATAATGAAACTAGAAATTAAAGAGTTGGCATGCAATGCATTCAAGTTTGCTATGAAGACAATATTAAATAGCTGCTTAATGATAAAAATGACTTTAACTAGATTTCTAGATAATTTTCCAATAGGCTATGACTAATTGTGAAATTTACCATTTTGCCATGACTAATGTGTGAAATCTGTCATCTTTCCTCATGATTTACACAAGGTCCTAATAAGAAGAACACAAAGTTGGTAATATGACATGAATAGTAATTTTAATTGTACTTGTTCATAATATTAGGAGAGAGGAGACATATTTTTTTATTAGTCTATGTTAGATGCATTGGTGTCCTTATAATATCATCACTGGAGTCTATCTGAAATCTTCCTTTACTGATATGACCAACCACATCCTTGTCTATTACTCAAAAATTATATCAATGGATGTATGCAATGATATAACAAAGGAAAAAAGTATGTAATGATATAACAAAGGAAAAAAGAAAATACCTTCTGGAAGTGATGAGCCATTGAGTTCTTTAACCTCCCATAGTTAGATGTTAATAGATAAAAACCTTCCACAAAAGCAGGAAGCTTTACATGATCTATATACATTATATACATTACTTAGAAGGAACTGTTTATTTCCAAATGCTAAGATTATGTTGGAAATCCTTGAAAGTAGGAATGTGGTAACTTCTTTTATGTATTTTTGACAAGTGCAATCTGGTAAAAGCAGAGGTGGCAAACTAAATTTGCAAACAAACTCAAATAAAATTGAGGAGTCTGCAGGAGCAGGATTTGTCACCAGAAGTTTCTGACCCAATAGAAGGTCAGCAGCATCTACTGAAAACATGTCAACATGTTTATTTTGTAGGAACAAAACAAAATTCAGACACCAATAAATAAAAATCTGCCTGTTTTTAAATGTGACAGTTTATCAAGGGCTTTTTTGCAAGAGTATAGAAGCATCTTCCAGGGGCACAATTTAAGACTTATTTTCTTTAAGAGGAATTTTGGCCCTCAGCAGTGGTTGATAGTGCTTTTATGTAGATATTAAGAATTACACTCAGAGACACTGTATATAGGTAACACAATGTAGTAAATTCATCTGGCTTTAACAGATGGTGAAAAGTGAAGGTAGTAATGTCTCTGAAATGTAATTAAAATGAATGCTAAAGGACATAGAGATCTGCTGGACAGGAAGAAACGGCCTGTCTCAAGAGGCCTGTTTGCTGCATTGTCACTCCCTTCAGTGTCCTCCCTTTCCATAAAAATGTCAAGATACCTCTTACATTTATTTATAATAATTGCTGTGATTATACAATTTGGCAACTCATTTCATATATTGCAACTCTGATATTATTAAAAAATTCTCCCTGAATTCCCACCTTTTACCACAAAATTTCCAGTGTGTTATCCTGGGTCTTCTTTATCCACCTCTACTGTAAAAAACTGGATACCACTGTTTTTCTCACCTAAATAAATGCCCTAATTTTCTCCCCCCCCCATGTTATCTTATCAGCATTTATCTGCACTGAAAAGAATATGTTTCTTGTGATAAACCTTTCAGGAACTTGTCACAATATTCTTAAAACAAGAAATCAATTCAGTTGTCCCCCTAAAGCACCATCTTTAAGGTAAGGTGGAAAGATGCTAAAACACCAATGTTTATACATAGCTGTTATAGATCTGTCCTGAATCCTCTGTTGATGACACCTCTCAAAACTGCTTTTACCAACTCATTGTTCAGCTGTAGACAAAGAGATTTATTATAATTACTTTCACAATCTGTGTTAAATCTTTTGGTAGTCTTTATACCACAATTTCTCTTTAATATGTTTGATTTTGACTCATTAGCCATATGTTATTTCACTTTTATAGGTTAAGCCCCTCACCTTCTACTTTCTTAGCTTTAGAATATGATTCAGTACTTGTAGGAGTTTTGTGCTCTTTTTCTATATATTTTATACTCTCATTTATTTGATTTATCTGACTTCTCCATAGCAGGAACTGTGTAGATATTGTTAAAGAATGCCTGCTGGAAGATGAGTCTATGTATACATGTAAATAGATCACTACTAGTGAAAAATGAACAAATGAGTCATCTGGATTCACTGTGGAGAACAGTGTGAGAAATTTTATGTAAGATAATTTGATGCATGAATGGATAATTTGCAGAATCTTTCTTGCTTTTGCTAAAAAATAATTGTATCAAATTCTAGGGCTGAAATCATGACTATTAGTGGTAAATGTTGCTGTTACTGATTTCAAGTATACTGCAGTCAGAAGCTTGTACTGAATTTTATGCCCAAAATTATAATATCTGCTTGTCAGTAGGAATCTAGTACTCTATGTTGCCCCTAGCTAATAATTAATATCTTTAAAGAGTATTACTGACTTAGATTTTCAAATAGATCCTAGCTAGGGAAGTCTAGAGCATTTTATTCGTAATTTCCTTTTCATGAAGCAGCAGTGTCTGGAGTGTCTGGTATATGAAGGATATTGGGATAATAAGCATATGTGACAAAGCTACATATATTCTCCAAAATATTACTTCTATAGCATTGGATTGTGAGGAGAGAATCTTTCTGCCGACGTCAAGTCAGCAGAAGTTCCCCTTCTTTGGACTTCTTATGGCATCATGACTACTCAATTAGTTGCTCACTCAGTTGACAAGATATTTTATTAAGTGTATAGATGACACACAACTTCACTAGAAGATTAACAGAAATTTTGTTCCTTTACCATCATTACCTTCAAACCTGTGGATTATGAGAAGCGATTTTTCTCAAGTATTGTTTCATTTTTAGGGAACATTTTGATTCTAAGAAAATGTTCTTTATTAATAAAGTGGAAATATTAGAAGAAAGTGTGGAAACACAGTCATGGTACCCTTAGCAGGACAAAGACAGAGTCCTAGAAAATACAGAGACCTTAACAAATCCTGATGATACCTCTAATAGAAAAATTTATTTTCTTAGATTAAACCATAGCACTATAGGATAAGTGCATGTCCAGACTGATCTACCACTGTCTCAATTATCAATAGGAATGTACCAGTTTACGTACCCTATGTGTTTTGCGTACTACTCTGTCTCTTGGTAGACTTATGGTTCTTAAAATGGATCTGTTACAGCACAAATGGGTATTCATTAAAAGATTCAGTCAGTTATTTTTTCTTTATAGCATAGATGCATTCCCCAGGAGAAAGTCTTGTAAACAATTATATCAGCAACTTTTCCTATGGGAAAACACATTGTCTCATCGTAGCAGTGACAGTCTTAAGCTCAAATATGGATTCACTGAGAATCAGATAATTAACTCTTGATTAGAGATTTGTATATATTTTAGAAAATAATATAATTCAATAAAGAATGCAGAAGTGAGGAACAGAGAGCTGAGCTGAGATATAAACTGCAGCAGTGCATTTCTCCTGAAAGTATTTTTTAATGACTGACCCTTTTTCTGGGATGTCAGATGATAATCCTCAAGTAATATGTAATTTTTGATAGGCTCTTTGGGAAAACCACAACCTAGATCTGATGATCAGGAAGTCTAGGTTCATTACTGTTGGTATTTAGATACAAAAAGACATTTCTAAATCATTCAGACAAACAAAGAACCCACTGGATCATAATGTTAAGTGTTCTTCTCTTGACAAAGAAAGTCAGTGATGCAAATTTTCTGACACTTAGGGTGTTGATTGGCATGACACTGTCATTATTTTCCACCATATATTTTGAATTCTCTGGGAAATATAAAAGGGTATGCAAATATTCTACTCCATGCTTACAGGATATAGCATTTATCCTCCCAATACTCCAGCCAAAATCAGCACCTGGATGAAAAGCAGCTGGCTAAAGCTGAACCCAGGAAAATTAATGCTATTTGGAAACGGGAACCTCTCAGAACTTGCCTCTTCAGTCCATAATACCTGCCTCCAAACCCTTAAAATCCTAGTTATAATTTTCCACCATTATAAAGGATTTGGCTCTTTTACAGGGCCACTCTTCATATATATAGGGTTTCCTACTTCACTTTTACTAGCAGTTTTATAAATTATATTAATACTGAAATTGCCCTGCTTTATCAAGAAGTATTTTCTCCCATTGTGTAACTTCCTTTAACATTAAAAGGACTTACAGTTTTCTGTTGAAAAGAAAACTTGTCTGTTTTTTGACTTCTATTTTAACTGTCATTGTCCTGTTATCCACTTTGTCTGTTCAGATTGATTATCACTAGTGTCACCACCATCTTATTTTTCCTTTCTATTTTATCTTTCCTGCTGCCTTATGGTCCTTTCAGTTTACTGATTCAATACAATTTGGCACAGTAGCAGTCTTAAAAACATGCAGCTCTACTGAAGGTGAGTCACTTGATCTTTCTCGTACAGAACTTAGGTACTTTCAGGCCAACACTGATATTAGAGCTTTGCTCTTCACTATTATCTATAACAATCACATTTTTACCAAAGTCAGAGATTATTGAAAGGAGGGATTTTGTCAATATATCTAAGGCAGCATCTAGGAAGAGTTGAAGCAAATACAGCCATTGATCCAAGCAGCCCTTTGAAATGCAGTTTCAAAGGAGTCTCCACACAACACAATACAGGAATGAGACATGCCACATAATTTTGTAGAGTATTTTTTTTCCCTTCCAATTTATTTTTCATAACACACAGTTTTGTTTAGTACCCTGCAGGCTCTGGGAACATGTACAGACTTTCCATGGACTCAGCACTGAGCCCTACTAGGACCCAGAATCCCTTGCAAACCAATCAGACATGGAGAGAACATTGCCAGGAACAGAGTGTCAAATTTAAATTACTCCAGAGACTATGAGTGACCAGGAGCACAGAGAACAGGGCAGGATGTGGTGCATGAAAGGACAGGTGTGGCAGTTGTGGGGCAGATTGTACAAGCAAGGAAATTTTGAAGGGCACTAAGATGCTGCAGCACAAGCAGTTAAATCAGCTGTTGCTCATTACACCTGCTGAGAGAGCTCAATTATAGTGTCCACCCAGAGGGGACCAAGTCCTCCAAACTCATAAAAAAAGGTGAAGTGAGCCGGACCGAGCTCCCAAAACCCTGTGAAAAACATGCAAAAACCATTTGGTCATCCAGGCTTCCAGAAGGAAGGAGTGCCTAAGCCCTTCAGCATATTGTAGCAGTGATGGACACTGCATCAAATGTGACCAGGTGGACATCCTGCTCAGCCTTGTAGCAGAATTACCAGAGACAAAGCAATCCCCAGTGCAGGCTGGGGGATGAACAGATCGAGAGCTGCCCTGCCCCAAAGGACATGAGGATGCTGTTGAGGGGCTGGACGTGAGCCAGCCCTGGGCACTTGCAGCCCAGGAAGCCAAATTCATCCTGGGCTGCATCCAAAGCCCTGTGGGCAGCTTTGGAGGGAGGGGGTTCATACCCTCTGCCCTGCTTTGGTGAGACCCCACCTGCAGAGCTGCCTACAGCTCTGGGGTCCTCAGCACAGGAAGGACATGGAGCTGTTGGAGCAAGACCAGAGGAGGCCACTCAGTTCGTCAGAGGGATGGAAAACCTCTTCTCTCAGGAAATGCTGAGAGAATTGGGATTGTTCAGCCTGGAAAGGAGAAGGAATCAGGCTGAACTAATTGCAGGCTTACAGTATCTGAAGCCAACTTGAAGGATGGGGCAAGACAGGACAAGGACCATTGAATCAGCTACAAAGAAATATTATGTGTAGGAGAATCAGATGGCTGGTAACTTAAGGGAAAAAGAATGAAATAGGAGAGACAATGTGAAAGAAAGACACTGAAACTAGAATAACTGCATGCAATGAAGTTCTTTCTATCTGCCTTAATCTTGGCAGCTATTTATATATTTCCCTGTATTTCTTGATTTTATTAATGATTGAGGTATAGAACAAGATAATATAGAACACAGTGTGGTACACACTCCATGGCCAAGTCAATCTTGCTATTGTACCACTAAACTAAAGGCAGAAAGCCCTGAACCATGGCAAAACCAATGATGGAACACCTGTCTCTCATTTATTCTGAGTTTACAACTGAAAATGAAATCATGGTAAAAATTTTGTAACTCATCCCAGCGGCTTGTAACCCTGCCTCATTCTGACCAACTCAGCAGCAGCACAGCTAAGAACAAAAACAACATGAAAAGATCAACATACTGAACCTCTTGCTGTTGGCAGTCTACCCATAATGACTTCTGAACTCAATGCCAGGGTTTTAAACAAAGCTAAACATAAAATAGAGAATATGACAGCAACAAAACTGTTGAGCTGCTTCTTTCCACCTCCAAACATGTAGTGATAAAACCAAAATATGGCAGAAATATTTACTCTTGGTAAACCAATGTATTTTTCTCATCTTTAGGTACTGCAATCCCAAAAAGCATCTTTGCCTGCCAGCAATACTCTCCTTCTGCCCCTCCAATATTCTTCAGTAATTCATCATGATGAGATGCAGCCATTTCTCACTTTGGTAGGAGCCTGATTTTCCTGCGATAAATACTGAATGCTTTCCTATGGACATTTGAGGTGGTTCAGGGTAGACCAAAACCTGGATTTCTACCTCTGCAAGCAAGTCTGATGCTCTAAAGAAGAGTAAAAAACTTTGGCACTGAGAAAAAAAGGATCTCAGCTGTGGATGATAGATCAAGAAAAAAATCACCAAACAAGAAAATAAACAAAAGTGGCCAGACCAAACCCAACCCCATCAATGTCATACTTCAGCACAAAGAATGAAGCACCCCATACTCCTCCAGAGACCTGATAGCCTGCTTCCATGCTTTCTAGCATTCAACCTTGTACTTGGCAGTAGCAACAGTCAGGGTCCCTGCAAGCCTTTTGCACCTGCAACAGAGAGCATGGAAATGCTGGGATCCCTGACATAAGCTGGGTCCCTCAGGCCTGCCAAGCAAGCTGTTGGGGAGGTGGGTGAATGGTAGCAACTCTGCTGAGTTTCTATCAGAAAATATGAGAAAAACGGCATGTTTCCAAAAAACATTTAAATTTTGTCAAAGCAGCAATTTGCAGCACAATAATCTTCCACCACAAAATTTTTTTCTCTCCATTTGTTAGTGTCATCATACTTGGATTTTTTTTGGGATTTGCACCCCACATTCCCCCATTCCCCACACTGCTATGAGGCATGGTCTGCACAGGGAACAGTGAGGAAGCACCCACTCCTACTGTGTGCTGTGCCAAAGGAAGGATGCTTCCTCCTCCTCACCTCACAAGTCACCCTTCTGAAGCACCATATATAAATTCTAAATTTGTATGTGTATATTGGCACCCAACACAAGGTCAATAGTATAAAAAATTCAGTTACCGTGTCCAGCTATTCCTGAAATAATCACATAATGAATATTGCTCAACACATGCTTGCTCCTTTAACAATGGTATTTTCTCTCATGTGATTGATCAGAACCATGCTAATTTTTCTTAGTCATAGCAAAAGATGAAAAAGAAAAAAACCCCAAAACTCAGACTAAACTAATATGAGGTTTGCCAGGAAGAGAAAAATATTGCTGTGTAGTAGTTGCAGTTGACGTAACATAAAGTAATATTTCCTGGAATAAAGAGATTTATTTTAAGAGATAGCTCCTCATTACTCTCGTATTGACTTTCATAAAGACATCATTCATCTGTGGCATACTCTGCTACAGAATATTGTGGCAAATACTGATTTCTACATGATTATTTCAAAGAAAATTTTTTATTAGAATAAAATTAAAAGGGTCACGAATATTCATGTCTGTGACAAACTGACTACCTGCTGAGAAAGAGAATAGGAAGTTTCTGATGGGAAAAAAACCCAAAGCAGCTTGAAAAATAGGAAATTATGATTTCTGTAACTCTGGTTCTGACACTGTCTCCTTCCACAGGCTTGGGGAGTGCACTGAATTCTCTCTGTCACAGAATCAATTATTCACTACCTGTTTTGCTATTTGAATGATTGATTCTGTTAAGGTTTTTAAAGTGCTTTGCTAATGAAATGCAAACACTTGAGGATCCACTGTATTATAACAATATCAGAGGTTTTATTTCCTTATTTCTTACTAAACCATCGCAGGCTGAACATAATTTGACATTGTAATAACTTTTTTTTTTTGTATAAAGTTACAGAATATTAATCTATAATGCAGTTTTCAGATTCCATGTTCCCCCACCATTTGCAAGAAGATAACTTACACTATAGAAACTATTGTGTTAAAAATACAATAGATATTTGGGCCTCAAAATTAAGGCTGCGTCAGAATCTGATACATAAGTAGTTACATCCCAAACCCATTGCTTCAGTTAAAAAAAAAAAAAATTGTTGGATATATTGATCAGTAAAGTTCTTTGTACACTGTCCAAACACTATCATCTTGCAAGCCTAAAATTATGTCTCAATTTTCTGTTTAATAATAGGATGCTCTATAATACTACCACCCTCTATAGGTATTTCTGAGCAAAGAGCATGGAAGAACTGAAAAGCACTAATAATCAGGTACAAAGCAAGCAGCTTGGAATTTGCTTTTATCCAGTGCTCCCAAACTGAGCAGTTCACAGTGTTTCCTCAGTATATTATTACTTTTCTGGACTGTTTCATCACATGGAACAAATGCTGAGTTTATTTCTCACGTGAGATTATCTTGTTATAGGTGATCTGGTTATAGAATGTCCTTGATGAAGAACAATCTTGTTAATAGCTTTCCTGCTCAAAGACATGTCACTTCAAATCCATCTTGTATCTGGATCTCAGATGCGTACAAATACTGCCATCTGGAGCGCCCCCTGCTTAGACTGATGATGCTTGTTCTGCTTTGGAGTCAAATGTCTCACAAAAGACTTACTAAGCTGCTGGAATTTGTTTCACATAAAAGCAGTTATAACAATGTTTTATCTCAATGACCATAATTTTTCTTCCTATAAATCATAGAGTTGCCATTTTTACAGTTTTTCTTGAACACTGTCATCTGTTACATTTTGGCTGAAGTGAAAACATATGTCAAAAACATTTTCTATGGAGCCACATCTGCAGGGAAAACGATATGAATAATATATCCTCTGAGCCATCATCTGACTTGGGAGTCTTGTGCACATAGTTCAAGGTGCATTTCTGGCCATAAAGGGGAAAAATAATCCATACTTTGCCCTGGAAGCCCAGTATATCTGAATGCAGTCCTGGATGTTGGGAAATTGATGGTGTCTGTACACGTTCACACATACAATCCTGTTTGACTCTGTTTTTTTTCGCCAGCATTTTAATGGGATTAAACAATGTATCCCTAGTACCATAAGCACCTGAGTTAGGCACTGGTTTGGAAAGTCTCATCAAGAACTTTCATGACATCCTTTTGTAGGGTAGATCTTATAAAATACAATGAATGGTCATTTTATTAATCAGAAGTTAAATAAGATACAAGTCATATTTTGAAGTAGCAACAGTATTATTTAATTGTTATGATATCAGGAGATATTTTCAATAAAACCCTAAACAGCATTATTTGTAAGTTCTACATTCTACATTTAGAACCATGGCTTTATAAAGTTTTGGGAAGCTACAATGTTTAAGTTCAGTGATTCTTGTGAACCTCCTATCTTTACATGGTGCATTATGAGTGGAAGAAGAGGTAGGAGATGTGTTCTGAAGACAAGACATCTTTGCATTTGAGAATGTGACTTGCAGTCATTGTCACAATGGCAAGAGGAGGTCCTGGCACACAGCAGAGATAACAAAAAAATCCTCTGAGGAAAAGGAGTATCAGATGCTGAACAATGCACAAACCGCTGCAGAGAGACAGATGGAGGTCAAATGCAATAGCTGAGTAGAGGAAATAACTATAAAAAGTTATAATAAAGAATTGCAAGCAGCTAACACTGCTGAATGGTTTTCTGAGACCAAGCTCAGCTCACTAGGAAGTGACTACAGTTGCGCTGGAATGGGAAACTCTGTTTAGAAAGAAGAATACCTGTTAATAAAAATTAAAAAAAAAAAAAAAACAAGGAAAAAGAAAGAAAAAATTCCTGAAAAATGGCTCTTCAAGGACAGTCCAAATAAAAATCACATCTGGAGAAAAAGTTTTTTCCTTCCCAACTCTATATACAGCTATAAATGAAGGGATGCTAAATGCCTTAGATATTGTGTTAATTTTTTATATAGGCCTATATATTCTCACAAGCATACAACTTCAAGACAATAGGTATAAATATATCCTAGCTATAAATACTTCCTCTTCTAATGAGATTACTGCTATGTTTTATTCTCGCATGAATTATGAAAGAGATGTACTCTTACAAAGCAATGGTTATGCTGTTCTTCTATATGAATAACTGACCTGGGGTAAATAAACCTTTTTGAATCAGCATCTATTACACTTCAGGTGTAATTTACAGATACAGAACCTTACCTTTGAAAATGCTTCTCAATAATGCTTAACTCAATAGTGGTACTTGCTATTGCTGTTTTCCTGATATCTCAATGACGTTGTCATCAATATATCATACCACAGCCAGTGATTAAATGATTGAGTGGTATGAAATCAAACACTGGTGTTCAATGTGTTACTGATAAAGCGCTTCAAGTCTCTGAGATAAATGGCTTTCATTTTCCATGAAATATAGGTATAAAAAATCACTATTCCCACTCAAGCTATTGGTAAGATAAAATACTATAATTAGAATAAATAATAATAAGAGAGGAGTATTTTAGAATACAATTCAATAAGCAATTTAAACCAAACTAAGACCACGTCAAAAGAAATAAGTTTGCCTTTGGCCTTGTTTCTGGCTGAACTATCACCCTTTCATGTTCTATTCCCTTTGACAGGTACACGGGTTTTTATGACCACTTGCTGAACTAGGTCAGTAAATTATTCTATATGAAAGCAAACCAAAAAATGAATAACAATTTTGTCAAATGCTATTATTATTCTTACTATTATTTTTATAATCACAACCATAATCATAATCATTATTACAATTATAATTGTCTTTATTGTTAATTATCTGCAATATTATAATATCATACCACTAAAAAATTGAAGAGCAGCAAGTGCCACCACCATGTCAGTTCATGTAAATTCCTCAGTCCTGTTCACTATGAGACTGTGAAACATCTCTGAAAGAGCCAACATGCTGTGGAGATGGAAATCAGGAGCAATGGGAGGACAGCGTTGCTTTTTTTGGCTGCTTGTAAGTGAGAGCTTACACTGTCTCAAAGGTTTCTTTTAACTGCTACCACTATATCTTGTAAATGCGCGACTATTTTTTTCAGAAATTAATTCCGACCATGGAGTTCAGTAATGAATTGCAGCAGAAATAAAAGACTCACCTCTGTGTGTGTCCCTGGCTAGTAGGATTTTAATGCCAACATTCAGTAATTATCAAGTAATTTTTTGGTTCTCATTCTGGAAACTGTAAATAGGGAACTTATTGACAGATTCTGGTTTTCATTTGACAAAAATTACAGAGATGAATACATATACAGGTGTTCATAAAAGTATGATTATTAAGATGAAACAGAGATATCCATCATGACTGATTAGCACACCTTTTACCAAACAAATTTAACAAATGGGTATAATTTCATATTGATGCTAAAATACACTGGAAGCCCAAGTGTTGTTTTTGTTTTTTTGGTTTTTTTTGAGAATCTTTTTAGAGCATTTAAAAAAAGTAAACAAACCACTCTAAGTTGCTGAATTTTGATGATATCTGGCACTAAAAATCTTCATGAATCTATATTATTGATTAGACTAAGTGTTTTTTACAATATCCTTCTTTTTATGTTTTGATAATTCAATTTCCCATTTGGATCCGAACTAGAACTAGTAAATAGAAAACCTTGTATATTTGACAAGAGAAAAAGTAATGTAACCAAGCATGCCCAATTAGTTGCTTGCTTTTTTTATTATTTTAGACAGGTGTTAAGTCCGTCTGAACTCTCTCTAAGTCAGTGTGCACACTATCTGCTATTATAGAAGTGATTTTGCAAATGACATCTTACTTTAAAAAATCCCTGTGATCTCAGCAGTCTTATGATTATAAAACACTTACAGCACTCAGAAAGAAGAGATAACATGTTAACACTGTCTCTTGTGCCATCATCAATAGCTTAATTAACCAAATCTGGCACTTTTAATATTATTACATGGCCACCAGCTATGTAACTTGACTTTTCAGATTCTATTATCAAAGCTGGCATCTGGAAAAAATTGTTTTATTTACAAAGGACAGACTTGTGAGAAAGATTCACAAATATGAAATGTCAGGATATTTTTACAGTCACTTTTCTGAAAATATAGTATGTGTTGTACAAAAGAATAGTTTTTGCCATATTACATCCACATCATATTAATCACCTGAACCAGTTCCATTATGTCTTCCTTTCTGTACTTCAAACACTTTCGCAATACAGAACAGATTTGTGAATCTTGAGAGAATGCCATAAAAAAAAGAGCAAGAAAGCAAACAAACTGTGTTTACCATATCTAAAATGGAAAAACCTGAGTGTACCCATACCCAAACAGAATTAGAATTTTGTGTTCTGAAAAAGAAATGCCTGAAAAACACCACAGTTTCAGAACCTATCATTGTACTCAGTGTAGGAGGTGAAGACAAGAGACAATTTATTCTGCAGCTGGCTTAGAAATAAACACAGCCATGGAAGATAAGGAGTGAAAGAGGGATAAATCCTCCTGAAACACACTTGATGGACAGACAGGCTGCCATTAACAATGCTGTTGCCTTTGTAAGTACAGAATGATGTGGAGATACTCTTGCATTTATACTGTAGACATAGTCCTTGAAGATTTTACACCTCCAATTCCTTAGAATTATCAGCTATCTTCAGCCTGTCACTCATCCTGGCAATCTTAGATTTCTAGCTTGCAGGCCAGGCAGATTATTGACAAAGCAATCCAGGATGATATAATACACCCTGACAAACAATAGTGAGGGGGATTGCGTTTACCACTTTCATTGCACCAATTCAGCTAAATTAATTCTTAATGCCAAAAGTAAACTTTCTCTTGATAAGCATTCACTCACCTTGCGCTATTGTTTTGTGGCACTAACCTCCTCTGAGAAGAGTAGCAATGCATCTTGATCCATCTGATTTAAGCTACTTCCCCCTAATAAAACTGAGAGGAAGGTTATTCATACAGTACAAAACGAGCAAACAGTTAGCAAAAAAAGGCTGGTGTACAGGAAAATCAAAGCTATAATTTAAGTGGAAAAAATAGGCAGGAATATTTTAAATTTAGGTATATTTCTCTGTTGTCACCTTTCCTACATCTACTGAGACTGTAGCACACATGGTTGGATGGATAAGTACTGGTGGGACATATAAGAAATCATTTGAACAAGCAAAATTAAATTGTCTCAGAAAAGATGTTTTTTCTTTTTGTTTTCTCCATCATTATTTTTTTGAGGGGCATTTTTAAGTTATGAGGTTATACAATCTGTGGATAGAAAAAGAAAAAGGGATTAAAGTGCTGAACAGACCCTTAGCATTAGGGATGACTCTATATACTGCTGAATTACTGAACTGATTACTATGACTAGTTTAATAAAATGATTATTTTATGCATCCAGGATGAAAAAACCCCACTGATTTAATACCCAGTGCTTCAGATGCCATTCATGCAAAGGTGTGGAAGAAAACATCACATTTGCTTACTTATCAAAAGTGATTAATCTCTTCTCTGTCATTTTTATCAGACACTAGCCCAAAAAAGATTTATGTGCCAGTTTAGTAATTTTTGTGAGATGAAGTTAGTTGTAAAACGGAAGTTAAAAACTTAATCCTAACAGTCTTCAATGGAAGAAAGTGTTACACAGTTGTTTGCTATTCTTTCTGAACACTGAAAATAAACCCCTAATATTATCTAGAGATAAAGGACCCTTGACTTTAGAAATGCTCTGATCAAACATTGATTCAAGTTCATCTTTACCTCAGAGTTTTCAAATTCAGGATGACAAGATGAATCTCACATTTTTTCGGATGTTTTAACCCTGTTAAGAGGAAATTATGTCAAAACAAATGTGAACTTTTGATAACTAAATATACACTTGTATTGGTTCATATAAAAATGCTTTAAAACCTCTCCAGCACTTAAAAACTAAGTTAATATGATAAATATGATAAATTCTATAGCAATTGTGCACATGGGACCTAGGTTAGCTGGACTTTGATGACCAAGAATGAGATTTCTGACCCTTTCCTTTTACACCATTCCATTAGGTAGCCTAGGTGCTTTCACACTTATTCAAAACTTTGTCGTGAAGTTCCTCTTCTCAAAAATATGCCTTTTTAGGAAAGCAGCAGCAAAATTGCTCAACAATATTATATTTCTTAAGAAGAAACATGGAGGAGAAGCAAGAATATTTATTTTCCTCAGTTTTCTGATAATTGTTGCTCTTCCGCCTAATGTAAGCAGGAAAAGAAACATTATGAGAGAAGATAACATTATTCTGAAGAGCAAGAAAATATTATTCTGAAGAACAACTTCACAGTTTTGTGTTCTTGCAAACTATTCTGTTCCCAACTCATAATCAAAGATTGAAATACACTCTTCCTACACGTGGTATGGTTATGGTTTGGTTTATGACTATTTGTCCCTCAATGTTTATGGGAAAACTGTTATTTAATTTAATAAGCACATTTTTATCCTTTTCCACATTCTTAAATATTTAGATAATTTTTGAATTAAAATGATCTTCCTTTTTTCCTGTATCAAGCATAGCAATTCCTGTTGATATTTTGTTGAGTACCTTCCAGCGAGGGTACCTATAGGTCTTCACTTGGCAGTCTCATTTGCCAGGGAGAAACTTCTTTTCTGCCTCCCTCTGAAATTTATTTCCACATTTTCCTTTGTTTTAAATTTTATTTGCTTGCTGTAACTTGGCACTAGGTATTACTATCAGTAATAATATTCACTAATTATCTTTTAATATGACTACAGTTTTAAAATTGTAAAAATGAACAGAGAAGCTAAAGCCACTGTAAGTCATTGAGACCAGGCTCCTAAGACAACTGAAGGTGTCTTGGATTCAAGCAGAACTATTTAATTGCAGATAATGTTGGTTTTTAACAGAGCTAATTATACCAGTACAAACCTCAGCTAGGTGCAGGATGACATTAGAATGTATCTCATTGCTGGTATCTTCTGACATATTAGAAAAAATGTA
The DNA here is from genome assembly GCF_014805655.1 of Passer montanus. Taxonomy (NCBI): domain Eukaryota; kingdom Metazoa; phylum Chordata; class Aves; order Passeriformes; family Passeridae; genus Passer; species Passer montanus. The sequence continues at coordinate 1,321,787 of NW_024374479.1, forward strand.
TTCCACTTGTGGTCTGTATTTTTCAGAACAGTGGGGTCTCACAAATCAGCCAAGTGGCTTTGAAAAATCTCTCACCAATTTTTAATTGCACTTGGTAATAGGAATTAAATAGTCAGAATAAATAAAGTTCATGAGTGAGTGAGTTGCAGGATGCTATGATAGCTGAAGAATTACCATTTTATGAATCCTTTATTTTCTGACATTAATTGTAGCAGTCTAGGACATTTGAGGCAATCAAAATTACACAGGTTTAAAATGTAATTTTAATACATAAAGATAAATGAAGACATGCACAGTTTTCAACATTTTGTTTATGTTCTGTGAAGTAAAGGTAAAGGAACATTAATCTGGTATCACAGTAGCAGTAGCAGAAAGTATTATCCTGTGCCACCCTAAAGCATGAATTTGAAAAAAAAAATTAACTTGATGACATTCCCATTATAGAAAGCTAGAATAGGTTCAAGTCTTTAAAAGCTCTGTCACCTCAAGAGCAGCACCTACAATAGAATTTGACCTCTGCTGAGGCTGCAGCTTCAAAGGGCAAATATTTTGACATGATAGAAAATCCTACAAATAACAATAAAGGAAATATAATCTTGACTACACTGCGAATGCTGACAGAAAGCAAAACTCCCTGAATTATAACAATGATAATTTGTTAATTTTAATTATTTATAAGGAGATGACAGCCGAGTGCCCAAAAATCTTTCTATTGAGAATCCTCAGTATAAATCTCTCTGATATACTGTAATGCTACTTCATCTCTGCTGCCAGCTGCGCTGGGACACATAAAGCCCCTCATTAGTTCACGCCTCCGCTTACAAGGATTGCTTTCACAAAGGGATCAAGCGTGTGTTAATGACTCTTAAAATGAAGATATGACTGTGGCACAATAAAAAAATACCTTTGTCTTATTAAAATTATTTGGTAAGAGCAGTGCAGAGCTACTTTGTGTTTGCAAGTCTCCACACATTTTAGTTCAGGCAGAAAATAGGGGATGCACTCTGGAGAAACACATAATGAATTGTTTCAGATATGAATTCAATTCATTCTTTCCTGCATATGAGACAATATACACTGAAGAAAACACTGCTGACATGTTTTAACTTCACTGATGCTGAAGATGTTTTCTCTTCAGCTTGTGCTTTTAGTCTTCTTCTGAAATATTATATATCTGATTATTGGAGATGGTCCTGAAATGAGTTTTTAGCTTTGTCTTTTCATCTGATAATCACCAAGCACCACTGCTCAAATTTCTTTTCATAATTTTGTCAGTTAATTCACATCTAGCAAAGTGCAAAAAAAAAAAAAAAAGCCAGATGTTAGGTTGTCACCTTTTGTGCTACTGCTCAGAGCTCCTGGGGGTGGGGGGGGTGTGGGGAGGGGCAGGGCATGGGGACTGGATGTTCTGCAGATTTTACAAGGGAAAGGGTGGAAAAAGGGTTCTAAAATTCTGGAAAAGAATACTGGTCTTGTTAAAAGAGGAGAGCTGGAGTTCACCTGTCATAAGCAGGTACTTTGGTTCATTCCCTAGAGCCATGCTTTGCAATTGAGCATAAGTCAGAACAATGTGTCAAGACTTGGAGCACAGCTCTTCAATGTCTAACACAACTATTAGAGAAAGTGCTAAAAAAAAATTTGGTTGTCAGCATAATTTGAGTTTAAAATGATTTTAAAGGAATGTTTAATTTCTAATTAGCCTCTTCAGTGCATTACAACGTACATTTATATCCAGGAGTTAAGAAACCTAGGGTAATCTTTTTATGTATCATATCTTGTATGCTATGTAACTGTCCATAGAAAACAACAAGAATAGCTAAATTAACAGTGACCTTTAGCATGCCCAGGTCACATTAGAGAAAGTGCTATACAAAGTAAATATTCAACTGTATTTCACCAAAAGAGACCCTTTCTCTGACACTAGCCCTGCTAAAATGTGTTTTACTTCTGCCTGTAAGGAAAAATATTGAGGTTTGCTGTTAAGCTTACACACCTTGTTTTTATAGTCTCTGTTGTGGTAGTGTCTAGGTGACTTATTTTGTTGAATAGAAATATTTCGTTTTGCATATGGTTTGTCATGGTGTGAGGATTTATGCCAAATACCAATGCCATGCAAAAGATTTTGTGGCAGAAATGGTGTTCTGGTCAGTGCTCCACCCTGGCAGCCAAAGCCCTCCCTGAGCTGGCAATAGTCCACAGCTCTTACGAAAAACACCACAGTGTTCAATAGTGAAAAAAAAAAAAGTGAATACAGTAAGTCACAGTGTGAATGTCAATTACCACATCATCCTTAATATTTGTGGATTTTGTTTCTGCTATTTCTGCTGCAGAAACCTATGAGAGTAAAGGGAAATATACCTTGAGTCCTATAATCTCAGAACTGGGAAATGCTATGCAGGTCAAGGGCTGAATGTCACTGCCCATGATTTTCACAGTGGTATTGCCCTGACTCTGAGGTTCTACCAATTATAGGCATTTTCAGGACCTCTCTGAACTTTTCCAACTAGACTTTCTGCAAGTAGACTTAACTGTGGGAGAGAGTCTGAACCAGTTGAAATTAAAACAGTGGCACTGAATTAAGTAGAGTTGGCTACAAATGAAGTGCCTCAGAAGTGCTGGTTCTGACAGCTCCAGGTATGGTCAAATTTTAAAGGGCATTTAGCATTCACACACTAGATATAAGCAAGAATTGGCACTGCTTAACAATCTTTTGTGATAGCATGATTAATTTTTAAGTTAAATTAAAATAAAAAATACTCTTATGTCATATAAAATATACTACTGTCACAGAAAAAAAAATGAGCAGATAAAAAGATGAACTACAATGACTTTCAAATCTTATAACATTCATCTTGAGAGGGAAAATAAATCTTGGAAGAAAAGAGATTTGCCTGTCACCCTATCAAAAGCAAAATGTGAGTTAGAATATTTTAAAAAAACCAGTTGCAAATATTTTAATTGTAATATTGGATGCAATAGGAGAATAAAATAATTTATCAAAAATATTATCCTCTACACTGTAATTTTTATATGAGAATTGAAGACTAAGTAAGGATAAGTAAACCAAAGATAGTGGTTTTGTTCCCAAGGGTAGCAGAAAGGTAGGAAAAGGCAGGGTGAGTAGGAAAAGAGCCAGCAATTATATCATACACCAACCACAGTGATCTTACTTCATGAATCCATAAATTTGCAAGTGAAAATTGTACAGCTTTTCCTTAAATTTCACAGCTGTGCATTTGCAGCTTAAAATTATGTAACTTTTTTTTTTTTTAATTGTGCACAAGTGTTTGTGTTTGTCAGCTAGATGTTCGGTTACTGCAGAGGGAAAATAAACAGTAGCAAAGCACGGGTCAAGAGAACCTCATCTCGTCGCTGATCTGAAGGTGACAGCCCAGCTGATGAAGTTATCTGTTAAACAACGGCATAATAGTATTTTGAATACTAAGTGGCACAAACTGTACAAATCAGTTCAGGACAAACCCTTTTGGCACAAGCTAACTTGCTTTTCTCAATGATCAGACAAATTCTTCACTGACAAAATGTGAAATCCTCTGCATTATGACTGAATTATATTTTTGCTTAACTAAAAAAAAATTAAAAGTCCTTAAGGGTTTATTTTGAAACACAATTATCCTTTGTCTATGCTAAAAAAGCCCAAAAACCAAAGGAACATAACCCAACCAACCAACCAAAAAAAATTCCCAGAAACAGAGACATCACCGATTCAGAATGAGATAAAAACAGATACATCTATGAAAGAGAATGCTTTTATGTCTCTTTGAACAAAAGTAGAATTATTTACATTACAATTACATTACAATTACAATTTACATTACATGTCTGTAAACATTTTTTTTTACTTTCACTTGCCTGAGTCATCAAAAAAGTATGCATGAGAGCATGGGACAACAGATTTTGCAAAACTGATATTTACAGAAAAAAATTTGGGCTTCTCCTTCAAACTGTCATCTTTATATTTCTGTTTGTAAATCTAAAATCTATTTGAGCTACAATTTTTAAAAAGCCTTGGCTGTGTAAATGGCTTATGAAGACAGAGAATATGCAGGGTTTTATGTGGTATTTTTACAGCTTTGAAATGTACAGAAAAAAACCCATATGATATTTTAATGTGTGTACAGAATGATCCTAAAAATTCACATGCATTTAAAAAACTGCATTGCATACTCAACTACTGTATTAAATATTGTTAGATTAAATTGTTCAGATGAAGTGCTGAGATGTGACAAGCTTTGTTTGGTGCAAGCTCAGAGGGGGATAGTGAAATAAAGTGGATTTCAGTGTTATGTTTTCTTATGAGCCAAATGCTTGACATATCAGTAGGTGTATGTTTGAGTTTAAGTTATTTCTAATATGTACCTGTGTACTTGAAAGCATTTAAATCCTTTTTTTGAATCTGTAGAAATATTTACCAACAGGTCCAGAAAGAAAAAGTAAAAATATATTGCAACAGCTCTAATATGTTTGTCAGACATATACCAGATACACAAATCATATGCTGCCTACAGACATAGAAACTATAGGTCTGTTGAAAATCCTTCAGTCCAAGTATGATTGAAAGGTGTCTGAAATCACACAAAAAAAAACCACCCTACATACTAAATTGCTATTTAGGTGCAAGTATGCTTTCAAGGCTTTCTTCAAGACACCAAGCAAAAGCATGTATCTCTTACTTCACACAAAATGTAATAAAACCTAAAGGATAAAATAATTAAAATTTTGGTAACAAAAACATTCAAAGACATCTATAGTTCATTTTCTTTTATGACAAAGCCAAAGATTTAATTTGGTATTTATTCACATCAAAGACTACATGTGTCCCAGCAGGTCTGTTGTGCTTTTGGGCTGAACTTCCAATATGAACAACTTAAAGACACTTAGGACCTTGATGCAAATTTTATATCTTCCAGCTCCTCACCAATTAGTTAGAAACTATCATTAAGGACAGATACAAAGAGGGAGTCCAAAATTAAGTATTTCCACAATAGGTCTGAATAATTTTTGAAAAGAGATCTTAACTGCCATAGCCATTTAGCTAGAGTTTCCAAGTGCTGAAGGTGTCTCTATGAGAAAAATCTCATAATTTTGGAATACTACACTGACAACTAGAAGTTCAAACGAATTTCAATGGAAAATTGCATGAAAAGTGATGATGATTGATGTACCAAGGTCTAGCAGGTGTTAACAAACTGTAACAGAAGCCAAATTCTGGCCTACTGGGTCATGATGTAGAGAATTTGAAGTAAAAAAGTTTTTAAAAATAATAGGAGATAAAGTTGAATACCTAAGTGATACAAAGCTAAAGACATAATAATGAGACTTTGACTAGTGTTTAATCACATATTTAAATGCATCGTATTCACTTTGTCAATCAATCTCATATTTGACCAAATTTATAACTTAAGTAGTTAATAGATGCTTCCCATTTTAATTTTTAAAAATAGGCTTGCTTCTTGTCATAACAGCATAATGATCATTATGCTATAATACAGATTTAGATACATGCAAAACCATTTTTGTAGGTTTGTAGCTTATCTGGCACAAGACCATATTTCCTACTGAAATGCAAAATGGGTCATGGTGTTAGTTTTTCTACATTTTTCCTTTGATTGAAAAATCAAATCTCTACGTAAGGAGCCCCTGTCCACAACATATCCTGGAACAGATCTACAGCAAAGTGAAGAATGTTTGCTACAGAAATCTGAGCTTAACACTATAGTAATGTTTTCTGTACTTGAATTCTGTTCTTGATAATAGACAATCTCCCAGTATTCAAAGCCAGTTCTGTACTTTCTCTGTCTGACAACTGTTGTCCTTGTTGGAGCAGTATTCTTAAGATAAATTATGAATGCAACATGAAAGCTGTAAAATTTGTTGGATCTTCTATTATCTTCATGTTAAAGGCCACAAAAGCTCTTCAGTGAAGTCAGCCATTAAGAAATGACAGGTATTGCTATCAGCCTTCTTTATAGCCTATTACCTGCAATGACAGCAGCTGCTACACTACTATTGTACGGCCTATCACGTTACTCGCAGCTAAAGCCAGCTACTGTATCATTTTGGCTCATTTTCTTGACACTGCCATCATAAATCCATGCAGCTGCAGGGTAACTGTCGGCTGCCTCGATTATCTTCATAGCTCGAATGCATCTTGAAATGTGTGTAACAGGCAATGACTGTTATGGATCAGGCACAAGGGCCATTCTCTATCTGTTCTGTCAGGTCTTTGAAGCAATGCCTGCCAGAAAGAGAGTTCCTAAACTACTGTCATGTAATCTAGTAATGTACCTGAACTTTGAGAAATTTCATAGTTCATGCTGAAGCTTTTGTGTTCTCAAGTTCCTTCCCTAAATAGTGGTGTTAAAAACATTGCCTTTTGGTGTCCTAGTGGAAGGCTTTGAGAGTTGTATTATTGTAATTATTATTATTATTATTTTGATTACAAATTCTATTATAATTATAATCATATATCTATGTATTTATTTTAAACAGATGTCTCTGATACAGAGACACCTGAAGATCCTCACAGAATAAACCAGATGAACACTCATTGCATCCTTGGAGGAGATGAAGGAGGATGATGGAAAATCTTCTCAGAAACAGTCATCTGAATGAATCTAATATAAATATCTAAAAGTTTTTTAGTAGTAAATTTCTCATGTTTCTACTAATTTGTGAACACTTCCACTGCACAATCATCCATGCAGAAGAATAAGGTACTAAGATGTAGCTTTGTGGGATTTAGGGTTGAGGTGGGCAGTGCAAGGCAAAGCTGGGTGACGTTAGAGGCATTGATAAGGCCAGCAACAAAGAGTGCTGAGAGATCCTGGGTGTTTCATGCCATTGTTTTCTTAACACAAGAGTTCAAACTGTGTTTGCACTTTAAGTGAATGTTTTACAGCATTCCTGTTATCCTTGTGCATGTCACTCCAGCAAGAGAGTACAATAAATCAGTCCAAACTCATCCAACCTAGCCTCAGGTTATAAGTAAATAGCCTACAACACGAATTTTATCAGTCCCTTATGTAGTCAACATATAAAAGTGAAAACTTCCAGATTAAATTCACCTAAGTATTGAATGTTTCAGCCCTTGGGTTGTAGAGACAACTTAAGACTCTTACCACTTAATTTCAGTGCCCCAGTTAGACATTTATAATTAATTGAGATGGATCTGAAGTGTTATATACTCTGTTAATGCCTGATTTAAATATTTGCTATTATTATTAAAATTTAAAAGTTAAAAAAAATCAAAATTTAGAGCTGGAAAAATGTAGTTTTATTTCCCTTGCTGGATAACTTTTATCAAGTACCAATATGTGTTGAAAATACTGAAAAAATATGTCTATCTTTTTTTTCCTGATCCTTCATAAATCCTACGTTGCATATATCCCAGGTACTTATATTAAGATTGCAAAAAGGTAACTTTCATAATCAGTGTTCTATTGCATTGAATCTCAGTTTAAATTCCATTGAAGTAAAGATAAAAGTTTCACATTATTATTACAGTTTTAGATGGATCCTGTTTTTCCGTCTTGAGAAAGGAAAACCAACATCTGATTAATCAAGGCACTTAAATATCTGTGCTACTTGGAGGTGGATTTATTGCAATTATTTCCACTTGGATTATTCACATGATACTGGTTCGAAGATGTGCCTCTCACTCAGAATTTATAGCAGTATCTTGTATAGCAGTATCTTGACAGCAAGAAAGAAATGTCATCTCTACAATGCAGCTTTCAGTTCCTCTATGAAATTTAGAGTTTCAGAAAGTTTATTTCAATGTGGCCTTGAAGTACCCTTTGTCATGTAGCCTGCCTCAGATAAGTTCTTGTGGACGTAAAGGGCATTTTGATGCACTAACTTCATTTTAAATCAGTAAGCCATAGGCCATATCCAAGCCTAGAGACAGTCACAGAGATCATTATCTATCTGAAATTATACAGGTGGTTTTCCCATATAAAGAGAAGGGCCTTCAGTGTTTGGGTCTAGACAAGTCTATTACAGCTCTTGGTAGGCTTTATAGCCTACCAATTGCAACATCTTATTTTGGCTGTCTTCTAAAGGCAAAGTGGTATAAACAGACTCCAACAGGTTTACCTTTTCAGCAACGTGTCCTCCTGCCTTTATTGAAGTCGGGCAAACTCATTGTTAATTGACAATGGAATTAGACAAGTCTGTGTCTGAGCCAAAAAATTGTATAATTTGATTTATGATTTCATATAATAACTGACTTGATTTTCCCTCAGAATTAAATCAGCACTGTGGGAAAAGAAAAGACCACAGGAAATGGTAGGATCCACTTCCTGTAGCTGTTCTTTTACTCCCATCAGTGGTCTTTTAGAATATAAATTGAACACAAATTGATAATAGAGTAATTTACTATTCAAAATGAATAATAAATCTCAAGAATTATTAGTCTGTCTAGATGTATTTCATATAGTCTCTCTATATGTATTTCTGCTTAAATAGCTCTTTTCTTCTGGCCATCCTGTTGTAATTTCACTGTAATTTAAAAAAAATGTTATGATGGTATATAAAATACCTCAGTAATTTAGTTCTTGCAATAGATATTGAAATAGCAAGAATATTCTAACAAGACTAAATATTGTTCTAACAAATTTTAGAAAAGCTCTTCAAAAACTCTTAAATTCTTCAAATAGCACAATTTTATATTTCATAGCCAGGAAATACTCCTACAAGACATGGACTTTCTCTAAGTTGGAAATATGGGTGTGGACAGTAATGGAAAATAAAATTAAAAAATCTAATTGAAGGCATTACCCAGATGGGCACCTAGTTTAATCTATAAGAAGAGCAGTTCTTATAAACAGAAATTTGCTAACAAAAACTGGCAAAGTCTTACAGGAAAAAGACCCTTATGTGAAAGGATTGCACATGAAATCCTGAGGATCTGTCTTCTTTCCATATCTCTACCCTTTAACTTTTTTGAAAGCAATTATACCAGTGCAGTCAGTGGCTTGGGACCCAGAAGATATCCAGAAATATTAGATACCCAGAAAATACCCAGAAAAAAATATAATGTTTTCTGGAAAACTGTATTTTCCTAGACAAGAAGTGATCTGTTGATCAGAGCAAGTATAAGCCTGAAAGAAGTCCCATATAAACATTTACAAAACTGAATATAAGAAGATGTGCAAAACCCCAAAATAGATCCCAGGACTTATTCCCACATTCATAAAAGAGTAGAATGATCCTTCTTTTTAGGGATGTATATAAGTGTGTGTATGAAATAATATGTTAAATTTATTATAAACCATATATATATTACATGCACTGACTAGAAATATTACTAGAATGGATTAAAGTTTGGTTCTCAATTTTATTAACATTTTGTGCAAATAATCAACAAGTCAAATTGTCCATTTACTTGTTATCTGTTTCCTCTCCTGTTGGTAGGTCTTATTTCAGCTCTTGACAGCAGCATTTTAATTTACCTGCTAGAGGAGAATTCTGCCTTCAAATGTAAACACACTGGTTGTGTATCCATTTCTGCGGCTTTTTCTGTACTACAAATTGGGTGAGTATTTTCTGGACTCTGAAGATTTTTGGTTTTGTTGGGGTTTTTTTGAATGTTGCAGCTCTGACATTCAATACTTCATATATTTGGAGAACATTTTGTTTTCAGTCCTCTTGTCTTCTATAGCAAAGAACTCAGCACTCTCTGGTCATCTGCTATGTAATTCAGTGGAACTCAATTTCCACTTAAGACACTGTTCCTTGCATGTTTGGTTATTGTAACTGAATGGAAAAAAAATCAATGAAACACCAGCATGTAAAATATTTCATTGGAAACCATTTCAGCGCTACTTTAAAAATAGATAAAAATTGGGCCAGCAGGTCCAAGGGATCAGATTCTGATAACAAACATGGTAAGTTTCTTCTCTGAAGCACAACCTGATTTGTGAGCCCACATGTCCATTTCTTAGGTGGAGAGTGCTCCAATGAGCACATTTGGTATTAAAGCACTATGAAGAAACAAGATAAGATAACAAAGAGGCCCTATGGAACATTGGCTCCTGGGACGTCAACAGTGCTTTTACTGTTGTTGATTTCCAGTCAAGCACAGAGATCTGCCCAGAGGGCTGCTCTTTTGGTACCTCTGGACATGATGGTTTTTGAGATGGAATAATAGAAAAAAGTTCTGTGGACATATGTGTTTGCCCAACTGTTTCTATTTTCCTTTAATGATTTAAATTTGCCAGTCTGTGACCTGTCACATTTTCTTTGCCTAGTACCTCAAAAGAGGAGTTTTTTTTCCCAAAAAATATTTTATCAAATTAAAAATATTTTCCATTTCTCTATAGAGAATTCTCCAGATCTCTCTGGCACAGTGTTACCATAGTTTTTAAGGTTGCTGCATTTTACTTTGTGGTCAAATTTTTGTGGAAAAATACTTTACATAAACCTCACAAAATCCTCTCCCAAATGTTGCCTACTAGAAATTCAATGTTAGAAAGTAGAAAAAAAATATTGTCTTGAACAGAGAAACTTTCATATTAATGTTTAGGCATGCATCTCTCTGCCTCAGGGCTTAGACTGAAGCTTTCAATAGCCCAGGTGGTGAATATTAAATTTGTATTCTTATGACCACAGCTGATTAAATGAGGCAGAAAGTAACTCAACCACACCCTTTAAAGCTGTACTTGTCAACAAACACACTATTTACATGTCAAATGGTGGTGTGGTGTGGTAGAGATGATTACAGATTAGTAAATGTAATACCCTTGCTACATGTTTATGTAATAGGCATCTGTCTGTATGGGACAACATTTTCAAACCTTTTTGGTGGAATGTAGGTAGGAAAGTAATTAAATGTGAACGAAAGGATCCATCTGTGGTATTGCTAGCTAGAACCAAACATGTGGGTAGTTACTTCATGTATCATTTAAGAGAAAATTCAAAGAAAATAATAAAATAAAATTTAATATATATATTCAAGAGTTTTTAAGTTTTGTTTCATGGGGTTTTTATTTTTGTTTGCTGCTTTGTGGGTTTTTAAAATTTAAATTGGATGGTTATTTATTTTAAATAGTGACACTTCATTCAAAGATTTGCCACAATTAAATAAATATATCTGATCTTATTAAGATAAGCAATTTTTTTTTCTCTTTTTCACAAAAATACTTGTAATCAAGCTGAGAAAATATCTCAAATTCCAGGTATGGTAAAGAAAAAGTCACATTTTCTTTTGTTTTTTCTTGATGATTTGTGGCAGTCTTCTTTTAAAGGTTTTGGGCCAAGTCCTATAATTATTATAGTCATCCAGTATGTTTATTTGACTAATCCAGTTTTAATTTGTACTTTCAAGCTGTGAATAATACATGAATTTTTGTGTTCCACATGCCCAAAGCTACACAGGGTTTTAAGTCACTTAATTATTGGCCACTAATTTGATTCTAGAAATTCTGAAGACAGGGGGAAAAAAATACTGTTCTACTTTATTGACTGCAAGATTTGTTCTCACACTTATTTTACAATTATTATTTCTGGCATGAAAGAGTATTTCTAAACTTTTAGCCTGAATGTCAATTTTTTTTTTTTTGGTGTAAGCCTGATTAGGAAGACTCAGACATTTTTAATTGTTGGAAAGAAGAGAAAAAAACACAGGCAAAAATAATTTTTTCTACTGCTTTTGGCAAGTGAATTTTAATTTGCAAGGGATTTTTTTGTTTGTTTGTTTTATTTTTTCTCTCTTTAACACTTATTTCCATTTTAGTTGGATAAGTGACTGAAGATATTGCCATTAAGTAGTTCATTAGACATTTATGTCTCAGGCCTAACACAAGTCCAGCCTAGACAAATGCCTGTAACTATTTTCTCTATATGAGTTAGATCCTGAAGAGGTTTAGAGCAATACAAACTTTGTATTTCTTTTGAGAAGCTAATAATTTATAGGTATCAGTGATGGTGCTATCAAGTCTCTTACAGCATGAAGTAAGCAAATTATTTAGGTGGCAATAATTTAGAATTATATGAGCTACATCACAAAAAGATCTCTTCATTATTACTACTTAGCATGTCCTCCTCCATAGAGTCATGAGGAAGACAGCTCTTGAAACCCATGTGTGATTTTACAGGCTTTAGTCCAGTCAACAGGCCATCCCTTCTTTTGGATGTTTTGAATCATCTTCCCAGGAATGAGCTCTCTTTCTTTAATTGTGACCATGAATGCTGCAGCCCCTGTGTTTGGCTGCATTGAAAAATATTACTCATTTCTGTGTAGTGTACCAATACATAAAGAATTATTTTGTCACCGTCATCTGTTGTCTTCAATATGTACCACTTTCCCAGGCTTTGTGTCATCAGTAAAGTCTATGATTAATGATTTCATATTTTCATCAATACAATATTAAATAGCATTGGACTAATTACTGATATCTGAGCTCCAACAAAAGCATATTTGGAAAAAAGTTGTAGTCACAGTTACTTTTTTATATTCAGCAGTAAATCAAGTTGTGATCAGTGAAACACAATTATATTCTGTGTTTGATTCATAATATTTTATTCCTGTTGTCCAGAGGATTACTCTGTAACAAGCCCAAAGATTATAAGATTATTAAGTATATTTTAACAAAACCCCCTAGAAATATGAAACATTGTAAGAATATTAGTTTGACAAGATCTACTCTTCATAAACCCATGCTGGTTGACATACTACTCCCTTTCAATATCTCATTTCTTTTGTCCTTGTCTCATGCTAGGCATTCTTTTGTTCTTCCCCCCCACCCAGGAATAGTATGAGCTCAAAAGGTTTAGGGGTGTTTAAATCAAAAGATTTATACTTCCTCAAATGTTAGTACAATGTTAGGTTTCTTTCCATATTCTTCTTTTTTCCTGATTTTCTAAGACTTACAAAAATGAATTCAAGTTTTATTAAATAAAAAATTGTTTTTCTATTAAAATATATTGTTTGGTATCTGTTTTTTCATGCTCCATTATTCTTGAAAAGAAAAATAAATTTCTTGCCAAATGATAGGAATATAGTATTTAGATTTTCCTGCTAATATAAACCAGAAACATTTATTGGCTATTTCTATAAATTTTAAGTCTATCAGTTTGATCTGGTATAGGCTAGGGCTATGTATTTGCTTCATATTTCCTAAAGTACTTTAAAATGAATAAATACTTGCTATCACTAAATTCTGTATTTGTGCTCATTACTCCTTCAGCATGTCCCACTTCTGTGTTTTCTAACTCAGTCCTTTTTAAATGCTTTACAACTCACATTTCATGAACACATTCTTCAACTGATTTAAAGGAATATTTTTCTCCCCTTACCTTCCAAGAGTCTTCCCAACAACTGTGTCTACTATTTGGATGACGTTAATTTCCTAGGAGACTCCAGGTGTACATATTTTCTTCAGAAATCTTCTGGGTCCTGTAATTAATCTGTTGTTGTGGTTGCTTACATGAAGCAGCATTGCTTGTAAGTGTCAATATTAGATTTTTAAAAACCTTTCTGTTAATCATCAGGTTATTTCTGCTGAAAAGTAACAAAATATATAATTTCTGTTTTGTTTGAATTGTTTTTAGAAAGGATTATTGTATTTTGAAAGGTTTGAGGTTTTTGAAAGAAAGGAAATCTATCAATACCTTTTGGAAATTAATTTTTTAATGAAAATATTTTTATTGTAAGCCAAATTTTTCTCACCCATTTATTGACAAAAATTCAAAATGAAGAATTATCAATGAGCTGACTTTTTTGAGTGAATTTAGTGTCTTCTTTCAGCCCAACATCCTGATCTGCCAAATGAAATACATTTGCTGAGATGGATCATGATCATCCAATTTATAAACCAGCCTGTCAATATTGATGCAATAGACACTAAATAGAAACTTTAGAATTAAATTAAATATACTTACTCTTTAAAGATATAGTGCTATTTAAATACTAATGGAATTAACCCATGATATGAATGTTTACAGAAAAAATATTTTTAGTGGTGTGTAAATGAAGCAAAATCTAGTTCTATAGATCTAATTTCATTAAATTTTATATATAAAACTAAACTAAATCTATTCAATGTCAACTAGATCTGGACTTCAAACAGGAAGGAATTGAGCAAAAGGAACCTGAAGGTTTAAAGAGAGGCCTCTCAAGCACAGTTCATTTGCTAGTTTGTATTGAAGAAATAATAGAGATTAGAAAAATCTGGATTACATTCTTTATAGAAATGTAAAAAATTACACTTTAAATTGAAGAACACTTTTGGATAGTCAATTAAAAAAAAAAACAACTAGAAATCAAGAATTAAAAAATCTATTTCAATCTAAAGTTTGGTTATATAAAATAGTGAAGAGCATAAGCTTAATTGAAGTGCATAAGATTAATGCCATAAAACTAAAATATTTAAGTATTGTCCTACTTAAGGATTACTGAAATTTATAATTTTTCCCATAGTGCCTTGTAAACTATTTGTGTTTGCATTCAAATATGTAAAATTCACTTAAAAGATGATGTTGCACCATTCCCAATTGTTACATGCATCACATTTCTCCCTCCCTAATCCTCTTCTTTGAATTAAAGAGAAGAAGAAAGAAGAAAAAGAAAAATCTGCTGAACACTAATTATTTAACCTTACCTCCTACCTACTTTCTCTCTTTATTCTGAGGTTTCTTAAGGGCTATAATGAGCTGTCCCCACACAAACAGGCCAAATTAGTGGATAATTACTGCTGGGTCTGTGAATGTTCTCACTCCTCCTTTCTTACAGTTTCACAACATTACCAGAATGGTCTGTCACCTCCCTACCAATTAGGCACAATTACTACTTTATAACATTAGTGGTGGCAGGCTTATTACCTTGGAGAATATGTAAAAGTAAGGGAGGGTTGGGGAGAGAGGGCAGTGAATCAGGCCCAGGAAATCATTACCACATTGATAACTTGTATAATTCTAACTTTACTTTTATTTTTCAAGACAAAAGCTTTATACACAGATAAATAAAGAAGCAAGAAATTGTTGGGGTTTTGGATTTCTTAAAATTAATTTTATTGTTTTTATTGGGTTTTTCAGGTAACCAGATGATCATTATTTTTTGTCCTCCCAGGTTTCCCAGGTGGTGGTGCTAACGCTTGAATTAATTTCTTCTTTTCCTGAAAAGATATATTTTTGCCAACTGAAAAATATATGTTTTTCTGTCTTTTTCTGGCTAAAGTAAATACGTTAACTATGTCATGTCAAAGACACTTCCACTGATCTTAGGTTGCATCAAAACATTCCCTTTAAAACAGTATTTAAACAAGGGAGGTCAAGATAAACCAACCTTAAATGCTCAGAGAAGGATAAATAACTTCTAATCTTTTATGAACAATACTACAAAAGTAGTTAATTTCTGCCTTGAAAAGGAAAAAAACCCAAAGCAACCAAATCACCAACACATTCTCAAAAAACATGCCCTGTGATTTCTTTTTCTAATGTCTGAAACTAGAAAGTTATTAATACTGTCTTTTTAACAAGATTAATTTCTGAGAATGAGATGACTCTCAGAGATATAAGGTTAGATTTAATGCCTTGAAGGAATAACCTTAATTTATGTGCTTTAAAAAAATCTTTTATACATCTATTTCTCCTCTCCTCTAAGAGCTTCTAAATTCCTCTGATCCTTGCAGTGGTAATTATAGAAAACTTCCTAAAAAATGCTGAAGGAATTATGTTTTGGATGCCAAGAATTGGGCAGACTAATTTAATTTAAAATCATTATGGAAAATGTAGCAAAACTCTGAAACAGAGCAAGCCTTTTCTATGCAGGGGCAATTATCTTACAGTAAATTGTCCTATTCAGTAATTAATACAATCCCATAAACCTGCTGTTGGTTTCCAGAATTTTATCTATCTTTTTCATGGAATATACTCAGGTTTTTCTTTCCCAGAATAAATTGTTAATTGTAAGGAGTTATAGCTGAATATGAGTAGCATTGTCATATTCATCTCATTCATTAAGGAGTGTAACTGTGTGGGGAGGGCATCCTCAAGATGCCTGTTAAACATTTTGCTACTACACTGTCCTGCAGCACTGAAATAGCAAAGGGTCTGTGAGAGCTGCCTTGTCATACTACGCAAACTGAGCAGAGAGAAACAGTGCAAAGCTCATCTGCTGTGCCTATTTTTAAGCTTGTTAATTGTTATTTTCATTATAGGTATCTTTTAGATACCAGTGTCGCTTATGGAAGCTACCAACCCTGTTGGAGGTAGAGCTGGGCAGAGTACAAGATAGATGGAGAATATGATATTCTTTTCAAGGATACTTTTAATAACATAATATTTTTACATGGAATATTTTTCATCTGTGTGTACAAAGTGTCAAAGTATCTCAGAGCTATGTTCTGAAGCAGAAAATTTTTAGATTTATGTGCTTGTTCCCAGAATAGCTTCTTTGTTTATTGCCTCCAGGTTTAGGTGTTAGAGAAGGGAAATATCCCAAAGTATTTTTATATTAAAAGACCACACTGATTCAATTGTTTTAAATACCAGCACTTTTTTGTCACAGTGGCAAAAATGTTAAAAATTAGAGTGTAGCAATATTCTAACTATCATTGGAAAGCTGGTACAAAGTTCCTTTAAGTGGCTAAGTAGAATGCCCTATGAATTCTTTAGGTGGTTCCTCTTCAACGTTGTTTTACCTTGTACTGATGAATGGATGTATACTCACACTATGCTAGTTCTTGGAATGCAAATAAGTGTATATGTGGGAGAGGATTTATATTACCCTGATAAAAGCAGCCACATCATTTCAGCTACACAAGGATTTTACTTAATGATTCAGCATCAAAAATTAAACTCCTGAAGCACTGTACACCTCTGCAGCAAATCATAGGCTTAAGAAGAAAGGAGAAAATTAGATAAGCTCAGTTATAAATTATTTCAGCTGTATGTTTTGCAAGATTAACAACTCAAGTTGTGCAAGTAGATAATTTTGCTGATGGTTTGTAGGGTCTTTCAAGAATAGTTATAGAACTTAAACTTTTCCAGTAATCTCCAGGACTCTTGTTTCTCCAAGGCAACTATTTTAATGGATGAAAGGATGAATAATAGCCCTAGGATATAGTAGACTACAGACCTAGATATTACAAAATCTAAATTTTTGTTTTTATTGTAAGAACTTTGTACTACTGGATCTACCAAACCTGTAAGTTCATCATACAAATGCACAATTTATGATGTACATCTTGGCCTGTTTCATTGCTCTATCAGTCACTAGTTAATGGTAAGAATGAGTTGTGAAAGAGGATTAATTAAAAAGAAAAAGATAGCACAATTTTAAGTCATTTTCCAGTATTCCCACACACATTGCCCGTTTAATTTTTTTATTACTTGAGTAGGAACACGAGATTAATTCACAAGATGCTTTGGAAAGTGAGCGTTGTAAAATCTTGCACTGAGTCACATCTAACAGGACTGTTCCACACTTTTGTGTTCTCATGTTTATGATCAGATTTTTGGGGGACATTATCAGGTTGAATTTTAGCAAAGTTAAAAATGCAATAGGAATAAAATATGAACTAGTTCTATTTAAAATGAGGTCTGACTGTTTCTCCACCTGAACTGAGAAAACAACAGTTATTGATGAACCTCACATGCTTCAGAGCATATTCCTAAAATGTTTTTTCTTGTCTAGTATTTAAAAATTTTTGAATTTCAAAAGTGTACTTCAGTCTCATGTCTGTTTGCCATAAAAAAACTTAAGTGAGTACAGAACTCATGAAATTAAAATGAAATTCTCTTGTCAAAAAAGAAGTTGTTACTGTATTTGCAAAGAATTTACCAGGAAAAGTGTAGCTGAACATTAGGGAATAGACGAAATATTCAGTTTCATTATAAACTTCATTTATAAACAAAACTGGCTTCTAGTGCTATCATACACCCTTTTATATATATTTTTAAAAATCCAGAATTTCTGAACTTAAAAAGAAAATTAAAGTTCTGTTTCATTAACACAAAGTTTGTATATGTTTTTAATGCAACATAAAAATACATTACTAATTTAAGAGCATAGTTGTTCCAAGGTAGCTTTGCAGAGCTAATTGAGAAGTTCACATATAAATGTAATTTACTTTATTGTCAAATAAATGTTAATTTAATTTTTTTGCACATATTACTTCTGTTTTTAATTTGGAAATGACAAAGAGTTCGAAAATGTACTGCAGAGAACAAATCAAAATTTCCAGAAAGATTAAATAGGTGATCTACAAAAGTTTCTTCTTTTAAAATTTTCAGTACCATATGCCTTTAATAAAGGCAATAAAAAACTAGCCATAGAAGTGGTATGCATATCTTAAAACTAAATTGCTTAATTTATACTATACAATTTTTAAGGCAACAATTACTCTTTAGATATAACTTACCAGTCCACAGAGAAAACTCAGATTCTGCCTTTGCACTATGACCTCTCCAGATATTGGGTGCCAATACCCAGTTTTAGGTTTTGCCAGATCTCTGCTCCCTGCTCCTCACTCTCTTCCATTGCCTCCTGTGCATTTCTTGATGTGTGCTGGCACAGACACTACTCTAGGACATGGTGGCAAGAGTTGAGAATTCTTCCTCTAAGAACTTAAATATGGAAAAAAAAAATTGTAGTGATTTAGAAACTACTTGAATACTAATTTTCAATGCAGATATGCAAGCAGTATGTGAGATGCAAAACTGGAAAAGCAGATATTTATTTTAGACACATTATGGTATTCCAGACTGGGAATAAATATTCCTTGGGACCCTAGATATTCTTATCTTCCGAAGGAGCGGTTTAGCTTCAGACCAGTCTTTTATTTTCATTTTTGATTAGTCCAAAGAGTATTTGAAGTCTCTGTGTTGGATATGATTTTTGGTCAAGTTAGGTATCCAACCTCTAGGAATCAGGTCGTTGCAAAAGATTTGAGATACCATTTGCTTGTTTTATCTAGTATTTCTTAAGCATAGGGAGGAACAGAGGAGGCTTTTTTTCCCCCTAAGTCAATGAAATGTAGTTCATTTTTGAAACATTATAAAATTATTAAAAAAAAAAAAAAGAAAAGTACATCTTTTATATGCAGGCCAAATAGTTTGGCTCCATGTTTACAGTGCCTCCTTCTTCAGCTGCATTTTCATAAGGTTTGGCTACACTGTTTTCTCATGTTATGGTACCTGTTGCTACTGGGAAGTAAAACTGAGATCCATTCCTTGGTTTTTTCATTAGCAGTTCATTTGCCTTAATTTTGCTAATTAATACTTTATTCATAATAACCCAGGTAGCCCTTTCTGTCCCATTCATATTGCTATGGCTTTTTGGTCAACATAATGAATTTTTTCGTACTATTTGTTACAAACTGAAGAGGGTGGATTAGCAGATTTAAGCAGTCTTTTTCAAAAATCAAACATGCTTCCTCCCCAGGTGATAACAAAGTGCTCACATTTTGTGTAAAATGTAAGTAAAAATTAGAATGTATCACTTTTATTTGTACTACATGTACTATTATATACATTATATAAATTATCTCTTATATTAAGGCTTTGCAGATATATTGTCATATAACTGCTTTCTCAATCCTGTATCTTTTGTAGAAGTGCCTTACAAATAGCATCTAAGGAAGAATTAATTTGCTGTTTTTAAAGGTTTTATGGCCCAAACCCTTATATGATGCTTTATAATCCTTTTCAGTCCTATAGTTATGTAGACTTGCCCTACAAATAACAAATAAGGATTAATTAATCTCCTGGGTTTCAAAGTTTGATATGCCAAGCACTCCTTCTGGAGAGCTCACAAATATAGACTGTGTCCATGAAATTATAGCTGAACATATACAGCAACTTACATTTTAAGTTTAAGTTTAGTTTCCTTTTCAAAACTTCCAAAACTTCAAAAGAGAAACTTAACAGTATAATGCAGTAAGACAAGCTGGACTTCTAGGTGTACAGAATGTTAAAAAGTTTGTGTTATCAAAGTGTCAAAACAATGTCCAGGATTTTGTTTTTCATTTCAGTCCTTGCAATCTGTTAGGTACAAAAGTTTTCTTTCCATTCCCATCCCACAAACTTTTTTGCATATATTTTACTTTTTTTGTTCATGATTTCATAAACTTAGAGAAATGTATCATAAATCAAATCAGAATCTGGCTTTCCAGCTCAAAACCTTGACCAGCCAGAAAGAATTGTGGCTAGTGCAGGAGGGAGACAACACTTGATATACAAAAAGCTACTTTTGTGATTGCTGTGTCTTTCCCATCTCCCTCTCCATCCTGACAAGACAAATCTCCATTTAAACACATGTGTAATGAGTTGTAGCCTATTTAACCGTTGTTGGAAAACACCCATTTAAACCTGTCCTTACATCTATGCACTTGAAGACCCAGATGGATAATAACAATGTTTGTTCAAACAGAATCCAGTGATAAAACAGAATTTTCCCCTTACATTATAGTTTATTCCTATCGTATTGTCTCTGCAGGCTACTGGTGAACTACTACTACTTTGGTAGTAGTTCAGCTGTCTTTTAATATCTATAAATTTCATTAGGCGAGCTCAAAAAATTTCACAAAATTTTAATTGGAACAAACACACATCAAACAAAAGAACTTAAGACTTCCTGTTGGAAAAGAAGCAAATAAATATTCACTTGTTTAAGTGCATGTCACCTCAGGAAAGATAATCTGAAAGTTAAAGCCATTAAGTTGTACTTCAAGGACACACCATATGTGTGACAGAGACAAGGAGAGAACCTAGGAATCTGAATTCTCATTCAGTTTACATTTGTCACTGACTGTGACATATATTTAATTGCAATCTTTACATATTAAGAATGCAAATACAAGTCTCATCTGCTGATCCAGTAGTAGATATGCAGTGCTTTAGAATTCAGATACCTTGAACTTGTTCATTAGCAATTTTACCACATTGTTATGTGAGCACTGTTTTAGGATTGTGCATGGCCATAATTAAAGTCTTATCATCCAACTTTCCTCTATATCCTTTAAGTCTAGACATGAAATATTTCTAGTATTAAAAAGTGGTTTTTTATTTTGTCATGCCTTCATTGAAATACTATGACTTGAAACTTGTATGAAATAGTATAAAATTTATTTATAGCTTATATTTATATATTATATTTTATATATTTTTATTTATTTATTATAAAATTTCTATTTTATTTCTTTCCTTTCATTATTTCAAACAACATTGAAATTTCGTTTACATAGTGTGTTTGTTTTCTTCATAGTTAAAGGTTGCCTTTCTGTTCCTAATTGTAAAGATTAAAACAACAATCATCTTCTGAAATATCACTACTGTTTCTGTTTCTAAAGCCAGAAAATGTCTAACTAATTTGCAAATACTGCCTTTAAACCAATAGTTGTATCATTTTTAAATGCATGTTATGTGTATGATACATCCATAGAAATCAGAGCAAGAGGATTTGTCAAGGCTGTAATTAATACCTTTTTTCATTTAGCAAAAAAAGCAGTGTACAATAAAGGAGTAGATACTGCTAATTTGACATTCTTATTCTGACTTCTTTTAAACAACGGCTGAAAATTTCAAGTGAAATTAATGTAGACACTTGTTGCTATTTTTCAAGTAATAGTATCCAATTTATCTTTGTGTGTGTCAGAAAGTATAAGTCACCAATATTTTGCAAGGTACACTCAAGCACATAAGTTTGAGCCTGTCACCACAACAGCTTGCTAAAATTCATTAACCTTCTAGAATTTTCTCACCCAGCAGTAACCATCCCCAGAAACTGGGTCTGCAAGTGGAAAGATACTCCTACTGTTGCCTTAAAAAATTGACCTATGAGGTGCTCAGGATCATGGGAACAGTTACACAAATAAAAAATTATTGGGCATTCATAGTCTGCCTATGAACTGGAATTATATGTTTCTGAGTGAAAACAACACAGAAAAATTTGTGCAACTTGGCTCAAGGCTTAGACAGCAGACTAGCACAGCAAAGCTGGGGTAAAAAGGCAGCGGTTTTTGAGTAGTTAATTTAGTTATTTTTTATTTTGTGTGCCTCAGAAGAGAAGCTTTTTGAAAAGAGAATATAAAAAGCCAGTTTGTCTGTGTTCCAAGTTGTTAGATAAAGGGCTATCTTTCACCACCAAATGAACAAAAAAGCATAATTTAACAATTTCATTATTTTAATTTATTATTTTGAAAGTACATTTTAAGTCACTGCCACAGTCACATGGAGATATCAGCTTCAGAAGCCCATGGGGCAGGGTATTTCCACTGCCTCAGCAGACCCCTTTGTCACAATCAAAATCCTCTGTTCCAATTATACTTTTTATACAGTTTTAGCTTTAAATTTATACGCGACAACTTCTTCCAGTCAATCAAAAACAAATTGCTCAAATATTTGCATCAGACAGCTTCAAACATCTGGGTAAGTTAAAAGATAGAATCAAAATAAGCCAGAGCATGTTAATCCTGCTGTCCTTGTGATACAAAACAAAGTAATAAGATGAGTTTTGAACATACCATGTTCCTGTCTTTGGGACCCCAATTCATTCTTTATTTTACTCTCCTTTGTGGGAATATATAGAAAAAAACTGGACACAGCATACTTAAAACACATTGTCTTGTGATAGATTTGGAGGTTAAAGATTTCAATGTGTGCTCCTATCCTCCATGGCCTGAGAATTTGTGACCCCACTTCTTTTTCCAAGCTAGAACTTCATAAAAGTGTCAGTAATATTTGCACTGTAAAAGTTTCACATTTGACCCTGTTTCTTTTCTATACATGTAATTGTTTCAGACAAGCATACAAAGGAATTACTGTAAATTTGCAGTGGCACTATGGCAGAGTCAAGCCCTGATATGCTTTAATCTTCTGCTATTTAAGACTATGAAATTCAGGCTGCCAAAGTACCAACGGGAAAATTCTGCCTATGCTTTGAAGTCATGTTACCTATTTATGACTATAAAACATTTCCCTCTTGATTTTTTTAGCCTTGTATCTAATGTGCACAAAAAAGATAAACTTCCCAAGAAATTATTCTGACACAGGGTTGAATACACTCTTTAGAAATTGCTTCACTCTGGCAGGTCCTGATATTCAGGGGCCTAATGTCCAAACCTCTTCCTTTCTTTTCTATTGTTTTTGTTGTTTATTTTCTCTATTTTTGTTTATTTATTTATTAATTTTACACTCAGAATACCTCATTGTAAAAGTTGGCTGCCAGCCTACCACTTGAAGGTGAAGAAAACATCTTGATTTAACATCTGAGCAGGGATTTTTTTTGTCATCTGTAAACAATTGGACCATATGTAGTGTGATGGGAAATATGAAATCTGTGATAGAATATGATTTAAGGAACCTGGTGTTTAATTACTGCTCTTTATTAGCTGGAGTAGAAATTAGATTTAAATGTTTGAATTACCATATCAATTTTAAAGGTACATAAAATAGTTATCAGTAAGTTTACTTACTCATAGTTCTGAAGATTGCATTTATACTGGTTATTTGTAAGAATAAAAAAAATTGTTATATACATTTATGTCTTTAAAAGAGGGACAGATTCATTCAGGAATTAAAGAAAGAACATATACAATGAGAGACTCATATTTGCTCTGCATTTGTTGAAGATTTTCTGAATTTCCCTCAGATTAATTCAATGTGTTCCTGTTTTCCTTCAGATGAACCAGTAAATGTATTGTCTAGTAAACTCCTTAAGTTTATTATCTTTTTCAGGAGAAAGTTTCAAAACTAGTGCAACATTTTTAATGTAGCAGAGAGGAAGTGTAGGCAACATACACATCCAGCAGGTTTATCATCAAAAGCCCCAACATATATCCTGTATTTTGGGTAAAATTTTCCCCAGTCTTTCCTTAGAAGTCAATACAGACAAATTTTCCTATCAGTGCAGGGGAACGTAAAAGGAAACATTGTCTGAAGCTCTACACTTCCCTCTTTCTTAATCCAAGCCTCTCTGAATCTGCAGGTAAACCAAAGGCTCAGTCTTCAAATCTTTCCTGTGTATCTATATAGCAGTGACCTTGGAAATATGTGGTTTTGATAAAGAAGAGCCAGGCAGTAGATGTAGCAAAATTGTGCTATAATGCTGGACAGTTCAAACTGAAAAGAATGTAACAACAAAATTCCTTTCTTCAAAGCAGTCTAGTTTGATAAAAGCTGAGTGTAAAAATTGAGGGTTCAGGTCTGGGAGCCCCAAGATCTGGCAGAGATGAGAAAGACAATTACCTTGTCTCCTGACTTTTGCAGGTTAAAGAACAATCATTATATTTCTGATGAAAAAGGTGCCATGTATTTTACATTTATAGAAAAATGAATTGAAATTACATGGGCTATGGGTTCATTTTGAAGTGAAAGCAAGGAAAATAAGTCACAGTATGATTGCTTTTGATTTTTTAGTAATGTTCATGTTAAATATAAAACTGAGTTTCTGAGCTCTCCTCATCACAGGTCATTCTACTTTCCCTCATCACAGAAATTCTCCACTTTGGTCTTAACTCAGGGCTAACAACCTATTGTCAAAATATTGGGTATGTCTCTCTGGCTATTTTGAGAAACTAGTTTAGTCCCTGAGGTTGCAACTGTTGGACACAGCAGTTGTAGAAAATTCACTTAATGTTGTTGCTGAACTAACTGCAATCTCCATAGAAACTGTAGAAGAAAGACAATTGGAAGCCAGCAGCCCAAACTTCAAAGGATTTATTCACATGAGTTTCACCTATATGACACCATTTGAAAACTGGCAACACTGATTGCTGGGAGGACATTGTGCTGCATATAGAGTATTTTAGAATAAACTCAAGTCTGTGTATCAGAATTCTTCAGATTATGCTTTTTAACTAGTTTTCCCTTAATGCTAAAACTCCCTTGTCAAAAATGTATTACACTGTTGATTTAAATGCTTTTAATAGAGTTGGTACAGAGACAACTGGGCATTAAAGGGCAAAACAAAGAAGATTAAGATTGAGAGGATTAAGACTAATTTTAGTATTGATGTATTGCTTAATATTAAGCAAACACCACACAGGGCAACTGATCAAAATGTTTTTTAAAGTTCCTTACAAAAGTGAAAAATGATCTTATAAAAAGACCCTTAGAAACATTTATAAAAGAAACTTGTAAAATTGTGATTGTTGATGAAGTCATTGACTTTGTCAACAATTGACTTCAGTCATCTTCATTGTCTTCAGTCATCTTTAAAAGTCTCTTGCAATTTCCTAAGTAAAAAAGTTTAAAAAGCAGCTATTGAAATATTTCAGACTGAATCTGGAGTAAAGACATTTACATAAAATCCTTCAGTGTTAAAAAAACCCCAAATGGCGTGGTATAATTCTTTCACCCTAGAATGAGCTCCTTTTGAAAACTTAAAACAATATTTTTAATGAACACTGGCTTCCTCTTTTCTCATTTTTCCTATATGAGAAGTGAGGATAACAGCTGTGGAGATAAAAGCTTACTATCTCTCCTCACCCGTAGTTATATAGTTACGTGTTTTTTGTGTAGGTCTGTTGTGTTCTGTCCCCCACAGTCCTTCTCTATCTCCAGGTTAGCAGATGGTCCAGAGTTCAGAGAAAACAGGGAGGGTTAGAACCAGTCATAACCCAGGCAGTTCAGATCCCATTATGAAAAACAAGATGGGAAATTAAAGAAGAGAAACACAGCTGCTTTTGTAAAGCTGGATCTATGCTTTTAGATGGAAGAAAATAGTGGAAACCAGGCCCAAGTTTCACAACATCTGGTTTTGTACTTAAACAAAACTAAATTTTTGCTGTAATTCCCACAAGCTTGATTTCTTCCATGATTGCACTTGTTGTTAGTTGTTTCCCACATGTTGTAAGAACATAAGTGACTCTTTATGTTAAATCTTTAACATTAATGTTTCAAGTTCAAATAGTGATATTAGAAACCTCCTATGACCCTGAAGTCTCTTAGTGATCAAGAACTTAAACTTCTGAAAAGCATTGAGGAAAGATTCTGAAATTACAGAAATGCAGATTTTCATACTATCACTCAAAATATCTATTACTATTCACACTTATCTGGAGTATCATGCTGAAATATATTTTTATAGACATATAAATATTCTTTATCAAGATTTAAAAAAACACCAATCCAAACACAAAGCAACATAAAACCTTCACAAATGTCTGAAAATAATCTCCAGTGGTTCTGTTTTACTTTCATTTGAATGATACAGGTATACACATTAATATTAGGATTTGCCAGTATCACAGTCCTTGTTTCCCCTAATTAATGACACCTTCTTTCATCACAGGCTGGAATTTATTGTAATGAAAATCTTTTCCCTGTCTATAGTAATTGTTGATCTCAGATCATACTGAAAATATAATTCCGCTTCCCAGGTGCCTCAGAAAAATACTGACTTATTTTTTGCTTAATTCCATAGTGAAATGCTGAAGGTCAAAAAAAAGAAAAAGTCATTGGTAATCTAGAGAATTATGAACATCTGATCTTAACTCTTAAATTAGCCATATGTTGAGTCTCAACAGATTGACAGTACTTATTAACATGAATGTAAAGTTTTAATATTTTAAATCTGCATTTTATTAATATTTAATCAAGGGTCATAGGTAATGTCCATGTGTGTCAGATAGAAAGGAAAGAAGTTATAACAAGAATCCAATTACTTCTGCTTCTAATTACAAATGACTTTCAATATTGAGGCAATGTTCTTCTTATGTGACCTTTAGTGCATTTTCCAGACTTCATTAAACCCTTTTGTTCTTGCCAGTCCAGGTAAATTCCATCTTGTCCCATTCCTCTGAAAGTATTCTGTCATATGTTCTTAATCCAATGAACAATGATTGCAGCAAGACATATGCTGGTTAGTATTTAAAATATGTGTTGCATTTTAACCTTATATGTGTGAAAAACTCAGTTATCCTATGAGATTTTCTTGCACAAATTTCAGGTAAACTAGATCAACTGTAACTGGCCAAGCAATTAGAAATTTTGTCTAACTTTATATAGGCTATAGGCAAATATTTATTCTGATAATGTATTTACTTTGTACAGAACAAACATGGATTTGAAGCTTGAACAGTGAATGCTATCATTCCACTAAATTTTTTTTTTTTAACAAAAGACATTCATTGGGCAGAATTTTAAAAGAAAAGTACCGAAAAGTGAATTGAAGACCAGAATAACATAATGTAAAAAATGAAATTATATTTATTTACTTATAAAGAAATATTCATATCATATAATGTCATGTACAAAGCATAGGTTAATATATAGGCAAGTAGCAAAATAATGATAGTATAATAGTTTTAGTATAATATTGTTGTATAATAATAAAATTATAGATTGAAAACTACCATTTTTCTAACATCATACATACACAGTACTTTGCAGGAATGATGTCTGTGATGAACATAAAAGAAAAAGAAACAGTCTATTATATATAGGATAAGACAGTGTAAATAAATGAATTAAGAAACATTTGAAGAAATGGCTTCAATTCACCCTGAAATAATATTTTGTGTGTTTCTTTTCCCGTTTTGTTAAGAAAGGCATCTCTAACACATGCTTATGTTTCAATTTCTGCATTTTTAGATGCAAAAGTTATCAGAAAAGTGGCAAATTTTGCTTATTTTCAAAACCACATCCTTTTACATGCCTTATATTTATATATTGTGAGACTATCTTTTCATAATGACAGTCCTCTCACACTTATATTTTGCTTCCAATACTTGCAGTTGATAATTTATTTTCTTGTGGTCCAACTCAAAGTATATGAATCTAGACAGGTGGCTGCCTTTTGAGAAACTCTAAGAACAACAAACATAGGTCTCCTTTTTCTTCTGAAAAGGCACAGTGTTTATCACAAGGTCGGTATTTGTTTACAAGGTATAAGTCAGGCTCCAATGCAAGGAGAAGGTTGGTTTTTTTCATGAGTCAAGCCACGCTAATGTAAAACAGCCAGCTGAAACTGAAATTCAATTATTTGAAAATTATACTCAAAAATGTTGTAAATAACCTTAAATTCATAATAATCTTGTCCAGTTTTCAAGGATGATTTAAGTACTTCAGATTGTATTTCACAGAATTTACTGAGAAGAATATAACTTGAATGTAGAGGCATTTATGTCTCCCTCCAGGAGTTTTATTCCCATTGTCTTACATAATTTTTTAATGTAATTAAAAAAAATTACTTTTTTTGGGGGGGGAGTTTTTTTGGTTTGGTTTGGTTTCGTTTGGTTTGGTTTAGTTTGGTTTTGGTTTGGTTTGTTTTTTTGGTTTTTTGTTTGGTTGGTTTTTTGGGGTTTTGTTTGTTTGGTGGTTGGTTTGTTTGTTTGGGTTTTCCCCTTTTGTTTTCTTCCAGAAGTATGAATCCTGTGTTAGAAAAAATGACTTTGAATTGCTCACATTGTCAGACTCAGTAGAAACTGATATTAAATAATATTGTCAAACCTCAAAACTTGATGAGACTCATCTTTTGAACACAGAAAAGAAAGCTGATAAACAGAAATATATAGGTGTTTTATACTACTTGCATTCGTGGCAAGAAAAGATTACTGTAAAGGGAGGAATCTAGAAAGTGTAATCAGAATTATATTGTGATACTTTGTCAGTTAAATGCCAAACACAATGTCATTCTCACAATCTGGGTTTGGCCACTCTGGACACTGATAGTTTCCTCCCACAACCTTCACCACTGACTAAACTGGGTTAGTGACACACATGGGCTTTCTTCACTGCAGTCCTATTGTACAGCTTCTCATGTGTCTCTTTGTGGATGCTTCTCTCAGCCCAGCATAACCTCTAGCTCCTCCTGAAACCTTCAGCAGGGCAGGCTCAAGCTGTGCTGAATGGAGAAGTTAACTCAAATGTAGGTAACTTAGTAAAGATGTGACATCACATTAATGGGCCTGTAATGGATCTTTGATACTTTGATACTTTTACAATTTTTAACCTGTGGTTTGAAAGGTGATAATCACATCTTCCCTTTTCTATAGAATAAGAATATTAAATTCATAAAGAAAGAAATATGATAGCAGTAATTGGTATGCACAGGGAGAGCATATATATTTTTTGTCATCTGTGAATAATAATGAAGCATAAATCTAACACATTAGGTCATATTACCAAACCACATAAACATTACAATTTTTAAAAGTTCACCTAAAGGGCAAATTAGATTGGCCTCTGCTGTTATGTTCAGGTTAAATTCTTGAGCTTTTATAAATTCTGGGGTTGGGGATTTATTTTCTTATCTTTATGCAACTGAATTTCTTCCAGTTTCCAAAGTACCAAAGCTTCTTCCAGTACCAAAAAATTACACATTATTACTTTAAATAATCTTACTTTACAGACGAGAAGTAAGTTGTCCTTCAACCAGTAAAATTCAAACATTATTGGCATAGTAAATATGTATTTCAGAACAGGAAGAAAAGGAAAAGAAATATTAGCTAGAATATTTACAATACGAGCTGTTTAAGGAAAAAGTGTGTTTGATCTTTGGGAAGTTTGCTGTTTTGAACTGACATGAGACAAATTATTAGGTAGGGAAGATTATGAATAGCTACTCCTCCACTTGGAGTTCTTACACTTGACTGTGCAGGCAGCATTCCTGAGCAGCAAAGATCTTTGCTCCCTCATATATTATTAAGATCAATTATTTTTGTAGCTTAGGACAGAAGAGAGAGTAGAGAGGGAATGGTTTTCAAGCAGAGTTGTCTCAGTTAATTTAGAATACATAGTGATGACCTCTAAATTAATAACATTTTAACCAGGGAGTTCATTAAATATTTTCTTAAATTCATAAACATTATTTTGCTTGTTTTCTTAAAAGGGAAGTAATTAATTTTAAGTGCTTTAAAAATATGATGAATGAACCAATTTGGTTTTTTATTTACACTTTACCATCAAAAATATTGGATTGAAATACACCACAAAGCAGCAGAATACATCTTTAATCAGTGTTTAATCAGTTTTCCAGGCAAACTTTCTTTAAATGTAAATATAAAGGAATATATGAACATATGATGCATTTGAAAATGAGCTACCCCAAGCTCTGATACACAGATGCTACCGTAATTAGTTCTGGAAATCATTATAGCATACACCTAAGATTATAAAATAATTCTATGTGTGGTATACTGTTAGGCTAAGAGGTATTCAGGGATATGGATTATTGCCCTTGTCAAGACTGATTTCACCAGCACAATGCACTCAGCTTTACAATAAGCTAAATGTGTATGGATGCAAATAAATTTAACAAGCAACTGTGGAAAAATAAAGAACAGCTACAAGACCAATGTGATGTAGCAACACGTGTTATCTGCTGTAACTTATCTGCATGATCACCTGTGGAACAGCTGAGGAACCATGTACTCCAAGGAATTTCACACATTCTGGAGGACACTGGAAGGCTTACCTGACTCTTCCAAACCTTTATTATCTTTGAAA
This sequence comes from Passer montanus, assembly GCF_014805655.1. Taxonomy (NCBI): domain Eukaryota; kingdom Metazoa; phylum Chordata; class Aves; order Passeriformes; family Passeridae; genus Passer; species Passer montanus. The sequence goes on from NW_024374479.1 coordinate 1,352,198, forward strand.
TGTACATAACAATATTCATCTGCTCACTGAACAAGTTTTGAGAATTTCAGAGAACTATCTACCAAAATACAATTACTAAGATTTCAAACGTCAGTAAGGATAAAACAAGAAATGCTCTCTCAGTGCAAAGGGTCCACTTCTTAATGTGGATGTGTGTATTTGTGTATTTACGCACATGCATCAATGGAAGTGTCAGATGCCATCGAAAAACTGCGTACACACCTCATCAAAATTTGAGGCTTAATTTCCATAAATGCTCTTTGATGACCTGCCCTAAAAATGCATAACAGAACCATCACATTATGCTCTTCATAACTCCACCACTCCTTGTATGCCAACTCACTTCACCAACACTAATTTCAACGTACCTTTCCCTTTATTTCTGCAAGGCATACGCAAAACTCTGGGTCCAGAGAAATTAAAAATGTCTCATCTTGCACAACTTAGATCTTCAAGGATCCAAGTAAATGAAACAAAATAGAATCTTTAAATTAATAGATCTGGGATTAAGACAGGCTACCAGAATTAATCACATCTACAATATCATGTACCTGTGGTGTTCTCCACATTACATAGCTAAATGACATGAGGTACAGATAGGATGTGCGTATTATGCTGTAGGTGGTACAGTAACAGCTGTCTGCTGTTAGGATTGCACATAACAAATACAAGAGTAGTCAGGTTAGTCGTGTGGAATCTGTCAGGGATTCAAATCATAGACTAAACAGTGAAGTAATAGATAATGAGGATGCAGTCATTTTTATTACACAGTTTTAAGTTCACTAAAGATGTAAGAACATGTAGAAAGAATTATATTTTTCCTTTCATATTCAGTTTTTTAATAAGCAGTTTGGATAAGAACACTTTGCATTTTGTTGACATTGTGTACTATGAAAACCAGAAGTTATGACGTGCAGACTGGTATAAGAATGCTTCTGTATTAATGTTTGGCACTTCAGTACATATCTTAGGGCAACTGTGAACTACCACATTACTCATATTTATTTGTATAAGGCCAGACAAAAGATACACAGTTTCTCTAATTTACTACACATTAAAATCTCTCTATTGGCCTGCACCAGCCCCAGATGCCCCTAAATACCTATTCTACTTTCTGCATAGGGAATTATGGCCAGGTTAGCAGCCTGAGTAAATTTACTGGCATACTAAAACAACTGTTATGAATAAGGGGATAATTTGTGCTGGAAATGTAAAATTATTAATGTAATATAAAATAAAGTTTTAAGATCATGCCAGCAAAGGGGAAAGGGTGATTGCCACACAGGACAGCTTGCAGCCAAGGAGGAGGTGCATCATTCACATACGAAGAAAACCTAGCCCCCACAGGAGATGGGCACTCCCCAATGGCATGAATGAGAAAACACCCAGTGATAATGGCCCATGTAGATGTCCACCTCAGCTAGACAGGACCATCAAGGACATACATCTGAATGAAGTATTCCGGGAACCGGAGCCACATACACGTCAATTCCTGGACGTGGCTTTGTCCAGCACAGGACAGAGAATAGACACTGCATGAATATGAAGGGCTCCAGGAGGGGACAAAGGGAACTCTGCTGCGGGCAAGAAAAAGAGTATAAAAATCGAACTCTGCCAGGCCTCAGTGGTGAACAGGGGGATTTGGTGCGATAGAGGCCAGATCATCGTTCACCTTCTCCGACCCCGGGGTCATTGCTACTTTTTGATTGTTGGCGGTCGGGACTGTATCTCAGTCACGAATAAATTTAATTTTTATTTTTGATTAGATTGGTTGGATCAATTTTTACCTATAACAATCTTGGTGACCTTGATATGATCTCATCCTGGATTCCAGGTACCCTTCTCTTGGCCCGGGCAGTGCCCTGCTGGTTTCAGTGGCCAGGCAAGATTGGGAAACCTGATGGAACCAATCAGAACCATGAACTAAAAGCCAAAGCCACAATCAAAAAGGATAAAAACGGGCCCCAGAGCTCTCAAAATTGGAGTGGAACCTCCGAGACCACAGAAATTTTTTCACTCATAAAAACGACATGCACGAAGAATCCACGCAGGAAAAGGAACCGTGTGGTTGACTGGGGTGTGATTCAGTGTGTGTGTGAGACGTGACGCTGTCACGAAGGGAGTGTGGACCCCAAGATCGCAGTTCCACTCTTCTGCAAGGACAGTGGTCAGTCAAGGGGGAAGCGGTTGAGAAACTCATTTCTGCACACACACCAAAACCCTGAAAACCCGGGATAACCAGGAAGGGGAGGGCGTCGATCATGGACAGGATCAGGAAGGGGTACGATAAATCTCTGACATTAGGGAATTGGTAACTTCCTTGGATCCAGGAAAAGGTAAGTACGAGAGCTCATTTACAGGCAAAAATCCACAGACCGGTTCACTGTGTGATTGAAAGGCCCTCCTGGAAGACCAGGAGTATTAGGGAATTCTTTTGTTCTTCCAGTACAACGAAAAGGTACGTAAAAGGGAATTTGCTAAATCTAGCAGAATGGGGCAAAGAAAGAGTAAAATCTTAGGGAAACCGAAGGTAAGACAGAAAAAGGAGAAAAGTACTCTTTGCAGAACATACCTAGGAACAGTCCCTTGGGGTGGATATTAGAACACTGGGGTGAGTGCCCAACAAGGCGGAGGCAGTCAAGGGAGAAAATGATTCATTAATGCATGAAGAAATGGGCAAACGCAGAGGTAAAGAAATATTTGTTCTGGCCTATGTTCTGTACCTTTGAAAAGGAGCTGAGCCTTGGATGAGTTAGTTTCTGAGGAGGTGGGGCCAACCAGTGGGGAATGAGAATATGCCTGACTATGGGAATATACCAGCACAGTACTATTCCCAGTTAAGACCTACAGAAATCAGGCAAACCCTGGGGAAATGTGGGAAACTTTAGATGATCTCCCACTACCTTACCCAACACCACAAGACCTTCTCCCTCTCCCTGTGCCAGTAAATCTGGCACACCAACCCGCGGTACCCCAAGCACTGCAAGTGGAAGCCTTACCTGGATCGGCTTCAGTGGTACAACATTCATAAGAACCATCCCCGTCCTCTCCTTCCTCACAACAAATAGAAACCACCAGGCCCACTGTTCCCACTGGCAGGAACGGATCCCCGCCTGCTAGTAGAACAAGATGGCGGACTTGGAAGGTAAACTTTGAGGATAGTGAGGACAAGAATGGTCAACAAGGTCTTTTTCCGCTAAGGGAGGTTCCAACAGCTCCGGGAGTCACCGGATATGTTAACATGCCGATAAACTCCGGGGATGCATGGGCATTCAAGAAGGAGACAGGAAAGATAATGGATGATCTGCTGGAAGTGGCAGAGAGGCTGGATGAATTTCTGGGGAACAGCATATACTCCTGTGATGATATCAGTGCCATCCTAAGGTCATTGTTTAATATGGAGGAAAGGGAGATGATTAGGAAAGTGGTGATAAAGGACTGGGAGCATAGAAACCCTCAAGGGGGGAGTGGGGAGGACAAATGGCCTAACCAAAGGCCTTCTTGGAATGTGCAGATGGAAGAGGATAGATGCAAAATGATAGAATTAAGGAATATGCTCATACAAGGTATCAGGGGGGCGGTTCCAAAAGGTCAAAATTTGAGCAAGGCATTGGGGGAATGTCAGGGGAGGGATGAAACTCCCACTGAGTGGCTGGAGAGATTAAGAAAAAGTCTCCAGATGTACTCCGGGACAGATCCGGAGTCCCCAGTGGGGGCAATCTTGCTAAAAACCCAGTTTGTAGCCAAATCATGGGATGATATACGGTGAAAACTAGAAAAAATGGATAATTGGCAAGCAAGAACTCTGCAAGAATTTCTAAGGGAAGCACAGAAGGTTTATATGAGGAGGGAGGATGAAAAGCAGAAGGCACAGGCAAAAGTTTTGGTGGCAGCAGTAAGGGAGGCCCAGAAGCAAGAGAAGGACACAAACGCAGGTAAGACTGATCAGGCACACAAGGCTCAAGGGAAACCTAAGCAACCCCAAAGGAAACACACCAACAGGCAGGGGGAGGGACTGGAGTGCTATTACTGCAAGCAAAGAGGTAATTTTAAGAGGGAGGGTGAGTAAAGGCTGAGGGATTAAAGGATCTTTCAGGAGGATTAGAGGTGTCAGGGGCTTTTTAATTTGGGGTCCATAACACCCAGAGAGCCCTTAATAAAATTAAAAATAGGAGTTGGTATTCTTGGTGGATTCAGGAGCTGAGCGAAGCATGGTGCAGCAATTACCTAGTGGACGTTCCAAAAGCAAAGATTCCATGATGGTTATTGGAGTAAAAGGAGAGTCTTTTAAGGTACCATTTATAAAGGGTGTGGAAATTGAATCAGAAACTAAGTTTTGTGTGGTTTGCATTCCAATGGGAAGATCCCAACACTAATCTTAAACAACAACAAAGGTGGACTTCCCTGCCTCAGGGATTTGTAGATTCACCAAACCTCTTTGGCCAAGCTCTCGAGCTGGTGTTGAGTGAGTTTGTTCCCGTTAAAGGGACCAAACTACTACAATATATTGATTTGCTGATGGCGGGTCCCCAGGAAGAACTGGTAAGGGTAAGCACTATAACCCTCCTCAGCTTCTTGGGAGACAAGGGTTTGAAAGTCTCAAAATCTAAATTACAATTCACGGAACCTGAAGTCACTGGGGCACTGGCTCACAAAAGGTAAGAATAAATTAGACCCAGATAGAGTAGCTGGAATAATTGCCTTACCACCTCCTCAGTTGAAGAGGGAAGTAAGACAGGTACTGGGGCTTGTGGGGTTTTGTAGACAGTGGAATGAGGAATATAGTAAAAAGGTAAAATTTCTTTATGAAAAGCTCACCATGGATAAACCAAAGTGGACCAGGCAAGATGAGAAGAGATTCAAAGAGCTAAAAGAAATGCTTATGACAGCTCCGGTGTTGAGTCTCTCAGACGTGAAAAGACTATTTCAGCTATTCATGGATGTGGGTAACCATACGGCCCATAGAGTATTGACTGAGGAGTGGGCTAGGTCAAAGAAACCTGTGGGGTGTGTATCAAAGTTACTAGATCCTCTCAGCAGAGGGTTGCCTACATGTCTGCAGGCTATTGTGGGGGTGGCTGTCTTGGTAGAAGAGGCTAAGAAAGTACACCATTTGGAACATCATTGGTTGTATTTCCTCCTCATAATGTGAGGAGCATTTTCCAGCAAAAGGCTGAAAAGTGGCTCACGGATACCTGGCTTCTTAAATATGAAGCTATCTTGATCTACTCACAAGACTTAGAACTAAAAACGACAGCGGCTCAAAATGCAACACAGTTCCTGTATGGGGAAATTCTGGGGAACCTGCCCACGACTGTGTGGAGATAGTGGAATTACAAATCTAAATAAGACCAGACCTGGAAGAGGAGGAACTGGAAGAAGGGGAAAAATGGTTTGTAGACGGGTCAGCCCAAATCATAGAGGCAAAAAGGAAATTGGGATATGCAATGGTAGTTGGAAAAACGGGGGAAACTGTGGAGTCGAGCCCCTTGAATACAAATTAGTCAGCCCAGGCCTGTGAACTATATGCCGTATTGAGGGCTTTGCAGATGCTAAAAGGGAAAAAGGGGACAATTTTCACAGATTCAAAATACGCCTTCGGGGTAGTTCACATGTTTGGGAAAGATATAGGAAGAAAGGAGGCTGATTAACACCAAAGGGCAAGGGTTGATGCATGAAGGGATAATCAAACAAATTTTGGAGGCTATAAGGGAACCTGAAGCAATTGTGTTTGTTCATGTAGAAGGACACCAGGTGTGAGTACAGGACCAAAGGGAACAACTTAGCTGATAAGGAGGCTAGAAATGCAGCATTGCTGCAGGTAAGCACCCCAGAAGTCAAAGGGGGGAAGGTACGAGAATCTCCCCCACAACCCTCTCAGAGAGAAATAGAGGGATACGAGAAGATCGGGGGAAGACTAGAGGAAGGTAAGTGGAAATTGCCAGATGGGAGGGAATTACTATCCAAAGAATATACCAGAAAAATTTTAAAGAGGCTTCACTTGCAAACCCACTGGGGAGCACAAGCACTGGCTAAGCAGTTTTTAAAGTTTTTTGGTTACAAAGGGATTTATGAGCCAGCTAAACAAGAAGTACAAGGGTGTATGATATGTCAAAGGGTTAATGGGGCAAGGGTGAGACAAGTGGCATCAGGTAGCTGGCCAGTGGCATACCGACCATTTGAAAGGATCCAGGTGGATTTCACCAATATGCCAAAGGTAGGAAGATACAGCTGTCTTCTAGTGGTGGTAGATAAGTTGACACACTGGGTGGAAGTTTTCTCAAGCTCCAGGGCTATGGCGCAAGTAATGTCAAGGCATCTACTAGAAGAAATCATACCTCGGTAGGGTTTAGTAAAGTATATAAACTCAGACCAGGGCACGCATTTCACCTCGAGAATTATCAGAAAATTAGCACAGGCTTTAGGAATCCGCTGGGAATATCACACCCCATAGCATCTCCAGAGTTCAGGACAGGTGGAAAGAGTGATTTAGACTTTGAAATCCCAACTATCCAAATTAATTTTGGAAACTAAGATGTCCCGGATAAAGTGCCTTCCCTTGGCTCTATTAAATATCAGGACACTGCCTCATTCTGAAACGGGACTAGCACCTTTTGAAATGTTGTATGGGATGCCCTATGAATGCAGAATGCCTATAGGACACCCGAGAGTAGAAGATGGTCAGATATGACCTTATCTGATAACCACAGGTAAAAACCTACAGGAACTAAGGAAGCAGGGAATTTTAATGCAAAACACTCCCCTGGGGTTTGCAGTACACCAAATCCAACCCGGGGATAAAGTACCTATAAAAACTTGGAGAGACACTCCCCTCTCCCCACACTGGGAAGGGCCATTTTTTGTTCCAACCACAGATATAGCAGTGCGAACAGCAGAAAAAGACTGGACCCACACTTCATGAGTAAAGAAGGTTGAACTGCAAGAAGAAGAGCCTGAGTGGAAAGTTACTTCTCCACCCGGGGACCTGAGATTAACTCTGCGTCTACCAAGTAAATGACCAAGAACGACCGGATAAGATGTGCAGAGCCAGACTGTAATTGTTACCCGTTTGTTCATTTCAGATGTGAGTATTGTAATGAGGTGTGGTTGGTACAATGCAGAAGAGGGGCATGGCCAAAGGGTCTGTGCGATAAGTGCCTGGATGGGGAAGTGCATCTGACTAACCTAATCTTAACGTTCCTCACAGATTTGGGGGTGATTGAGACAGACTCACTAGTGTGGTTTCGGCTATTTCAAAACGGGATAAGGGGAAAACTCAGAGCCATAACAGTCAAGTTATCTAGGTGAGGCACTTTTAAAAGGAGATATGGGGCTCGAGCCAGGTACGATACCCGTGAAGGTTATTCCTGCTGCCAAGAAGATGGTGTTCCCCGCTGCTGGAGGCACCCCAGTGGGTGTAGGCAGAGGAATGAAATGAGGGGCAGTCCTCGTGAGCCCAAGTCTAGTCATGTGCTTCAGGATTAATGCACACCCACTCAGCTTGGAAGAACAGGTCTCCAGTAACTTGTGTGGACCGTGCATGCAGACCATCCTGGACGGACGGGGCAAAGTGGAGGCTTTGACCCACCCAGCCATGAAAATGCAACAGGTAGGTACTGTGTCTTTAACGGCACCCGATATGGGATATGCAAAGTAAATGAAAAGGAGATTTGTTACTTGAAAGAGGCAACATCTAAGATTGGAGAGTCAGAGCACACCTGACGCAAAAAAAAGGTGAGACAAGCCCCTATCCCTATTTGAAACAGATGCAATTGGACTATATGGACTGGGGGTAGGGTGGAATCTGTATTTGTTGGGTATTTCCAGGTGAACAAACTGCGTTATGATAACAACTTACTGGAAATTAGTATAATGGGTGGAAAAACATGCTGGGTGGGGAAGAACTTAAAATATGGGGATAAATCACCACTTAGAAAGGAACTGGTTATCATCGACCTTCTCAAAGATCATGACAACCGAACATGTTTACAGTACGACATGACCTTTTGTTTCTCCCAGAACAAAGAGGGAATATACCCAGAGAGTAAAATACAATAAGTGGCCCAAGAGTTAAAAAGACAGGAGGCAGAGATGAGGAAAAGGAGGGTGGAGAAAGGATTGGAAAGACAATACAATGAGCTGGGGTTGCCTGCTTAAGATAAAAATCTTTTTATAGATTTGATGCAGGAAATCACGATGGAATTAAAATTGTCTAATTGTTGGATTTATGGAGGATTGAAGTTGGTGGAGAAGTGGCCTTGGAAAGGTGAGAGTTTAGCTCCAGAGCAGCTTCTCAAATGGGATAACACTAAAATATCTGGACTCATACAACGACCGGAGGGTTGAGTTTTGGACCAACAAGTAATTGGAACAATCTGTATTAGCTGGGAAGGGAGGGAATATACAGAGGTAGTTGGATATACCCCTTGTATCTCCACTCTAGCAGTAAATCCAAATGCAAAAAGTAAAACCTGGCAACCAGAGCCCCTGAAGAGTATTGGAGCCAGGAAAAGAGAAATAATTGTGAGTGGAGGGATTAAATTAAACGATGCTGGAATAAAGCCTCTGGAGCTAACCCTTATCAATCTCTGGAATGATTGAAAAGTTATTGGAACAAACAAGGGAGTACTGCCCGCAAATGGAAGGCTCCTAACAGTTTGTATTGGAAAAAGGCCTGGGAAAAAGGCTTATAGTGAATTGCCTCAGAAATGGAAAGGCTCCTGAACTGTACGTAGAATTAGGCCTGTGTTCTTTACTTTACCTCAGTCAGAAAGCAGCTTGCTAGGAGCACCTTTGTATGAAACTCTGTATGAAACAAAAAAGGGAAGTAAAGAAGAAATTTCCTATTTTTGAGGGAAGTCAAACTTGGGGAGGGGAAGAGTGGCCCACAGAACAAATTATAGAATATTATAGACCAGCAACCTGGGCCCAAGATGGAAGTTGGGGTTACAGAACCCCGATATACCTACTAAACCGGTAATAAGACTCCAAGCAGTAGTGGAAATCGTTTCAAATCATACTTCAGACACCCTGGAGTTACTATCTAAACAGCACTCCCAAATGAGAGCATTTGTGTACCAAAACAGGATACCCCTAGGCTACTTATTAGCAGAAGAAGAGGGGGTCTGCGGGAAATTTAATGAGTCGGAATGCTGTATTGAAATAGATGACTATGGAGAAACCATTAGGAGTTTAGCAGCAGAAATAAAGAGGGTTGCTCGTGTCCCAGTCCAGAAATGGAATTCCATATTAAATACATTTTGGTGGGATAATCTGTTTGATGTAGCATGGTGGAAGAAACTAATATTCTTTATCCTCTGTTCAGTAGCAGGAATCATATTCTTACCCTGCCTGATACCATGTTTTATCAGACCAATACATTCAGTTGTACAGGAAATGCAAATAGCAGCCATGCCCATGGACCCAGAATATGCCACAGGGAGAACTAACCCAGTTTCTGAAATCATGAAACTAGAAGAAGGAGATCCACACAAGTGGGCAGCAGACGCTTTGGCCAAATTTGAAAAACAAGTAAAAGGAAACGAGACTGAATATAAAATGTATCAAGAGACACCCAGGGAAGAATGGGAAAATGAGAGTGAGACTGAATTAATATTTAGTTATGTTTTGTTTTTGAGCACAAAAATAGGTAAAGTCACTCACATGGGAAATAAAAATGGAAAAGGGCTAAAAATAAGTATGTGTAAATATTTTTAGAAAACAGCATGAATTAATGAATTAATAAAAAGAGAGGGGGGATTGTTATGAACAAGGGGGTAACTCATGCTGGAAATGTAAAATTATTAATGTAATATAAAATAAAGCTTTAAGATCATGCCAGCAAAGGGGAAAGGGTGATTGCCACACAGGACAGCTTGCAGCCAAGGAGGAGGTGCATCATTCACATACGAAGAAAACCTAGCCCCCACAGGAGATGGGCACTCCCCAATGGCATGAATGAGAAAACACCCAGTGATAATGGCCCATGTAGATGTCCACCTCAGCTAGACAGGACCATCAAGGACATACATCTGAATGAAGTATTCCGGGAACCGGAGCCACATACACGTCAATTCCTGGACGTGGCTTTGTCCAGCACAGGACAGAGAATAGACACTGCATGAATATGAAGGGCTCCAGGAGGGGACAAAGGGAACTCTGCTGCGGGCAAGAAAAAGAGTATAAAAATCGAACTCTGCCAGGCCTCAGTGGTGAACAGGGGGATTCGGTGCGATAGAGGCCGGATCATCGTTCACCTTCTCCGACCCCGGGGTCATTGCTACTTTTTGATTGTTGGCGGTCGGGACTGTATCTCAGTCACGAATAAATTTAATTTTTATTTTTGATTAGATTGGCTGGATCAATTTTTAACTATAACACAACTGATGAATTTTTAGCTCTGTGTACTTAAAATGAGATACACTCAGTTTGTCAGAGTCTGTGCAGACAGATTATGTTTGTTACATGAACATCTGTAGACAAAAAATAGCAGGCACAAAGAAGGCAAAGGACAGGATTTCCACAGAAATTTGTACTAGCAACAGTAGAGACCAAGATTCCCCTTCAGATGGTCTAAAATACAGCCTCCGGTATTCAAAGGAGGTAATTTTACCGGTATTTTCAAGCAAAAAGGAGGTGACTATTGCAGAAGGTAGTAGGGTCATCATGAGGCTTTTGTAGAACCTTGATGCTACAGTGAGGTGGGCAGCTATATGAAACATTATTCTTACAGCCCTATTCAGACTGTACAAATATTTTAGTTGGACAAATATATGTGTGATGTATACATTGTGCACAGACAGATGATTTTTTTCCATTGCTTAGGTATCTCTGATAAGTATTTTCTACCCTTAAGCAAAGATATAAGTGGATTCTACAAGATCTATTTTTAATACTATTTTTAATTCTCTACCTTCAAACATAATTTCATCCCCTATCTACTTAAGCAGAGACTTACTACGTCTTTATGTTTAATAATTCAGAGTATTGTATTTATGTACTTCTTGAAGGCACCTTGAATGTTTATCAAAAAAAGAGGAAAAAACCTCAGAGGAAAAAAGATTTCAAGAACTAAGAAAAAAAATCCCTTTCAGCTGAAAAGAGCAATTGAATGGCAGTTTTGTTTGATCAGCATGTACTTTAAGAAAATTGGCAGACATCAGACCTCTGTTGTAGTGTGCTAATTACATAAGAGTAAGAACTATCACCCAGGAGAAGAGGTACTGACCAACATGCATGGCTACTGCACTCAGTGCCAGAGAGCCACCACAAATCATACTGCCCCCCAAAACTTCTGTGAACATAAAACAAAAGGGGTGTCAAGTTATTCTTTAGTGATTATGGAAATTATTGGAGCAACTATCAAAATGTGAGCAAAGGCATTCAATAATTAGTCACATGAGCCTAGAAAAATATGATTCAATGTAAGTAATTATGTGAAGTTATGTGTCAGGATTGCATTCAGCTTTTGCAGAAAAACACCATGATTAATGGTAGGGATGGCTAATCCAGCAGCTAAAGAGAAGCAATCTGCAGATGCCAAGTAGGCAGAGGTCAATACAGCCTTATGGAAGGGTTTAATACTGCCTCTGCAGCATAAGATATGTGTGGAGACTAATATATTTACAAACAAACAGGATGAATTAATGTAATGATCACATAAGCAAATTTTATACCTTATGCTGTAAATGTCATGCAGGAAATACACACTGTGATTGATATGCAGAATGTTTGCCAGAATAGTGACAGCCAAACTGAGTTCAAAGTTACAGGAAATGTTGTCATCAGCCTACTGTAAAAATGTACAATTACTTGTTATTCTCTTTCTCCTTAAAGGTGACTAGTACCATCTTTTTCCCTAGGCTACTTGTTCACACTAGCTTATTATCATTACAAAGTATGATAATGGATAATTTTCCATATTTTGTTCATAGTGGGAAGGGCATGTTTCAGACAGTACAGTGACAATGATTTTGAAAAGGCATTTATATCTCTACTAAAAATTACCAAGCAGCTTGTTCTGAAGAATAAAAATCTCTAAATTGCATCCTTGCAAATTCCTCTTTCCTGATATTTCATTTAATATAAAGTGTTCAGAAGGAGGAAATAAGCAGTATCTAATTAATATCTCCTAATGCCCAACTTGATGTCAAGAATGACTCCAATTAAACCATATTTTTACATTGACAAATTAAATTACATTTACTGACAGACTTTGAAATGCCACATTATTTATACTGGTAAACTTTGCAGTCTCTCAGTATATTTATTAATACTCTTTCCAGAGACCAAAGCATAAATACAATACAGATCACTGCATTCTTCATTTTTCCGTCTTTCAAAGTGATATGCACGTCTGCTCAAGTAGGATGGAACTGACTTTTTGCCGGATATCCAAAAGACCAAACAGAGCCTGCAGTTAATTTGCCCTCCCTTCTGATTCTCCAGGCAAAACAAAGTAACCTTGACATTTATTTTCCTTCTCTCTCTCCCTCCCTCCCTCCCTCCCTCTTTCCCCCTTCATTCCCCTTCTCTTCTGCTCTTTTTTCTTTCACACACCCACACACTGCACTATCTGTGCACACATCAACAATTTTGAGCTGTGAAGAGGTTCAATTGCCACCTTAGTGACTCACTTATAATCCAATCATTTACTAGGATAGCTTGAGGACATGACAATGACAGAGAGACATCTGTTAGGTGGATGTGATGTTAAAAAAAGGGGGGGAAAAAAGGAGGTTATTCACAGCTGGTACATTAGCCATGCTAGCCTCTAGGCCACCACCCTGTCCTAGTCCTACAGCTTCACTCTCCTCCTTTCTTCCTGCTCCCTGCTGTCAGCTGCCAAAAGATATCTGTTCTCACCCTTTGCTGAATGAAAAGGTGCTAATGCATGACTTCAGGATATGTCAGAACATACAGTACTTACAAGTGTTTGGAGATGCAGCCAACCTGACCATGGGGAAAAGAAATGAGTAACTAAAGAGTGATTTTCTTGAAAAAGGATGACTAGAAAAATAGTGAGGGGCAGGCAGAACAGTTTTTGTTTTCTTGATGCTCATCTGCATTTCTTGTAGAGTACTAAATATTGTAATAAAGGTATCAAATTCGTGCTCAAACAAGTGTAATAAATATATTCGTACTTAGGAATATATATGTATATGTATATGTATATGTATATGTATATGTATATGTATATGTATATGTATATCAAATAATGATTTAGAATATGTTACAAAAAGCACCCAGGTTTTTAGAAAATCTCACACAAGGCTGGGAAGTTGGTTACCTCACTAGATTGTAGCACACACAGGTGTTCATGGAATAAGAATCGAAACTAGCAAGTGAAGGGAATAGCTCCTATGGAAATCTCGAAGCGTTCAAACCATCATCAGCCAATAAGCATTGAAGACAGCTCTGGACTAGCATGTGAATGCCCAGTTCCTGTAACTTGTATTTTACATATTTCTGTTCCCGGATGCAGTATTGTTTGCCCCAAGACAGCTTTGTCCAAGCAGGAGGAGGGATTCCTCCAACACCAGATGGGGGACAGTGGACTGCATGAGTATTCAAATCCTTCCCCAGACACTTTTTCTGTCAGCTGGAAGATAGAATTCTTCTAACACCGGACAGGGGATGAGGACCATATGAATATTCCAAGAAAGAGAAAGAAACTAAAGAAACCTAGCTTCAGGGAAGAAAAACAATATATAACCACGGCTCACCAGAGCAGGCTTTGTGAACTTCACAGATCTGATGCAAGAGGAGGTCAGATCTGTGTTCACCCAGGGTCGAGTCCTGGGCTCGACGCTGTCCTTTTGGTTGTGGCTGGCAGAGGTTGTATTTCAATTTGTGAAATAAAATCTATTCCCTTATTATTTTAATCTGGCTTTCTCAAATTATTGATTTGGCCTGACCTTGTTGTTGCCTATAACAATATCCTACCAAATGTTCAAAAATCAGGCTGAATTTGAGGTTTGCTCTTTTTTTAACTTTCTTTCCTAAGATTTCAGCACTAATGAAACTTAAAAATACATCCCCAAAGGAAGAAGAAATTCAGAATAGCTAGAATACAGACATAGAAATATACAGCTTTAAGAACTGCCTTTCTCACGCTTTAAAGACTCATCAAAATAATACATTGAGGGAGGGGTTTGAATAAATTGTGAAAGAATCCTTAGCTGTTTGTATACCAAAAATGCCAGAGATAACAGATATCCAGAGTATTCCCCAGCTATCTCATCTCTAAGTACACAAGATCTGTGTTTTACACCCACTAAGCTCAACAGGCAGAGGGGACTGGTGACAAATTCAGCATGCCAGAAAGCTACTCAAAGTTTTATTTTCTCAAAGCTCTCTGTTGGTCCAGGTGGAACAGAACAGGGTTTTTAAAATGGTATTTAAAAGCTCTGCACTACAAACTTTATTTAAAAAAATCTGTTTTGTGAATTCAATTAGGGTGATTTCTGCATCATGAAACAGTTATATTCTTGTTGAATTGTTTGCCTAGAATGACACCAAAAATAGAGCCACTAACCAAACTGAAGTTTGTAGTACGAGGGCAGAATACAGGTTATTTTTTAAGTGACAAAGAAAGATTTTTAATAGCAGTAAGGGATTCTAGTATTAAGCCCAGCAGACATGAAGCTCATGCAAATATTTTAAAAGAAATTGCATAGCCATGCATTAGAGATCCTCTACAACACACATTCCTGAAAACAGTACACAGACTAAAGATGTCCCAAAGTGACCCGGGGCAGTTACCAGGCATACTGACCCATCTGATACCTTGCCTAAGCTCCTACGCAGAGTCAAACATCTCAAAGCTGTCCCTGTGTAAATTCTGGAATTGGTACTTCTGCAGTTTTCAGTGCATTGTAGGCTTGCTGAAGGAGAAAAGGAACAAGGCAGGAAAGAGGGAAAAGTCTCTTTCTTCATCTGAACAGTAAAAGCAATTTTCTTGAAAGTAAAATGTGTAGCTGAATTGTGTTAACATTGGAAAAAAGGTAAATTATTTTCTGCCTTTGGTAGTGGTTCAATTTCAAGGTTTTATCTTTCTGAAACTCTTGGGAAGAAGAGCAAGAAATATTTATTTCCTTCAAAAAAATTAAAAACATTTCATCATTTACCAGATAGTCCAAGTTGCTAAACATTCAGTAACCTTGGAGATTTTTTTAAAATACAGAGATTAAAAAAGTCCCAATATCTAAATCAGTGTCAGACCCAGATGGGCACAGCTCTCATTTGGTCCACTGTGTGTTGTGCCATATTTATCTGCGTGTTTCAACTGTGCCTGAAATTCCAATTAATTTTCCAAGTTAACTTGCACATCCAAATTATGAGCAATGCAGACTCAATTCACACACAGACACACCCATGCCCACACATGTACACTTCTTTTGTACAGCTGATTACATCACCCTGCTTCTCCAGCAGCAATTGTGTCTTTGGAAAATTTGAACTACCTGGACTGAAAATGTTGCTTCACTAATAGATGAATAGGACTCCTCAGGTTTTTACTGAAATTTTCTGGAGTTTGCTTGTCAAGTACTATTTCAATAATGTACACTGTGATTCAGAAGGGTGGATTTTTCTTTACTGAGAACTTGCTTTTGGAAAATGCTATCTGAAGAACATTGGAACAGGAATTAAAGAAAAAGGACCAAAAATATTAATTTTTTTGAGTCTTTAATAGTCCAAATAATATTTCTTATTAAATATAGGAAATGAAAATTAGAATGAATCTGAACCAATACTGAGGTTTTCAGAAAAATTTATTTGACACTGTGGGTCTAATAAAAGGAATCATTTTTGTCAGTTTCTTACAGCCTATCTCCCTATATCTATTTGCAAAAACATTCCAGTGTCAATAGAAATAATATTTACTTATCACACAACCAGAGAATCATAGAATCAATTAAATTGGAAAAGACCTCTGAGGTCATTAAGTCCAAGCTATGATGAAACACCACCTTGTCAACTAGATTATGACACTGAGTTCCAAGTTCAGTCTTTCCTAAAAAAACACCTCCAGGGATGATGACTCTAACACTTCCCTGGGCAGCGTCTATTGTTTAATTATGCTTTCTGTGAAGAAATTAATCCTCTTGTCATTTCACTGGCTGCCTGGGGAAGAGGCTGACTTGGACCTGGCTACAATCTTCTTTCAGAGAGTTACAGAGTGTGATAAGGTCTCCTCTGAGCCTCCTCTCCTGCAGGCTAAATAATCCCAGTTCCCTCAGCCCTTCCTCAGAGGACATGTTCTCACGTTCTCCAGCCCCTCCATCCTCTTTGTAGTAGCATCTGACTTTCCCAAACCCACTTGCTGGGTCTGATCCTTTGGTTGCCCTGTATATGCTTTATGATCACCCATAGACAGGGTTATTGGCTCCATAACCTTGTTGTGCACTGAGGTCAGGCTGAGAGGCCTGCAGTTCCCTGAATCTTCCTTCAGGCCTTTTTTTGTAGGTGGGTGTCACACTGGTCATCACCTTCAGTGATCTGAGACCTCCCCGTTTAGCAAGGACTGATGATAAATTGCAGAATCACAGAATAAGATGAGTTGGAAGGGACCCACAAGGATCATTGAGTCCACCTCCTGGCCCTGCACAGCATCATGACCAAGAATAACATTTTATACCCAACAGTATTTTCCAAATGCTCTGGCAGGCTTGGTGCTGTGACCACTTCCTGGGGAATCTGTTACATCCGGGTAAAAATTGTTTTTCTCATATCCATCCTAACACCCCAGGCACAACTTCAGGCCATTCCTACAGGTCCTGTTGCTGGTCACCACAGAGAAGAGATCAGAATCTGCCCCTTTCTTCCCCTCATGAAGAAGTGGCAGACTGCCATGAGGTCTACCCTCTGTCTCCTCCAGGCTGAGCAGACCCAGTGACCTCAGCCACTCCTCATGTGGCTTCTCCTCAAGGGTCTTCACCATCTGATGGCCCACATTTGGATGCTTTCTAAAAGGTGAATGCTTTTCTTATATTGCAGTGCCCAAAACTGCCCCCAGCATTTGAGGTGAGGCTGCCCCAGTGCAGAGTGGAGTGGGACAATCCCCTCCCTTGCTTGGTTGGCAATGTTGGGCCTGATGCTCCCCAGGACACGCTTGGCCCTCCTGGATACCAGAGCACTGCTGGCTCACGTTCAACTTGCCATTGACCAGGACCCCCAGGTCCCTTTCCATGGGGCTGCTTTCCAACATCTCATTCCCCAGCTAGTTTATGTTACGTTGAACTCCCCCATAAGGCCAAGGACAGTTAGTGAGCTGTTCCACTAGCTCCTTTATCACTTTAGGACCCATAGACCATTGGGCCTGTGAGCATCCAGATGGCACAGCATGTCACTACTTCCTTCTGGATTAAAAGGGGTCCATTCTCCTTTTCCCTGTCTACCACCTCTGGAGGATGGTTGTCCTTCTTACTGCTGAAGACAGAGTTAAAGAAGGTGTTAACCATCTCAAACTTTTCCTTTAATGTACATGGTTTCCCCCACGTCCATTAAAGAATGGAGGTTTTTCTTCCCCTCCTTTTGATATTATTTATAAAAACACTTTTTATTATCCTTTATAGAAGCAGACAGTTTAAGCTCTCTAACTGATTCTAACTGAGTTAGTGCATCACTAGTTTTCTTTCTGTGTGACCTAACAATATCCTTAAACACTTCCTGAGTTTGCCACTGCTTTTTTGAAAGGCGATGAACCCTCTTGTTTGCCCTGTGTTCCTGGGAAAGCCCCCTTCTCAGGCCAGTCTTCTTCTTCTTCTCAGGGATGGCGTGCTCCTACACCTTCAAGATATATCTCTTGAAATATGTCCACCTTCCTGGACCACTTTTTATTTTAACAGCAGCTTCCCAGGGAACTTTCTGAATCAGTCCCATGAATAGAACAAAGTCCTTCCTCTGGAAATACAGGGTAGAAATTTTGTTGGAGCCCCTCCTTACTCCACCAAGAATTGGAAACGTTATCATTTTGTGGTTGCTGTCCTCAAGGTGGGCATTCTGACCACCACATCTCCTACCATCTACTCTCTGTTTGCAAACAGCAGGACTAGCAGAGCCCCAGCCCTCGCAGGCTGTGTCAGGAAGTTGTTTTTACACACACTCCAAGAACTGCCTGGACTGCCTCCTTCCCACTGTGTTGAGTTTCCAGCAGACATTTGGCTGGTTGAAATCTCCCACAAGAGAGTAGATGAGTGATACTTCATAGATATAGGATAATAATTATACCTATGTTACACAGACACAGAAATCAGCAATTTTCCTTTACACTATTCATTAATTCAGTCACTGTGCAAAATAAGAAACAGGAGAAAAGGAAATATCTATTTTTCACCCTTTTGACAGCTTCCCTCCTGTCATATGCTGCATACATATAGAAGTCCATTTTTGTGTTAATTTCTAGGGATTTTTTTAATTGAGAGGACAGTTCTACACTATTCTATTTTTAATAGTTATCACAGTTAGCAGAAGAAGGGTGAATTTCTTGGTCTTTGGGAGTTTAACTATTTTCTTTTTTAATCGATTTTTGTTTCACTGCAACGTAAATTCTATTGTAACACAAGAAATACAATGCACACAAATAATAATAAGAAGAGAGAAATTAAATTCTGACCCTTTATCACAGATGAAATTCAATATAATGGTTTTATTTCTGTTCTTCTTGTTCCTCTTTGTGGTGGCAATGATATAAAATATTTATTAAAATTCATAATTGACAGATCTTCCCAGAATGAAGTCTTGGCTGAAGAAAATGTCTTAATTTTTGCTAGTCAGAATTTAGCTGAAAATAGTCTTGTCAAACAGGCCAAAAAGTTACATTCACCAATCCTGTTGCAAAAAGACACAGAAATGAGTCCTGAATCCTGACGAACAGAATTGGAGGCTAGAACTGACACACTCCAGAATGCCATCTTCTTCCAGGAGTCGTTCACAATTGTCTCTTTTAGAGATAACTGTAAGGCACTGGGCTTCAAAGAGTCAGACTTCTAAAATAATATTTTTCTTTGTGTCCAGTGAAGACATGTTACTATAGGTAGTATGATAAAACACATGCCTATAAGTGGAAAAAATAAAACTGTATGGCAAGTGCAGTATCAAAACTCTACTTTATGTGTAACTGAGAGCTGACACGGAATTTTGCTGTGACTTAGTTAACTTTATAGATGTGTATATATATGTATATGTATACATTTATATACATATTTGAGTATTAGCTCCAGGTGCTGAACTGCCTGCTTTAGAAGAGACATTCTCAATCCAAGCATTGCTCTGTGTTTGCAGTTTCATTGCACCTTCTAAATGTAAAATGAATAATAGATTTAAGCTTTTAAGTAGAGATACTGATTGTACTGGGAGGCCAATGACATCAAATGTATTCATTGAAGACACCCACTGTGAACATGGTTACATTAAGCAGGATTCAGCCTTTCTAAGTGCATGTTAACATGAAGGAATAATACTGAAGCAATGAGAATTAGATTTCATTTGTATTGGTCTGTTGTATGCTTGATGACTTTTCTTCTTGTTTTATTATGGGATCTACAAAGATCACTTTAATCTCAGGTTAGCTGGCTTCAAGTGGGCAATGTGAGGGTAGACGCAAAACCCAGTGATCAGAAGTGGTTTTATCTCACAGCCACAGATTTTCCTCTAGAGATTTTCCTCTATTTATTAAATTATACAGGGTCAATAAGAATTTCCTCCAGATGCCTACTTTCCAATCCCAATACTGGCGTAGTACTATATGCTGTCTCTGCAATGCACAATTTTAGCCTTCCCCACTGACTGCTTAAGAAAATGATAATCCATCTTTATTTTATTTTCTTCTGTTAGTTAAGGAGATTGTTATCTCACTAAAGGAATTTCCCATGTTATCCAGAGAAGGAGAAAGATAGTGAAAAGCTAAACAGGCCAAGGGTTCAGCAATTAGGATTCAGATGATAAACTCCAAAGAGACATTTGGATCCGTAACACTCTGAGCTGTCACCAAAGGATTAAAGGGCAGAATAGGAAGTACATCATATCATGCAACTCATTTGGGGCACTTTCACTACTTTTTACAATAATTTCTGCAATATACTAGAAATTATTTTTGAGGTAAAATGGTCCAGTGTGCCTGATTTTGCCCAAATAACTGTATGTTTATTCCATTATGCGTGGTTAAGGTCTCTGTACAAGAAGTTTAAATGAATTTCATGGATAACCAGTGTGCAAATTCATGGTATTTGATAGAATTTCAGCAGTAGTAAAGATACTCTGCATACAAACCAGACAAATTTATAATCACCAAGTATAGCAATAAGTATCTTTTATCATATTATTTTGTCTGGATCACTTACAACTTCCTGCTCTAGAGAAGTTCTGTACAGAAAGTCAATTTTTACCTCATATCAGTGGTGCAAAAGATCTAGCCCAGAAAGTCCTACCGAAAGGACTGAGGTTTCTAGAAGAAAATATTTGGTTCAAATTGAATAAAACAAATGAAAATGGTACATAAAAACATTTTGGGCATGAACCATTAATGATATGAGGCCAAGGAACTTTTAGATTAAAATGGGAGATAGCAAATGAATTTGGTCTCTTGCAAGGTAATTATTCCTGTAAAAATTGTGGATTGGATTCTTGGATTTTTGGGTATAAAAAATCTCATATTGCAGAATTTTTAGATATACTCAATCCTACCACCCAGAAAACCAAACTCAGTGCTTGAAATGGACAAATATTTGTACTAGAAATTCAGAAGTCTGGCTCTAAGTGCGACTTTAGGGTAAAGGACAATACCTTGAAGCCTTCTGAAAGGCAAGACTCCGGTTTCCCACTAAGCTACCAGTGAAGCCTGATTTCTTGCTATCATTTCAACCTTAATCAATGCTATTATCTTCACACAAAGAGATCAAATACATATAACACTGTATTTTTCTAACAAAAGAATCATTGTGAATGTATTTCATTAATTAAATTAAACATAAATAAAAAAAAAAGTGGCATAGAAAGTTGGGGTTTTCCCCTTATGAAAGTTTTCCTGTTTCAGTACTGCACACTCTGTATCTGAAATGAAACATGTATTCTCCTTCGGCTGAATAACAGCTTTGCAACTAGAACCCATTTACAATTTTGTTACAGACATTTTGAAGAGAAGCACTGCATTAAATATCTCTAGCTCTAAGTAGATCTAAAATCCAGGTTTTAGAGTAAAATTGAAGAAGGTTTAATTTTGCCATTCTAGAGAAATAGGAAAAAAATCAAACTCCCATCCTTAATCACACAAAAGGTAAGCCTGATAAAATTTATTTAAAAGAAATTGAATCCATGACAGTAGTTCAAGTGAATACAAGTGTACCTATTTTTAGGATTGAGTTTGTAATGTCAGCTTTGGACTTTTATCCTTTTATGAAAGCTATCTACTGCTTTTAAGTGGAAACTTTTATTTATCCTGTATAAGATCCTGAATAGCATGGTTTTAAAGTCTCAAAACTGTTTTTATAATGCAAAAGAAAACACTGAGGAAATAGTTTCAAAATATTGAAAAATCTGTTGAACGTTTTCACTTTTAATTGTTGGTTTAATGAGTTGACCATTTTAAGTTATTTTGTTGTTGTGGTTGAAAGTGATGTTCTTTATTTCTTTTTATTTCTCTATTTCTTTCTAGCTCATGCTACAGCTGCTCCTTCCTATATCAGTCAAAGCTGTTCCTTTTGCATACAAATGAAAGCAGGTTGTAATGCATCTTTGCAGAGAAGGTGGCAAACTGAAGATAGAAAGACAAATTCACAAGGTTTATACAGTGTACCTAGTCAACAAATATGTTATCTCCTAGTGAAAGAATGACCAGTTGTAAAGAAAACAGGAAGTACACCAAATTTTGTTATGGCTCAAGGGTATGAATATTAATTTAGAACCCCAAAATTTGTGCAATTCTTCCAATAAATACCAATCGTTCCAGTCATGGATATTAAGCTTTTAATTAGGTGAGATCATTGTCAACAGGATTTAAATCAGTAAAGTGGTTTTGTAATGCAATAAAGGAAGACATTTCTTCCCCTTGCTTCCCCTTCACTTTTTTCTACCACTCTTGATCTTTAACTCAACTACTTATTCTCTTTGCTCTCATAGTCAACCTGATTTCTTTATATATGCAACCTTCAGGTTAAATGGGAACAAGACTAATTAATTGCCATGCTTGATTTTCGATCTTTAGTGTCTTCCAGTGAAATATGATAACTGGCATTGATATATGGTTTGCTGACTCTATTAACCACCTTTCTAATTTACTGTATCTTTTTATATTAATTATGCCTCTAGCCTAATATTTTATTCATGTTTGAAGCCTTTTTGCATTACTGCTTATTCTCAATAATAATAATAATAATAATAATAATAATAATAATAATAATAATAATAATAATAATAATAAAAAGTTGGGTAAACTTTTTCATCATCTCTGGGATAACCGAACAGGGTTGACCTTTTGAACAATTTCTATCTACAGACAGGAGGTATTGAAATGAATTCAGCTGAAAAACAGAGGCCTCCCACTCTGTTCAAAATAAAGATAGGAGCATAAGTATGACAAAGATGCATAGTATTCTTATAATAAGAATAAGGTTTATTTGATTCTTACAGAATATTTGGAATAAGAGAGGAAAGTTTTAAACAGGGTAATTGCTAATTTTTGCTCTTTTATGCTAATCATAATCATAGGTACAAATTCTTTTGACAAATTATAAAAAAAAAAGGGAGGTATAACTTCTCACTAGAGTAAATCCTACCCATGCAGTTAGGTGCAGAGCCACCCTCAAGGTTTACTGTGTTTGCAGGAAGCTTGCAAGCCTTTATCAAGAGGCCACAATAGCATGAATTACCTCCAAGCATTATATTTGGTGATTGTTTCAGGTTTTTCTGTTTGTTCATTGCTTGTTTCCTTCCTAGCAATATTTTTGATAATGGACAGGAATGAATCACAGCAGTAGCCAAGAGCTGCATGACATTCTTTACTTATACAGTCAAAGGAACTACTACTGCTTGATCCTGCGTGAGAAGCAGTGGAAAAATCCCTGTTCTTGTGGTACAAATACCAGCAGCTGGCAATAAAAGGGGAACTAACTTATTGCAGTGTTTTGCACATTTCAAGAAAAAAAAATCCGCTGTTTTGTCTGGTGAGTTTAGACAACTTTTAGCTGGGTTTGTTACAAGGCTTGTGAGGGCATAGTCTTTATTTGAGCATACATATTGAGGAAGGAGCAAACCCCTCTTAAAATAATAATTTTCTAGCAGCTTAATAAGAACAGATGGAGAGATACGTTAGGTATTCCACATTTGGTGAAAGTTTATCAGGATTTGTACCTTTTGGATAACAAGATCAATAGACTACAAAATATAAATTTGTAGGGAACAAGACTCATTGATTCTGGTATTTCTAAAACCAGTTATCTGGCTGGTAGCAGAATATTCCTGAATTCCCACTGCAGTTACCTGTGGAAACAGTTTCCTCTGAAGAGTGTGCAACCTAGATAATTTGAAAAATGTCTGAGAAGATGTAGATTTTGAAAATGACAATGCTGAGATGTAGGGAACAGTTATTTTCCAACTCCCGTTTGTTTCCATAGATTGTAGACATGAGGTGACAGAAGAAAAGGACAATATAAACCTTCACAAATGCCTTTTTTGCATCTTCACACCTAAAAGGGAACTCTGTGAACCCAATAGAGAAGAAACAATATCAAAGTACGTTACTTGGCAGTAATGCTGTATAAACCAGCTCTCTGATCAAGACTATACACTAAAAAGAAGCATGGCTTCCTCCTGTCACCCTTGAACTCTGGTGCTGAAGTATAAAAATCCCAGCTACATCCTGTGTACCCCCAATCTCCTTCTCCTCTCTTTGGATGTAGCTCTTATGCTTTGTGAATCATTACAAACATAACATTTGAACTTTCCTGGTGGCATCTGTTATTTGGAGTTAGAACTGAGTTAGAACAAATAAAAAGAGTTTTCTATTTTCTTCATATGAAAGAAGATTTGTATGTGCGAGCTACTACTGATTGCCTGAATGCAGATGCAGTGTTATATTTGATTGGTAATTAAAGTCAAGTACCCTCCAGTTTAGGCAAAACCCAAATAGCTAATTACAGGTTTTATACTGTAAAACCATTGTAGTATCAAAAGACGCCTCAGGGAACATATAAGTAGAAAAGGTTTTTTCCTTCTCAAAAATCTGTAGTAAATTCTCTCAGTTCTGTTGAAATATAATTGGAAAGAAGAAACACAAGGACAGATCTCTTGCTTGATTCTGTCTGCTCTCCATAGCAGAGGAGGATTGGAATTAGATGTTCCTCAAGGTCCCTTCTAACCCAAACTATTCTATGGGTCTATGATTTTATGAAAGAAAAATATTAAATGACACTCTAGGATACAAACTGTGTTTAAGGCCAGGGTGAACACAACAGTAAGTCTGTCATCTGTTCCTTGTTTTGAAGTCCCTGTGTGACCTTGAAGTCTAACCTTGGCTGCACTATTTACTCATGTGGTGTTACTGAACTGCAACAGGCTTTATTGGCAATCCTACTGTTTACCTCGACCATCCTCCTATTTTGTAGCATTATCTGTGTGAAAAATGCGTATTTTATGATTGGGTTTTCACAAATATTAAAATGAACATTACACATGTTAGACAGTTAAGCTGTATTAACATTTTAACAGTATGGTAAATGTAGTTTCATAGTTAAATGGTAACTTTTGTAGTTAAAATAGGAACTATGTACGTTCTTATGTATAGGAACTTTCTTTTTAGAAAGGAATGAGGTGCTCCCACTGGATGGCGGCTGCGGGACACCTAAATCTTTCAGAGAAAGAGAATTTATTGTTCTTTTATCAGGAGAAACGAACTTTTTCCCGCCTTGTTCAGTCAAAAAGATGCCGTTTGGATTAAGAGGAGAAGTTGACGATAACCAGACAAAGTCCTCTGTTTGAATAGAATTTATGCATCATGTATGAGGTGTATGAATATGCAACAGGTGATTGATTTTAAGGGTTAATATTCTGTTAGGGGGTGTCCTTTTTCGGGCTTGTGTTGCAAAGAAAAAGGTACCCAGACATCCGTAACTCTTTGTTTTTATTGTCTCATATTGTCCTAATCATAATTGTTCAAATTTTATTACTCTAATTATATTACTAATGTTATAAACATTTTATGATGAATAAACTTTAAAACATTTTAAAAACAAGTGATTGGAGTTTTTCACAATCTGAAAGAAAATTCAAGAGGCAGTCGCACAAAATATAAGTTTCAAAATCGGATTAATTGTAAGGAAAAATAAGAAAATGAACAGTCCTCCTAATCTTACTATTTCTTTACTTCTCCAACACAACTGAATGACAGATGCTGATAAATGAAACATCCTTTACTATTTGGTAGTACAGATTCAATTCAGTGCTTGCTTTTTATGGAGAAGGGCTTCAAAAATTATAACTGCAAAGTAATATTTTCTAAAAATTCTAATTTTCCATGAAAGCTAAAGGACCTTTGAATCTTAGAACACCCAAAAAACCCTGCCCCAAATCCCAGAGTTTGTAGTAAACTGCAATAGGTAAGCATTTTATATATTTTGTGAATGTAGGAGGTATTGTTTCTTCTCAAAAACTAGTAAGCAAATGAAAGCAAAATATTTGTTTTAAAAGAATATCCCTATGTTTACTTGGTTTAAAGTGCTTTGGATTTTCCTCTTATTCAGAACTGCTAGGTAGCATTTTGTGACCCGATACTAAAACTGAAACTAGGAAGTTTTCATACTTTTTCTTTTGATGGTATAATTCCTTGTACACATAACCAAATTGCTTAATTAAAATACTCTCTGCCTCCCCCACTATAATTTTTTTTATGGGTGCTTTATAAGTGGAAGTATAAGTGAACTCGAATGTTAAAAAAGAAACCTTTCACAAAGCAATGTGTTTTCTCCTTCAGCAGCAGCAGCAGTTGTACTTAGCCATGGAGGAATTGATCCAGATACCCTACCATAAACTCTAGGGATTGGTGCAATGC
This sequence comes from Passer montanus, assembly GCF_014805655.1. Lineage (NCBI taxonomy): Eukaryota > Metazoa > Chordata > Aves > Passeriformes > Passeridae > Passer > Passer montanus. Next base: position 1,378,239 of record NW_024374479.1, read on the forward strand.
AACATAATTCTAAAGGAATGCAAAGAGATATAGGTTTTGCTAGTGAAAAATAGAGAAACAGTGTGCATTGGCTTTGAAGGTATAATTTTTAATGAGTCAAAGTGCTACAAAATATGTCTCATAAGATTATACAATATATACTAATCATTTATGATTGTAAAGAAGTTAAAATATGTCATGGTGTGTGTAAGGAAAGGAAGAACAGATCATAGTTGTGGACAGACTAAGAAAAATTTTGTGAGGATTTGAGGTTTCCATAATTGACTACAGAGAAACAGTTATGGCAGAAAAATCATCCTATGTGCTTCCACCCATTTCTTTGTTTGTAGAATATCTTTAATAACCACTTGTAAAAAGTACTCAGGATTCTTGAAACAAAGATGAATTGCCATTTCAAGGAGCACGATTATCACCGACCATTAGGAGTTGTTAAATCTTTAATATGTCTTGGCTGATCATTTTGCATCAACATGATTCAAAATATCTGGGGCAACAGATGGGTCTTTTAGAGACATTTGATCAAAGTTAGATATGCAGCAGGCTTTACTGAATCTGGTGTGGAAGTACAAACACTTGGTGTTGAAATTAATTACCGGATGTCATTGTCTATTGACCTAACAGTTAAATTTGGACAAAAATATACATAAAAATGAAATAAAACAATTAGGTAATGCTTTAAGTGGTTCATTATTATTAATTCATTTAGTATTCATTGCACTGGTGCTGGTCATAATGAATTCGTTTGATATTAATGTAGATGTTCTGCAGCAATTTCATTGTAATGCAGTTTTAATTCACGTGCCATTAAAATAAAGCATTGTGAAAATTTTATTTATTATCCTAACTGCATAATTTCTTATTTTCAGAACCAGGAATTACTGAATTTGTTTCCTCCATTAACTTCATATTTTCACTTAGAGATCCTTGTCCTAAGCAGATTAATATCTTTTCTGTTTTTACTGTTAAGTATACATGTTCTACAGCTTAAAGCAACAGATATACATAGCCATGCTATCTTATGTAAAGATTTTAGCCTGTATGTAGTCACAGTTTTAAAAAAGTTTGGGACGAGATGGCTAAACACAAACTAGATATATAGGTCACGTAAAAAACCATGAAATCATGACGGCATGTTTGAAAAAATTAACTAATATTTAATGGTAACTTTTCTACAGGTAGCTATATAAACAATACTGTGAGCATGACAAAAGGTATTAGAGCTGTACTATTATTTAAAATGTACTGCAGTCAGAATGCCTGTACATTTCATTTAAAAAAAAATGAAAATATAGTTGTTTGTAGTTGAAACAGAGCACACACAAAATACTGTAAGGCTTGAGCAAGCAATTTTTGGGTGGAATACTAATCAGAAATATATTTTATTTCCCATTTAATCTTCCAAAAAAGATATAAAAATATTATTTAACACTTTTAAAATGGAGGATTAGATTTTCAGTCACCATCTGTCATTTGGGGCCAAATATCTTTCCAAATCCATCAGATTTAATTTTAAGGTGACCTGCTATTTGAAACAAACAAATAAAACTTTTTTTGGAAACTTGCTGCTTTTTTTCTCTGATTGAAGAGTAAGTGAACCGCTTTTAAAATGTAATTTTTAGTTTATGTAATCAGTGAAGTGGGAGAATTAAAGAGGAATGCAAAAAATTCTTACAACTGTAAATGTGCTGAGACATTAGGGACAATACTTACCTTCTAGTTCTTTGATTAACAAGAAGATTAAATAAAAAATATAGTCCATTTCAGAGGAGGGGAGTGAGGAGCAAGGGGGAGAGAACAAAGTTAGACTGTTTTTAATCCTTTTAAGCAGTATGCTTTTGATGGGAGCACTGGGTGGTCTCAGACTCTTGATTTCAAAAGCACCCCAAAATAAATTTTGGGATACATTAAAGCAACACAAGGATGTGGTTTCAGCATTTAATTCAATTTTCCATCATAAAAATAGTTCTGATTTTGCTGTTATTATCAGTCAGATGGCTATTATAAAAGAATTGCTTTCCTTACTTTTTTTTATTGTAGTTCTCTACACAAAGTCTTCTTTTATTATTGATCAGAAAAAGAAATATTAAATCTCAAAGGGAGAAAAGTATCATTCAAAGCATACAGAAAATATTTGTAGTTGATCTGGTCTGTAACGGCAAGATCAATAAGGTGGAAACTGAAGATGCAACCTTTCGGGTCTCAAAGCCTGTCTGCTCTTTGTTGCTCCAATAAAAGGTATTGCTTTAATCTACTGTACTCTAAGAAAAGAATCTACCAAAGAAAAATTATATGTTCAACAAATGTTAAATACATTTGTTCTGTTCTTCACGTGTTCTATCACTACATAAGTAAGTGTACATGGGGTTTTTTTGAGCATCTTGTTGACACACACTTTTTCAGACAGTTGTAAATTAACTATTTCCTTTCTTTGATTGCTAAATCATACACACTTCTTATTTAATATTTTCCTCCCACTCAGAAGCAGCCTGATAGTTATGGTGTACAAATTTGTGGGCTGAAATCTTGGACAATGTGATGTTAATTCACAAATGGTAGTTAAATGTGTCTAGAACCTTCATAAGGTTCATTCCCTTGCTGTGCTCACACCATCTGTGCTAATATTTTATAATTCTAAACCAACAAGAAGGCAGCAAAAAAATTACTGAAATTGTTAGAGGAGTTCTGTATAAGCAGAGATGTCCATACACATCAAAGTGGAAAGAGATGTGGAATTGTCCGTTGTATACATCTATTAAAATTTAGATAAGGACAGGAACCTGGAAGCTACCTTGTCCTAAGAGAAATGCCAAAATGTTAGTCAAGACAGACAGGACATAATGAATTTTTTTAGTGTTTGGTGTGAGGTGGAAGCACCATTGCTAGTTAAGTGCTTTTGTGATTAGGAGCACAAAGGGTGTTTCTAGATGCTCTTGAACTTGAACGGCAACCCTTTGAGAAAATCACACACAGCAGTGCTTCAAGTATTTGGAAGGCTCTTTCCATCCCTTCTGTGAAGACAGAAAAAATGTTGAAGCCAGGTGATAAATAAAGAAGAGATAGTATGACTCTATCCTACTGTGATGGGGTAACTGACAGAGTGGAATAAAAGGATGGGTCTTTTTCTCCAAAGTGCCTCTGGATTTGTTGAATATTTAGTGCATAAATGTACTGCCATGCAGCAAACAGAATATTATCTCAGTCTTGAAAATCTCAATCCAAAGTGCTGTGAACTGTGCCTTAATTATGGATAATGTACAAAGGTATCAGCTCAAATAACCCCTATTGGCTTCCTTCTGTAAAGAATGTTAATACTGAAAATAATCACTTTTTCTCTCCTCATATTTTGGTCTATGTTATGGCATACACAAAGATAAACATAGACTAGATTTAATTCACATATACCTCCACAAGTTCCTACTCCTGATCTACAGGATTCAACTAGCAGGTTTTCTGGGCTCTAAAATACTTTTAGTAACATAATTTGTTTGGTTTTGTCCATTTTTTTTCTAAAAATAATCTGGCTTCATTATGGAAGGTCTAGATAATTATTTTGGTATTTGAAGAGATAAACATCCTTACAGCAAATAGAATCAAAAATATACCGAGCTTCATCTTTCAGAATGCATTAGGCTTCCTCTCTTTATTCATTATGGCAAAAGGTATGTGTCCTGGTTCCAGCCAGAGCAGGGTAAATTTTCGCAATAGCTAGGAGAAGGCATGGCTTTGGCCCACTTATTGTATAAGACCTTATGTCTTTTTGGGGGTGAAAGGAAGGGCCTCTCACTTCCAAGGAGATGGAGATTTCATTGCTGTTTCCAGTAAATTGTTCTTATGTCTACCAATGATCTTTGTTTTTTGTGCCTCCAGGTGAATAGGAGATGGGGATCCTTCTGGTTGAGAAAATGTGGCAGAGGAGTCATCAGGTATTGTTTTATTTATTGTTGTTGACTTTCTGGGTAAATCCTTCTCTTTTCTTACACCTTTTGTTATTAATATTCTTGTTGTTACTCTTTGTTTTCCTATCTCATTGCTGTTTCCAGTAAATTGTTCTTATGTCTACCAATGATCTTTGTTTTTAGTGCCTCCAGGTGAATAGGGGTGGGAAAATGGCACGTGGTTTTCCTGGGAGTACTAAATTGGAGAATATAATTCTGAAACCACGACAGTAAGATACAATATAAATTTCTCATATCATCAGGATCTTGAGGTTAGCTGAGCCCCAGGGTTTAATTTAAAGTATGAGCTGCAAAATGAGCTTCATAACAGATGAATCACCAATTTAAAGAAATAACCTTTTCTAGAAACAGACCAATTATCCTTGGGAGCTGGATAGTCTATTCTTGGCAGATGCATGTAAGCACATAAAAAGGGAGAAGAAAGGATGTCTGCATATGTTTATATCAATGATTCATTTTGGGCCTAATATTTCTAACCCTTTTTTTTAATAAATAGAAAGTCTAGTCATTAAAATACAGCTCACTAAACTGAAAAACTACAACCACTATTTTAACATCTATCTTCAGACAAGATAGGCATTGCTTAATCTACAAAAGAATAAACAAAAGAAAAGAAACTTTTAAACCTTATTTCTACAAGGATTTCTGAAATATTGTGTAAAAATAGCTTAAATGCTAATTTACCACAAATCCATGATTACAAATTACTGTAATACAGTCTTAAACACTTGATGCAAACAAAATGACTTTTACAACCATGTGTGCGAAAACACACAGTCAAATGCTTCAATTGCACATGCAATTATTGTAGTAATCATATAGTTTAGAAAGTTCTACTATAGTCAGGAGTTCATGTGAATGGCTAGCTGTTTAAATCCCCAGAGTCATGATTTGGTACACAGACAGTAGCTAACCATATTATAATCATCCTACAAAGTGCTAGTGCATAAGTGTTTTTGAAACTTCAAGACCAGAATCCTTGATACAAGCCCAAATTAAAAAGCTATTACAGTTTCATAAAAAAAATAAGGAAACTTGAAAAGCATAAAGGAAAATTATCTTTACAAGAAACTCCAGTTTAAGATCAAACCTATATTGATGAGAAAACTCATATCAGCTTGCAGAGTGATTGGTTGAAAAAGAGAAGGCATGAAAGAAGAGGAGATCGACGAGCTGCTCAGAAATGTAAAAGAAAATGCTAAAAATAACAAAGTAATCTGTAGATACTAGGCATATATGAAGGTAGGAAAAAATATATATACTATATGTACTTGGGGTCATTTTATGTCAGTTTGTTCCTAAATTGTACTCTCTTACTTCCTAATAAATATACTGCCAAAAAGACAGCCAATGTACAGATTGCAAGATAGGAGAAATGTGAACTATGAGGCTTGTTAATAACAGCTGTGGTGGTAGCACTTAGATGGCAAACATCTGCAGAAGACTTAGCCAACTATCTAGTATGTGTGGTACTAAAAGATTTCAGTGGTCAATTTTGCAAGTAGTGAAGGTACAGAGAAGTGCAGAAGTGACAGCCTGTGAAGAGAGATCTTTAATCTCATGATACATGAAGATATTTAAATTACATTCTATCCATATATTCCAATATTAAGTTCATCAGATAATTTGCTTTCTCTAACAGCTCCTACTTTCTTTTGTGTAAGTGGACAAAAGTTTCTGCAACTGAACAGAAAGTTTCTGATGAAGTTAAAGATGTTTTCTTTAGTCACAATGAATAGCATTTCTCTTTTATAAGGTATGGTTACAGTGAGATGTTTGCTATCCTTATTATAGATTACTCATAATATCTGGATAAAGTTGGCATAAAATTATGAGAAATTACAGAATTATTAGAAAATGTTGATAGAGGTACGCTAAAGTAAATGCCAATGAGAAATGAAAGAATATTTACTTCATGACGCCCAAATGGAATTTTATTCATTGACCAATAAAGAATGGTCAAGAATGAGATCTAGTTTGATTAGGAGTAGAGACATTTTCAAAATTAGCACCATACATCAGAGTAAAAATATTCCATAAAATTATTTTCAGGAAAGTCAAAATGCATTTTTTTGTTTGGGGGCCACTTTAATTTCTCCTCTACTAAAGAAAGAAAGAGCTGAAATAAATAAAAGCCCTCAGGAACAGAATAAGGATAAAATGTGAAAATAGAACTGAACAATTCTCATGTCCATGTCTTTGAGGATGGGGAAAAAAATGTTCATGCTCTGCTAATTCCTGAAAACTGCTGCTTTGCATAAAAATAGACAATGACACAGAAAGATATTCTAGATTTGCTGTAGGAGCAGAACAGCCTTACAGTCTTACTGTGCTATAACAGTCTACAATAGCATTTACATGTGAGAAGAATATCTTGGCTCTCCTTATTATATCTTGTACTGTCATTTTATCCAACTTACTATTCTACACATATCAGGATGGTTTTATAAAGATACACAGAGAGAACATTAATTAGAGGAGTAATATTTGTTTAATGGTTACTCCATAAGAAGATGAAAGTGGGGTAAGTGTCCAAAGGGTACAAAGTACTGATGAATCTAGAATTAAAACAATTTTGGAAATAATCACTCTACGATTTTTTTTTTCTTATAGGACTAATCTTGGAATTGTATTTTAATTGAAACCACAGACTGAATATGAAATGTAATGTTTCACCATTCCTTTTAAAAAAACACCTCCAATACCTTACAGGCATCTGCATCCATCTATTATTATTTGAAATTTTCATAAAAAGTGTGGGGATTATAAGCTATGCATACAGGTGAAAAGCTGGCAGTGTAAACATTGTAATATTATTCAAGGACAGTTTTAGAATATTTTAGCTGCCAAAATTATTCACAATCTTTCTAGGAATATATAAGAACAGAAGTAAAAGTCAGAAACAAGTACTATTTTTGTTGTTCAAAATTAGGACCTCTGTGGTGATAATGAAAGTGAGAATAAGAATAGCCAAACAGAGCAATAAAGTACGTGGTGTACTTTTATGTGTAAATGAAGGATGAAAAAGAGGAGAGGAAGATGAAAAAAAGACAGAAAGTGAACTATGAAGTACATTCTGATACATTGTTTAAGTCTCATTTAAAGGGTCCAAAGACTTGTTTTTAAATTCTAAGCCTGGACAGTTCAGGTTGTCCAACACCTTTGCATACTGAATGGAGAAAAAAAATCTAATAGCCAGATGTAAATGGTAATGAAACACTGGAAACTTCTAAAAATGAGGTACATAAAGGATATATTAAAATGGAAAATATGAAAAGTATTTCACTAATTATGATAATAACTTTGTTGTTTAAATACTAATCTATGTAAATACAATGTCCTGCACCTTTGAAGAAACTAGTGACAACAATCCAGTACTTCATTAGTTAGGGCAGCCCACTTTTTCCCCAACTGATTTTTCAGAATGAACTCTCTTGATATCTGCCTGTATAATTATTAGAAAATCAGCAAAGTATAGAGGCTTCTAAGTTTTCCAGCTTATGAATTGATATCCTACTGTATTTATCTTTATTGATGCATGCTGTGCTTACAGCTCTAAGGAGTTAATTCTCCTAAAACATTAGATATGTTCATATATTATCCATGAAGCATTTCAGAATATAAAAAGATTGCATTATTTTATGGAAACTAAGCCAGTTTCTGCAATGTTTCATTGCACAAACTCACCAAGTTACATTTTTAATTATTCAGACTTACACTGTTTAATGTTGTTCCCTTCCCCTCCTTCAGTTGTACTACATACTTATCATTATGAAGACATAGCCTAAAAATTGAACATATGATTTTCTTATATGTGCAAGCCATAAACACACTCTATGAGAGGGTATGAACAACATGGGATTTATATCTCTCAACAACTAAAAATTTTGCCCTTTGTGGTTCTCTGTGGTTCTACCTTTTCTACTAGTCCCTGAACTTCTTTGCAATGCACTCCTCCTAAATCTGATTTCAAGATGCCATTTCTAAATACTTCCCCTGATCTCTCCCGTTTTCTAAACAACTTTAAACCAATTAAAAAACATGGCATTCTATGTGAGACTTCATGACTACTGTTTCAGATCACAACCAAATTATAGGAAGAAACACACACTGTCCTCTATTAACTCTTAAGAGTTTTGGGGTATGTTTATATCCAAACACAACGAAACTAATTCTTAGAAAATAATATCTTTATTAAAATATAAACAAGATGTAAAAATTTGTCTTAAAATATCTACTTAAAAATATTTATATACAGGCATACAGATATGTCCAAATCTGTTTCTGCTTCTTTGTTGTACGGCTCTCCTGTCCCCCATTTAGCAACACCAGAAGATATTTACATTCTTTGGTCTGTTTCCTTTAGCCACTATGAAATTAAGTTAACTAACTGAATGAAAAGCAAAATAAATTCATATTTTATTAAAAACTACATATGAACTATTGTAGATTTCTAGTAGTATCCTTTCTCTCTCTTGGAAGATAACTGCTAATTGTAAAGTTGATTAGCTAATGCCTTTAAATCCTAAAGTGGATTTGAATGAATAGATTTGTAAATTTTTAAAAAGAAGTAAAATTGACAGCCAATTTACCTTATAATTGAAGTATTATTCAAATAATTTTCTATGTCAAAGAGAATAGTTTGTTGTGTTTGTAAAGAGGATAAATATTAGATTAAATATTTTCACTGTTTTTCCTCCTGTCTGATACAAACAACCGAATAAACCCCAACCTGTAGCTGCATGGTTTTGATAAGGCCACGAATTTGTAACTTTAAGACATGACAGCTGATGATGCTGTAGAAAACAGCTAACATTAACTATAGGAAATTTTTCCATATCTGTACAGAATTGTCATTTATAATTTAAAAAAAATGAAAAGTTAATCAGAGTTATGCCCATTAAAACACAAGTTTCTGTTATTTGGTTTTAATGTTGTGTGTGTGTATGTTTGAATGAAATAAATTTGAAAAGCCCAAGAAATATGACAGTGAAAGTTTATTTCCACATTAAATGTTCTTTCATGTTTTTAATCAAAAAACTAAAACACTGTACTCCAGCTTAAGACTACACATATTATTTTAAAACTTCAATTTAGAACAAAGTTGTTTGTGCAAATGTAAGAGAAAAATAAACTCAAATTCTATCATTGGATGATTCTTCAATGGTCAAGATCTTCATTCTAAGTGCACAGATTAAGCCCTATGGTTTTTTAAATAGCTAATTTTTATTTTCTTTTCTTTATTGCTATTTTTTAATGATATCAAGGAATCATCCTAAATATGAACTTGTGTCAATGCCTAAACATTATTCAAGAGCATCTAAAATGTTAGTCTCTGCCTTCTAGATCAATAATTCAAGTAATGGATGGAAACATCTGACCACCTTTGCTTCTTGCTTAAGAAGAGGAGAAAAAATATTTGCTATATTTTGAGTTGATGAAAGTCTAACCATTTATGTCTAGTACTCAGTTAGACATATTCAAAGAACATGAAATCTCTTTTCTCCTTTCTACACTTCTATCTTTATAACATCTTGTTTTTGACTACAAATTTATAATAAATACTTCATTTAAAAAAATCTTCTCTTCTGCATTCTTATAAATGAACTTAATCTGTATAAACTCACTTGTGCAGTAGGTAAGTAGATGCTTGAGTAGGTAAAACCATTTGACAGAGCTCAAAGATCTGGTTTTGTTTGATTGTTAATTTTTTGCTCTTTGTTTGTCTGTTTTGTTTTGGTTTTGGTTTTAGTAAAGAAGTACACCATAACCAGATCTATGTGCAAAAATTAAATGTTATTTTATACAATAGAGAATAATTGTGAAAAAAAGGAACATGCACCTTCCTAAGTAATTATGTACCTAACAGAGTTAATATGACCTCTTTAGATCCAATTTCTATATAGAGAAAAACTTGCATTTTGTGAGTTCCAAGCTCTACAAAATAAGGGACTAAACCTGAAAGTCACCATCTTTTCCAATTACTAAGCCATGTCATTGAATTTGATTAACAATTTGCCTTTCAATTGAACCACATAAAATCAAGGACTGAGTTCTGTTGCGTTCAGGAATTAATGTCTGATTAAAAAATATACATTTCAGAGATTACATAATGAAAAATAAGGATATACCAGCCAATTAAACTAAAGAAGACAATGACAAAGATTTCATTGGTTTAATTTATTTAGTTTATGACTTTTTTGCTTTTGGACTACATCTTTTATGATTTATGATTACAATTAAGTGAACACTTGGAATATGCACAGAAACTGGAAAACACTGATTAAATTGCTGTTGGGTATACCTAACATTTACAAAAGTTTAGCTTTTTCTCTCTCTCCATGACCATCACTGCTGTTTCAAGACAAAGTCAAAAGCCTTTGTCTGACTGAAAAAATTTTCTGAAGTTTATCTAACTAATGTAAGGCACAAAGAAAGCATTGTATCTATTGAAAAGATTATTAGTATAAAAGAAAAGAAGCTCTGAAAAAGTAGCGGACTTCAAAATGATTTTTCAACCTTTTTGGGATCATGAGAAACGTAGCAAAATTGCTTCCACTTGCCTTCCCATCATCTAATGTTGACTCTAAGTAGCAGATATCCATTTATGTGCCCATACTGGACAGGGGTGGGCTTGTCTTTGCTATGTCATCTTGTACAGATAAGTGTGTCTTTTTGCACATAGAACACTTAATCTTTCTTTTAAGTCTTTCTGTATTTTTTTCATAGCCTGCTTTCTCCACTTCTGGAGTATTCTTAGCTGGTATGTTTCACATCAGTTGTTTTGGGCCATATTGCTATCTGGTTTTATCTATTAGAAATACACATAAGGTTTATGTGGGATCCCTTTATTTTTGAGGATATTTTCCATAAGAACAAGTGGAAAAAAACCTTGTTTATAAAGCTGCATTACTCTTTCAGATTATCAACAGCTTTCTTACAAGCCAAATCTGAACCTTGCATTCAAGATAAATAAAAAAGATGCTCAAAAATATGACTTTGTATAGTACTTATAAGGTATATTGCAGAAAAAGTAGTTTAAGATAGCATGGAAAGAAACACTCTTTTGGAAATCTGATTTTGTTCATCAGGTCTGTGTAATACGCAGTCATTAAAGTACTTCATTAAAAGTAAGATCAACAATGCAAGATATAAGGAGGAGTGTAGCTTGAGCAAGAAAACAAGGACAAAGATCAGAAATATTAATTTTAATATTTTTGAATTTGACTATTTTTATAGAAGTCAAGTCATTAGAATATTGAAGTCAAGTAATTATTTTCCTAGTTCTAAGAATAGAACTTTTAGAATTAGTTCATAGAATACCTTAATACAATGCATATAAAGCAAAAAATACACTATATTTGTGCTCATTGTTTTTGATTATGACTTTTTTTTTTTTACATTTCTAGGTGATAGCTGTGTTATATTTTAAATTAATACTAAGGACACCGTTAAATAAAATTTCAACATTTAGCAGATAGATTTTTTTTAAAGCAATGTTAATGTTATTTTTTCAGAGTTAAGATTTTGTGTGAGGTTTTTTTGTTGTTTGTTTGTTTGTTTCTTTGTGGGTTGTTTCTTTTTGTTGTTGTATTTTTTTTAAAGTAACAAATTATATTCCTGTCTTAGCCTTCAACAACGGAAAGCAGTTCTATTTTTTTTTTTTTTAAGCAACCCTATTCTGCACTTGCTTCTTTCATGGTAGGTAAAGCGTTGGCAAGGAACTCCCTCTTGTGGTCAAACATTCTTAATTAGAAAAAAAATCGGCACTAATCTGATGGTACCAAGTATTAGAGCATGCATCCCTTGAAACTATTGAGATTAACAGTATTGATATAAGCAGTTTTAGTGAAGCAGTTCATTGCAAAATAGAGACGAACATATGTTTTTAGATTTTCTTAATAAGGGTTTTCATCAGTCTTCTGGATAAATCAATTCTAATGTGGATTCTGTATCTTGCCTCCTTTCCCCTTTCTACATCATAGCAGTATCTATAACAAGATCTTAATTCCAAATCTACTTCTCTAATACAAAGAAAAGTTTAACTTCTCGTCAGTTTTGACTTTCCCAAAAAAAAAAAAAAAAAAAAAAAAAAGCAAATCAGATGATTTTCAAAAACTGCAGAAAGGTTGAATATTTCTTAATGGTGCATTAGCATTTCCAATATGCCCTTAACTAGTGTATAGTTACAGTGTGCCTTGTGCTCTGCAGAAATAATTGAATAGCCCCAAGTTGGGACAGCTTTGCAGAAATTATAGATGTGATTAAGAAAAACAAAATTCAAATGTCTGGCAGACTCAAAAATCATCTCATGCTTAATTGTTTGTTTAGAATACTACTTCCAAATACTTCAGCAACATCAGAACTTTCTAGTAATTTTGCTTTAATGCTACCCACTGAATTTATCTGCCCAGGAAAGTGTCTTAATTTGATGGTCAAGTTCAATTTCTAAAGCAATTCCTAAGGTCTTAATGAAATCAGGAAATGAAATGAAATGAGGCATAATTTATTTTGTTTGAGTTCTCATTCTTCTCTTGTACATTACAGATGCAAGATAAGAGAATGAAATATCCTGGCATAATAAACCAAAAATAAAGTATTTGTCTTAGACCTACTTTTACAATATGATCTGACTTCCATAAGCAAAATTTTTGGACTCAAGTTCTTTTCAAGGTATGGATTTTATATCCTATAAAAAGAAATATGAGCAAAGGAAGACACACTGATATAGAGGATTTGAAAGGAAAGCAGAGCACGGTATAAAGTGGGACAGTGGATCACTGGCTGAACTTATTGACCAAAATTTAATTCCTCCCTGTAAATCCGCCTTCCTATCTAAGTTCACAACAAGTCCAAACAGTAGCAGGAGAATTGCTTGAACTGTGAGCAACTCTGCTATTCACTTATAAGACAGACAGCAGAAAACTGGACACTCACAGGAATAACAAAATACAATAATTACTCTTTATGAGCACTTTTACTCATGCACATTAAGCACATGACAATGCACTTTGTCTTTAGGACATCTCACATTCCACCTAGCAGAACTATGCATGGTGATATCAAGATTGGTATTACATTTCACTTTCCTGGGAGAAAGTACATAATTAAATTTTATTCAGTAGAAGAACAAAAAAGGCTGATGAAGTTATGTTATTAAGAGAAGAACAATTGTTTATTAATAATAATAATATATTTCATTTTCTTTAAATTTAAAGAATAGGGTTCAGAGACTAGGCTTTACCTCTACAACATGGAAAAGAGACGGCAGAAAATGTAGGAAGTATAAACCACTTTTCATTTTTTCAATCCTGAAGTGATATTTAGTTATATCAAATGGCCTAGAAAAGGTATATTAAGTCAGTAGACTATGTAGGGATATCAGGAGAATCCTGAACCATGTTAATTCTTTGCATGCTCTTCCAGGAGATACCCAAAAGATTAAATTATTCAGGAGGTGCTCAGGGGATCAACCCCTGAGATATCTTGATACAAGATATCTTGCACAACAGATATCTTGTACAGAACACTGTCTACAGAACTTCAAGAGGCTACACTGATTTCAATTACTATGTGGTCACATTGCACAAAGAACCTAGGAGAATCTATCCCCAGTCTCTGCCAGGACCTTAGGTCTTACAATCAATAATGATTGTCTTACAATGCATAATGATAAAGTGCAGTACAAATAAAAGGAAGTGGAGCCATCAGTTATACTATTTTTTCCTGGTGATATGGAAATACATCTAGGTCTGTACATGTAATTCTTACACTTTTGTCAGTAACACTAAGCTATGTCTGCTCCCCTAAGTGAGTACCATAAGTCAGGTGAACTCTAATGAGATGTGTGAGACTGGCTGTTCCCCCATATACGATAGAAACTACAGTGGAGATATGGCTGAATTTCACACACCACTCCCACTTCAATGTGTTGCAGACTGCAGCTGTAAGATGGTTTCTGTTCTTCTAATCACTTTTCCAGTATACAGAGACAAAACTCTTTGTGGGTGTAATTTCAGCAATTTGTCTTCTTCTCTTGGCAGAAAGTACAAAGTTTACCTCAACTGATCTGAAGAGGTTTACTTTTATTAATAGAATATGTGGATTGCATATAAATAAAGATGGGCCATGAAATATTTTCTCTTCCTTGTGTAAATTAAATGGCAAACATTTCTGAGTGAAAAAAATTTTAAATATTAATTGACTAATATTGGGGTCTTTGATATATAATTCAGAAATGGCACTGATAATATATTCTAAATGTATCTTATTTCATAGTGAAGCCACATTGATTATGAAGGTCCCATTAAATTTTACTTATTCATGGAAAATGCTTGACCCAAGTGCTGTCCATGAGCTTTAAGAAATGGTGTAGACATTTCCTAGCATCAGGAGGAGGAATACTGGCTAGTCAGATGTTCTGTTGCTGTAGCACTCCATGGTAAAATCATTCCCATTTATACCCTTTTAAAATATTTCATTCTGTTAGAGTAACCTTGGATAACTTTGTGCAATGGATGACCCACTCCTTTTCATTTGAAAGGGTTATTAACAGCAGCTGAAAGTCTCACAGCAATATTTTCATCCTGGACATCAGGCATCCAGCTAGGAGAATCCACAAGAGGAATCAGGCAGGAAGCAGGACAAGCTTGTTTAATTTTATGGTCTCCACAGAAACAAAGACAGGGAACAAAATCTTACAATGGGAAATTATTTTCAATATTCTCAATTTGATAACTAAACTTTGGCTGTGTCAACGCTGGGATTTATGGCTGAAGGTATAGAATGAAAGGGCTCAAAGAACTCCTCAGTGTTTACCTGGAAGGAAACTGGCTGCATGTGAGACTTTGCTACAGAAGTCTATAAATGCTTCTTTCATATGAGTAGAGTTTCAGTAGGTTTTGTTTGCTTGTTTAATTTTAGTTGTTTGATTTTGCTTGTTTTTAAGATTGATGGCTAAAAGATGTTACACATTGTGATTAAATCAAACCCCTGATTATTTCTAAAAAAAAATGCACTGTAAAAGAGCTGCTCCCCCTAGAAAACTGGATTGATTGCACAAAAAACTGTAAACATGAAGCAAGTCTATAGGCAGTCACAAAATGGAACAGAAACAGAATGAGTGACAAAATGAGAGGGTGGCAAGGCTTTTTATTATCCCACTGTGGAGAAAGAATGAGACATCAGTGAGAGTTGTGAAGAATAACACCTGAAGCATTAGAGCAACTGATAAGAGTCGTATGAATGATTCCAGATACAATGAAACTTTGGAGAAGTACTTTTTATTTATCCTTTTATTTTTCCCCTGAAACATAGAAGCTGAGAGGAAATAGATTTTTATTTCTGACACTCTGAGTAATTCTGAGAACAATAAAGAAAGGACTGCTGGTAGACTATGTGATTTCAGCTTGTTGGAGTAGTTGTTGAGAGAATGTCCTCAAAAAGCAAAAGAGGATGAACTTCATACAAAAAATGAAAAGTGTGGCTACAGTGAAGTAGAGTTTATTTTGTAATATTAAAGAAACACTGAAAGGAAAAAAACAAAGAAATCAAGAATGCAGAGATTGACCAGAATTTATACTGTGAATCATGGTAAAACTTAAAAGGAGAATGCCACCCTATACATGACAAAGGACAATCCAGAATTTGCGTAGATTAGCACCCTGCAGAAAGCATGTATAATAAGAAAAAGCTGATCAAGACCTCCAGAGATAGTGGGACCATAACCTCTCTGGACAACACTGTCTCTTTGTTTGGCAATCCCCATGGTAAAAATAAATTAAATAAAGAAAGTTAAAAAAAAAAATTAAAAAAAAAATGTAGTTGTATCACATCTTAATTTCTCATGTTCAAACCTGCCTCACAGTTTTCTAGCCTGATTGGAAAGAACATCTGGTAAAATTACACAATTGTGTTTACCTTCTCACAGCTGCATCTCCTCTAGACTGCAGCAAGCAGAAATCTATTAATGAAGATTATTTCCCCCTTTCCACAGGAATTTCTAAGGCACTCACTTGTAGAAGAGATTTTTTTTTCTTAGTAAATTCCATTAAATTTATGTGTATTGAAGATTAATTCTGTGATTCCTGCCTTAGACCCACCTCTCCTTTTTTGGTAGGTTTCTGATTCCCTTTCCTTGGTTTGAAATTTCTTTTGCAGATCCCTCCTTCCATAGGTACTGCCTGGTAGCTGTTAGGTTTATCCAAAAATCATATCAGGTTGTGCACAAAGCTTTTTTTTTTTTTCTTCCAGTTAGGAAGAGCTAATCCTAAAAAAGTTGATAGTTTTAAATAACTAAACTAACTTTCTGAAACAGGTAATACTATAGTGTAATGTTTTAAGAGAGGGACAAAATCATCCCAAACTCAAAATTCAGCTTTTGTCACAAGGTGAATATTTGGTATAATCATGAACTCTTGGGAAAAACCACATAAATGAGAACTATATCAACAGTATATAACAGGTACTACTGAAACTGAGAGCCTCAATAAAATGGCTATAAATATCTAATAAGTATCTCAAAGACAGGACTTTCCTGTGCCAAATAAAATTGATTGCATATATATCTCAGTGGATTAAAAAAAAACAACAAAAACCAAAAAACTTTACAAGAACAGCATGAGCAGGTTCCTAAATGCTATGATTCAAAAATACCCATCAAGAACTTCTCTTCCATAGCAGGAGAAGCTGCATCCATATTCTATTCAGATTTCAAGAGAAAATGTTCTAATACTTACTAAACATTCATTCAAGGCAACTTTTCCTTAAGGGGATTGAGAGAGTCTCAGAAAATGTAAAGGCTGATATGGTGCTATGTACACATCTTTTCTTTAAGGAATCAGTGAGATCCAAAACTTCTGTTGTGGGCATATTGGTGACATGTTTACACCGATCGGCTGAGGCAAAAAAACCAAAGATGCTTATACCAGCATTAAGTTCTCTTACTTCAGGAAATCCCTAAATAATTTTGATTTCAGAATAGATCTAGCTAGAAACCTAAACAATCTCAATAAATTTCATCCTAAATTTGGGATGATCTGAAGATGAGAATGGCTATAAGCAACTTCTGATTTCTTTTGCAAAATATTATTTGCAGTATTGTCCTCCAGCCTGAATAACCACTTACATGTCATCCAGAGGATGATGCTCAGCTGTCATGTGCCAACAGGCAGGGCAAGAAGATGGCATAGAGAATTAAGGATGAGTTTCTACTACTGATTTGAAAACATAAGATAATCAGAATTGCAATATACTTGAACTAACAAGCATCCAAAAAAAAAGGGAAATAATTTGGTAAATTAAATGAGAAGCCACTTCCCCAAAAGGCATAACAACAGAAATGAGAAACATGAGATTGACTTAAAGGCTAGAACAGACACAAGTCATCACAGCACTGGGGTCAAAGAGTAAATATGGAGAAAGCTAACTGAAAAATGATAAGTGCTTGCAGCAGTAATATTGGTAACAGTCAAACAAAAATACAACACAATCTTCCAAGTCATAACAATTAGCAGAGACTATGGAGAAGGGAAACCAGGAAGTTTGTCTCATTTACCTGAACTGTGTCCTAAGCTGGGCACCTTGCTTCTATTTCTTGATGCTTTGCATTGTCTTTTCTTGTTGGAAATGCACATGCATGGTACTTGCATCTCTTCATATTTCCATACTTGTTGGAAATGGAGATGCACAACTCAGATATGCATGTCTGGCCATGGCTAAGAAGGATTATGTTGCATAACAATGTCACACATGGATTATGTCCCACTGTGCTATGTAGGTGCTAACCAGCCTCCTCTGCCATTTTCAGAGATTGTGAGGTCTCACGTCGCTTGCAGTCTGCAGAAAAATCTCTCTGTGTCTCACTCACGCTGAATCTGACTGTAATTAACTGGCTTGTCAGTCTCATAAATTGAAGAAATGTTGAGGCTTTTAATTGTTTTCTGGATGTGGCGTGTTGTATTTCTGACATTTCAAAATACTTGAAATGCAAATTCTTTAATTTGTCTGCAAATAGTACATATCTTTATTGTTCCTATTTGTTTTTTTGGTGTTCTTTAGGTTTCAAGAAGGGAAAGATTTTACTACATCAGACTATTGCATTGGTTCTCCACTTTGCAGCCTTGTACTCAGATTTTCCATAGAATTAAATTAGGTTTATGGTTTTTCTTTGTTGTTGATTTTTAATAGAAGTACACATCTCAAGAAAACTGGCGTTTTGATTTTTTTTGCTTTTAATTAAGAATGTTTTCTATGTTCTTTTAAATAAATGTTCTGAGGTGGTTTTAGTCACTTATTTTTCACTTTATAGTTAATATTTCTTTATAGCTTAAGTGTAATTTTCCCCTACAGTTTTTTATCCTTTTTGTAACAAGAAAATTCTTTTTCTCTTTAACCAGTGTTGTGAAGCATGTTGAAATTACTGTATCTTTTATTGTTTTACAAGTTTATATCTATATGGCAAAAAATATATCTATCGAGTATTACATCAAACCAATGCAAATTAACATATTTATATTTCACTGAATGTTTTACTTCCTGGAGCAGATGTGAGGACAAAACATTAAGATAATCTGATTTGGGGGATATTTTTCAGGTCATCTTGCATTCTGAAAAAAACGCAAATTTTTAAAGCACTTACAAAAATAGTTACTTTCATGGGAATCCTTTGTCTGTGGTGGCATAGTAAAATTATTAGTGTAAAGTCTGGCCTTATTTTTTTTTTTAGATAGTCAGTGCCTGGAAAACTCAGTTGTTTAATTGGGAGTTTGAAGCCATTCAGTATGAAGCAGGATGAGTTTTTTTGACATGTTTTAGCCCAGATTGAATTTTTACAGCTGAGCTACAACCCATGAAAAACATGGCTTTATAATGGAAATGCTGACACAATCTTTCAATTAGAGCACTGTTAACTGCATCATTATAATTAGGGATGCACTGACCCTTTGAAAACTTTGGTTTTCAGATCACGAGAAGATATTGTCATTTAGCTGGTCACTAGTCACATTTTTATAAATATAAAACTCCCTAACCTATTAAAAATGGAACACAAAAATTGTTTCCTTTACAGAATAAAAGAGTTGCCCAGAAAACAATCCCTGTCCCCATAGTCTTTTTCAGTTGTGAAAGTAACCTCCTAAATACATCATGTAAAAAAAAAATCTATCTAGAAGAAAATCAGAACAGTCATGGTTTTGACTGATTTCTGCTACGCTAAACCATAGCATTACTTGATACTTGTTAATATATCAAACTGTCAATAGAAATCTGTGTGTTTTCATATAAATATTTCCTATATTATATGTAATATATTTGGTGAATTCAGCTTGCCAGCTATTCTGGAAAAGTTACAACTAAATACTGATCAGACTCAAAATTAACAAAATCGCATAAACCTGAAAATTTTAATACAATAAGTGTCATAAACAATAGCATACCTGCTGGTAAGAAGGTCAATACAGTTCTTTGAGGGACATTGTGGTTTATTTTTGAAAAAAACCATGCCAGTACCTTGTCAGTCATTTCTGTGTTCCCATTCTGCTGTCTTAAATAAAACTGTGAGGCACAGAACTGTAAGAAAATATACTTGTATCTGTATTTGTCTATGGACTTCTGAAGAAAGCAAAATATAAATCAGTAAAAAGCTCTTTACTCTAGACTATAGATAAAAAACTGTTATGGCTTCCAGCACTAACAGCTTAAGTACAGCTCATGAAATCACAGAATCCAGAATATTCTGCATTGGAAGGGGACCCACAAGGATCATCAAGTCCAACTCCTGGCCTTGCACAGCTCCATCCCCAAGATTCACACCAGTGCCCGAGCGCACTGTCCAAATGGTTCCTGAACTGTCAGGTTTGGTGCTATGACTGTTTTCCTGCGGAGTCTGTTCCAATGCCCAACCACCCTTTGGGTGAAGAGCCTTTCCTGACATCCAACCTAAACCTCCCCTGAAACAACCCAAGGCCATTGTCTTCAGAACTGTCACTGGTCACCACAGAGAAGAGAGCAGTGCCTGCCCTCTTCTTTTCTCATGAGAAAGATGTAGACCATAATTACTTGTCCCTCAGTTTCCTCTTCTTGAGGCTGAATAAAACTAACATTGGACAACTTTCTGGTAATAATAACTTTATAGGTTTTGCTGCCTTGTAAATTTATTACTTGTCTTCTTTTTACAGAACTTGTATTCTTACCTATCACAAGAAATACCCAAAACAAAATACTCTTGTGCTAAGAAAAAGAAATATCTGACTGTGTACTCTTTATCCAATTTCCTGGTATATGAGTGTATAATGATATTTCTTTAATTGCACAATCACATGCTATTTCTGTCTGCCTTTTTACGTTTAGGATGAGTAGCACTCACCAAATACATTTGTAATTTTGTGCCCTTTTTGCTACGCTGTACCCAAATCTACTCTTTAAAAAGAAAGATTGATTTAAGCTTAAAATTTTCTATAGCACTCACTACTCTATCTATGCCTTTCTTAAACAACTGCTGATATATTTTCTGCAATACTCAAGAGAAGTTTAGGGGTATGGTCATCACAACATCTACCAAAATTTGGTCTATATACTCCAAGATGCCAAACATCTGGTTTTCCAATATAATTTATATGAGATGGAATTGAACAGACTCAAATTCCTACACTGACTAACATGAATTCTCAGTGTACCTCTCACAAATTATTCAATCATAAAATCAGAGATATAAAATTACTAACAATGTATCAAAAAACTGTTTAAATATTTGGCTCTATTTTGCCTCATGCAAAGTAGAGTTTAGCCAGCCCAAGCTGGCACTGAGTGAACTATATATCCAGGAAGCAGAACTCCCCTTCTAAACTAATTATCTTTGGTTTACAAGGGAGCAAACCTAATTAATTAGCCCAAGCACAGGGCCACGATGCTGTTGAAATCTGTTTGGTTTCTTTTTCTCGGGCCAGTTCTCATAAGCCCTCAAAAGGGCTTAACACACCTAAGGATTGCTTAGCTATTACCTTTTGGGGGCATAAAATAAGCAGGATGGCTTCTTCTGCAGTGTTAGAAACAAAAAAGGTTTAATAAAAGGCAAAATAACAGAAAAACTCGAGCCAGGTACAGAGGTCTGCTCCTGGTATAAACACCTCACAAAAGCCGTTTAGTTCTTTTGTTCTCTTCTTTCCTACCTGATGGGCCAGGCAGGGCTTTTTGGCTTCTATCCAATTAGATGACCTCGAGTTTTTAGTGAGGTCTCTGAGGTCCTATGAGTTGGCTTTTCACCTAATCATTGAGAGAAACTTCTGGGCTTCTTTCATTTTTTGGGGGACAAAGGCTAGCTTTGCCACTCTTGTCATTAGGGGGCACACTCCTACAGAAACCCAAGCTACTATCTCTTTAATTTTTGTGTCAATGTAGCAGCTTTAACATAATGAAAATTGAGTACCTTCAGAGGTGCTGCCAGGTCTGACAGACATAGTCTACTGCTAGATACAAAAACTTCTGCAGATATAATGTAATATTCTGTGTCTTCTTTGATCTGTAGTCACAGAGTTTTTCAATCTCTATTTTGTAGCTTTGATAGAAAGTAAGCTGGAGTACTGTGATGAACATTTTCCTTGACAGGAAAAGCACCACTCAGACCCACAGCAATGACCATCCTCTGAGCAAAGTAAGACAAAGAGGAAAAAAAATAGTGCCCAATGAAGTAATTAAGTGCTATAATGCATTCACACTGAGTTGAATTAATTACAATCATAATTATGGGATTTCTAACTTCTGAACAGAATGTCACTGTACAGAGCTACTTTGCTCAAGGTAGACACGAACCAATATTAGAAAGCTTATGAGACATAATCTGCTGGTTTTAGGAAACTTTAAAGTCACTTTAAAGTGACTTTAAAGTCACTTATTCAGACCTCTGGGGACTAAGCAGTACCTTCCTATAAATCTTCACTAGTTGTATTAGGTCACTGTGATGTCCTCCTAACCTAGGTCAAGGAGATTTCTGACTCAAAAAGTACTTCCAGGTAGCAGGAGGAATGAAAAGGATATATTTTGAATACAGGGTAACAAAACAATGTTCACAGAGACTGAACAATTAATGTAGTTGACACGACCTAGGAAAATAGCAGGGAGAAGGAATACTCATTAAACTTACAAAATTTACAATTGTATATTAAATATAATGTAGATCTATAAAGTAAAGAATGGGGAAAAGGCAACTACATTTTGATGCAGAAAAATCTAGCTGGAAAATGGTGAGATGAACTGGGCAATACAAAAAGGGAAAACAAAAATGATTGAGACCAGAGCAAGTCTGCTAGACAACCAAGATCTCATGGATTAGGCTGAGGCTAGAGTTATGACTGAAGAATTAAATTATTAAGGCTGGGGCTTGACAAGGTTTGCAAAGAAAATAAAGGCATGGTTACAGCCAGACAGTCACATGGACTTGAAGTCAGGTTACCAGGATCATATCTGGAACCTGGGGAAGAGGGATGGAATTGATATATAAAAGCTTAGAAAACAGTATTCCCCAGCTGTAGAAATTAGCTGAAGGACTCACAGCAGTCCTTAACACCTGCAGATAGCAAATATCTACAAATCAGTATAGAAAGCAGTGGCCCTTGTCTTTTTGTTGGTTTGTTTGGTTGGGTTTTTTGGGAGAATTTTTAAATTTCTAATGTAAGACAACTTCAAGCGATCAAAATGTTTACTTAAGTGTTCAACTAAATATGTAGCTACAGTTTATAATCTGAAAAACCATAAATACAATGACACATGGACAGGTTTCAGAAGTTCTTAGCTGGTTTTAGAAAAAGACAAATAAAATGCATTACATAATATTAATTATGTAACGAAACAATATTTATGTCTCTTATGCTGGCACATTCTTTCCATAGTGGATATGAAGCACCAGATACCTCTCTTAAGTTGCTATGATGTATTAAGACAACTGATATTTCTCTTTCAGATATTTAGACTAACCAAATGTTGTTAGACATTTCAGTGCACAAGGACTGAAACACTTGAATTAATGAAACAATTCAAATTCATGTTTTGTGAGAAATACCTCTTAGTAGAAGAGGGCCCTCTATATCTTTTCCATTCCCTACAATTTTTTTCTCTTGCTGTATTTTCTGTTTTTATTTACCTATCTCTGCTTTAGCTTTCTTACCAAATTTACTAACTCCATCAATTTTAGGAAAAAATATAGATGGAAAAGCGAAAGGGGAAACTTTTAACAAAATGGTGACATTAATAATAAAAGTTGATATCACTGGTGCTTTACAGTGTAATCTTCTATAATTCTTAACAGCTTATGATAATCTGTACTATCCTTTTTATGAATCAATTATATATTCTATTATGCCAGTATCAAGACAGAGAAGTTGGTTCAGACAAAGAAGCTGTTTTCGGTTTTTTTCCATTTCCTTTCCCCTTTCCTTTCCCTTTTCCCTTTCCTTTCCCTTTTCCCATTGTTTGAATGAAATGTTTGAAACAAGCAGCTTTTAACAAATTTTTAATATCTCTATTTTATCATAAGTACCAGATGCCAGGGACTTTAAAATGCATTTATTTTGGTCTTTTGGTCCTTCAGAGATTTTTTCTAACTCCGTATCACTCACCTCTTGTGTATTTGTATTTAGCCCCATTGAGTGAATAAGCTTTATGGAGTGTCAATCTGTATTGTTCTATAATAAATGTCTAGGCCACCTGCACTTATTTGAAAAAAAATCTCAGAGACCTAGGAGAAAAAAAAAAAGGTTACACAAACCTAGGCATTGCCCCAGATAATATATTGCAGTTTTCTAGTGCTTCTAGTGGGCAGAGAATCTTCCAATATAAAAGCTTGTGGTGGATTGTAGCAGGATGCTTTGCCCTGGATGCTCTGCATAGGGATGTGCTCCAGCAACTCCAACAATGTCCTATTTGCAAATCTTTCAGTGTTGGATTGAGAGGGGGATCCATGTGCTGCTTTGCTGTTGAACTGCGCTACATCCATTCTGACAACTAACCGTAAATTCAGATCTGCATAGTGAGGCAAAGATTTGGCATATAAGCTGCTAAATTGACTGGGAAACATGACTGGCAGTCTTATCACTTTAAGCTATGAAAGTCCAGTCCATTTCATATGGTTAGTTCTTCTAAAATATTTCCTCCTGAAATGTGCATATGAAGTTTTCCCAATGGGTAAGGGAAGACCCTCCAAGGTTATGTCATCCTTGAGGTTAAGAGAAAGAGATCTGTCCATAAGTGTTTGTGTGGGTGAGTTACATCAATCTCTACTTAATAGTTATATTAATAATAAATTGACAAAAATTATTTCTTTTTGCTAGCTTTATTAGAATTGCTTTCAAAGAGTGCACTTTTATATCCTATCCTATACTACTAGTAGTTTTAGCTTTTATACAGTGTAGTAAATAGTTCTGATTAAGAACTTTTGTCTGATCATTAGACATATACATAATTCATGTAATAGAAATATATCAGATTTGCATCTTTAATCCTGTGGGATGAAGTTACTTAAACCCAGCTGCTTTGGGGTCAAGATTGGATCCAGTTGCACCTAGCCTCCTATCTGAGACAAAGTTTAGGAAACAAGGGAGTCCTCTCTGCACCTCATGGCTCAACAGCAGAGCTTTTCTAATAAATTTCCTCTGAAGCTCCCACTCCACCCATGGTGTGGGTAGCCCTGGAGAATCTGTTGCAGAGGAAGTTTCTTGTGAACCCTTTCAGTACACCCTAAACCATATGTTGCAAATACTTCAAATTAAATATACAGATATAACAATTACTCGTTCAATAACAATGTTCTCATTTAATATGTAAACATGAAATTGGTGCAATTTTAAAACAGGCTTTTAATGTGCTCAACTTGGATTTCAAAATACAAATGTATAATAAAAGGATGTCACTGCTAAGTTAAATTAAACTTGTTCCCTATTATAATCAGAAGAACAATGTAAGAATACTGTCTGTAGATTTCACTTAGGAGGAACAAAGTACCCTTAGAAAAGTTCCAATTTGTCCTTTACCTGTACAGCATTAGCATCTCTTCCCATGAAATCCACCAATGATATGTTAAGATTGGGGTGGAACACAGAGAGGTTTCTTTTTCTAAACTTAGCATATCAGGCAGCCAGCTCAAATTCGGGAAAGGCTCTTTGAGTAATACATGCATTCTGCTGATATTTCCCTAGCTGTGTTATAAGATTATGAATCCTACAGTCAAGTTTTGAGAAATCAGAGCATTTAATAGCTATGCGGGTAATTAAGAAAAAAACATTCCACCAGAAAAATTCATTGAATTTTTCTTATGAAATTAAATGTAGGAAATCCTTTTTTTTAAGATGCTGCAAGAGACAATGGGCTTAGCTAACTTCAAATGTAGGAGGTGTTGCTATAAAAACAAGACGGAGAATTCGGTTGTGTTCTGTCCTAGTTCCAGTCAGAACAGGGTAAATTTTTGCAATACCCAGAAGAGGGCATGACTACAACCTGGAGGTTATTCTATACATTATGTCATTTTCCAGGAGTAGGAGAAGGTATTGCTTCTGGGTTGGGGGAAACTTGTCACAGTCAGGTTGTGCTCCACAGTGAGCATTTTGCATGTGAGCAGTTTCCTTCTCTCTTGTACTTTTGCTATAAATATTGTTGCTATTGCAACTAGTTTTCTTATCTCATTGCTGCTTCCAGTGAATTGTTCTCATTGCAACCCATCATTTTTTGTGTCTGCAATTCTTGTCTTCAGCCCAGAGGAAGAGTAAAGGGAAAGTGAGTGAGCCATACATTTTCAATGGGAGCACTAAACTGCAGAATACCATTCCTAAACCATGACTAGTTCTTTGAAAAAAACAAACTTACATTAGTTATTGAAATAAAAATATTTTCAAAGATTTTCATATTTTAATTAAAATAAAAATATTTTCAAAAAGTACTCTCACAACGATGTGTCATGTTTTAAGTGCTATAGTAAATTTTGGTAAACTGGAGAAACAAATGGCCAAAGCAGAGAGAGAGAGTTGAGAAAACAAATGCATGGGAGAGGCCACAGAAGTGAACCACACATGAGTAATAAAAGCAAATTTCTAGAATATAGTGCTGCAGAAATAAGTGATGAGAGAAAAGAATAACTAGAAAATATCAAGATAAAATAATATAGTATGAAATATGAGTGATTGACTAAACTGACTTTTGAAAAAAGTAGTGAGAGACTTGAGGTGTTGCCAAAGGAAAAAAAAATTCCTGAAAACATGTCTCACAGGGGACATCTGAGCTTGTGTTTATTAATGTATGTTAATGCACACACAACAGAGAAAGAATATGTGAATATGTGACCATGGCCGCCATCATTATACGCAAAACTGGTCACAACTGCATGGAGTTGACACGATCCATCCTAAGGACGCGATTCGTGAAGGTTCTTTTTCATTGATCTCAGAGTGCAAAAACTGACACAACAAGGGGATTTTGCAGTAAAATCAAAACAGATATACTTTTATTGAATAGCCACAGCAAAGATGTGTTAGAGAGAATATATATATGCTATGATACTTTCAGGACATGCTCAAGTTCATGACATAAACACTACATGATCAACCAGAACTTCTAGTTAAGGCAGTGCTCTAATGATAAAACTGCAAGCAGTTCACCTGATAATCTTTAAGCAGCTACTGCAGACATCTATAAAGGTGACACCTATAGAAGTTAAAGAACTTTGTTGAGCATACAAAAAGTTAAGAAAAAGCCCTCATAAAAAATGTAATACACTGTATATCTACTCATCTTTTCACAAAGCTATTAAGCCATAAAAGAGATAGAATTTGCAGGAGAAAAGCTTTACTTTTGAAAAATATGTACCTTTTAAAGCATGAATTATATTATAAAAAGCACTTTAATAACTGCAAATTAATGTGTTCTATGTATTCGTGTCCTGGGTTGACTATATGATGCTTTTATCCCCAGTCGTCTTGTCCTGTTTATACTGAATAATAAGTTTTACACCTTTAAGACTCTCTTCCAGAGAGTAAACAAAGGAAGA
Source organism: Passer montanus (assembly GCF_014805655.1). Taxonomy (NCBI): domain Eukaryota; kingdom Metazoa; phylum Chordata; class Aves; order Passeriformes; family Passeridae; genus Passer; species Passer montanus. The sequence continues at coordinate 1,405,218 of NW_024374479.1, forward strand.
AAAAAAGTGCAGTTTGTTTTCAGACATTATTTTCTCCTGAACTGGTTGGGGAGAGAGGCCGATTGAATCTGCTTTTGTAGAGGAGCCACTTTGGGGGTTATCTCCCAGATTTGCCCTAAACCAAGAAAAATATGGTTAGTGGCGCCCAATGTGTGGCTTGAGAAAATGGAAAAAACCCTTTATTGATTACAAGTTCATTGTGCTTGCTGTGTAGTAGGTTAAAGCAGCCAGTAGCCATGTTGTTGAATTTGTAATGTCTCTTGGGGTAGAGGCCTTTATGTGGCTCTGGTCTCCAGACCTTTTTGAGGTTTCAATACCTTTCTGATTACTAAGATTATTGTCAGTATCACGTGGTTTTTGCAGTAAAGGAGCACGGATTAAAACAGCTATTGTGCTAGCCTTGGTAATAATGATTTTTAAGACATTTATGAAAATACTGGTGTCTGTTTATGATATGTATGGTTTATGGTTTCTTCGTCCTACCCTGTGTCCCAGTTCTAGCAGTATGTTTTAGAAATGTATTAGTAATTGCATCAAGTTAGTTAGAAGAGGAGCAGGGAATGAGGCTTTCCAGCCTTTCTTTTCCTTCTTCTCCTTTGAATCTGTCATATCACTTTTTGAGAATGTTCAGTTTCCCCTGATTGTTAAAGAGACCATCTTTCTTGTATTTAATCTGGTAAGCTTCTTCTATATGGTCTGCAACTTCTCTAGAATGAGGGCTGAGAGTTATAGAAGAGCTGGTGAGAGCCCTGACCCAGAAGTAGACCCAAGTGTGGAGAATCCTGAGTGGTGCAGAGACTAGGAAAATATAAGCAAAACCCTAAAGGAATTCTCTGACCCTGTAGCCTGGGATTTTCCACGTGGACAAATTCAGAGCCCAGCTGAGGTGGGGAAATACCTGAAAGTGCCATGATAACTCTAAAGAAAAAAACCTCATTGCAATAAGCTAGGCCCTGACCTATGACTGCTAGACACTGTAGGGCAGCAGACAGAGGAAGGGGGGACAGGGAGATAAATCAGCAGCTACCCCAGCTACTCAGGCTGTAGCTAAACCAGACAGTAACCCTAAGCCACTGGCAGTTGCAGCAGGAAAGAAGCACACAAGCAAAACCAATCAGCCAGTGACCAATGATGATGATCCAGGGGAAGGACCCTCAACACCAATTACTGATACAAAAGCCACAATTAAAGCAACTGACACAACATCAAAAAACGTTATGGAGTCCTATTCCCTGAAGGAATTTCGTGGCCTAAGAAAAGATTACACTTGAAGACCTGATGAATGTATAATTAGTTGGTTAGTCTGTCTCTGAAATGCTGCAGGCGAGGCTACAGTTTTAGATGGTGTGAAATGAAGCATTTGGGATCCCTGTCACATGATCTTGTCATGTGACAGGGACCAAAAAAAGTCATTGACCAAAAAAATGATGAGAAGGGCTAACCCTCACAGCCTCTGGGCACCGATCCTAGAAAGTGTAGCACAAAAATACCTGTGTGCAGGCAATCTCTATATGCAGCAAACTCAGTGGAAGTCCATACAACAAAAAATTCAGTGCTTGAAGGAAATAGCAGTAGCAGAGATTGTCTTCTCAGATGATGGAAACACTGTAAATCCAGACTTAGTACCATGTACATCCGTGATGTAAGGAAAACTTGTATGACTTAAGCCACACAAATATGCTTCTGCTTTAGCCATAATGAAGCAAAATGACGGTGAGGAGACTGTGCTTGATATAGCAAAGAAGCTCCAAGCATATGCAAATGCTGTACATGGCCCAACACATGCCAGAATCACTGCAGTAGAAACACATCTGCAGAAATTAAAAGAGAAGATAGAAGAGATTCACAAGAAACTCGGGGATGAGATTAAAGATTTTCTCCAAATCTCAGCAGTACAGATCAAAAGTTCTAGTACCCAATGCAGATGTTCCCCAAATAGAGAGAAAGTACATCCCACGAGCTGAGCTGTGGTTCTTCCTGCGCAATTGCAGAGAAAACATGAGGAGATAAGATAAAACGCCAACCGCTACTCTAGCCCAATGTGTTCATGAACTGAAGACTCAGAGAGGAAGTTCCAAAAAAGAAGCAGCTCCAGCAGCCCATAACCAAACTGCCATATATGATGATAATAACAATATTTTTGATCCCCTTGAAGGAACATCCAAGATATATGCCCAGGAAAAGAAAGATAACCAGGCTTAGAGGGGCCCTGCCTCTAGCCAGGTAGAGGCTAGGGAAAATCGTGGTTTTTAGACTGTGTGAATTCATTAGCCTGGCACATCTGAACCACAAGAATGTAAAGCTTTAGTTAATACTGGTGCGCAGTGCACATTAATCCCATCAAGACATGTGGGGGCAGAATCTGTTTCTATCACTGATGTGACAGGAAGATCACAAAATTTTACTTTAGTAGAAGCTGAGTTGAGCCTGACTAAAAATGAGTAGAAGAAACACCCTATTGTGACTAGCCCAGAAGCTCCATGCATTTTAAGCATAGATTATCTCTCAAGGGAGTATTTCAAAGACCTAAAAAAACTCAGATGGGTATTCAGAATAGCTGCTGTAAAGACAAAAATCATCAAGCAATTGAATGCCTTGCCTGGACTATCAGAAAACCCATCTGCAGTAGGACTCCTGAAGGTGAAAGAACGAGTGCCGATTGCCATCTCGACAGTGCACTGCCGACAATACAGAACGAATCAAGATGCCCTGATTCCCATCCACAAAATAATCCATGAGCTAGAGAACCAATGAGTGGTCAGCAAGACCCACTCACCTTTCAACGGCCTCATCTGGCCTGTGCGTAAATCTGAAAGAGAATGGAGATTGACTGTAAACTACCATGCATCGAATGAAGTGACTCCATCACTGAGCACTGCTGTGCCAGACATGCTGGAACTCCAGTATGAGCTAAAGTCCAAAGCAGCAAAGTAGTATGCCACTATTAACATTGCCAATGCATTTTTCTCTATTCCTCTGGCAGAAGAATGCAGGCCTCAGTTTGCCTTCACCTAAAGAAGCATGCAGTACTCTTAGAACTGGCTGCTCTAAGGGTGGAAGCACAGTCCTACCATCTGCCATAGACTGATCCAGAGCACACTAAACAAAGCCAAGAAACCTGCTCAAAAGATCCAATTTCTAAGAGTGAAGTAACAAGATAAACGGTGTCAAATTCCCATGGATGTCATCAAAAAAATCACATCAATGTCTTCTCCATCTAACAAAAAAACCCACAAGCTTTCCATAGGAAAGCATATTCCTGAGTACAGACAAATTGTGAGCCCTCTCTATCTAATCACCAGTAAGAAAAACACTTTCCACTGGGGCCCCGAACAGCAACAAGACTTTATCCAAGTTAAGCAAGAGATCACTCATGCAGTAGCCCTTAGCCCAGTCAGGACAGGACCAGATATGAAGATTGTGCTCTGCTCTGCAACCGGAAACCATGGTTTGTCCTAGAACCTGTGGCAGAAAGTGCCTGGGGAGACTCGAAGCCAACCACTAAGATTTTGAAGTCAAAGCTACAGAAGGTCTGAGGCCAACTATACTCCAACAGAAAAAAAAAAAAAAAAAAAAAAGTAGATCAGGCCAACTTACTGAACTCAAAGCTGTTCAACTGCCTTAGACATTGCTGAAAAAAAAAAATAACCAAAGCTCTACCTCTACACTGTAGATAAAAACCAACCCACTGTGGAGATAGCTAGAGAAGTAAAAAAAGCTAACTAGCAGCATAGAAAAAAACCAATTTAAGCTGCTGATGAGTAAAAAGACATTACTACCAGAACCTGTAAAAGTCTGTCATGTAAATACCCATATCCCCAAGAGCAGAGCTAATGAAGAGCACCAAAACAATAAGCAAGTAAACCAGGCTTCAAAGATAAGGGTGTCAAAGATAAACCTAGATTAGGAGCACAAGGAAGAGTTATTCCTAGCTCAATAGGCCCATGATGCCTCAAGTCATCAAGGTGGAAATGCCACCTATAAGTGAGCACAAGCCCGAAAAGTAGATTTAACCATAAACAATATTTCACAAGTTTTCCACAACTGTGAGACATGTTCTGCCATCAAACAAGCCAAAAAAGTGAAGCCCCTATAGTATAATAAGCAGTAGTCAAAGTACAAGTATGAAGAAGCCTAGCAGATTGACTACATTACACTGCCCCAAACACACCAAAGTGCTACGTGTTCACAATAGTAAAAGCCACCACAAGATAGTTAAAAACCTACACTGTGCCTCATGCTACAGCCTGTAACACCATTCTAGGCCTTGAAAAGCAAGTCCTGTAGAAACATAGTACCCCTGAGAAAATTAAGTCAGACAACAGAACTCATTTCAAGAACAGTCTTATCAACACCTGGGCTAGGGAACATAGCATCGAGTGAGTGTACCATATCCCCTATCATGCACCAGCTGCAGGCAAAGTAGAAAGATACAATAGACTGCTAAAAACCACCTTAAAAGCCTTAAGCAGAAGATCTTTCAAAAATTAAGATCAGGGTGCAGTACCTTACACTTTCCCTTGCTGAACCTCAGTAGCTTTCTCTCTGCCCAGCTCTCCAGCCAATCAAGGTCCCACTGACTGGCAGTACAGCCTTTGGGTGCCATTGGTGAGTCCCCCCAATTTCTAATCACCACCAAACTTGCTAAGGGTGCATTCTATCCCTTTTTCCAGACTGTAGATAAACAAGTTGAACAAGATTGAATCCAATACTGATCCCTCCAGAATGTTGCATTGTATAGGCCTCCAACCTATCCTACTTCATGGATCCCAATGCTCTGAGTTCTGCCCTTTAGCCAGCTCTTGATCTATGCCACCATACATTCATCTAACCCATATTTCTTAAGCATACCTATGAACATATTATGGGAGAGAGTGTTAAAAACCTTGCTGAAGTTGAGGTAGAAAACATCAACACCTCTCCCCTCATCACCTGTAATATCAAAGAAGGCTATCAGATTAGTTATGCATAATTTCTCTTGGTGAATCCATGGTAACAGCTCCTGACCTTCTTTTCTTCTATGTGCGTATGATGACCTCCAGAATGATATTTCATCACTTTTCCAGGGATGAAGGTGATTGGCCAGTAGTTTTCCAGATGTTCTCCTTGTCCTTTTTGAAGATGGGAATACCAGTGGCCTTCCTCCAGTTATCAAGACCCCTCCCATTCTCCATGATTTTGCAAAGATGATGGAGATTGGCTTAGCAACAACATCTGCTCACTCAGCACATGTTGATGTGTCCCATCAAGGCCCCACAGATTTAGGAGTGGTAAGTCTATCTAGTCCATCTCTAACCCATCCCTCAACAACAAGGGGAAGGCTCCCTTCCTTTCTCTGGCCTTCTCTTACCTGCAAGGTCTAGGACTCTTGGGAGCCATCCTCAGCAGTGAAGCCTGAGGCAAAGAAGGCATCTGGTTATTTTACCTACTCTGTGTCTCCCATGACCAGGACCCCCTACTGATTCAGCAAAGGCCCCATGATTCCATAACTCCCTTTTGCTGCTGATATACTTGTAGAAACCATTCTTATTGTCCTTGGTGTCCTTTGCCAGACTCAATTTCAAGTGGACCTTCGCATTCCTTGTCATATCCCTGCATACCCATTCCTCATGGCCTATTCTTTTTTCCACATCTGTAAGTTTATTTCTCATATTTGAGATTTACTAGGAGCTTTGTGCTGGTCCACGTGGGTGTCTTACCACCTTTGCCTGATTTTTTGATCCTGATGATACACGGATCTTGAGCTTGGAGGAATTGTTGCTAAAGCATTGACGACCTCTCTTTGATGCCCAGCTCTTCTAGAACCCCACCCCTTAGTATTCCTTTAAGTAGGTCTTTGAAGAGGTCGATTAGTTCTCTGGAAGTTTGGAGTCTGTAGTCCTTATTGCTTTCCTTTCTCCATTCAGGCACCTGAATTTCACCATGTCATGGTCACTACAGCCAAAGCTGCTCCCAGCCTTCATATCTTCAACCACTCCCTTCTGGTTTGTTAGTACAAGGTTCAGCAACACTCCTTTCCTTGTTGGCTCCTCCACCATTTGCATCAAAAATTACTTCAATGATCTGCAGTAACTTCTGGTACTATGTGTTCCAAGTCGTGCTGTCCCTCCAGCAAATATCAGGGTGGTTGAAGCTCCCCAGGAGTACAGGGTCTGTGACCATGAGGTTATTGTCATCTGCTCATAGATGCCTCCTTCTGATCCCTTCCCTACAACAGACACTGTCCCTAGAACTGTGCTTTAGTTCTTACCCATAAACTCTCAGATCATTCATTTGTCCCTGTGTACGGCTCAATGTATTCTAGTTGGTCTCTCGTGCAAAGAGGAACTCCATCACCTTGCATCTCTGATCTTTCTGAAATGTACATAGCCAACCTGACAATATTCCAGTCATGTGAGCTATCCCACTATCTCTTAGTAATGATAAGGAGATCATGAACCTGTGGGCATACACAGATTTGTAGTCCTTGTTTATTGCAGATGTTGTGTGCATTTATTTACAGGCACTTCCGAGAGGTAGTCAATCAAACAGGTGGATGGAAACATCAGAATTCTCAGGGGCTGTCTCATCAGACACACTGTTTTTTGCTCTAAGTCAGATGCCCACTCTTATGGCAGAGACCTAAAACACTCAGCACTTAGCAAAGGTGTGGGGCTACCGGCAGCACAACTGCTGCATGCCCTTGAACTGTCTTGCCACATCCTTTTGATGTGCCACATCCTGTTTGCCCACCCTGTTTGCTGTGCTTTGGCAATACCCTAAAATAATTCAAATCTCTCTTGGATGGTCCTGGCAATGCCACCTCCATGCCTGGCTGTCTCATAAGAGATACTAGATCCTGATAGGGCTCTGGTCTGCTGCTTGGGTGTCCCTGAACTTGGAAACCTCCCTGCACTGCTCAGTCTAACAATCATGCCCAGATTTACCCCAGTTGTTGCTGCAGCATCAATAGATCACATTTCAACATAGTTTAAACATGGACAAGCACTTCAAACAGCAAATTTATAAGGTTTATGTGATCCTACTGTGACATTAGTAGTCTTTATATATATATATAATATAAGCAGAAACAGAACTTATCAGAGAATCATAGGATGGTTTGCTTTGGCAGAGACTGCTAGAGGTAACGGGAGGACACTCCAGCCAGCCCATTACTTTTCCTAGCTGTATTGCATAGGGAATGGTCTTCCTAAGAGGAATTTCATGGGAATGTCAGCGTTGTTCTTTATCAGGACATAAGCATTACTGCAAAACTAGAAGGTTCCCTAGGCTTGAATGGAACATGGTGGGCAACGAATGGGGTGGGCAAGGAATATTTACTACAAGCAAGATTCCCACAGGTCTGCTTGTTTATAAATAAACAATATATAGCTGTAAATTCTCAATTGTCAGTTCACAAGCCAGGAGTCACAACTATGAAATCTTCATTTAAAATATGTGGTGCTCCAGCTTGCAAATTCATGAATATTTCACATGCTATACAAACAGAGCAGCAAATAGCAGCGGGGACCTCTGAGGATAGCAAATGTTCTGTAGTTTCAGGTATTGTGGCAAAAAGCAGGAGGCCTTCACATTTGAGGAGGAAATGAGCCTATCAGTACAAAACACCTTAATTTAAGCTCTTTTCTTCATGTGCTGTCAAGGGGATCATGCTGGGTTATTTGCTGTAATAAACTCCACCTGGAAGCTCAGTAAAGCTGAAATGTGGTTTGTCTTGCATTCGTTACTGTTGTTTCAACAGCTGGTTAATCCAGTTGCAGTTTGATCAATAAGTGGCTATCCCAAGAAGAAGGACAAGAAAAGTTTAGAATTTGCCTGTTCATCATGCTACATTTAAAAGGACAATTTTTAGATACAGAGGCTGGCTGAACAAGGCTGCTTTAAGAAGCACTTGTTTTCAAAACTAGCTGTGATAGAAGAAATATTCCCATCACTGTAATATCAAGTGGAAATACAAGGACAAATTTGTCTCTTAATGCATTTTAAGACAGTGAAACCTCTTAAAGTAGTTGTGGGTACATCGCCAATGGTAATTTTTAGTTCTTTGTTTCTGCATTTCTGTTTTCTATTCCCAGAAATAAAGCATTTCATGTATTTGAACAGTCATGTATCATACTTAAGGGTCATGTACACATGAGCTATTCTGTGCGGCAAAGGATCATCAGTTCTGCAAGAACAAATGAGTAGTTAATGTTACTACAAGTGCCCCTTTGCCTACTTTTAAACATATTCAATAATCTTTCTGTCCAGAGGCTACTTGCCAAAACAGTGTGAGATACAAATATTATGAAAAGTAAATGTAAATTATATATATGAAATCTGTGAAATATTAAATATTAAAATATTATGGATTTGTAAGATATGGGGAAGAGATGGGAAATGGTACATTATTTTTATATACATGTTTATCATTTTTAACCTTCCTAAAGAGTCATTCTTCTATGCCTTGTAGTAAAACATATTTTGAATAAAATGTGCTTTAAACTGTAAAAACAAATTTGCTTTTTTTAATGTGCAATTTCTTACTGATCTTTCAGTTGCAATTCAGTATAACTTGACAATATCACGTATAAAAATCCTTCTGAAAAGACTTCCAATTTTTTCTATAAAATTTGTATCCCAACATTACACCAATCAGATCAAACATTTTATTGACAATTTTCAATGCACCATTTTTTACACTTATACATTTAGAATTTTGTTTTGAATTGTTGTCTAATATTTTTCTATTAATAACAATATTTTTGTTATATTACTAAGAGCATCTTTGACTATCATAAAAGTCAAAGTAAAAAGACAGTTAAATTAATTCTAATTTCTAAATTTGATGGTTTTTAAGAGTAGAAACTGTTCTAACATGAGTCCTAAGTTTTGTTGACCAGATTTTCCACTAAACTGAGACTTTTAAAAGGTAATAAGAAAGCCCACGAGCCTCTCAAAGAAACTTAGGTTGTTGTAAGGTAAAGTTTTTCCTGAATAATTCAAATATATAAACTTCAAATAAAACTTGAACAACAATGAAAGTGCTGATAGTAACTTTTACATATAGCAGAATTAGTCATCATATTTTGAACACTGTGCTAAGGTGGAAAACAAGCGTATGTAATTTTCTACAGTAAATTGAATACCAGAATGGAGGAAAATGTTTTGACAGTATGTGCAGGCTGTTCTGTAGCATCTCACTTTTGTCTGGGTTTACCTGGAATCAAAGCTGCTACCGAAAACTGTGTGTCAAATTTCCTAGTGCAAGTGCCAGAAATTCTCCATGTGTGCGAATTTAAGAGCCTTAACTAATTTCATAAGAATGCCCACAGATGTTTAGGTAAAAGGTAGAAGCATGGATTTTCCCAACATTTTAGAGCATCAGGCTTGTAAAAGATGAGATGGGTAAGAATAGCATTCAGAGAATAACATACATAGAGAAGAGCTGAAGAAGCAGGAAAGAACTAATTGGCTTTTGAATAAGAAAAAACTTCAGTTTATTTAAGCAAGAAAAGTTCATTGAACAGAGAACAGCAATCTGAACAAAACATATGAACGCCTGAGGAAATTGAGAGATTTTCACAATAAGTAGAGAAGTATGCTCTTTCTAGTAGAAATCCTCTGGGCTCCAGTGGCTTAAAGCCAAAAATTTAAAAGACTCACAGGTCAAAACACTTCAATAATAGACTACCCAGAATCTCTGCTGTAAAATGTATAGAAGAAAACATCCAAAACTTCACAACAAGAAAAAACAATTTTAAAATAAACAAAATAATCAATAAGACAGACAAACAAACAAAGCCCCAGAAATCTGAAGGCTAAAGAAAATTTAATTGATTTCTATCAAAGTATCTAATTTAGGTATGTATTTTGACAAATCTAAAAAGAAAAAAATTCTGCATATTTGCAAGAATATGACTTTTGGTCGTAAATACATAGGGTATTTAAATAAACCTCACTCAACAGCTGAAAAATACCTAGTAATTTCTTTAATTGAAAATGCTTAATCATACTTTAATGTATGAAAAATTTCTTATTTTTATCAATCTGTTAAAACATTTAGCATCTGAAAGTTCACATCAAGTTTATTAAAGCTGAAAGTTACATCTTTATATTACTCAACAGCTCTTGAAAATATTAATAAATAGTGAAAAAGAGTATCTAAAACATCTTACTTTATTACTTGGGCAATATCCAGTCTCCTAAAATTCAAAATGAGAAGTTTGCCAAAAAGATAAAAAAAAGTAGAATTAAAAAAAATATTGAAAACTACAATGAGAGGGATCCAAACTATAGTACAAAATAAGATGCCTAACAAGTTACTAAAAATTTTTTTACAGTGCAACATTTTAACATTGCAATACTAACAGCAGTCTAAACAAGCAGGAAACACACAATGATAAAAAAGTTAAGCAATAAAGTAATAAAGAATGTAACTACGTTGAAATGAACGGAAAACCCAAATTTGTTCCAAATATGACCTCCAAGAACACAAACTTCAAACTACTTACACCATCCGTATCTAATATCTCATTGCCAGACAGTTATGAAATTAGTTTAGTGTCTCTCATCTATTGATACTAATTCTTGACAATTTCACTTCCATTCTCACAAAACCTGCTCAGAAACAATACTTAAGTAATAATCCCAGCTCAGTCAACACAAAGCTCAACACACACTGTTCTGCATGGGTCTTTTAAGTCACTAATCCATTGCCCTCCCCCATTCCCTAGCACTTTTTATCCTGGATCAGCAATGGATTCAAAGATCAGCTGAAGTAATTTTTAGCTTATCTTGCAATATTATTTTATTTTGCTTTCTTTAATGAAAATCCAATTAGAAATTCTGTTCTGTTCAGTTGGCTTTTAAAATATCTGTATTAATATTATTTCCTGTAATGCCAAGGTTAGTGTAAAATACTTGTAAGAGGAGGAGAAATAGTAGGCATACATTCCATTTTTATCTCAGATATACATACAAAAAGCATGTTTAATTAAAAAGGATGACACCTTGCTGTTTTCTATTTTCTCTTAGAAACACCTAAAAAGACATCTCTGAAAGATGTTTTCAGGACACAATTAATTTTGAATCTGGAGACTTTCAAAATACCAGGTAAGTTAAACAACAACTCACCAAAGACACAGATCTTTTGGGTAAAAGAGGCAAATATTCTCTAAACAGTTAATCCTCACATGAAAATGTGAAAGCAATATATTTTCTGCAGTACTCTATGCAGAAACCCACCAATAAAAGCTACTTAATTACCACATACAACTTTCATAACCTGTGATGTGTTCTTTAAAGCTGTTTTTATGTTTTTCTTAAACTTGCTTCATTGTTCATTCATATGAAGGTTTCAAAATATTTTTAGAAATAATTAAATAAAGTGGTTAATGCAAAAAATGTAACTACAAAGCTGTTGAACATCACCTCTTCATAAATCTCCATAGACTAGGTAGCCTATAGACTAGACTTATAATCGTTCAGTTATTGTGGCAATGAAAGAAACTTATTTCTTGATTTATAACAAATTAAATAGGAGAATCCCTGAAGGGGAATAGTCAGTGAGAATGGAAAATCTGACCATAAGTAGAAAAGTGTTTAAAATCTTCCAAAACAACTTTTTCTTGGCGCTATAATGTGTAACTGACCATTTTGCAGTTCTTGGCAGGATACAAACTTGCCCAAAAAAGGTTATTTTCTATGAAATTTTATACACGGATAGTCTGATGCTATAAAAACCAAAAGAGACATAGCAAGCAGGAGAAACTTCCTTAAGGATCAGCTAAAGTAGATAAATAATTAAAAAGGGCAATGAAAATCTAAAAATTGGTAGCCAAACAGAAACAGTTAGATGCTGAAATGGTGCCATTGACCAGAACTCTATTTCCCAGACAGAGGAGAGCAAAATGCTTCCACAAATGCCCTTGCTAGAACATGTCTAGTTTTAATATGAGAGACTATGCCTTTCTTTGTAACAAGGATTTTAAATTTTTCTATTAAAGAAAGCAACTGTTAGCATACTTTCACAGATTTACAATATTAAAGAAATGCAGGTTGAAAGTTACATCAGGAGGATCCAATCTGCCGCTAAATCTAGAACTACCACAGGTTAGTTCAGTATGGCTTCATTCATCTGCATCATATGTACCTCCAAGGGCAGAGAGGCAGAATCCTCCTGGACAACTTGAGTGTTGTATTATTCTCTCAGGGAGAAATATTTTCTGTTTGTCTATTTTTTTTTCCACTTAGCCAATAGGAGAAGGTGACTATGCTGATTGAGTATAATTTGTGCTTGGAAGAAGCAAGTAACTTTATGTGCATGGACTGTAAACAGCCATGCTCCATCATCTTTCCAAAGCCTGAGGAGAGAGATAACCTGAAGTTCCTCAGGTCAACATTTTGCTTTCTTCATCCATGACTGTAGTTTCTGTTTTCATTCAATTCTCAGCACAAAACCACCCTAAATAAAGGAAAAATATTACTCTGATCAGCATTCCAAGGACAAAAGAGGAATATAAAATGAAGACACAGTATTTTTATTTCCACAAACTCAGCACTGAGCAGCTATATCTGGTCCCTCCCCTGAAAACACTGAGGAATAAATTACAAATTTTCCCCTGACATCTTTGTATTTCCCACTGGTGTCTTGTATCTTAGAAGTTAACATATCTTGCATACCAGATACCAGGACCTCCTCTATTTCACAGTTTCTATGGATATTTATTTAAAGAGCAAATAATGCTCTGAAAATGCTCTGTAATTAGCTATTCAGTTCTAAGGAGACCTAGAATGGCATTAGATATGTGTTTTCACCTTGGAAAATTTCTGTATAGTCACTGCTATCCTGCTGATCAAATCTAATTTGCTTTTACAACAAGGTACCCCACCTAGCTGATCAAAGGAAGCCAGTTGGTGTTTGGATTCAATAAAGCTTTGCGTGCTGTCTCTCACAGTATCCTTACGGATAAAATGTGCAGCATTCATCTGGATAAACACACCATAGGATGGGTAAACAACTGGCTCAGGGGTTGGGCACAAAGGGTTAAAATGAATGGGGTGACATCAGACTGGTGGCCTGTCACCAGTGGGGTTCCATAGGGCTCCATCTTAGCTCTGTTCTCTCCAGCATCTTCACAAATGATTTGAACACAGGACTGGAAGGGATACTAAGCAAGTTCACAGAGAATACAAATATGAGAGCATCTGCTGACTCCCTTTAAGGCAGGGACACCCTGCAGAGAAACCTCAGCAAATCACAGGAATGGGCAATGACCAACCATATGAAAATAGGGGAAAGTGCCAGATTCTCCCCCTGGGATGGAGAAACTCTGGTTGGTCAGACTGGGGAATGAAATGTTGGAAACCAGCCCCATGGAAAGGGACCTGGGGGTCCTGGTCAATGGCAAGTTGAACGTGAGCCGGCAGTGCTCTGGTATCCAGGAAGGCCAAGCGTGTCCTGGGGAGCATCAGGCCCAACACTCCCAACCAGGCAAGGGAGGGGATTGTCCCACTCTACTCTGCACTGGGGCAGCCTCACCTCGAGTGCTGGGGGCAGTTATGGGCACCACACTGTAAGAAAGATACAAAGATATTAGAGAGTGGTCCAAAGAAGGGCCATAAGGATATTGAAGGCCCTTGAAGAGAAGGTGCATAAAGAGTGGCTGAGGTCACTTTGTCTTTTCAGCCTGGAGAAGAGGAGACTGAGGGGAGACCTCATGGTAGTCTGCAACTTCTTTGTGAGGGGAAGAAGAGGGAAAGACATTGACCTCTTCTCTGTGATGACCTGTGGCAGAACTTGAGGGAATGACTTACAGTTATGTCAGGAGAGGTCTAGAATGGATATTAGAAAAAGATTCTTCATCCAGAGGGTGTCTGGTCACTGGAACAGGCTCTGCAGGGAAGTGGTCACATCAACAAACTTGACAGAGTTCAAGAAGTGTTTATACAATGCTCTCAGGCACATGGTGTGATTCTTGGAGATAGTGCTGTGCAGGGCCAGGAGTTGAACTCCATGGTCTTTATGGACCCCTTTCAACTCAGAATATTCTGTGATTCTGTGATTTTGGAATCTAATCCAGTTCCAAGGCCTTACACCTGTGAGCAGCCATGTCCCACTTTTCACAATGCAGGCCTACCAGAAGCTGAACTGCTACAGTGTGGAGTTCAGTGTTAGTAAACAGGTTAGACTTTCTGTGAAGATACAGAAAAAGGTCATTATGGGATGGTTAAGCTAATTTTTCTGAGGACCACATTTAGATCTAAATTTTCCAAGAGATTGAGCTCTCTGTTTCCTTGAAATCTAGTGACTGGTGATTTGTAAGTAGTCAGTGTTGCATTCCATCTGGACTTGATCAGAAGATGGGGAACACACAGAAGAACAGAGGAAATTTTACTGCATCTGAGTGCATTGTATTATTCACTGAGAAGAAGGACATTTCAGGTGCAATTTTAAGGTAACAAAAGGACATTGTCCTGCAGGAGTTCTTTTCAAGGATTTATGGGCAATTTTCAGATGACTGGCTTTACTAGTCCAGCTTGCTAAAGCATGATGCACAAATATTTGCTATTCACTGAGAACAAAACCTTATGCAATTAAACAGTATTTTTTATTCCTAAATTGCATGCTTATAAAAAGCAAAAAACACTTTTATAAAGAGTCATATTACCTGAGAAATTACCTGTTACAAATGTATGTGTGAGGAGGTGTCTGTCATATTTATGATTTTGGTGTGAGGTATTGACTAGATTTGAGGGCTTTTTTATAGTCTGAAAGATTGATTAAATATGACTTAGTTTATTACTTAATTGTGATGGTTAAATTTGCATAAAATTTTGAACCCTTATTAACCCCTTTTCCAGTTACTCAATACTACAAACTACTAAATCAACTACATACAATATGTTAAGGTCCCTTGAAAAGTACGTTATATTTTAAAAATGAGAAGTTAGTCAGACTTCAAGTTTTTTTTTTTTTTTACTGTATTAATTATATAGATCTTTAGTGCATTTAGTGAAAAACTAGTGGTCAGTGATGACATCATAAGAGATTTAAGAGCTCAGAATAGCTTTGTCTCAGTTGTATTGTTTTACACAGGAGTAGAAGTGCTTTGTGTTTTATAAGTGACAGGATATATTACACTAAAACCACATTATAGTTTTAAAGCAAAGGTGCTATGTATGAAAAAACATATGTTGTTTACCACCTCTCAAATTTCACAGGAAATACAGGTTTGTACTCAATCTGGTGTAATTATCTTTCTGATTTTGACATTATAAAACGGAAAATAATTTTACTAAAAAATCTAAAATTTATGAGACTGGAGATTTTTCCTTTACCTGAAAACCCTCAAACAAACAAAGAAAACAAAATGAAAATCAAAATATAGCCCATAAAGCTGCCAAACAACATTATGTCTATCATATCAGCATGGAAACATTTTCAGTTTAATTTTGTGGAATTTACTGACAAGTCAGGTAAAGAAAATTAAGCACTAGTCTTTCTGAAATTTTAAGAGTGATTCTTTAAAAAAGATCCTTTTAATACAGTACTTGAAGTGTCTTTTGATGAAAGAAAAATACTTGTAATCTTGATTTATTTGATCAATATTTCTTCTGTTCACAGAGGAAATCTTATTACCTATTTCTATTGGTAAAAATAAAAGTACTAGAATTATGGCATTTAGCTTGATGTGTACACTGAAGATGCACCAACAAGGTTGCTTATGCTAAGCAAAAAATAAAACCACAACTAGTATAAAAAGTAAGTTTACTTTAGTCTATATTACTTACAGATCCAATAAATATGATTTGCAACTTCCTTGTCTGTATAACTGATTCAAGGTATTTGTTATACTGAATCAAGGTATTTCAATGATTTGCAAATGTTGCACAGTGTTTAGAAAAAAACCCACCTTTATTAAAAAAATCAAATTTTAATGCGGGAAAACATTATAAATTCTTTTCTTCCAGAGCAAAATGATCCAAAGGCATTTTTCAAAGTTACTTTCAAGCGACTTTCCTTGTTTTGTAAAATGTCACTGGCAAAAATAACGCTGCTTTTATAATGTAACTCTGGTGAAGTATTTCTAAATCAGGATGTAAGCACTCATAAAAGGAAAATTACTTCCTTAAGTGTTGGTAAAAGAAGAAGATTTCATGTAGACATACAGTGAAGTGCTAGTGTTCACGAGCAACAGTAGTGATATTACCTATTTGTTTGTTCTCTTCTACAGCTCAAGATTTTACAGGGTAGGAATGGTTGGCAGTTGTTTGGTCCAAGCCAGTTTGGAATACCAAGGGTTCACCTACATTACCATAAGAAAATCTCAGCATTGGTATATCTAACAACAGAAGATTAACTTCAGGGTTTTGTAAGAGCCCTTACAGCATGTGTGTTGTTTCTTAAGTGGAAAACACAGTCTTGGAGAACATCAGAAGTGCAGTAATATCTGGGACATTCTAGCAATTTGCAAGAAAACCTTCCAAAACATATAGAGTTTGAAGGATGGCAACACAAGAAGCTTAAAAATTTAATTTGCTCTTGCTGCTTACTTATAGTTTCTCTACTATTCGACCTGGATAACATCATTAATTCAGTCTTCTTGTGATGACAATGCTTTGGGGAAGAGCAATGTGCCAATTGAATTCCACACCAACTACTGAGGGATTCTCACCCCTTTAGCCAGAACTTCGAAAATAAGTCTCTTATTTATTATTGATATCTAATGGTATTTTCACTTTTCTATTCATGCAAGTATATGAAGAGGAGTAACATGAATCATAAGAAGAAATTGTCCAGAGAATACCTTGCTTCTAGATGAATACAGATACATGCTTTTTTGTAGAAGGTCAATCCTATTTAAGGATAGTTTGTAATGACAAAACACGAGAAATTAATAATTACAAGGTTAGGACTACCAGTTTTTCAGGGTAAATTTAAAGAACATAACTATATGATTGCATGCAAAGGAAGATCAAAATTAGTATAATTAGAAAATATAGGCAAAATAAATCTGTATAGATATTAAATAGCTACAGGGGAACCAAAGCCTTTATCTTCATTGCACTCTTGAAACAAATTCACAGACCATAAAGTGAAGTGCTCTTACCTGAGCGGATCTGGTTGTGACTCTTTAGAGGAAATTAGTATGTGAGGAAACTAACATCTTGATAAAAGTCTCCTACTTCTAGATGATAAGTTATGCTAAGTAATATCTATACCAACAATTTTAAAATGTTCTAACCCCAGCCTTCTACTCTCTCTTAAGGGAAAATAGAGCCTTCAAGTACATATCAAGTCAATATATTTTTCTCATGAAGAAATAATAACTAATAATAGAGGAGAATACAAAATCAAGTTTAAATGAACATTAAAAGTATATTGAATGTAATTGATTCAAATATAATAATGAAATATTTAATTTAAAAGGTATATTTGATGAATAAAATCTTTAAAATAAACATTTTTTAAAATTTCATTGAACAGAAATGAAATAATAGAATTTTATTGGAAGTTTTCTATGTCTCATGTGGAATGAGACCTAGATCGCTCTCTGGAGGAGAAAAAAAAGTGTTTAATAATTTCAGACTTTTTTCACATCCTTTTGTACATATGTGAGAGAACCAGAGAAAGCTATATCGGTTCTTCTGTATCACACATCAAGACAAAATCTTTTGAAAGACAAACATGCCGACCCATATCTGCTGCACACACCATTAAGCGAGTTAAATTCCCTGAAGACTCAAGACTGACTCCCTGCTCAGTCGAGTTAAGACCAGCTCTTATATCCACAAGCATCTGCTAAATTCTGGATGCTGAAACTCACTCTCCTTTTCTGAGTGAATAAATTATTAATGACTGACACAAAATACAAGATACCATGAAGAGAGAGTGAAAGAATGTCATAACAGGATGGTCAGTGACTTTGCAGATATAATTTGCTCGAAGGAACTTTCATCTTGGAGGTTTAAAATCTCCACACCAACTAAGTTAGAAAGGAGCTACAAAGCAGGTTGTTCATGATCTACAGAATAATGATATCAATGTGATCTAATCCCCATGCCCTTGTCCATGTGTTTAAACTTCTCAGATCTTATCTTCCCTGTTCTGATAAGACTAACCACACTTTATACAGCATCCTTGGAGCCACAGCTCTCCAAACAAGACAGAAACAGGAAAATCCTACATATATAACAAATCATTTATATAGAGAACACAGGAGGATGACTAAATGAATTAGCCACAAAAGGACAAGTAGGCATGCTGTGGTTTGACACATTTATTTGAAGAGAAACCAAACCACCACAGTTAAGGACAGAAATCAAAACAGTCTAATGCAAAGGAGGGAATGAGTGAGCTCATCTAGCTGATAAAGCCCTCACACAGGTCAAAACTTAAAAATCAAATAATTAGACAAATTTGCCTTCAGAGAAGGCAAACAATGGATTTTGCTACTAACTTAAGCATTCTACTTGCTCCATAAAAAGGGAAATACTGAGTGAAATATAAAGTTCAGCCTCAGCACTGAAAATGAACATGATCTGACAAATCTTCTACTATATCAATCTAACAATATGAAAAAATAACTGTCAGGTTTAAGAATCTCTTTGTGCTCACCAATTCTAAAGGTCTCATGTAAATTCAAGACTTCAGACTTCAAACTTTGCAACACCAAACAATTTTGGCAATGATGGAAGAAAAAGGAATTGGTTATTCTTCCAACCCAGCTCTAGCCCATAATGATACCATATCTCAAAGAAATCTTTGAATGTGTGTGTCATGCAATGCACATCTGATTAATGTAGTGTGTAATTTTTTTCTCCCTAAAAGTCATCCAGCCAATCATAGACAGGAAAGAACAGAACACAGATAAATACCTTATTTCCATGAAGATTGTTTAGTAGCATGGATATCCTGATTACTACACTCATTTAAGAACAAACAATAAGTTTACAACTCTCACTATTCTGTTGGTGACTGTGCAGATCTTCTGTAGCACTGAACACTGATTTAACCAGCCAAGGCCATGTTTCTTCCACTAGGATGAGATAATCAGTATTATAGTTTAGTTAAAGACCTTAGACTACAGCAAATAAAGTCAAAGGACACCTTTCCCTAATATTTCTACACAGGAAGACACAGAGAAAATATCAGAGGACGCAAAAAGACACCCCACAAACAGGTAGAATAGATGAAAAGAAGCATTCTAATCCGGTTTCTTTTAAAATAGCCAAAATTTCTGGATTTCTCATGTTTTCAGCTACATAGGTCCCACTTGAAAAAAATAAATAAAACTTTCACCATGCTAGAACGACTTACTTATGTTTTTCCATCTGTAACCTATTGCAGTCTTTCTCTGTGCTACTTACTGAAATACACATAATAATAAATAAAAAGAATCTCCTTCCTCTTTAACATATTTTCCATGTCATGTGCATTCCTAATCTCTGTTTTTAGAGGCCACTGTGCAAGTGTCATGTCACTTCATAAGGACTATAGTTTTCAATCTGCTCCTAGAACAGACAGTTATAAAAAAAATCCACCAGATTTCAGGTAGGATAGGGGATGGAAAATCTTCGTGACTCACAAGGTTAATTTTGCTTACAACTTTCCTGCTTGAAACCTCTAAACAGATACTGCAGTAAAGACAGTGGCAGAGATTTGCAATGATAAAGCAGACCCAAATACATATATTTTAACATGCTAACTTCCACAAGCTCACTTGGTGTACAAGAACTATGAGATGGCTCATAGCAATAAGTACCTTAGACAAGGAAAAAGTGTCAAAAATCATGTCTCCTTATAAATCAATTTATGGTACGTTTCTCATTACTAAATTAATTTCACCTTTTGTTTTTGGTTTTAGTATAATGAAGAATAAGTTATTTCACAAAGTCAGCATCACAAGTGCAGCCTCAATGAAAACTCATAGAGCTGCCACTAGAGAGTCAGTCACTAAATAAATATATTGTTGATTTAACATCTCTACACTTTGTCCTTTGTTAATTTCTTACATTGTAGAAATGTTGTAAAGATTCTGGATTCAGAGTATCCCAGGAACAAAAGAGATTTTGGTTTTGCTATTTAAAGGTTTACATAGCTGTCTTTTTGCATATACCCAAGAACTTCCCAAGACTGCGGGTGGATGAATGAGGATGCACCTGCACCTGCTCCTGCTGAAAATTACTTTAGTAAACAAGAGCATCATCACAGACACTCTCAGGTGCTCTCTAGGCAATGCATGCTACTTACAATTATGGAAGCTGTTCAGCTTCTCACCACTATCTTACCAGTACACACTGAAGATGTACTGTTGAAGAGAAACCTCAAGAACTGGGCTATTAAAACCTTCAAGTTTTCAATCAAAGTTATGCTGTGTTAAACATATTTATGTCTTTTTTTAAAAAAATCTACCTTGTTATGAAGTATAATAACTTCCTTTTTAAAAAACCCACTCATTGCACCCCAAGAGAATATATGAAATTTTCAGAGAAGCAGCACAGAGCAGCTACCAAGAGAAGATATCTAGTGAAAATGAACATTGAGGTTCCTGTCTTGAAGTTTTAGTAGTATAAAGCATAGAAACTGCTGCTGAAGAAAATACATTGCATTAATGTTGGAACAATTTTTGTTTAAGACAGCCTATGCATTTGTATGGTGTTCTGCCATGTGGAGAAATACACAGGACAGAAGTTCAACTGTTCAAATTACTCTTCACTAGGAATCTTTTTGCCTGAACAATAATTCAAAAGTTTCACAAGAGGATCTACCTCAGAGTAAGGTAAACATGAATGCACCAGTACTTGCACATCCAAAATGGTACACAGATAGCTTACCAAACCAAACAAAATACTGCACCAGTAGCTGGCTTCAAGATACATATGACTTGGGAGTTTCATGATGGGGGATGTGCCACTTTACTCAGCAAGATAAAAAGGAGGTAACTACCTGAACCAGTTATTTAATACCTATCTCAAGCCCCTCTGGTTTTTCTGAAAAAATGATACACTTTTTTTTGAACGAAAATTTTTCAAAAGTCAGAAAGGACAACAACATGTGAATTTCTCAAAATTTTCTCAAAATTGTCCATGCAGAGTAGTGACGGGTCTTTTTTGTGTAAATTTCATGCATATGTTGGTTAAAAGCACCATAACAGAAACCAAGAAAAATATATATGCTCCAAGCAAACACAAAGTACAGTGGCTAAGAAGGCAGTAGTATTTCACTCTGAGCATTAAATGCATCTGGGTTCCAAAACAGAAGTTTCTAGAACTTCCATTCATGCAAAGTAACTGTTGGAGTATACAGAAAAGGGAGGTAATCAATAACATCCAAACCAGGAGAATCAGAACTTTATTTTATACATTTTGAATTTAAAGTGAGGAGTTTTTTTCCTTTTTTAATCTCCTTAAATATTAAAAAAAAATTTATTTCATAGGAAGAAGTTTGAGGTAATACAGCATAACAATGGTAAGTTATTCATTTGAATGTGAGAGCATGGTGCTGGATGTGAATAACTATTCTCAGAGACCTAGTCTTCTGGATGTCTAAGCTGTGTGCCTGTTCACAGTAAATGAAGTGTCCAGGAGCACATCAAATAACTGAGAGAGTAGCTGAAGCTTAAAAGACAGAAACTGTAACAAAAATATATGGTTTTAGAGTAAGAATAAAACATGTGGTATTAAGACTGAGAAAATACAACTCAGTCCATCCATCTTTTTCTTTTTTTCTCCCCTCTCTAGAATTAAGTTATATTTTATCCACACACAATGCATAGTATTATTTTGCTAATTCCTAATTCAAGGAGAGAAACTATTACATTTTTTAACATTGAGAATATGTCTTGGCTGTGAGATTTTTATTTCATCAGATTGTATCTACATATATAAAACATGGACTACAGTTACTAGTAATTAATTTAATATAGATTTGATATAATAATAATAACAATAATAATAATAATAATAATAATAATAAAGCACCAACTAAAAAGTATTTGTTGTGTAGCTGTCTTTTATTTGAAAGACTCCTTAAGCCAAGAAAAAATTAAATGTCTTTGAAAAAGCTTTCCAGTCTGCAAACTGCTGTTTTGTAAATTAAACTTTTACTTGTGTTATTCTGATGAAGTGACCTCTCGAAATACTTTAAAATTATATTGAATTCATATTTTGAAGTGCATCTAATCTTTTATAGTACCTAAAAGAAAAAAAAACAAAACAATGTAACAGAAATAAAAGTAAAAAACAATGTAAAATATGTGGTTGGGATTTACTTCACTAATCCACTTATGTTAAACATATCTTTTCTGATCAAATCCTATATGTTTTACATGCACCAAAAAATAATTACAGCAACATATTAATAACTCTAAGAGACTTGATATAGGTACTCTGAGGAATAGCATTACAGTCATAACTCCAGTCTCGTTATCTCTGGGAAAAAAATAGATATTGTTACAGCAGTAAAAGTATACCGTATGTGTCTAATCAAGAGATGAATTTTAAATAAATCCCTTAAGAGGTCTCAAACATAATGAACTTAATGAAAATTAACACTGTGTGAAACCAAGCCAAAATGGAATGACAGACAACATAAATCAATGCTCAGGCTGGAAGTCCTTAAAAGCTTATATTACAATTTAGAAAACAATTATCTTAAGCGGTCTTAACAAAAAAGCAGTAAAGCTATTATAGCCATTCTCTGGAGTGCTCCACTTCACTGTGTTATTAAATTGCTAAAACACAAATAATGCACTTTGGGCTGGATGACCTTCATATTTGTTAAGATGAACTCTCTCTGTTTTAAAGCAAGGTCACCAAGCAGAATTCAATTTAGGAGCAAAGAGGTTAAGCAACTTAAAAAATACGTTTGAAGAAAATTTCATCAAGGTAAGGTTTAATCTTAATTCTACATGTACTGCCTTTAATACCAGTCCACAAATTAAACTTTAAACAAGCCACTCCCTTTCCCTTTCCAATAAGGGAGGGACAAATGTAGAGACTATGTGTTGAAATAACAATTTGCTGAAAGCACGAAGCAATAGAATAAGTCATACACAATAGTAACAGCAATATTGATAGCAAAAGCATACAAAACCAGAAGATATTTTACCCAAAGAAAAATTGTTTACTTCTGGGAAGAAAAAGTTCAATATGGTGGCCACTTCCCACAGGTCACATCTGTGTGGCTTTCCTCAAAGTCTTAAGGCAACTGTTACCACACATTGCTCATGTGGCTGTCAGGACAAAAGCAAGATGGCAGGGGAATTACTGTGGCTAGCATTTCCCACATATCAGACTAAAACAATGAAAGAGCATGACAAAGAAATCCCACTAAAGCTGGGCTATCCGAGTCAGGTTGCCCCTCTGGACTCAGTTCTGTGCAGGTGGCTGCACCACCCTTTGTACCACTCCACCATGTTGGAGGTTGTTCCCATGCATTGCGGCTGCTTTTTCAACTGTTCTGCCGTGCTCACTTTGGCTCAGCTCAGATCGGCCCAACTGTGGTCTCCTGTGCTGGGCTTGATAGGCTTGGTTGGGCTGGAGTCACCCCTGCCAGCTCTTAGCCTGCAGCAGTCTCTGTGCTGGTGCTGTCAGTTCCACATCACTATCAATTTACACCTTCGCTGCTTTCCCCTTCAGCACCATATCCCGCAACCTGGTTCTGGAGAAAACAGGAGGGGAACTGATGGTGGAGGCAGGGGACAGGACCAAAGGGCCTGACTTTAACACCTTCCCACTGGAGAGAAAGAAACAAAAAGGCACTGACTTCTATGGATTGCTTTCATTTTCATCTGAAAACCATGCCCCCCATCAGTGATTAAGTGTTATAGGATAAAAATGTAGATACACACATACCATGCTAAGCTGCACCCTCCTCTCTGCAACCAGGACATTTTCCACTTCTTCTTCTATACCATGCACATTATGCCCAGATCTCATACTTTTCAAATATATACGTATACATATATCTACACTTATAACTATACACAAGCACAGACATTATTTCAGTAATCAATGATCATCCCCCTACCTCAACCTTACATTGTTTTATGGCAAAACCAGCCTTCAGGAGGCTCTGGATAATCTTCTCCCTTTCATAAAAATTTCTGCTGGACATTGCATTCAGGCAATTATAGTCTCCTGTCAGTCTGCACTCTCCAGAGGATCTACACACTGGCCATATAGGACTATTAAAAAATGAGCAAGTCTTGCTGGCAATTCACTGGCTTTCCAATTCAGGACCCATTTCATGGCTGGGGTTCAGAGTCCCGGCTGGTGTGGTGTTATCAATGGTGCACTGCTGTGGTAGTGATTGGTACCTGTTCTTCAACCCTCAGCAGTCCCAGAGCAGGAGGGTCCTCTGAGAGACCAGGCAAGATATTCAGCTGTCTAACTTCCTCTATCTCCACAGCAGCTCTCCCAAAAGCCCATCAAGGCCCTTTTGGGTCTTTGAAATACCCCTTCCTGAGGCAATCTCTGCCAAGGAAGCACAGGGCCTCTGGGCCAGTCACAATGAGGTGTGTTTGCCATTTGTTCCCAGTCAGGGTCACTTCAGCTTCCAGTACAGTCATGTGTTGGGATCCACCTGTCACCCCAGGAATCCAGATAGATTCTGCCCCTGCATATCTTGATGGCATCCAGGTACATTGTGCTCTGGGGTCAACTGAAGCCTTATATTCCATGCACAATCAGCTAAGAGTGCAGCCAGTTCAAGGCCAAGTACTCAGTACTATTTATCTTCTCTCCAACAATATCGAAGAATTTACATGTATACTTTGTTTACTTTTGACTAATTTATAATTTATAATTTTACTTTCCTTTTCAAAAGTCTATTGTTGGTTGTGCTAGTAACCCAACAAGCTTTTTTAAAAGTGTTTTTCTTAATCTTCTGTTTATTTGCATATATGGATCATTCTATTGGCAGATACAGAGCATTGAATATTTAAGGTTTTGAATTTTCCCTTGCAAAAATCATTAAAGATTTTGCCCGTAATTTGTTTATTCAGACAAAATAAAAATATGAGACTATTATTAATTTGTTCCTATGTAATTTTCCTAGCTGTGCAGGTTCTCTATTGGAATAAATCTATGCATTAAAATGTTTTACTGTGTGTTAGCAGGCAGCTCCTCCTTTGCTACACTTTAACTTCATTTTAAACAAATTTTGGCAAATGCAGTGACTACAAATTGCCATGAAAGTTCCTCAAATCCATGCACAAATCAATGACTACCATTTCACCACTTAATTCTCTTTCTCATCTAAAATAGCTGCATTCCGCACAAATATTTAAACTGCTTTTTTGTTGAAGAAGCAAAATATAATATAAAGAGATTTTACTCTCCTATGCTGTCAAATGTGGCACCTTCAAAAAGCTCTATAAGGATACATCCACTTAAATTTAATTAAATCACCAAAGAGCCCAATATAATACAAGGAAAAAAAATCCAAATTATTTTGGATTCCCTGTACTTGTACATCTAGATCTCCTAGCTGAGATATAATAAACCCACAGAAAATGTATTCTATGTCTCTTCTGTTAATTTTATTCTTACTACAATTATCTCTAAAAAGTGTCTTAAATCAGTCTCAGTATACTGAAATTTATTACTGAATATAGCACTTTAGTGCATGCATCATGGTTTTGGTTTTAAACAGTACTAGCAACAAATATCAGAGTGCATTATATTCCGTACAATGCACATTTCTAGTAGACAATGCCACCTGCCCAATTAAAAAAAACAACCAAAAAAAAAAAAAAAACCCCAAAAAAAAACCCAAAAAACCAACCAAAAAAAAACGAAAAAAAAAACCCCAAAAGCACCCATCTTCTATTTCTAACAATAAAGAATGGATCGTATTACATTTTTACATTTTCAGCTACTTTCAGTATAATGTTATAATGAAGAAATCCTATTAAGGCAACCAGTCTTTCTGAGGTTTGTCTTCTGCTGGGTTTTTGGGGAGAACTGTCTGAATAAAACCTGCTCTACAAATAAAAAAAAACCCCAACCTTCTTACCAATATATAGAACTTAACTGAATGGTGAAGTAAAGTTATATCTAAAAGCACTGGGCTTGATTTTTAGTTATTGAACACCTCAACTTCATCAGTGTTCTCTTCTGTATCTCAATGTACCATTTTAGGAAGTAACATACTTAAGGATTTTGACTCAAAAAACTATGCCTAAGAAAACAACAATATATTCAGAGTGGAATTTAAATATGTTAGACTATTGTCCTTAGAGAGATTTAATCTGTGTAATGCAGGTGCAAAACATCCTGTCCTTTATTTTACTCCAAAGTTTAAACATTTCCTCTAGAAACATTATTGTGGCATCAATTTCTAACAAATATGAAGTACCCTACCTTTAAAAAAAATGGATTAATATAAGGCATAATGCTAAAGTATGTGTCAAGTGTAACCTTTATAACTTTGCTTGTCAGGTTTTTCCATTAGAGACCTCATAAGCAGCCCCTGCATATCAGTCACAGTGTACCCTGACAGGTTTAACCTTCCCAAGTGGCTGAATACACCATCTTCACTGCAGCCTATTGACCAAAGCAATAAGCCATTCTGTATAGTGTATTAAAGTCATTTTCCACATGCTACCTCAGCACGACCCATTGTTCATGCTGGCTCCTGCTGACCATGAAAACCTGCACTCCACACTAAATTGCTACACTTTACACCGTTACACTAGTTAAGCAGTAAGCCCCCTACTGAATTGTTTTTTTCCTTCATAGTTTAAAAAGCACAGCGATTATCACAAATGCTCAAGATATGATTTTAGACTTCAAATAATAAAAACCAACCCTGCAAATAATTTAAACATTTAAAATATATGCTGACTGTGGAAACTTTATTTCTGTTATAATTCACCAATCCTTTGTTCATAGATATCTAAGGGTGGCAGGCCATCTGTGCAAGCTTGAGCAGCCCTGGGCACTCTGTGTCAAAGGTTGCATTTCAGCCCCATGAAATTCACGCCATCTCTGCTGAAATCAGCTTTGTTGCTAGACCCTGTGACAAATGACTCCAATCTAGGTTGAATGCCCTTGACTTGACCCTGGCCAGTGAAAACAATAGGGCAGACTTAGCCAGTGGAAAAGATGTTCTGCACTAATGAACCCAGCAGTGGCCACAGGTCAGTTAAAAAACAGGGGATAATGTTCAATCTTTTCAGGTGCACATTTATAATGAGAGAAGCACACAATCCCTTTCAGGATGGAGCACATATAACAAAGAAAGTATTTGTACACTCATCAAGGCTAATGGACCCTGAGGGTACTATAGGAATATGTTTTTAATTTAAACTTTATTGAATGACCTTACACACTTCATTTTCTCTGCACGGCACCATGAAATGGACACGGTCTCACTAAGTTCAGTGCCTAAAACAGATGAATACATAAATGACCATTGCCTGCTGGGTATGCAGATTAATTTTTTTTCCTAACTTTCACCTTTGTCCACCCTGCTGCTTGCTCCTAACACAATTTCTTATGGCAATATTTCTGCTATAAAGAAGCTTACAGCTGCTTACAGTTATTGTACCATTTTCAGTGTGGGATACTGAGAAGAGAAAGGGTGTCTGGTACATATTTAAAGAATATTTCATCACATGTTCCTCTTTCTGCTGAGGGAGAGGAGTCCTTCCCTTGCTTCACCATGGGGTTCTTCCTACAGGAGGTTGTTCTTCATGAACTTCTTCAACATGAATCCATCCCATGGGGAAACAGTCCTGAAACTGCTGCAGCATGGATCACTCTTGCACAGGGTGTGGTCCTGGAAGGACAGGCTGCTCCAGTGTGGGGTCCTCTCTCCACAGGCCTCCCACATGTTCACAGCTTTCTCTCAGGCATCCCCCTGCTCTAGTGCGGGACTCCTTCACAGCCTGCAGGCGGATCTCTGCACCCCCACAGATCTCTATGGACTGCAGAGGCACAGCTGCGTCACCATGGTCTTCACCATGGACTGCACAGCAATCCCAGCTTGGGCACCTTGTACACATTCTTGCCCTCCTTCTCCACAGACCTTGGCGTCTGCAGCAGTTCCTCTCACATACTCTCATCCTGTAATTTTCTGGCTACACAATCTGTGTAATAACATTTTTTTTCTGCTTCTTAAATCTATTATCACAGAGGCGTTACCCTAGTTTCCAATGGGCCTGGCCTTGACCAGTAACACATCCTTCTTTGGAGCTGGGGATTGTCTCTGCTGGATGTGAAGGAAGCTTCTGGCAACTGCTCACAGAAACCACCCTTGTAGCGCCCTCATCTACCAAAGCCTGGTCATACAAACCCAAGAAAAAATATGACTTTTTCTAGCATCTCTTCCTAAGGTGTCCTGTTCTTACAAAGGGAAGACTCTTATCTCTCAATGCTTCCTTCTGGTGTATAACACAGACATACTTTGGCATTTTTAAATGAATGTCTGTGAATGCAATTGCACCAGGCCCTACAGAACTTCTTCCTATACTCTGTTAATAATTTTGTTGCAATGCTGTGCCTTGCCATGCTCCATGGCAATCTAATTTGAATTCAAATATATATCAACTTCATGCAAACTTCTGAAATTCATTGGAGGCCACTCCTAGAACCTAAGACTCACTTTTCCTGTATATATTATTACTAACACCTGAAGGAGGAGAAACCTTGTCCTAAACTGAAGCATGCCCTGAAAAAGCCTTCCATAAATTCAAAACACACAAGTCAAAACAAGTTGCATTGAAACTTGCAGGTTATACTGGGATTATAGCTTAATTTTCCTTTAAAAAAGTTTAACTGGCATTGCAATGTGGTGAGAAAAAATACTAGATATTCTTAAGTAATTTCAAGAGCCAAGTTCCTCCAAACGAACTGCTCTCACTACAATCCTGTATTATAATTTTTTGCATAAAATCCAACTTATATCAAAGCTACCTGAAGTTCTGCTCAGAAAACTACAGTGCTATATGCAATCAAAAGATGTTCTACTTGCAAAAGAATGGACAGATATAGGCCAGTAAAATCTGGTTGCTTACAAAAATTAACATCTGCATTTCCTCTTCCCTTTTCAATAAAGGAATGAGATGTCTGGAAGTCAGTTAAAAAGATTGATAACTTATCATTTTACAGTAATGCCTAAGGCAAGTCTCCAGGCAAATCGCACTTTTTTAAGTAATCTGTGAACATAGTGATACAAAAGACAGTTCATACCTGAAGAACTTATAGACTGAAGGAACAAGAAAAATATCTAGGAAAAAAAAAAGCAAAAGCAGAGCTACATGAAGGGACTTACTCAAAGCAACCTAATGGACTAATAATAATTAATAGAATATAAAAGTCAGCAGGACTAGGGCAGTGATCATCCCCCCTGCACTCAGTACTGGAGCAGCTGCACCTTGAACACTGGATTCAGTTTTGGGCTTCCTATGGCAACAGAGACATGGAGCTACTGGAGCAGGTCCAAAGAAAAGTAATGGACCTGGAAAGGTCTGGATCACAAGCATGATCAGGTGCAGGTGAGGGAGCTCAGAAGAGATCTTTTCAGTCTTTACAGCTACCTAAAAAGAGATTATAGCCAGGTGGAGGTCAGTCTCTTCTCCCAGGGAACAAGGGAGCATGGCCTCAAGTTGCTCCAGGGGAGGTTTAGATTGGATGTTAGGAAAAATTTCTTCAGGCAAAGGATTGGCATGCTTCAGAACTGGCTGCTCGGGAAGTGGTGGGATCATTGTCACTGGGGCTATTTCAAAGGCGTATAGATAGGGTACCTGGGACATGGGTTAGAGGTGAGCTAGGCAGTGCTGGGTTAATGGTCAGACATGATGCACTTAAAATTTTTTCCATCCCATATGATTCTCTGATTCTATCTAAAATACTGGCATAGTTTAATAATGTTTTTCAATGTTTACAGTTTCTATCTTTTCTTATAGCAAACCTGGTAAGACACAGGTATATCATGGTGCAGTACAAATGTCCAGCCATATTTAAAGGATGTGCACAGAACTATTCCATAGATTCTTGGCTTGTTTCAGCTACAGGATTGACTAATTTGGGTAACTAGAAAGGAGTATCACAAATGACATGAGGCTTTTGAGATTAATGTACACAAGATAAGAGAATGAAGGAAAAACGTAGACATTTAATTCAAGAGGCTGTAAGCCAGAGGCTTGCAGTGAAACTGAAATGCAGGAGAATTTTATAGATCTGATTAGAATTTTTTTTTTTAAATTTGGAGTTCTCATGTGTTATTGGATTGCCCATAAAATCAGACTATGAACCAGTATAGGTATGGATTTTGCATTTGTTTAGGTACGTCATTCAAATGAGCTCTCAATGCTCAAGCAGAAACCAAAACTTCACTTTTGCATAATACACAGTATTTATGTTGGTCCCTTAAACAATCAAAAGAATTTACACAACTACAATAAGAATTTTAACACTGAAGAAACGGTCATTGGGGTAGAGATAAATCTGGTTCTTGTGTGTAGAAATAGTAATTAAAGCCATGAAAACAGACGAGGTTATTGAGAAGAACACATCAAAGGTAGCAAATCAACATGGCCACACAACCTCCCTGACCTCCTCTCAATGCTAAGCAAGTTGCTGCAGAAATCAATGATTTCAGAGTTCCGTAGTCCCACCAAAGCACATGCCTTATGAAAAGAAAGCAGTTTTACTGTTTCCACACTCACACAACCAAATACTAACCCCCATCCTGATCAAAAAAAAAAAAAAAGGGACCAAATGGCAGGAATATTACATTAAGCCCAGTGCAAAAATATTAATTAGAGAAACTTGCAGAAAAGTGAAGACAAAAAAGCAGACCTTTGACCTACTCTTAAAGCATTGCCAAAACTATAGCAGTGCTCTAGAGCAAGAAAGAAAGGATTTGTATATTAAGATGATGAAGTGCTTTAGCAGATGAGCATCAGAGCCAAAAAAGGGGCAATCTTGTTTGGCATGGAATTACTTTTAGAAGTAGCTGTCCAAAACAAGGTTTATTGTACAGTAAATATACTTAATATTCTTTGATACAATAAGAAATTCAAAATTTCCTGTTACTTTGCTATGCAGTTTGATTTTGTCTTCATTCACAATACACTGATTACACTGTGCTGTGACAGCATGAGTCAAACTTGTCTATGGCTGAGTCTTAGAAGCTCACAGTATGTTATTATTAAATTGCATGGATGAAAATTAAGCCTGTTATTTATACAGTTAAATGGTGTATTTGAGTATGTGGACTCTGATTGAAATTGTGTGACTTTTATAACACAAAACAAAACCAAAGATTCATTTATTGGCCATTTCTCTATACGTGCTTGCTTAATTTTTGTTCAGTTTTGTAATATTTTTTTACCTTCCTGAATAAAGGAGGATTCGCAGTCTATGAAGCAAGAAAATATTCAGTTCAAGTTAAGATGTTGGTCATAAGAGATGCCTGGTGCATACATTTATTTTACAGTCCTGAGGACATAATTTCTACCCATGTGTATACAAAGACATATATAGATATAAGAATATTAGAAGGGAATATAAATCAGACATCTAATTCATAATTGGCTTTCAACAAAATTTGATCATCTCTTTCTCTTTATTTCCCTTAAATTTATGATTGCATTTTTTGACCAACTGAAATATCATTCCTTTTCCCATCATGGATGGGCAGTTCCTACCACTTACTTTCAGTTCTACATGAAATAGAGTAAAAACCAGTCACTGCTGCTGCAAGATTTTTTTTTTCTCCATTCACATTAGTACAAGAATCATTCAAATATAGGATAACTAATCATAAGTAGGCATCAGCATTACCAAAGCTTGGAGATAGTATTGGAAATTTCAAGTCACTGAAATTTTTCAGTGCTTTTGATGATAATTTAATTTTTTATTTATAGTTACCTGACTTTATTTTGAAATATAACGATTAATTTTAATATGCCTAAACTTTACATGCTATCTTTATACTTCTTTGCATAATCCTTATTTTCCCCATTAAAAAAAAAGACAGAATAAGAAAAGAAAAAAAATAAGGGAAAAAAAGGCAAACTATATCTATTAAATCTTCCCAAGGTCACTGCCCTGTGTTTTTTTCTGCTTCTCAACAAAGTACTCATTTTTCTAAGCTTCCTGTCAGTGTGCCATGATATCCTTCATATCTGCCTGTGCCTTTGCTTTTATTAACAGAAAATACAGCCATAGCTTTAGTGTCATGTGTACTATAAAGACAGGATTTTCAAGAGATTTGACAACTCTCATATTTTCTGAAGTATTCTCTATGTAACACAGAAATCGTTTATTACTCCTAAGTAGTGACTGTCTCTCCAGCTTGAATAATGAAGTCCTCTAGGTCAGTATTTTCTACAAGGATGCATTTAAGGAAGAATTCCTCTGCAGTCCAGCACTAAAACAATGGGTGTCGTAATAGAAATCTATGTACTATCAATCTTAGATGCCACTATAATCAATCTAATTCTTTGGGCAATGAAAATATTATTGTGTTAAACTAAGAATTTTCTTTTTCCAAAATGTTTATAAAAAACATAATAAAATTATTTATAAGGACCAGCTCTGCTGTGCAAGGTAGGATAAAAACTGTTCTATGAACAGTTCTTTCCTCTGCAGGAGATTTACATCTGCTACCTGTAAAACAAATTTTCACATAGTGCAGGAACATAGTTTTTTATACAGTACCCAAGAAAAACATTAAGACCTTTCAGTGCTTCACGGTATTTTTTCTATAAAAAGTCCCAAATTTACCACATTTAAAAAAATTACTCATTATTAACTAACATACAAATGGTTTTTATTTCTATCCCGAAATGGCACAGTTATTGAAATAAGAGTCTTTATTAGGTCATTTTCACAAAATTATGTAATACAAAATATAAGAAAAAGCTTCCATACAAATAATTAGAAAATAACTGGTGCAATTTTAACAGAAGAATCTGTAAGCAATACCCAGCATAGACATTCTATCAGAAATATACCAACCTTGCAGACATTAAAAAATGAATAATCTTATGAAAAATCCTGCAAAATTCAATTATGCATATACTTAAGCTTTTTTTTTTTTTTTTAGTCTTGGAGGATATAGAGATTTTTAATATCAGTTGTTAGTTAAACATGTTTGATCTACTTGGTATGTTTCAGATCACTTTATTATAGTAACATAAATCCGCTACTAATGCAGAACAGAAAACAAGAATTTGATCACAATCCCTTAGCTTTTTGTTTGTATGCTATTTGGACTTGTTCTTTAACAGTGTCAAAGAATGCCAAAATGTACAATAATAGTTAATCATAAGATGGATTCCAAGGTCAAAATTAAATTTATAAGTCTGCATTGAAGTCAACTCTACTGTTTCTAGTTTAAATTATATGGGAAAGTGTCAAAGGAGTGCTAAAATCAAACAATAATTAAAACAGTTTTGAAACAAAAGTAGTGGATGAGTCTTACTGAAATTGCATCTGAAAACATCATTTGCATTCTTTTAAGTCTAAGCCTGATATAATTGCACAGCATTCTCTGCTGCATGATTCATATTCAGGAGACAGATTGTCCTCCCAGTGCAACAGAAATGTGTTCTTCAATTATTGTCAGGCTGTAAACAGGACTGGAGGAAAAAAGTATGTATGGAATAGGAGGAGAACTGAGAACAGAGGTTAGAGCTGCTGGTCATTGAGTTCCTCTTGCAAGATCCTCTTCAACTAAACCACTTCTGACCACAGTGTAAAGCTGTTCCAGTATTCCAGAGAATAAAGATTTGTTCTATTTGCTCGTAGCTTCTACTGATAGAATAGCTAAAGACTCACAGCTAACTTTCAGTTTCTGGGACTCCTTACACTTCTTCCTCAACATTTCTTTTTAGTCATATTCTTCCTCAAGCAGACCCATTTAGGGCTAACCTCTTAGCATCACTAATATTAAATATACCACAACTACATGGGAAAAACTAGTGCTCTTCTGAGTAAATATGCAGAGGAGCTGGTCTTCCTTCTTTCTCAGAGTCAGAAGAAGCATTCACCAATACTAAGGTCAAGAAAAAAAAAATCCTTGACATTAGCTTATTTTTTTTATCTTTAAAGTGCTTTACAAACCTAACAAATCTCCCCAGCACCTCACTGAAGTCACTTGTGCTGTACAGACATGCAAATTGACCTCTGGAACATGAGGTACTCAGAAGCACAGAATAAATATGTCTCTTAATCAGAGTTGGATTTCAGGAGCCTTCTGCTTGAGCCTCTGTTCATATTTTGATGTCTTTCAGAATGAATAAATTATAGGTTTTCTAGAATAAATGTGAGCGTGAATAAATAAGTTATAGGGAGACACAATTATAGGCCAGTCCTGATTCACCCCCAAGGCTTGATCATTTGTACATAGTACACTTTCAAGAGTCTTAGTATCTCTGAACAAATGTGGTTTTAAATGTACACTATTGAGAAAATTCAGATTCTCCTTAGGACTGTGAAGGGAAACCTGTGGAAAAAATATCCTTTTTCCAATTGACTATAGAATCAATTTAATTTGGAGGCATGGGGTGTTTTCTCTATTTTCTGTTTCTGAAGGAATTACCTCTACAGAAGATTAGGCTTCCAGAAACTGCATATGTAAATTGTTTTGAAATGCAGAGCAAATGGACATAAGTGCACTGGGCACCTACATTTTTGAATACATACTCATTCTACAGGAAATTCAAGTGGTTAAAACAGTAGCCTTTGCCTGGTTGACATTCCTGTTCATCTAACAATAATCAAGTGCACTGAGATGACTGCAAAACTAAAGGCTGAAAAATAAACACAGAAACAGTCTGCTTGCTCCCTAACACAGAAACACACAAACATTTTGTAAATAACTTCAGATTACTTTTTTTTTTCTTCACAGCACAGATGTCCTAGCAAAACAGCTCCAGATTCTGCTCTGTTTTCCAGTTCTTCAGTGGCCTCTTTTGACAGACGCAGGAAATATTTTCTCTTCTCAAGGAGCAGATCTTTGGGTGGACATAAAAAGCTTTCTTTCTCTGATGAAAGTTATCCAAATACCCCCAAATCTATTAGGTAATGTTGTAATTTTCTTTTATGAAATAAAGGTTAGAAATCTGTACTTTTCTGTCACTTTGTCAGTTCCAGAAAATCTTAATTTACATTCATATTTTATAATTGTTTGGTCAAAAATTATCATCTCCCTTACTTATCACAAGTGGGGTACAGTGGGCCACTGACTGTTCAGACAAGAGGTACAAAAAGGACCCTGACTCAGAGGTTGCTAAAACACCCAAAGCAACAATAGAAATATCAGACAAGAATTTACAAATTGGACTGACCATTATTATTTATAGGAAAATTTGTTGAAACTACAATATAAAGTACTTCCAGTCAAAGACTCCATGAAGTACATTTCCTGCTGCCTGATTCCCGAGGGAGAAAAATTTACATGGAGTTAATTTTATTTATTTATAATAACTATATACAATATAACTATAACATAGTGTCTACAATGAGATACTGTTCTTTTTTCTGTCTTCCAAGTGATAGTTTCCAAGAGCTGTAAAACCATAAACATTTCACAATAGAGTGTAATACTATTTTGTGAAGACCAAGAAAAAACCCAAACGATTGATTCAAAACTTTTGTAAAAGCACCTACCATTTTCTAATCAAAAATATTAAAATGCAGTAGATAACATAACCAGTCTGTCAGGTTCTTTCATGAGGAGGGAAATGAGAATATTCTGTTATCATAGTAGGTTAGGATGATGATGGTGGCGTTATTAGTACAAGAACTTGGAAAAAAACCCCTTTTTGTCTAAATATAATATTGCTTTCTAAAGTATGTATAGTACAAACAGTATAGTTCAAATAATAGGGGAAAAGAAACAAATAGAATGGGTATTTAATTATTCTCCATGCACTTTGCCAGACTACCCCGCTTTCTGGGGTCAATGTTACATTTTGTTTTCTACATCAAAGGCAATGTTTTTAGAGATTTTACTCTTTAGGACCAAGACAAACTTTGGAGCATCTCCCGATGTATGCAGGTAATATCTCTGGCTTGCTCTTGTCCTGCCTATTCATATTCCATGTGTTATCTTTGATGGAAAACAGAAAAAAGGGCACTAGCCCACAGAACTACTCTGCTCTTTTTATGTTAGATTGAACAACTGTGCATCTAAAGGTAACAGAGAAAAAGGACACCTCAAGGCACTTCTCATTTATGTGTCCACTTTGCTCAAAGATCTTTTTTTTTTCTTTCATCATTATCCATATTAAGATCAGATTGTAGCCTTTTTAAAACTAGTTCTATGTAGAAGAATCCTACTCTCTTAATTTCATGGCTTGCCTTCCTACTTGCCATCATTTTCTAATGCTTCAAATTGTTCTATAATATTTTAAATATTTTAAATAGAAGCTTAGATATAACGTATAATTTCAGCATCTGGCCTTTATTAATAAATACTGTGACCCTTTATATAAAATTTCATCTACAATAAAATGTAGTCTAAGCAAAATATAAGTCACTGTGTAGTTCTAAATTACAACTGGTAGTAATTAGAAACTGAAGCAAGCCTAAAGGACATAATCATGTAAGAATATCTCCATTGCCCCAAGATATGTAAAAGCAACTAATATGTCAACCTGGCTCTTGTAAATGTGCTAGCTACAGCCCTTTTCATTACACCCTCATATGATCTAATTTTGTCACAGGCCTTTTGGAATAGACACTGTTAGCTCAGATCACAATACTTTGCATTTCAGTACATAACATTTTTTCTAAACAGGAAGAAAGGAAAGAAGAATGCATATTAGAGGAAGTAGTTGGTCAACTGCTTGCAGTGTTCACTTGCAATGAATAATAGAATAAATTCCTGATATTGCATAGTATTTGTAGTCAGGTAAGTGCTGAAGAAATAGCTGAATTAGAACACAGATCACAAGCTCTTATAATTTAAATACTATATTAATATTATATATTATTAGTCTTACATTCTATCTGTGTTTGAAACTGGTTGCAATGAAAGGAATTGTAACTTGGCTCAGTCAAGATGTACTGTGTACAAAAATCCAAAGAGAAAAGCTTGAATGTAATCAATGATATGTTTTACATCCTTGTTTATTTTCCTTTTTTCCTCTGTCAGGAGTCAATGTGATTTTTGAATACAATAACCAATTTTTAGATAAAATGTTTAGTAATCTAAATGATGAACTGAGTATTTCAGTAACCATCTTGTTAATGAACAATATCTTGCTTGATGTGAAGTTGTAATTTGTGGGACCAAGACAAGGCTGAGTGCTGAAATTACCAGAACTGCCCAGTCTGACACAATGAAACCTCAATATGCTCCCCACCTGAGTACTGCTGGTCCAAACCGAGCAGCAGTCTCATCTTTTGTCAAGAAATAGCCAGAGTTGGAAAAGAGATTCCTTCTCTTTGGCTTTTTAATTACTTACTGTATCTGACTCAAAAGGATTCTTAAGTACTGTTTTATTGTCTTCTTTGTTTGCTGGAGTTATATAGTGAGAGATTTAGAAGAGACAGAAAAAAGAAAGATGAATGAAACTTTATGGGCTTTCTAGCTTTATCTTTTAAATATTTTTAAACAGATTTAGTTTTGATTTTCTTTGTAAAAATAAGAATTTCTAAAAATCCTTTAAAAAAAAGGAAAAAAATTGTTTCTGGCAGAAATCTGCAAGGCAAATATATGCACTGGACTTGGATCCAGCAGAGTCCTGGTCTCTTGTAGATCTCTGCTCATGTTTACTAGAGCAGAGTTGGAATATACCTCAACAGAGGAAATGGGGAAGTGTAGCAGCGTGCGGCTACAATGATGAGATCGTATCCAGGGAGGTCACAACCCAACAGCAAGGGAAACAGACTAGACAAGTCTCTTAGTTGTTTAGCACGAGTCCGTTGTATTCCCCCCCACCCCGTGCCGGGGGAGGCGGGGGCAGGAGGTGGAAGCCCGGGAGCCTGAGCAGAGCCCCAGAAAGCTGAGAGCAGAGAGAGGGGACAGAGACCCGAGGCCGGGGTTTTATCAGGAGTCCCATGGCAGGAGTCTTAAACTCACATTACAGACTCCTCAGAACAGGAAAACTCCACAGGGAACAAGTACCTTTAGTAGGTTTTTATTGCTTAAAAGAATGTAATTATTTGGTAAATTCATTAAATAAACATGACCATGAAATCTATATAAAATTTCTTTTAAAATCAGTATATACATTCTAAACCCTAGCAGCTGAACACACACAAAACTTATACGTACAATTTTCAGTATTTCCTTAGATTTATAGCTTTTCCAAATAGTATTTTAGTTAATCATGGCAAATGATAGAGGCAAACTTTACACAAGAAATAAACTATTTACCTGAACCTGTTATAATAATACGAATAATTATATGAATCCTATGAAATGTAATGAACTAACATCATTGACAAAGCAAAAATATTTTTCCTTAAGAATAATCTTCTAATTTTTTTTCCATTGAACTCTTAATGGTGAAAATGAACATAGGAATTTCAGAGTAAGAAATAAATAGTGAACTCTGCCACAATTTTGGAAATCAATTCTCAGCATTCCACATAATAATTTTTCTAAGTAGCTTTTATTGAGGACTAGCTACCTTGCAAACATCCCTATTACACATTAGACTGAATTTTTAACTGTATGTTTAGAAAAATTTGAAACATTTGATTGCATGTATTACAATGTAAATGCCTTTTAAATTATTGGATCAGGTTCTTCCATTCAAAAAGTAACTGCAGCTGGAGAAGTTATAAAATAATGATTATTTTATTTGAGTTACCTAATGCTTGCATAGTAACTAGCTTCCAGCTTTTAATAATAATATTTTATTTTACCTACATTATTCAGACTGATATCCTACATGATTTTCAGTGTTTTAAGACATCTTTCAAAGCACTGGGAAAAGATGAAATCCTCTCCTCTTTTAGCCATCAGGCAAATGTTGGTAGTTCACCAGGGGCACCACTGATGTTTTCAAAACATCATATTTTGAAGGTAGTCAATAATTTGCTTTGGGAGTAAAGTTTCATGTTTAGATAAAAATTAGTCTGAAGGGAAATAGTTTTGGGGCTTATTTTCTTTAGAATTTCTTTATTTATAAAATCTATGTTGTTGTTTTCATATACAAAATGCAAACTTGCATCTAATGATATTAACTGTTCCACCCTTACAGGTGGAATATATAGTGTGTATATGTATAAAGATAGGAGGTACCTGAAACCATATAGGGCTGTATAGAGACTGCTTGATCTGTACATTAGCTGTATTTATATGTACATTATACATGCAGAGAACTGTTGAAAAAACACAAGGGGAGAGTAGCACCTTTTATCTTACTCATGTTAATGCACTACCCCTATCCAAAGCATGACATTAAAGCCTAGATCTGCACCTTGGAAGTCGTTAACCAGAGTTAAATGAGTCCATCTCCACTACTACTCATGAGATTTCAGGTAACGTCTCTTGGCATTGCCTCAACACCTTTACCAAAACTCATTAGCAGAACTTGGATTAATGTTTATAGATACATTTCTGACCAGACTTCAGTGTTTTGCTCTCTGATTTTTTTTTTTTGCTGATTTTTCCTTATGCTTTATTCACTTTGCAGTGATCACCATGCAGTTTTCCATTGCTACATTAGGTTAACAATTGTGACAAGGTTGCACAAGGTTGACAATTGTGCTTCCACCTGGCCTGCAGTAGCATAATTTTGAAAGGTTTTGCAAACCTGGGAAGGATTCCTGAGACAAAGTACTCTCTGCTTCTGTCTTTTGCTTGTTGTACCAGCTAACACTACTCACTCAAACATGTTTCTTCATTACTGAAATTGCCAATACACACTTCATAAAGTAGTTTTTAACTCAGAAGAACCCTTCACCTCTCAGGTACTTTTGATTTTTAGATTAAGCTTCTGCGTGTTGCAGGACCATACTCAAGTACTGCTATACAGCACAGGTGTAGCATATTTTTGTATCTGCAATCTGTAAATGGAATATAATCTATAGTCATGATATTTAAAACATAAGAACTACATTTAAAAGGACAGAAATAAAATATAAATCACTTTCACAAGTTATATTTACATGAACATAGATATGGTAGGTTTTCTTACATGCTACTTAGTCAGCGTAATTTAAACATTTATGCAGCCTAGTCCTAGGATTCATTTAAAATATAACCCTACCCTAGGTTCATTTTCCCAGCTTGTGGAAATGCACCAAAAGCTGCCACATGGCCTTTGCCCTTGTATTTGGAGTCAGATAAAGGATACCTTCTCATTGCCTCTAAAAGATAACTAAATCAGAACATAATTTCAGCATAAAGATTGAATGTCAGGAAAGATTTTTGAGCATTTTAAAGCTACTTTGTGAAAGAGTTGTTTATTGTCTCTTATTATCAATTATCTTCATCCTTTACTTAACTGTAAACAGAATTTAAAATTACTGGAGTGGAAATGTTCCTTTCCACCTGCTGTGGCAGTAGTTCTAACTGCATTTATCTTTGTACATGTTTTCGATCTAAATATTAATAAGTGCATAAACTGCAGCAGGGTACATATCTTTTTCCTTGCTCTAAAGCGAGACTAGACAATGCAAGACAGATTTGGACTATATAGAAAATACAGAAGACTACATAGAAGCCTCATAGTGAATACTCACTAAATGAAAAAAAAAAGAAAAAAAGAAAAGAAAAAAAAAATCTTTCTATTACCTGAAAGTAGACACAGATATGTCCCTAAAAGTGGAGTCACCTAAACACGTCAGTTTTATGCCAGACAATATCATCTCTGGGTATGCAGGTTTTTTAAAGAATATGGGCATGTTTTATTTACCAGGCCATTCCAAATCCATCTTATCCTCCTTTTCTTCCTATCTAAAAGGTTAAAATTTCTCTGTTCTGTATTTCTGATTTGGTGTTAGTAATTGTAATTGATGAAGATTGATTTTGTTAGAATTTCACTGTCCATTATAAAAGGCATTTAGGTGAGTATGGAACACCAGTGAATCAAGTCCACAAAACTTCCAGCAGCATTTTATGTTCGCTTAAATCAGTGGGAAAGGAGAAGAATAGAATGGAGAAGGACAAGAAATGGTACTTACTATGATTCTTGCTATATCATTAAGTCATTACAGCAAGAAGAGGAGCTGGAGGGTCACTGTATTGGTAATATGATGGGAGAAAATAGATTATATCCTTACTTCATTTGTAATCTTATACAATATAGCCCTATTTCTGGAAACAAATTCTTAAGAACAAAGCACAGTTGTCTTAGGAACTAAAGCATAATTTTATACAAATTTTCTAGTAAATTATTTGAAACATAGCTAAACTTTTTGCCTTAACTATTTTCTTAATCTCTATATTCAATTAATTAGGAATCAGGAAAATAATTAAAACTGAATTCAATTT
The DNA here is from genome assembly GCF_014805655.1 of Passer montanus. Lineage (NCBI taxonomy): Eukaryota > Metazoa > Chordata > Aves > Passeriformes > Passeridae > Passer > Passer montanus. Next base: position 1,446,619 of record NW_024374479.1, read on the forward strand.
GAATATATCAGATATCTGACTAAGCAATTCACTTAAAAAATTTAATATACTTATGCAGTAGCAGCAAATAGCTTATTGTAGATGAAAACATAAAGAAATATGAGCTTCATTTGACACACACATATAGTAAGCAGACCATTAGGAGTTAACAGCTGTAGGCTAGGTCTAATTCAGTATTAGATTCACACATCTTAGCTTTTTCTTTTTCCAGAATCAATATCTGCAAATAATAAATGAGATCCCAAAGGGTTGAGTTAAGCTTCAACTGCCACAGAGTAACTCTGCAATTGGTCATTGACTCAATAATGCAGGTGAGCTTCACACTGTAGAACATCTTTAGCACACTATAATAGAAAATTAATAGCGTTCAAATCAGCAGCAGGGTTACCCTAAGGATTACATAATAGCTTGGGTTAGAACAATCACCTAGCTCCAAGATGTGTAAAATGTCATAAAACTAGAAAGATATAGAACAGCTCCTACATTAAGAATAATTTGTGTAGTGTACACTGACTTTTTAAAAACACATTAAACAACAAAGATCTGCATTATAAAATTGTAGAGCTGAAAATATTGTCAGCAAACCGCATTGCAGTGGTCCATGGGAAATATGAAAATCATGTATCACTGCACTGTTAATAATATGACTACAGAATTCAATTTACTACTGTATTAGTACAGGATTCATGTTAGCTACTGCAACACTGTAATGAAAAGTAAAAAATAGCACGTCCACAAAAGCACATGTAAGGTACTAATATCTAAATAACAATAACAACAACAACAAAACAACAACAACAACAACAACAACAATAATAATAACAACAATAAAAATAATAATGCTTTACAAGATTGCAGATAAAATAGCAAGTATTCATAACAGACTGTATAGATTCTTTTATGTATAGTACTTTGGAACATGGTATATCAAGGTGTTATTTATATTCAGTAATCAACTTAAGTGCATGAAAAATTATATGAGACTTATTTACAACAGAATAGTATGGTAACCATTTAACAGCATTAGGCACTAATATGCACCTGGAGACAAAAAGAGCATTCTCAGAAACGTAAAGCAACATCAGAAAGCTTCTCCACTGCACAGCACAAATACCTGCCTCCCTGAAAGAACCAATACACCACATAACATGTAATATAATATCAATTATTTATTTAACCACTTTTCAGTAGCAGGGATCACTTTACACAGTTATGGACCCAGACACACATTGAAATAGCTATTATTTCTCAATCTGTGTAGCACTTGAAGTCAGGAAGACACTATAGACAGTATTCCTAAGCATTAAAAACTAAGTTTCTTCCATTAACATAAATTAAAATGGAAAATGCTTTCCACAATATTTTGAAAAAATAAGCATGAAACCCTCAGACTCCCCAAAGTTACTGGATTAATTAAGTTCATTTACTAAATAAAATAGTGACTTTAGCTTTTCACATTCCAATGCTGAACAACAAAATATACTCACTACATTTTCCTGACTGTCCCATTTCCAGATAGAAATTGTATATTTCCAGTTAATCTCTCAAAGTTTCTTCATAGGTCCCTGCTGCTCCAAATGTAAATGGAACTTGACACACATATCACGGTCATTATAAGATCGAGTTCAGACTTACCCATGGGCTGCTACCATCCTATATCTCGCCATAGAAAAAAGCAGCTTGTGGCATTCCCTGCAGGCTGTTTGTTGTACTTTTCAGAGCAGTAATGTCCTCATCCAGCTTGGCACCAGCTGTAGGAATAAAAGATTGGAGTAGAAAATAAAATCCTCTGCTGCTTGGGTGCCTTCCCTGTGGCTCTTTTTCATAGTGACTTGTGCCATGCACAAAATGGCACCTCTCTTTAAATGCTGAGGGGTCCAGGCTCTATATACCAGGCATGAGAATGCAAGTATACCACAAAACACTACTTCCTTATCATGTGCTTGTTAGCTTGTCCAATCTATGGCAATCACTTTGGTCCCAGGGGTTGAAAGACACAAGGCGCAGGGAAAAAGCAAAGCAAAAGCTGAAGAAAGATCAATACTGCACTGTGAAACAAGAAATGTAGGCTATTTACTTTTCATTGATCTGATGATGCAGGAGAAACACCTCAGACTGGCATTAAATTGAGGAAAAATATCTTCTGTGTTTTTCACCTCAAGGTCAAGAAAAAGTCAAAAAGAAATTAGAACAAACAGAAACTAATCACAGGAGTAAAACAAATCTATTAAACCACATTACAAAACACATGGAAACATAACTAAGTATCAGGCTGAATAAGGTTCACAATAAAATAAACACTGCCAGCTCTTATCAGTTTCAACTTGCACCTGAACTGAATGGTAGAAAAGTTGCTGTATGAAGCAGGTTAAAACAAATCAAAGTATAATGCTAGTGCAGAGGCCTGTTCAAAAAAGTATATAGAATTATAGAATTAGAAAAATTTATATGATCTTTAGAATCTTATAGAATTAGTAAAATCTATATGACTCACATCAAAGCCAGACATATGTGTTCACTTGCACTAACTTATTTAAACAAATAAAGTTTTACCTTTTCTGGTGTTAAAAAGAAGGGAAGGGCATGCTTATGCTAGTTGTTTATCTTACCTTAAAAGATATGTAGAGTACATAGCAGTACATAGCTTTGTATAGAAATGTTAATCATTGTGGTATGTATTTGAAAGTTTGTAGGTGAAAAAATAAAAATATTACAACTGGATAGTTCAATAGGCAATTGCTAATGCAGTTAGAACACCACAGACCACCAAATGTTGCTTTAAAAGACCAATGCAAAAAGTACAAATGTCTGGAATTGAAACTTGTAAACAATTTGTTAACTGTCATTCAAAGCTTATTTAGATATTTGGTTAAAATTTTCCCCAAATGAAATCCTTATCTGTGCTCCTTAATCTGGCAAAATTGATACCATCTCAAAAAAAATATTAAAAATTACTTCATTTTCTTAAGCAAATGTGAGCACTATATCAGCTTATGGAAGTGAGAAATAAGTATGCTAAAGAACCACCTCCTTCTTAACTGGGAGCAGTGCAGGAGGAATTTTTGTGTAGGAGGGAAAATAAACTTCAGTGTTCTCCAAAAAACAGGAAGGAAACAATGATGTGATCTCACATAAAAAGTGCTGAAAAAAATAAAGGAAGGGAGTCAGAGAAAATTAAGACATTGTCTTCTATCTTGATTTCTTATTCTTATAACAAATAGGTATAGACCTCCTAGACAAGGCAGAAAATGACATCTTAAGAAGGAGATGCAGAGTTCAGACTGTCTCTTTGACGTTAAGGATTTGATTTACTGAAAAAAAATGCTCATTCATTCTCAGTCGTTCATTGGCGTATTCACAGTTTAAATATGAAACCTTTTAGTGCTAAAAACTCTTATGACGGAAAAAATAAACATAATTTGGCTAGATGTGCCATTCAGAGCTAGAGTCAAATGAAAAAGTAGGGAAATAAGAGTAGAAAAATATGCAATTATTTATTATTTTCAGTGTAAAGGATTTATAACTTTGTCAATAGCTGTTATTTAAAAAAAAGTTTTGCCATAGGGAAGACATTTGAAAAGAATTGCCATGAATCATACCTTTAGATAAGAAGTTAGGAAGAGAGTAGAAAAGATTGATAATAGTTTCCCTTGGTAGTGAAAACTAGGGGTTTTAACATCTATTTAATGTTAGTAGAGATACTTTAAATTAAAGGTTATCAATGAGAAGCAATGAGGTTATCAAGTAGAAGGAATGCTCAGCATGGGATTAATTTTCAAACACATTTTCTTTCTGCGTGTTTTCTTCCTCTGTTTTGTTGTTAAATTCAGTTTTTGGCTTGAATGTCTTCTGTCATCATAGGGTTTTTTAAGGAGAGATTTAGTTTTAAGATCTATCACCTCAAAATAACATTCAATACTGGCTTACACTGGTTTACACTGGTTCAGGTAGGTGTTTACCTTGATGGAGATTTGCAGTTCAGAGTAACTTTTCTGTGACTAGACATGCATTTTGATGGGGAAATCCACCCATGTCTCCTTTTATGAGACTTCCCAGAGATTTCCTTCAAATTAGAAGACACCACAAAAGGAGTTTTCTGTTCTTATATCAGATTGAAGAACTATTCATGTCCAACAGTGTCTGCTGGTCTAATGACATATCCTGCCTTTGTAAACCTTACTTGTGAAAAAAGCTCAGTCCTCAAGCTGGATCTGTTTGGAACAACTGCTTAAAGTTAATTTTGTAGAAGTATTTAAATCTACTGTTTTCCTCAAAACTTCCTTTCTTTTTATTTTCCTTTTAGTCTTTTGACAATAAACAAAAAACCCAAATACATCAATGTGTACACAACACAGCATTCTTCATGAGAAATCTTGCCAGAACAATGAACACAGCTTGCCAAAACAAGACAGCCATTAAAACACACACAGAGGTCCCACACTGAGACATATGTTAGAAAATCCAAACTCTGTCAGTGGAACCATGTGCAAACACCAGAACTTACTGATACAAATAAAGTGTAGAAACTGGTATTTCCAGATAAGCATTTGGCTCAAAGCAATCACTCCCTGTCTTGGTCTTCTAGACAAACCTTTAATCAAACATGCAGAATATCTTAAGTTAAAAAAATGAGAATTGAAATTCATAATTCTGATAAACACTGAAAAAACAGGAACAAAACCCCAGGTTTGAATGGGATTTAGATCTGTCTATGGCACGTCTGCCTTCTGCTAATTTTTCATGTCCTCTTCATCCTGTTATTTCTGTTTTTCAAGTGTTCATTTCTTTTCACACTTCCCTTTCCTATTCACGTCATACCACAGGTAAAATTACAAAGTACAAATTTTTGCAAAGTACATTATTAACATATTAAAATTAAATAAAAACTAATGGTGCTTTATTCCTGCTTCACATGAATTTTGTTTATATTTGTACCAATACCAATAAATGTGTTCCATACCTGCTTTTTACTTGTGTTTGTTCCCATCAGCAGGGGACTCAATTTTTATGAAGCCATTATTGTGTTCAGATTACCAAAAGATTTTAGACTTGTTTCTGTCAGAACATACAATTTAACAATGCTTGCTACTGACTGGAAAGATTTTTCAGTAAAATACACTGACAAATTTAATGAAAAAAAATTTTAACATAGAAAAATAAATTAATGAAGGTAATGAATATAATAGATATATATTAATATATGTCTGTATGAGCATATAAATGCTCATTACAGTCCAGAGATCTTGTATCAAGAATTTTTCCAGGTGTTTTAAAGATATTTATTCTGAAAAGCTACTCTGAAATAACTATGTTTGCAGAACCACTTTAATATTTCTTGGGGAAAAAACTGAAAAAGATAATTAATATATTTGCAGCTATTAAAACAAAAAAACCCTCATAGATTCTCTAAGAAAATATGACTTTTATTAGAACTGTTTAATAAATACTTCTTTTCAAACAAAACTATATTAATGTCTAAAACTATTAGATGAAAATAAAATTTTAATCAGCTCTAAACCAGTTATTTTGAAGATAAAATGTAAATCTAGACATTTAAAGAATAATGGTTACTGATAAATAGCCTACCCATGAATTTTTGAAGGCTGTAATATTTCCAAACTGAAGAAAACATCTGAATTATTCCAGCTAAAATCAAGCAAAGAAGACACCTATAGATGCAGTTTGTTACAGTTTATAATATGATGGATATTAGCACAATTATTTTCTATATATAAAAAAACTAGTATGCATGTGTCAAAACATTTACACAGCTTGCTGGTTAATAATGTATATTATAAAAATGAACATTTTGTAGCAGACTATACAGTCTACCATGTGAAAACAGGGATAAAGATAGCTTTTCTTTAGCAGATGAGACTCAGTTACATTAGAATTACTGGAAATGGAAATTTTAAATCTGATCCAGTTGCTACAATACTGTTGTAAAAACTTCTTTTGGTGGCACAGGCCTCTCAACTCTTGTCTTCACTTACTGTAATTTTTGCTCCTCAGTTCCAAATTTATCTCAAGAAATTTATGTCTTAAGCTACAAGATTCAGTTCAGATTCTGTTTCCTTCTTTATGATTTCTCTCATGGCTTTTTCATTTTAATCTTTGAAATGTTGAAAATAACTGAAAGAATCAGAAGACAACACATTCAGAACAAAAATGTCATACTGCAAGCATTTTGCAATAGTATTATATGTAGTTCTTGACTAGCAGTGTAATTATAATGCAGTTTTTTCCAAAATCCATTTTCTAAAATAATTTTAACATATTCAAATTCTTTAAATCAAAACAAAACAAAACAAAAAACAAAACAAAACAAAACAAAACAAAACAAAACAAAACAATAGATTCTTTCACAGGAAACTGCTTTTATTTCAGATTATAACAGCCTGGATATTTCTGAAATAATATATATATATGTATGCATTTATGTATGTAAGTGTGTGTGTGTGTGTGTGTGTGTGTGTGTGGGTGTGTGTGTGTAAAATAGTTTTCTAGTTGGAATTTTTATTTTTCAAGGGGAGGTATTCAGCCTTGTACCTACTTGCTTGATGTGCATACCCGTACAGGGAATTAGTGCCACATATCTCTTTCACATGATTTATTTCTGTTTCTTTACACGTAAGGAAGACTAGGAAGTTCTCTGTTCATGAGGTGATACTGCTTTTCTACCTTATTCAGGGTCTTAGACAAAATTTATGAAAGTCAAATAAAAATAACAATGGAATACATATAAGGATAACATAATTGGAAAAGCAGAAAATAATAAAAATCTGAAAAGCTGCAGATCCTGCATCTCTTCAGATCACAAAATTTAGTACCGCCAGTGAATAGAGACCACCACATTGGAAGGACTGAACTCTTTATGTCTCACCTGGCCTTACAGAAAATTGTTATAGAAAAATCCCACTCTACTTCTCTGATTCCAATTACAGTTCATAAATGCAGTGTGGGAAATGGCCACAAAAATCTGTGAAAGAAAAGCTTCGGGATGTGGGTCTAAAGCAGATTGAACCCATAGGTTCCTGTGATAACCGTCCCCCAATATTTGTCCTAGCCACAGTGGAACAGATACAAAGCATCCCTAGTAGGCTGACCTATCTGAAGTGGCAACAGCAAGCTTTTAGCAATCCTCAAGTTCATGAAAGTGTGGGCAACTTTTCTCCTTGATTTTCAAATGCATGTACTTGTGAATATAATTGTCCGTTATTCCTGTAATAAGTTTAAAAATCATAAAAATTATCTGTTATTTGATAATAAAATCTCATAAATACAAAGGACACACTGTTGAAGCCAACTGATACATGTAGAAAGGACCAGAGACTCAGTTGGTGATGGCCAGTGTCATTGCACCTTCCATTATGACTCTGGCAAACAGCACAGGTGCCTTTTTGAATAATGAAAAGTCCAGAAGACAAGGAAAATATGAAAGGGATGAAAGGGAGAAAACAGGGAAAAGAGGGGACCTTTTCCCTGCTTTCCTCCTTGCTTCTTCATTTGCCAGTATTTAGAATATCTAGACTCACAAATGCAGAAGTTCCCAACAAGGGTCTCGAAGACATTTCTGGTTAACTATGAGTTCTCTGATTCTGTGTAACTGTCATCCAAGGAATGAAAATATAATATTTGTTTAAGGATGGTTGGAAGTGCATCTCCTGCAAACTTCTTTCTCTCCACTGCAAGTGGGAACTAAATGGCCACACAGCTCTTCATTCCTGTGGATGAGTAGGCAGTGAGAGGCATTCAGCGTGGCTCAGAGTGTCACAGAGCAGGGACATGTCAAGGCATTATGGGAGTTTTGGTATTTAATTCTTCTAATTGTTAGTTACTCTTCAGATATGTAATGATGTGATCATGTTGACTACTATCAGGTTTGAGGGAGCTTAAAATTCTTTGGCAAATTTAACTGAGTTTGAGTATTCGGTATTCACTAGCTTTCGTGTCTGAAAGATTAGAGCTTGACCTAAATAAGACACCTCAGTGATATTTTTCCTGATATTAAAGCTGCAAGAAAACTGTAAAATTTATAATTAGGATCCTCTAAGGCAGCTACATTCATGTAGCTCTTCCAGAAAAGTCACTTATTACTGTTTCTGGGCACAAATTGAGTCAGAAAAGTCTTAGTCAAGGCTTTACAGCTTTGGATGAAAAGAAGCAGGACTACTGGAATACTGAAAATCAGACACCACTCCAGATAAGTTTTTATACATGTTTCAAGATCAAATTGCAATGATTATTTTGTTCTAATTCTTCTTCTTACACTATCCTCTCTAGTGCAGTTACCACTTTGGCAGTAAATATTATACAAGGAAAATGGATACTAGGCTGAACTGCATAAATATAGACTTAGAGCTTTCTGTGTATCCTACCTGAGTGCAGATCACACTCCTCTCTATTTTGTTCAAAGCTGTTGGATTTCCCTTCATAACACAGATACAGATTTTTATGAGCATTATGAAAAGAGATAAAGTTATAAAGAACTGAAAACTATGCAGATAGGCAGCAAAAACAAGTAGGCAGATTCATACCTAGAATCTGAGGAGATTTGTGCACATTCAGTGACAAATAAGAAGTGCTTCCTGATTTTGGCTCTTTTAAAGAACAAATGACAAAATAATTATTAATTTTAAGTGGAACTCTTACAAAGGTAGAAGGAGAAAATATTTCTCACTTGAAAGACAAGAAGTAGTACTTGTATTTGAAGACTACGAAGAATTAATTTTCCCTTTTAAAAGTGAATGCAGAAAGACAGTATTTGTCTTCATATGTGATCAGATATGAAACCAACACATATTACTCAGTGATACATAAATGGGGAAAAAAGCTCCTTGAGACTTAATAAATAACTCAGAGTATCAGGTTGGACTTCGCTTGTCTGAAATAGGAGAACTTGAAACTTGTAGTATAGTTGGCTTGACAGCACATTAATGGCTCTTTAAAGACCTACTTTTGAGTTAAGTTAAGCTATATGTCTGCAAGGGAAAAATGACTACAAAGTTAGATACCAGGAGCACTTTTAGAAGTGATGCTGTTTCTCTCAGTTATACTGTTTCTCTTTAGACATGTTGAGTGTCATATATGGTTGATAAAGTAAGCTACACATTTCCTTGTTTTAGCATAATAAGAGGGCTGGACTCCTTCACAGCATCCTCTGACTGACACAGGTGCGATGTCAATTCAACCTGTGAAGCAGTCAAGTGCTGGGTGGAACAGCCAGTGAGGAAAAACAGTCAGGAAAGATGCAGGATGAAGTTGAATTCAAACTTTGGAATGTTTATCAAAATATAATCTGAGGTTTCTGTCCTTCTGTGATAAATTAATGCATATCTGCTCTTGCAGACAGCAGTCTATTTCTAATATAATCTTACATTAGATTATATTGTAGATAAAGATTACAATGAATTAGACACCTAATTTCTACACTCATCTGAGTTCTGTATGATTTTATTATTTTATTTTCTAAGAGATTAGCTCACTGTCTTAGCTTTCATAGTATAATTATCTGCACAGTTTCAGGATGCCTGTAGTTAGCAATATGAACAAATTCATATTTCCACAATTTTTTCCCCTAGAATTTTAATGAAAGTAGAATCACACTTACAACTATTTATTTAATATTTGAAATAGCAAAATTCTGTTTTTGAGGAACTAATACACTGATGCTTTCCTTAAAGAATATGTAAGTCCATATCTGAACATTGTTTTTTAAATAATTTATGGTGGAAACATCTATAATTTAAGGAAGACATAGTGATCTGCAGGAGAAGAATAGAAGCCTGTTTTAGTCAGTGTTGATTAGGTCATAAGGTTCTTGGAGTTACTATATGCTACTTCTATGGACATGAATGCCCAGTGCAGAAAAATTCAGAGGAGTAGTTCACATCACCTTTGAACACTTAAAGTCATGTCCATACCAGAAACCAAGAGAAAACATTAAAATTTTTTTCATAGCTCAGTCAGTCAAACTCACTCTTTATGTGAATCAGAGAAATCTGTTTTTAAACAAAATGTAAAGCCCACCAGAGTCATTGAGACTAGAAGAATCTGATATATGCCTTAAATAAATAAACTCTTTTGTTGCCTAGAAAATCAAGCAATGCAATCTAAGCATAAGAATATAACATCTAATCTGATGAAGGAAGACTGTCAGAATACTTTGAGTAACAGAAGTGAAAAAAGCACGAGCTGTAATGCTATAATGACAATTGCAACTCAGAAAACACTTCAGGATAAATGCCTGTTTTAAGGTTCAGTGGGCAGCAGGGAAGACATTTGGAACTCAGAATTTTCATTCTTGTTCAGAACTGAAGACATTCTGTATTTCATTATTTTCTCTTATAAAGTAGCCCTAATATGTGGTACAAGCACTCCTGCACTGAAGAGAGTCTTGGAAATTTTCAAACTCATTAAGATTTTTGAGAAGGACAGAAGTGTTTATGATAGTGAGAAAAATTTGTAGACTTAAAGGGAAAAAAATCAAAAGGCTTCTTAGTCTTCCTAGTGAAAACCAAAACATAAAAATGTATAAAGCTTTCATCTTCATACAAAAATGAGCTGTGACTCATCTTAAGAGACTAAGCAAGACAAGAGGGTCTTTCCACACTCCTATGCTGACATCCCATTACCCAGTGTAGCAAAAAAAAAAACAAAACAACAAACTTAAACAGCTTAAAAATCAACCATTGAAGAAGCTGATTATGGTTTATTGGAGAAACCGATTGTCTTGGCCTGGGAGAAGTTTCATTGCTAGAACATCAGACTCATCAACTACCACTGCTCACAGAAATAATAGTGATACAATTTAAAGTCCTGAGTGAATCTGAAAGTCAGGGACAGATACTTAAATATTTCTTTATAGATAAATTAGAACACAGGAAGAATGAAAGACCAATGGACAACATAATATTTGCAGGACCAGCACTACTGAGGGGGTTTCCAGCCGGGCTATGCCCGGTGGACTAATCTTGGTGCTCAGTGGTGCTCAGCACAGTGTCTGAATTCCCAAGCAGCTCCCAGCTGCAGGCAACCTTAAGCAAGCTTAAGTGATTTCAGCTCTTAGTGATTATCAGCTCATTACCTTGCTGGTGCCACAGCAGCAGACACAGGGAGAGAGAGGAGAAGTGCTGTTAAGGAAGTCTTTATTGGTGTCCCCCACGAAGGTTCTCAGTGACAGCTCTTCTGCTAAACCAGGCAGAAGTAGGGGTTTATATACCTTACGGGAGTTTTGGAAATTGTCCAATAGTAAGGGTCAAGGGAAAGTGACCTGGAGGCTTACAGAGAGATAATCAGGGTCTGAAAGGTGGAAGAGAGGGGCTTCTACGGCCCAGTCATCATGACCTGGAATTTCCTAGCTCAGGAGGCCTTGCAGGCCCTGGGCCTGCTACACAGCATGCACAACACAAATATTTTCTGCTGCATACATAATGTTTCTCAGGGCAATTAGAAATAACAGAAGTATTGTGGTTTCAACAATATGTGTTGGAAGAACATTCCAAAACCTAATATGAGACAGACAGTAATATTATTATTTTTTTAAAATACACAGCCAGCCTTAATCTCCTTAACATTAATTTAATTTTATTATGCCAGATCATACTACATGTATATATTATTACATATATTATATGTAGTAACATATACTCTATCACTTCTGTAAATTTTTTTCTTAAAAAAGACAAATTTCAGTGCATTATTTTCATTTTTATGACCTATCTCTATAACTCCAGCTGCTTGTTAGAAAAATTGCTTTGCAAATTAATTTTAATTGATTTTACATATGTGAATATAATGAAAATTATATATATCATCAAAGAAATGGTAAAAAAAAATTTATACTGTCAGGAAAAAGAATAGTTCCAACATCCTCAATTATTTTGCGATTACTAGTATTTCATTTTCTTTTAAAAGCCTTCCCATCATTATGTCATGATTTAAGACTTTTTATGAATTAAATATATATTTCCGGACAATTACTAGGTTCATTGCTAATCTAAGCCCATCAGCCTGCATGTCTTCTATCATATTCATTCAAGGAACTGGATTCAATAATAAAAGGCATTGCACAGTTGGACAGTTAGCAAACAGGGCATATTCAGCACACTAATTTAAATAGTGCATATTCTTTTCTCACTGAGGGAAAAAGGCTGAAATAGCCAGCTCACTAGATTCAAGGACACTATTGACCTCCTCAGTCATTAAGTTAGTGAAAACCAGAGTAGTGTCAGGAACAGTAATCATGTTTGAGATCTTTTACTGATGTTTAAACAGCTGCAATATCTCAGTCTGGAAGTATTTTACAAGCATTTATGAGTTACACTACATTTAGGAGTTTCTTTACTTTTTTCCATTTGCTTTGATGTCAAACAAAGGGGAAAATAATCAAAATAACTCAGTGATAGAAGACATATACAGACCAATTTACTTGCTCAAGGTCTTATGCAGCTGCAGTCATCTCAATAATTTCCCTAGACTTTTCTCCAAACCATGTAATAATCTATCTTTTCTGGCAACAAAAACCAATTTTTTGCTGGTAATTGGTAGAATGAATACAAGTTTTACAAGAGGTAACCACTGCTGACTTAAGGAATTGCATATAGATTAATTTTATGTTATGCCTCAGTTACTCCACAAATTAGAAAATAACATAGACATCATTTTGCAAGGAAAAGAATGTTCAGGGTAATTATAAGCTATGTTATAGAAGTTCACCTGTTGGACAAGTTTGTCTAATTCAGACTAGACTTGAAGCCAACAGTTATCAATATCTTTGCAACCTCTTTCTGAATAAATGACTTAAGGATAGGCCCTTCCGTAACAGTATTCTCTTCTTCAAATTATTCCTTACTTGTGATGTAGCTGATCAAATCATTATTTAGTGAACATTTTCTGTCTTAAAATTCTCTAATATTGGTTTGGGTTTTTTTTCCAATCTTTTCAGCCAAACACTCAGAATATTGCAAAAATATATTTCTTCCTTTTTTTGTCTCAGGGAGAGAGAACAGTAATTCCTTATTTAGACAGCTTTTATTATTTTCCCCCTTCAGAAATACATAATCTGAAATGAGGATTATGTTATATAAAACTCTCCTAGATTACCAAATTCAGCAGCAAAAACTTTTATTAATTTATCCCAAAAATGGTATCAGCACTAAGTTAATGACATATTATGAATGTTATACTGTCATGAACAAAACAGAGGACTTCTCTTGGGCTGGAAAGGTTTGTTCTATTCATTCAGAAGAAAAAGGCAGCAGTAATGGGAAGACAAGCAGGCAGAACATTCCCCTCATGAACAAATGTAGGCAGTCACTCCAGTCACATTCCTGTTGGGTAGATGCAAACCAGGTATTGAAGACACCACATAGCCTGGTTCCCTCTTTAACCAATTATTCCTCTCTGAAATGTGGGGAAACCCAAAACATGCAGTAGAGACATACCCCAGCCCTAGCCTGAGTTATACAATGTCATGAGTCACAAAGAGAATCAAGGACAGAGCACACATGTGCTGAGTCTTCACCCTATGTTCTTCTTAGGGAACCATATTTCACCAGTCTTCCCAAATGTTACTCTTTATGCATTTAGGAGGGGAAAAATTAATTTGAAAAAAAAAAAGAGATTTATCAGAAAAAAAATTATATAAAATAAATATAATGTCCTTGAATTGTTATGCGTCATAAGTTATCTTGTTTCGTTGAACAGATCTCTTGGCTGGCATGTTGCCTGGAAAGTCTTTTATAACCAGCCTCTTAGAAACAAAAAGTTGTATAAGAAAAGAGGATCCAGTAAAACCATTTTGTCTTGTCTGCTCACAGTCCACTCAAAGACAGATTCTTATAAATAACAAAGGTCTGTATACTTAGCTCAAGCTGTGCCTTTCCCATCAAGATAATGATAGATAGCTTTAAAATTGAGATGGACTGAGATGAATGGCCTGTTTGGCTTCTTATTCAGTAGCACTGTTTTTGGGGTTGGTTTGTTGCTTTTTTGGGGGGAGGCTGTTTTTTTTCCCCTATGGTTTTTCACTACATACTTTTCACATGCATAAGAGAAAATAGTGTTCTTTGGGGAATGGAAATTGTTAATGTACATCCATCAGCATAGAGCAGGATGAACAGAGATAAACATTACACAGAACACGTTTTATTTTTCATCATATTTAAAAAAAAAAAGTCTTCATTTTTCAATAGAGGGCTAAAATATCTTGCATTTGCAACTACTCCTTGTAGTTCAACTTGTATATCAACACAATTCATAAGTCTTAATTCATTAGACTAATGTGTTTATAAGGCAGCTGAAATGTCAAAGCACTGCCAGATTTAGTATAAACTTAAATTCCATTACCTGGTAGGCATTAATTGCTTATGGAGCGTGGGGATTCTTCCCAAGGGTCTTATATGTTTCCTTTTGTCATTTTGCTAACTATTCTGTCTAGACGAACTTAAAGCCCTTAATCCACCATAGGGATCAATAAACTGCACAATAATTCAGTCCTAATAATTAGCTTTCACTTAAACACAAATGGTCGTTTCATTGTGAACTGCACTACAAAATGATAATGCAATAATTAAAAAGACAGATGAAAGAGTGACTTAATAGGAAAGAAGCCTTACTGTTCAATTAGAGACATTACCGTTCAACCTTTTTATTACTGCCACAACCTTTCAATTTTTAAAAAAATAATACTTCAAGCTATGCTCATTTAACACATGACAGTATCACTATTATATGCACAGTCTTATGATATGAGTCTTGCACTACAAGACTGATGCAAGCCAGTTGTCTTGTTGAAACCATTAAAATGATGAGCATTTGCTGCTAAGGTCTACAAATTATACATAAATCACAGCACTACAGTTGCCAAACAGGAAAGTTTCTTTTTTAATGAAGCTATTTTGTCCCCAGGAATATGAGGAGCATTATGCAGCCCTTTGCAACAATCTTAACATGTTACTCTAAAAAATATGTTAAGGTGTATTTGAAACTAAATTTGATGACCTTCTACTCTTTTTACCATACCAGTTTCCTGATAAATCACAGAATGCTAAATTCCTTTTATTTGCTGATATAGCAATTTAGCTATAATAAATCCAAAAAGGTACAAAACTTGATTAACCTTTTAATACAGCTTCACAGATGTAGGATGATAGATATATTTGAAACCTTAGGATCAAAGCAATGGCCTAATAGCAAGATCTTTCACTTTACCTTCACCTTTTCTTGCTTTCATTTTAATTTCTGCTATACCTGAATACATAGACGCCACCAGAATTTTATGCAACTTCACCAGCAAATGGAGAACCCTTAAGCAATTTCTGTTCAAGTCAGCATCTACAAATGTTTTTAATTTGCTCTTCATTAAAGAACATGTTCCTATTTCTGTTAGTCCTTTACTCTTTATATAATAAGAGATCCAGTGTTTAATGAAGTGCAGTGGCAGCCCAAAACACATTGACTGCCAGTAGAGCATTTACTTTATGCACATGCTAATCTATCTCTCAATAAAACCTCAAAAGTGATTGCTAAATAAGAGAAGGAAAAATATTATTTTATATTGGAGATTTGGGATCCAACTGCACATAATCTGAACTGCAGAACTTCAGATGTGTAGAATTTAGATTCACAAGACTCTTTGAGGATGGTGTTCATCCTCTATTTGAGGTGAAGGATGGAGATAAAAAAACTGAATAACATAGAGCAATAAGGAAAAAAAAACCCAAAAACCATTAAAAAAGTGGAAGACTTAAACTTTAGTCCTAGAATTAGTAGATGGTTGGCTAATAATAGCTGAAAAGGATTGTTGCTCTTCTCAATATCTTGAAGATATTTTATTGCCAACAGATTTATTTATAATATTATAATTTATAGTATGTATAATTATTCATTTATACTATTATTATAAATATTATTATACTTAAAATTTATTGAAAATTGCCAACATGATCTGTACCAAGCTGGAAAATTACTGAAGTTACTTATTTAGATACTGTTGATTACAATTCTAGGTTCAAATCTGTGAAGTAATTAAAATTCAGTAAATTCTCTGGAAAACAATTGGGAATATATTCAGCACAGTTTTTTCAGACATCAAAATTAATTTAAAGGTTTAGAGTGTTAAAGTTTTGATCAATCTTTCCTTAGGCACTGTATAGCATTTTTGGGTTGAAACAAAATGATCAACATAGTCATGACTGTTGTGTTTGCCACTAATGTCTCAAACTCCCTGTCCAATAGACAAACAGAGGAGATGGCTGACATAAAAAACCTGATGACAAGTACATTCTGCTTTGTGTAGAGAAGGGTTCTGAACTTACATCTTCAATATGTCATCACTAACATGCTGCATGAGTTTTTTGTTTTAACTCTTTTCCTTTGAAATAAAAATCCACAGTTGTCAAAGGAGTTCAAAGTTGGTGTACCCTCTTTTGCAAAATGCAAGTTAGGTTGAATGAAAATCATGTTGTATAACAAAGATTCTACATACACAGCAATAGATAAAAACTAGTTGCCCTATGTTTTGTGCATTGTTTTTATAGCTTGAATATTGAAGAGTATTTTGAATATCGAAGAGCTCATGAGACCATAGTTTGAAACAAGTTTCCTCTTAAATCACCTTCCAATCTTTCTGCCTACTGGCACTCAAAACTTGACCAGAAGAAAATTTTGTGCCACTGCTTCTCCCCACCTCCAGTGCCAACTCTACCAGAGATGCATGAAAGGTTACTAGCACATGTCCAGAAACACAAATCTGAATGAACTGACTTACTATACCCCCAGTTAGAGAAACAATGAAATTGAATAAACAAAAGAAGAATTGGGGCATATCCAGAGAGAGAGCTACTAGTGATGCCAAATTAATTTTTTGCCTGTTTTTCTTTTTTATATATTGCCTATATTCTTTACATGTGTATTTGTAGCTCTGTAGCCTATTTTTGTATTTGTAGTTAGCTCCAGTACTTTTCCCTAACCTGACAGGCAGAAAGACAAAGCACATTCCAGGGGCTCCAAAGTGGGGAGGTCCTGTTTTGGTTCCTTCTGGGAGCCAAGGCTGAAAACAGCTCTTCAAGATACGTTTTCATAAACAGAGTTTAATTCCTATCTAGAGGAGGGGGGCTTCAAAAGGATCGAAGTGGGGGGAAATTACCTCACCACATATGTCACCAACTGGGGATTCTTGTCAGATTTGCTAATTTGCAAAATCTGTAAAAATTATGTCTGTGTTATGCTGTGTGTGCATCTTCAGTCTTTTCCATCTGGTGAATCATACACCTAAGGATCCGTATAAAGGTAACCCCTTTTTATCACCCTAACTGTGTCTGTCTCATGATTTTAGGACCAGTAAAAAGGCATCACTAGAAGCAGCTAACAGCTGGGCTTCTCTTCATGAAATACCCACAACTCTCTGTTCTGCAGCCCTAAAGCAGCCTACTTCTGAGTGACCTTCTCACTGCAATATATTGCTTGCACACAGAAAAGTGATTTCTGTCAATAATTCATCGCAGGAGCAACAAGATTCCTGAACTAAAAAAACTCACAGCCCCAAAACCAGCAAAAACTTAATGTTCATCGTCATCTACCAAAATAGAAGATGATGAAGCATTTATTCAAGATATACCTTGAACTGAATGTGATTGCATTTGGTACCATTTGTCCAGAAGATGATCAGCTTAGCGGTTAACTTTCTTTGCGGTGGCTGGGGGCTGCAGGTGGGAGATGGGTCCTAAAAAGGACCAAAGGTGGGTGGGGTGGGGGTGTTGGAAGCAGAGAAAAGCAGTACTAGCCATCAGGCTTCAATTCAGCAAGGTTTAAGAGTATTTTTCAAGTTAGATACACATTTCTCCAGCAGAATGGGCAGTCCTGGGAATATCCATGTCTAAAAAGCTCTTAATGTGGAGTGAGACACAGAAAACCACTACAAAAACTAAACTTCATTCTAAGTGTAAGCAGTCAAGAAGTCATCAGAAAATGCAGCCACATATTTTCAAATGTTGATCATAAACTGAGGAACATACTCAATGTATAAGGTACTCCATTATTCCAAGGTTTGTAATAAGAGGCAATGTTTGTTGGGCAGAATGATATTGTAAGGGGTGGAGGACTAAGAGAGCTAACATTCCAAGTTATTAATTTTTGCAGTGTGTCAACTGCCTAAATAGGACCGGGAGTCAAGGATATTACTCTTTCTAAAAATGTTGCCCTTTTTCCTCCAGAGATTATCACAGCTACAAAAGGGCTGCTACACCTTTTTTTATTTAAAGTATTACTTTTAACAAACTCTTCTGATTAACAAATTGCCATGATGCTTCTTTTTAATAGTTCTGTAACATGCTCTGCTGTATACATGAAGAATAATGAATGATCAGGACATATTTTGAATCTATATTCTCTAGCCAGAGAGACAAACTGTATAGACTGGTGTTGGTAACATGCTATTTTCCCAAACCCCATTGTTTCAAATAGCCAAAGTGTTAGGAGGAGTGGTTTCCTTGGATATTAATATAAAATATCAAGCATGAAATATGTACCTTAAGAATAATATTATCCATATAACACTGCCATTACCTTATATGATGCATTGTATTACATGATGTATGCAGATGCCACAAAAGTATGATGAATATTCACAGACCACTGAGAAGTCTGCATAAGTTTGAAAAGCCATATATGATTAGTCAAACTATGGTCTCAGTTTTGAAATTAAACATGCTCACACATTTTGTTGCTGGATGTCTCTCAACTTGATATGTCTCAAAACTTCAACAGGCAACATCTAATAACACAAGGCGCTGTACCTCACTGGCCCCAGATAGTTATCAATATCTAATAAATGCCAAGGACGTGTTCCTTCTGGTTGATAGCAAAGGCAATCAAGGTTTAATGGGTGCAAAGAATCACATTGTAGTCCATTGCTTGCTACATAACTGGAGGTTAAAAATGTAAAATTTAACTCTGCCACTAAAAATGTTAAAGGTACAGTGGGCTTCCAAGACTACCATCATTCATGACTCTGCTGCTTCCACAGCAGAGTGTTATATATGAAAAGCAATAAGCTTAGCATAGGTTCTTCAAAATTGAGATGCTTTACATGAAAACTGAGACAATGATGTAAATATGCAGCTTTTCTGCTCTGTTTTTTGTGTGCACCTTGTCTGAACCCCTAACGTGATACAAAGATTACTTTCTGACAGCATTTAGATGCCATAGGTACACAGCTTAACAAGGCAATGCTTGTAATGGCAAGCAGTTTAATGAGGAAGTTATGGCATTATGTTAGGCTTATATATTAAAAAGACAGTAATTTTTAAAAGGTTATTTAGATAACTTATGGTCATATCAAACAACATAATCAGTCCTAGTATTTAATAAATCAGACTTAATAAATCATTGGTATTTAATAAATCATGAGATTCGAGATAACACAATAAAGAAAAAGAATAGAGAATAAAGAGTTCTTTTAAGTACTATTATTTTAAGTACTAATTAACTACTTTAATTGCATAAAGCAATTAATATTATCTAAAAAGTAGATTTTTCAAATAAAAAAATAAAATATTGTGATGCCAATAAAAGAATTGAAACAATGACAACCAGACAGTCAGCAGTATACAGAATTATTCTTAACTACCACCCAGAAGTTTAAACATTACAATGTCTTTTAAATGGTACAAAACAAGTGATAGTTATCTCTCAAAATTTAAAATCACAATGTTTTGGAGATATTAAGTTTTATGAGTCATTCCTTAGGACTTCAAGTCATTCAGTGCACCTTACTCACAGTGAAGTCCATGCCAAATTCACCAAAACAAGATGACAACTCTGTGTGTGAAAATATTTTAAATAAGAAACAGTATAGCTACTGTATTACTACAGTAACACTAAATTCTACACTTCTCTGGCTCATGCCTATACTGCACACATCAATAGAAGTTCTCTTACAGAGAAAATATTTTTGAAGCAATAATTTATAACTATCTAGAACTATTTTAAAAATGAGGAATTCTCTTTTTCTGGTGTATGTCTCTCTTGATCAATACAAAGAATTTGACTTTCAGTGAGGTCAATACTTTAGCCTTGTACACATCCCTTCCTGACAGGAAAAACATTATTTCGATTATATACAATGATTCCAGATCCAAGCACCTTCTTCTTTCTTACCGTAGAGACACCTTCCCAGATATATCCACCCAAAGAGAAAAAGAAAATTAAAAAAATAAATAAAATAAATAATGTAGCTGACAGTGTGTGTATGGATTATAATTTTATTTTGAGTTCTGTATAGAGTTTTATTAAATTTACCATGGCCTAGCAATGGAGAGACAAAGTAAAAGAAAAGTGATAGAAAGCATGTTATAGATTTTGTTACATAAATATCCTTACAAATGAATAAGCATTGCCACTGAACTTTTCCATTTTATTCCAAGGACGTTTTGAAAGCATTTTGCATTTTGATGCCAGATCATGTTTGACTTTATGCCATTTATATATCTGAATGCAAAATGTTACCCTAAAGTCATCTAAGGGGTAATGGGTGTTTCCAGCTTCTTCACTAAACCAAGGAGATGCAAGAGCTCTAACAATCCTAGTCACTGACATTTACAACTATGGGGTTTGTTTTTAATACAGGGCAGTGAGCAATGTACTTAATGCATCAGAAGATGGTTTATAGCACACACTAAAGGTGAATCACTTTTTTAGTTGATTTATTATCTAGAGGACCTGCAATCTCAAGAGGAAATTTAGCTAGATTTAACCCAAGTAGTGCTGCCTCTTACAGTCATTTCCTTTGAAATTCTCAGCAGATCTCAGGCATTTAAAATGTCCTATTCAGGACAATCCCCATTCAGGGATGTTGCTTTTTTCCCCAGCTGGTTTCTGCTACCTTGGGTAATGACAGAGTACTCATTAACAAACTAATTGATTTTTATTAATTATCTGTGGTGTAATCTTTTTTACTGATTTTTCCCCTAGTATCTGAGCTTATTAACTGCAAATACACAGTCAGTATATAATTAGTCCTGAAACAAAGTGGACTCAATAATACTCATTGATTTTAAAATCAAGTACACTAATATATATAAAAATATATAAAAATCCCTATGTTTTAGGTATTTTTACCAATATAAAAGAAATTGCTAAGAATGATGAAATTTCAAAACTGAACATATGAATTTAAGAAACCCCCTGTGTAAACTGACCTATTAAAGCATAATTCCCACTCACATATTTGATGCACAGATTTTGAATGAAACAGTTCTGAATGATACAGAGTAATAAATGCTACCAATATTATAATTAAATATGGTTACAACTATTTTTTCAGGATTTTCTTCTGAATATGTTTAATACATAACTTATTAATTAGATATTAAGTGTTTTAAAAATACAGAACATGGCTATTTATAGTTTTTCTTACAAGTAAATTTTTGGCACCCTCTGCTCAAGCCAGGAAAGACATTTAAGAATATTTATATGACCTATACAAAACTAATTTTAGTCAGAACAGCCTTGTATTATTAATTCTTGTAAAAGCAAAAAGCCACTCATCTTGGCTAGCTTTCATATAATGCCTGATAAAAGACAGTGACAGAGACCAATTAACAATTCC
This sequence comes from Passer montanus, assembly GCF_014805655.1. NCBI lineage: Eukaryota > Metazoa > Chordata > Aves > Passeriformes > Passeridae > Passer > Passer montanus. Next base: position 1,468,229 of record NW_024374479.1, read on the forward strand.
ACATTGCAGCAGATTCCTTTTGGCTTCATGACTGTCAGACTTCAACTGTTACATAAAACACCAGAAATTATAAAACCTGTGGTTGTTGTAGCTTCCATTCCTACCTCATCCACAAATAAGGCACTCATTAGGAAGAGGATTTTAGTCTTACTGCACATTTCTCCATTATGAACCAGGCAGTAGTTTAAAAAGTTGTTGACAGCAAATGAGGTGATCATGAATACTTTCAAGGTGCTATGAAGGACACACTACATACACACTACAACACGTAAAATAGATCCCAGTAATTACTTCAAGCAACTAATTCTGGTTAATAGTATGATCACATTCACCCCTCATGAGTTCATGCTATATACTTGAACTCTATTTGAATAAGTATCTCAAAAGTATTACAATCTTTTATTAATTGTGTGTTTTAAATATTAAAAATTTATATCAAATTTAATAATTTGATATAAATTATTATATTTAAGAATGTTAATATTATTAACATTCTTAAATATAATATTTAATATATTATATTAATACAGAAATTAGTCAGATGTCACATGGATGGAAATTTGGTTTCAGTTTACAAGCATGTTCACAAACATGTACCCCAACAATTAGTCAGATGTCACCTATTGTTTTTATTAATTGACCCAAAAAAGCCCTGATAGAACATGGATGGAAATTTGGTTTCAGTTTACAAGCATGTTCACAAACATGTACCCCAAATGAAAGCTTGTATAAACAAAGGCAACAGTAAACACTATTAAATTGGAGCACAGAATAAGAACATAATGGGAGATGCACTAAATTGATTAAAATATTTGACTGATTATTTAAAAAAAATTCTCCCAAAGTCCTAAACACACTGTACACTAATTGTGTCACAGGTTCTAGCTATTGCTGGCTGCCAAATTACTAATGTTACTATGAGGGGGGAAGTAAAATAAAAAATCTAAAAATCACCATGATATTCTAATTTAAAAATAGCAATAACAATAATTTATATCAGATGTTCCCAAGGAAACCAGATTTGTCTATACAGACAGATTATCTGCAGCATGAGTTATGAAAAGTTCTGACCCATTATCTGATGGCATGTGAGGTTTAGCTGATTAGAAGTGGCTAGACAGATTTTCAGTATTTAATCCCTAACTGTTAATGGTCTTTCTGAAAATTATTGATTCCTCTAGTCTTTTCAATAAACCATCTTTTTTCTTGCAAACATATTGTGACTTGAGAAAGAAGGAGTTAATATTTCTAAAAAAAAAAGGGATGCAGTAAGCCCAGTCAGACTGAGAAGAAAACTCAGTTAAAGGAGAATGTTCTAATTGCATGATGACTCCTGTTCATAAAGATAACAGATCCATGGTATGCAGGTATTCGGAAAGGAAGAATATAATTCTGTCCAATCTCTATATTTTTATGCAACAATACTTAATGTGACATCTAAGCTTATTATGCCCAGAAGAAATTATTAGAAAGGTCAGGTTTCCTAGACTAGAGATAATCTCAAAGCCACATTACTATTCTCATTTTACTCCCATTTATGTGTGCCAGGTAGATCAATACCATCCCATTTCTGCACCTCCAAAAACAAATAAAAAATCAGATAACTGTGCAATGCAGTTGTGTGAAAAGAACTGTTTTAGTCTTATTTATATAACCAAACTCATGGGGCAACACATCAAAGAAGATCATAACCACTGTCATAATTCCTGGGGCATATTTCAAAGTATCAGTTTTAAAAATTTGAGAAGAATTTTCAGCTTGATATTGTATCATTTGAGTATTATACAGCTTCATGCAATTACAGTGTTTTCTGAAAAGGAGTTCTGCTAAAGTAAGTTTTTCTGATAGGAGAACATCTGGAAGATTAAATATTTGATATATTGATAGAAATCGTAAATGTCAGTTCTCTACTCCCCACATTAAAGCCTGTTTAAATATGCTTCCTAAAGCAAAACTAAACTAAAATAGTTATTACAAAAAATGAAGAGCACTCTTTGAATCATCCTTGAACAAAAGTGATTCCAACAGTTCTGAACACTCATTTTTGCCATAGTTATGTTATTTTTATTCCTAAGCTCACATGTCATACTGGTTCCACTGCATCAACTTTTAAATAAAACTGAAAATATCACCCACAAAAATATGTAACATATTAGGCCAAAGTCTTTGTTTACTATTAGATAGATGAATGGGCATGTGACAAGAGAAATACACACAAATGTCAAGACATAAATCCCAGCTGCATCTACAAACAAGATAATGATACATTATACAAATTGTGTAGAACAAGCTTTTCTAGTAGTTTCACTCAGCTGCTTTTTAATACTTGAAGCAAATTCTCTGCATCTTGAGTATTCAGCAGAAATTTCCCTTTACAATTAAAACAGAAAAATTTACCTTTTTCCTGCTGGGCATACAGAGGCTTTGGTTATATAAAAATTTGTTTTTCTGTATGTTTCTGCATAAAGGGCTCTATACATTCTTTGAACTTCTCTGAGAAAGAAAGGTGAAATCTTCATTTCATCCATGCTGACTACACTAAGGAATATAACAGGATTTAATATAACATGATGCAAAAGCATGAACTCAACATTTAAACAACAGAAAGTTAAGAAAATTGCCGTCTTCAGTAGTATTATCTAAACACTTTCCAACGTGGCTCTGCAGGTTGATATACATTTTGGGTATTGGAAATAAATCTGACGATCATCTCTATTTTGACCTCATGGTATCTAAGCAAAATAGAACACATTTATGTAAAATGGGGAATTATACAAAAACCTGAAAGGCAATGCTAAAGATGTCAAAGGAGGAAGCCTGGTCAAAGTGCTAATACTTATATCTTCTCCCATAGCATGAACATAAGGACAAGTTTCATTATATGACCCTGACCTGCCACTTTTCTTTGCAAATTACTACTGCCTTAATTATTTGCATCCGTGAACTCAAATGAAAATACTTAAGGATATATCAATATGCCCATAAATCATCTGCAGGCAGTAAGTAATCCAACATAGATAATTAGAGAATTTACGGAAGGCTTACTCCTTCTGTTTATCTGCTTATGACATTTGCAGTACAGCCCTAACAGCAGGATAATTACTAGATTTATTCATCAAACAAAATCACGCCTTCTGGGAATGCACAGGGACTCTGGTTTTAGGACTAATAAAGACATTTTTCACCAAAACTCAAGTACTAATTTGCTCAATAACTAGCTGCAATAAGCTTTTATGGAAGCACTCAAAGAAAAGGCTTGGTACCAGAGGGCAGATAATTAAAGGTGCAGTATCCCATACAAAAGTCTCTGAACAATTCCCTGACCATATTAAAATTTAATTGTTGAATGTTAATTGAAAAAAAAAAAGAGGCGTTCCCTCTGTTTCAGTAATTATTCTTCTCATAGAAATATATATATATATGTATACAACAAAAGAAAACTTCCAAGATTTAAAAAAATATATATTCATTAATTTCCAGTAACACCTCAAAATAAACTTATTTTTTAGTAAAATTGGTGAAAGTATTTTAAATATTTATGAAAGAATGTGGATGCAGACTAGTGCACTCTACGAGTACCCAGCTAAACAACTACTTCTCTTATGGCACTACAGGCAAAAAAATTCCAATAAAAATAAAAAAATGAAAGCATAAATCCCACACTATTTGATCAAGGTGACAAAGATGCTATAATTTTTACTGCTGCAAAAATTTAAAGAAGTTTTGTAATTTAGCCTGGCTTTTCCCTTAATATTTTTCCTGTAATTTCTTTTAGTTTTATCCTTTTTCTGAATTTCTAGTCTCAAACCAGAAATCCAAAAGTCCTCGAAACATACAAATTAACAATAACTCTATCTAATTTCCTCAGAAATTAAGAATACAGTTTTTACAGTACTGGCCAGGCAAAAGCTATGCGCATTCTCCATGTGTAGTGGTCTCAAAACTTGGCTATTTGGGACAGGATGGGTGTTCTCTGAGACACTAAGCTTTTACTGTACCAGAATGCAGCACAGCCCTAGGCCAACTGTCTGCTGCAGAGAAATGATGAACTACACAAAATGCAGACTTTTACACTAGTATTTAATTGTTTAATATCATGGCTCTTGGTAGAGCATTGTTGCTTGAAAAATAAATTGGTAATTCAATTAAATGGCTACAGAAGATATATCATACCAGCTGTAGAAAGGCACTAACCCCAGCTTGAACTTGACGTCCCACATTGCTTCACTTATTTGACAAATGGATTCTTGAAAATAATTGAAACACATGGCTGCCAGCGTAGGTCAATAATACTTTTTTGCCATTCAGGCTCTTAACAGCTTCCATTTTTTCTTGCACTGTGCCATTCAGGGCAAAGATTGCATTTTCCTGGTAAATCATGCAAACATTATTACTAAAATGGGACTAAATGCAATGAAAATGGACTACATAAAAGTAATGACACTTAAATAACAGAAAGACCATCTAGGGCAAACACTTAATGTTGGATTTAAATACTATATGATATTGCTTCCATTATAAATTTGTATTACAGATGTAAAAAGGCAAGCTCACCAACTATACACATACTACCATTTGTTTAGCTAAGCTAAGCAGTGTTAATAAGAGAAACCAGTGAGGGAAGGCTCACATATTAAGCAGTTGGGAATATTCATATATTTTATTTGGTTTGCATTAAACAATCAGCACACAAAAGTATAGTATGTCATAGATGCAGAACAGATTTGATTTTTAATTTATTTTAGCATTGATTTGTAACTTCTTGTAGTGAACATCAAACCTGTCTGGAAGGACATGTCTTTTTAGAGTTTGGAAAAGTTTTTGGAATCACAGATGTAAGAAGTATTAATCAAAAATCCAAATCCTGTACAAAAGAAAATCACATTTATTTGCAAAGATAAAGTTACAATTTCTTGATAGAGTGATTTACTCTCAATAAGTCAGAGGGAAAGCACATCAAAACCAAATATTAGACAACTGTAGTGCAGAGACCGTTGGCATTTCACCTTAGTACTTCTTTTATATCATCCAATTTTTTCAGTTGCTTATTAGCCTTAGATTTGGTAAATCACTGCAGCAAAAAACCACAGATGTTTATGGAGAAGTGGCTAGAGGTTTGCCTAATTTAAAAACCCAAACCAACAGAACAGCAAAACTCAGGAAAACAAACAAACAAAGAAACAAAAAGCAACTGGTAAACATCCTCTGTGCACCAGACTTCATCTTTCATTCTCATACTTTGAACAAATATTTCATTTCTCCATAGGTATAAGTTAATTGTTCTTTCTTTCAAATCCCACTTAGGAGAAAGTAAGTTTTAGCAGCGTTTTTACAGTAAGCCTTTCACTCATACTTAGGAATTAATACAAATATTTCAATATACTAATTCAATTATGTGGTGTTATGGGTAATATTGTTAACTTAGATCTACTAGAAAAAAAAACTTAAACCATCTTTCTCATCTGCATTTCTTCCATCATAGCAGCAGGGTTTTGTGGGTCTTACCTACTTTATCACCATTTTTCTTCATAGACATAAAGACACATTTCTACATCTAAAAATGTTCCAGCTATTAAAGAAATTTCAATGCAACTTCAAAAAACACTTAAAAATTACATGCTACTATAGTTAGCATATATGTGCCAGTTTATGTGTAGAAATAAAAGAAAACAGGGTATAAAAACATGGCAATCAGAATATTACAAAATATTTAAAGGAAGACTCACCAGAAGTTATTTTTTAAATATTTTCAAAATGCTATTAACAAACTGTCACCCTAATGCACCTAAATGTAATATGAACTCATTGAATTCTTGTCTTAATAGTTTGGCTTTATGTTTTGTGGGGTGCTTAGGACAGCAGCTTTATCATTTTGCGTAACATTTACTTCAGTACATTAAATAATCTTCTGGGGCGTGCTTCCAAAAACAACCTTGAAACCTCCAAAACTGAGCTTTGCCAGGCAGCTTTCCCACCTTGGAGCTCACTGTTTTATCATGTGGATACTAAATGTCTGCTTTGATACTGTTTTAGCACACACTGTCTAGTACATATTTGCCCAGCTGAGGTGCAGAAGATAAACAATATTTCTTTCCTTTCTAAAACCAAATTGAATTATCCATGCCTTGAAGAAAGCATTTTTTAATAAACATGTACCTTCCCAAGCTCCTTTCTCACTTATTCAACATATGCCATCACTGTTCTGAGATAAATCTAAATGAACAGAAAATACAAAATAGCACAAAACCAGTGTGAACTGTTTCATGCTCTGCCTGTGTTCCATTCAACTAGCCTCAGTTTTTGTCTTCTAAATTATTATTAAGTCCATGGCTACTAAGAAAGCTGCTGTGAAAATTAGTGACACAATGAGCAGACGGACCTTCCAAAAATTTGGAAAAGACAAAAATGTAGAAAAGCATTATATATATGGAATTATGTTTCTTATAATGTAACTTCTTACTATGACTTGAAGCCATTCATATGACCCTCCAGTAATGTGCAGAATTCAGAAAGGCAGCTGAAATGGATGAAGAGGAAAATGATTAATTACTGGTGGTAACCCTGCTCTTACTGAATAATCTGAAAAACCACAAGTGCCTTTGTATATTAATCAATTCCCATCAGATTGTTAAACAAAAAAACCCACATGAACTGTTATTTGAGAGGAAATAGCAAATTGTTACTTTTCTTCAGAAATATAATTTTAAAAGGAGTTTATTCTCATGTTTTTGGGAATTAAATTAACCCAGAGTTTTACACTTTTATGATTTTAAATTAACTTTAAAAGTCTTATTGTGCTGTAGCTGCATATTTTCTAGACTATTGCCACATATTAGGAAGGGGTAGCACAGAGAGTGCATGTGCTATTGTTTGTGGGCTTACACGGGGTGTTTTGGTGGTTAGTGTTTCCAACCCTTGAGCTCAATTTCCACATGCTACTTCAAAACTCTCAAGACTTTTCCCAATTAAGGATTATGGAAACAGTCCTGGTGAGCCTAGAGGGTTTTGAATTGTGCCTGTCAAATATTAAGCAAACATTGGTATCTCCAGGCTCACAAAGTTCTGATGAAACTATGTCTATGAAATTACATAAATCAACAGGAAATAATATGTGGTATACATCAGAGATAATTTCATAATAAACAGCATATAAGAAAAGAGTAACTACACCCTAATGCTTTAATTGACTCAGCTACTACTAATATTTTTAAAAATTATATTTTTTCAGGGCAAAATGCAATCCATAAAAATAAGGTATTTTCACTATCTTTTGCCAAATAATATCTATGAACTCTTTCACCTGCAAACCAAATATCCTCAGCATGCCAACAGTCAATTAGGTGTGTATTTATCCTTAAGTTTTTAATTTATGTCACTTGGGATACGAGTCAGTTTTGCTAATTAGAATATATCCATCAAGATTAGAAAGTAGGTTGGGCAAATTTATAATGAATCTGTTTAAAAAAAAAAATTGCATAAAGTAGATTGTAAGCTAATACAACATTTAAGTTGTATTAAGGGTCAGAGTTCAGAGTTTTCCATAATGGTGTGTCCCTTTTAGACCTACAAAACCAAATGCTTAGCATGAGCCTGGGTCCCACTAATGACCGTATTTTATTGCATCAAAGCATGAATTTAATGAAGTAACAATTTCACAATTATTCAAAGTATGAACAGTGAAGCAGGTGTTAGAATAAACTACTGAATTTTGTCACTGACACCCACAAGCATTTTACTATGTGCATATAGAAACAGAAGTGTGTTGTAAACTTCATTCCTTAAAAAAATATTGAGAGTATTACTGTAGGAATGAAGGATGAGGGGGTTTCTACACCAGTGTTTCAAGTTCAGTCTTGGATAAAGCACCTTCAGAGGCTATTCACAGAGTCTAAGTTAGACTGATATTTCGAAAAACACCTTAAGTGCTACTTTCTCCATTAACACTAGGAGAACATGCATCTAATTTAGCTGACTCAAGTAGGTACTAAAGTAAAATATTAATAATCCCCAAGGAATGCATATAATCTTACCTGAAAAATAAACTTGCGGACTTGGTTAGAGTCAAAGCTACACTGCCAAAATGTGGATAGATTTAAAAAATAAATCCAAATCAGCTGCTGAAATCAGCTCCAGAAATCCAGTGAACATGCACTAGATTCAGGTGGGCTGCATATTTCAGGTTCAGGGACAGGAATCCTCCTCCATCAACCTCCTTAGAAGGTGATTTGTCAAGGTACAGATGAAGGGGTGTAACAGTAGATCTCCCCTCCTTTCCCCGCCAAGGTCACCATAGAATGGATCCTTGCAGAAACTTGGATATGCCATTCCTTGAATAAACATTCTGAATTGATCAAAACAGAGACTCTGCCATTTTTATCATATGAAGAATCACCCCCTAACTGGGATGGCTCTCTTTTTTGTTCTTCTCCTGCTTTTAGATCTTTAGTATCTGTATCTATCTCGTAACTCAAAAAACCACTTCCGTCCTGCTTTACTCCTACCTTTGAATTAGACCATTGAGCATGTTCAGAAACATCCACCCCTACGAGAGGTACATCTACTGGAGTACTTTTTCATTTTTGGATGTGTTGTTTTCAAAAAAGAGTCCTTAAAATGTTTTAAGCTCCAAGACTACTGACAGAACCATAAAACAGTTATAGACAAAAAGGAAACTGACTACTAAACTGAAAATCAACCTGTAATGATAAAATCACAGGTTGAAGAAAGAACACCTGAGCCAGTAATGAAGTAAGGTGTAATTTTCAGAAAAAAACCTCTCTTTTTTTTTTTTAATTGCGAGATTCAGGCACAATAAATGAGTGGTGTAATTGGTATAACAAAGACAACTACTCAAAATTAAAACCTGTTGCAGTAGATTGTGCTATTATGAACTTGCCTAGAGATGGTTTACTACAGCAGAAACTCTTCAGCATAGGTGTTACAAGCTTTAAATTACATGTCTAAAACATGTTTTAACAGTCACAGTAGAATCATAAATTATAACCTGAAAATGATGGGAGACCTCACAACTATTATAAGTTGTTCTTGCTTTTACTGAGATGAAGTAAGGATACCACCAAACTACAAAAAGTGATAAGTTTACAGGATAGTTAGAGGTGTGGTTTATTATACTTAGAGATCTCTCTGGATGAGATTTGTAGAAGAGCAATTGCAGTTCTTGAACCCTTGGTACGTGTCCTTAGAGACACATATGACAGTAACTTCATCAGATACAGCAGTGATTTCTCCACAGGAATCTGATTTTCCTCCTGTTAATATATATAGATACAGATATAGATATCTAGAATATACATATGCACATATATTTATACTCCCTCTAGTGTTTGAGGTTACGAGGACTTAGAATACAAATTAAAGTTGAGTTTCAGATACTTGAACATCTTAAATTGCATTCTGGTTATTATCCCTAACTGTTAAAACACTTAGGTGGATGAGTTGGCAATTACCAATTTTAAGAAAAACTTATAGGTGAAACTCCATCTCATTCCTGTAATTTAGTGCTGCTTACCTTGAAACTTTGAATTATTCTCTTCCTCCATTATTGAAAATACTGTTCAAGAATAGTTGTCAGAGAGTGGAAGCATCCCATGTTAATTATTTCTTGTTGGATAATATGACTGGAGGCATATTAATATTTCTGTTTCTATTAATGTTTCTGTTGTAACAGAAATCTTTTAAATAGGAGACTCAAATTTCCTTACAAGGGCACAAAGTTTCACCTGACTGTGCATGCTATCAGCTCACACTTACTTGAAAAGTTTAACCTTGTCTTCTGACTTTTACTACAAAATCTCAATCAGAGCTGATGAGTGCTTCAGCATTTCTTAAAACTTTAAATGTTATGGGACAGTCATAATTTTTTTTACTAATTTTCCCCAAAGCCACACTTACCTCACTCCTCTGTTGAACTCATCATGAGCTCTGATCAGTTAAACCACCACACATAAGTCTCTGTCCCATTCATATGTGTCTATACAAACAAAACCATTTAGTCAGAAAAACAGTTATATTTTAGGAACTAGAATTTACCCTATGATACTGAAGATCTCCAAATTTGTAATGTGGTTATGAAAACTTTAGGCTCATAAAGAGTCTAAAACTTTTCATAGTTTAATCTCTAGCCTGAATAAAATATCCTAAATGTTTCCTTTGCATAGTCTACTTGCAGAAAATATTCCCTCTGTATCACAGCATGATTAGAGAATCAGGCACATCCCTTCAAAATTGGTATGTGAGTGGTGGAAGTGTCACTCCCTGGAAACATAAGGAAGAAAAAGGATTAAAAGATATTAAAGATTTAAACTATCATTTATGACTGACTTTTATTGAAAAATTTTTGCTGAGTCCTGAAAATAATATCTTTAGGCACCTATTTTCAAGTAACAATTTCAGGCAGTTTATACTAAACTGATAGGGATGTCAAGAAAGACAACTGGATTTGAAACATAACCTAACATTCAATGTTTCTTATCAGTGTGCCTAAAGATTCATTTTCTGAGGTCTGTGTCAGTAAGCAAGTTCATGTACTGGCGTCAAATTTAGCTTTCTTCCTGAAAACCTTGGAAGGTTTGGGATGGTGGAGGAAATGCACAATTTCTAGACAGAAGCTAAATAAGCTGTGCACGCTACAATCACACAATTCATTTTGCTAATTTATTTATGCACTCCTGGTCACAAGGCCTAGATTTATGTGAAGAAAAGGAAAGAGAGAACAGACTGTGCTAAAGCAGAAATTTATGCATGAAGGTCTATACATTTTGCTGTTATTTCAGGGGTATTTCTTTAAGGATTAACAGCACCATTCCCAGCATACTCAGGGTCAGGTTGTTGAAACACGAGGTGACTCCCAAGCCCTGCTTTTTGTATCAGATATCCTCAGAAAGTTAATGACCAGGTTTTGATTCAGTATCAGCCAAGAGACATAAATGCAGTTTGCATTAATCTTTGAGTTCATTAGAACTTACAGAACATGAAAAACCTTCTGCTGCTGCACAACCATGAAAGACTTCCTCTTCCATGGAAAACTCAGAAAAGCAACAGTGATTTAAGTTGACTGAAGCCAAATATAGTAATCGGCAAGCTCTTACTTTGACTATTTCCCTGTTTCCAGATGTGCACCACCATTAAGCCCACCATGACAATTTTTCCCATTAGGAAATGCAGAAAATATTCTAAAATACTAACATCTAATGAATCCTGTTAATTCTACCAAATTTGTATACATGTATGACTTTTAAACTGACAAAAAACTCCAATCAAAGGTTAGTTAAACATCTTCATCATAAAAATTGCAGCTGATGGAACTGAATGTCATCAGGATGTTGAGATTAACAGGAAGCTCAAACTCAGATTTAAATTTCAAGCCAATGAGTATGAGAAGCTCAGAGCTGAAGATAAAAAAACTAGCAAACCTTGTTTGATTCTTCAGTAATGCAAAGAATATATGTTTAAATACAAATTACATTGTGGTAAGTGGTATATTGTGCTACTGTGTTTTGCTCTTATAAGCTTTACTACAGGGTTCTTAAACTACTGCTGGTTTATTTTGAAATTTGCAACATAAATTTTTAGGGGCTCAAGAGAACCCCTAATCATCAACTGTCACTGTGAACAGTTTGTTTATGAGTAAAACATACATGCAAAACTACTGACAAATTTCATCTGTCAGACAATCAATTTTTTTCAGCAATACAACAGGAAAAATATATGATGAATTTCAAAATATTTTGTTGATTACAGGAATGAGGCGGTAACTTGTAAAAATTCTGTTGTTAACTGATGCAAGGTGGGTCGATGTAAGTGCTGTGCAATGCAAGAGACAGAAGCTTCTCTTGCTGTGAAGTACAGTACCCCATGTTTTTCCTTTCACTTCCAACATCGGCCTTTCCCAATATTTTCTGAGTGAATAGAGCACTAGCTTCCTCAAATATCAAAATACTAAAAATTTACAGAACATAGATAGTATTGATCAGAAAAGTATAGAAACCTAGGTGAGAAAATGTCATAAACAATGTTGCGGGATGAAGTTAAATAATGGTAGTCTTTGAGAAATAGGACTATTCTATGGTAAATATTTAACAAATTTTTACCTTCCCCATTGAAAGCATAATAGCAACATTCACCTCCTAGCTTATGCTATTGGCTCAGCAAATCCTTAATGATGGTAGAAGTCCAAGTGTGCTCCTCCAACTAAGAAATGTTGCTTTTTGGACACTGAAATATGCAACTTGATTTAAGACTATGAAGCTGTATTTCATTTTAAATATATGATGACAAGAAATAGTGTATCTGGAATCAGTAATTCTCAGTATGTCAAACCATCTTCATTCACAGTGTCTCAAGTCCCAGCTAGCCAAGGACTTAGTGAACTGAAACAATGAGGTTAGGGTAAACGTGTTCTTAACTAAGACTTTGAAATCTGTTCTTATTCTGGTAATTCATGAGGTGGCAGGCTTTCCTCTGCATTGCTGCATGAAGAGATGCTTTGCCATTGTGCTTAATCACCTATTGAAACACTATATTTGAGGTAAGATGTAGAGTTGACATATTGAATTCTTTGGCATTAACCCTAATTCTTAGGGTAAATTTCCAAATAATATTGTGACTATGCTTATATTACTCCTGAAATTTTATAGGAAAATGTTTTTGTCTTACAAAGTCATTTTTAAAAAGAATTAATGTCCATTTGCTTCTGACATTTAATGTCATCTCAGTTACTTTAACACTACCCTTGAAACAAAAGTGAGAAAGAAAGCCCCAAATAAGACCTTTCTGTAAAGACCAGATGGACACTCAGAAAGCAGAGAAGTTTTGGGCAATGTTACAAATTCTCTGGAAATCTTGCTTTCTGAAAGCTATTAATAAACGACACAACAGTACTTTGTAGTTAGGGAAGCTTCCTAAACAGATGTTACTTTCTGAGCATTTTTTCTACTTTCTTCACATCTTTGTATATCTGCAGTGACATAAGCAGCCTTTTAAAATAAAAAAGCTAAATTTAACATTTCCTTCACACAGGCAACACTGCCACATTGAACTGCTTCTGTACCACATATTCTGCCAGACTACTCTGTGAAGTAGTGTGATGTGCAGCAACTGAACACCAATGTGTTATATCTATCATTTGCCTTGTCTAACTATGAGCAAGTCATGATCATCTGCATAGGAAGGTGAAAATAGCACCCTTTGTTTTCCTTACTGATCATTCAAAATAGACAGCCTTACTAAGATGTCTAAAATTATTTTTTTTAATTTAAAAAAGTGTTTTAATAAAGTCAAATAGGAGGAGCAGAAAATAACTTATCTTGGTAGGAAACCTTGTATTTTCTCAAAACCAGAAGTTTGTGAGAACAAAAACATGCCATTGCCTAGTATGCATGAAGTCAGTCACACCACAGAAAGAAATGTGATACTTCTTTCCTTATTTTAAAAGTAGAAAACATCCTGTGTCTTCTAGAAATTATCCATTAATGTATGAGAGTAGCAATTTCTTCCCACTCCCCTGCTCTAAAGGAATTGTTCCAGGTAATGTATTATCAGAGATCTGATAATACCTTACCTGGAACAGAAATCATTTTGATAAGACCAGAATCTGGTCTTATCAGAGATCAAAATGATTTCACTCTTCTATTAAGAAAAAAAACAGATGATATGTACATTCAATTCTTTAATAATGAACAGTATATGTACTAAAAAATATCAATAAATGACTTGTCTGAACTTCAAATGTCTAGTAGCTAGAGGATTTAAATATGCCCATATATAGATTTTGAAGAGTCCTTTAAGTGCTGAACTCCTTCTCTTATTATGCAATAACCTTAGTTAGTTTATGAAATAATTTTTGGATTATGGTCATGGATGATTGTATCAAGATTTTGATTGCATTAGATCCTGCTTAAAGATCCTTGCTTAAAGTAAGAGAGTAAAATGACCAATATTAAAAACATTACTGCTTAATTCTCAACTGAATATTTTCAGTTGCAAGATACAAGAATGTCATCTACACTTATATATATTTTTATATATATTTATATATATATGTACATATATGGAAAAGGGTACTGCATGTCTGTAGTGAAGAACTATAAATATTTTACATTACAAGGAAAGTATTACAGTTTCTTTCAAGTAAATCTTCTCCTAAAAGGGAGAAAATAAGAACTAGAAGATTAGCAGGATTAACTTAATTTACAGGTACTATGAATATTTTGATAGTTTAAATATTCCACAAAAAATTTTGGTTTGCCGGATCAAGAACTGAAAGCAAAGCAAAATGGGTGACTTGACCATAATGTTCAGGGTACCTGAAATGGATTAAGAAATTTTGTAAATGTAACTTCTAAAGTATTTCTTTTTGTCTTAATAGGTAAAAAAAAAAATTTTGATGGCTCAGATGACTAGTAAGAATACACAGACTAAAATTACCATTTTAAAATAAATAAACTTACCAGTGACTACTAAATAGCTTGTCATTACCAGCATAGGACAGTATTAATAAATTCAGCTAACACCCAGAATTAAGACATCAGCTGCAATAGAAAAGACTGAAAGCCTTTTCTCCTTCCTCCTGTGGATTTGCTTGCTAGCTATGAAAACTTTAGAATAGGAATTGTTTTTAATTCTCTCAAACATTTATTGACTAAACACTGAAGAAAGTGGGTGGAAGGAAACCTCTGGGGCTTTTGGGGTGGTTTCTTGGTTGGGTGGGGGGGTTTTTGGGTGTTTCAGTTTTGTTGGGGTTTTTTAATACTGAATAATGCAAGTTTGCACTTCCTCTTTGACACAAGAAACCAGAAAGTTAATTAAACCTGCAGACTGTTTGCTAGACTTGAGTCCTAACTCTCAAGTGCAAGTCATGACTTGAATCCCTGTTATCTGTGAATTATCACCATAGTATGATTCTAAACAGCAGATAATAGAATGAAACTGAATAGTCAGAAGAACTGCTCTTCAGGTAACAGCTTCACAAGTAAGCTAAAAGAAAGTTAGTAACAGGTTTTTCAACATAATACCCTTAATTTTCAGATTGTCTTTTAATTTGTGAAAACTACAGCTCACAAATTGTCTTTCCAAGACTGTGAGAGGGAGAAAACTAGTAGACAACAGATTCATATAGGGTTCATTTTAACAATGAAAGAAAGATTTCTCAGGGGGAAACTGGGCCTACGTATGAAGTCAAAAACATCTTGGAAAAATAGAAAAGAAAATAGAATAGAAAAATTATTTTCCAATAGAAAGTACAAACCACTGAAAATAAAATTCTAGAAAAGTTGGTATTAACTGGCTGGCAATGGCTGATGCTAACCCAGTCATGGAACAGCAGAACTTTGCCTGTCTCTCACTTGCTGTGAAAAATTTGAAACTAGACTTTAGTTAAAGAACCCAGAATTTTTCTCAGACATCTTCTAGTATAATTATGTCAATCAAATACCATATAAGACACAAATGCTTTTTCTTTGCTGTTTATATGAACATCTGGAAATCACTCCTATGAAAATTTCTATCTTTAGTTTCTTATTCCCTAAACCAAATTAATTTACTTACCTTAATTTACTACTAATTTATTTAGTAGACAACCCTTAAGGAAATAAAAAGGAGATACTTTTTTTTATAGAACTCTATTTGCAAGACTTTGAAGCCACATTTATTGACATTGTGGTTATGAATAAAAATAGGTATTTAATCTTCATAATCAATTAATGTCTAGGAAGTATTTAACAAGAATATATTAGGAAAATTTAATTAGATAATGATTGCCTAACTACATGTGGTGTTCATTTATAACATGATGAAAATATTCTTACAATCATCCATATTGTCTTATATTTTAAATATCTTAAATTTTAAATTTAATGTCACTAAATTTACATTCCCCAAATCAAAGATTTTATTTTCTTGATACATGTTATAGCCTGACCTCATAAATTCAGAAAAAAGGAAACACGGTTAAGGAAATCTTCAGGGGTTTTAAAGTGATCTGAATTTTGCACTAGTTAATGACATGCAATAATATTAAATTAATTATGTCATTTAACTGTGTTTTTAATAAAATACTTACATTTTAGTCTAAAAGTGTTTTACCGCACTCTCACAGGGAGAAATTGGGATGCAGAATCAAAAGGACATTTTTTATTATTTTTATGCATTTTTAGATAGTTACATCATGAAAAATTAACACCACCTTCTGGTCAAATCTGTGTGGTCATTAAGACCAACTGCAAAATAATTCTACTACATTATTTTCTCTAAATATCTATCCTATCTTCTCTTTTATAGTCTGTCTTATAAGTCAATAGACAAAAACTCCAAACTACTTCCTAGCCAAAGAAGACAGAAGAAGCAAAGCATTTACTCATGTCATAGACTATTAATTGCTACATAAAGGCAATATATTTGAATTATAATTGTGAAAACACTTCACTTCTTCTGCTTAAATCCTTTCTTAAAATTTTCACATGCAAAAATATCTAAAGCTAAGTTCCTCTTAACACGTCACTAGTGTCCTCAGACCATTTCCTTCATATCTAATGTGCTTGGCAATTTCTATAATTTCTTTCATTGATGGGTTTGCAAGCTTGTAGAGATTGCCATTTTACTTGCATGTAGACATAGTACAATAAAAGTGAAGTACAGTTATAAATACTGACAGTTATAAATATCAACTTTGTATCTTCATCCAAATAAAATGCAGAAAAATTCATTGTTATTGATTTATAACTAGTATATTTATGACTTTTGCCAACCACCTAAAAATATTAAATATGTCTTCATCATTTGAATTTTGTAACTTGAGAACAAACTAGTGCTTTGTGATGTCTTATTTATTGTCAACAAATTTTTGTGGGACATTCATAATGAATTCACTGGATCATTTGCCTGTGCACAAAAACTGGCTAGCAGTTAAGGAAAATGATTTTAAATAATTGTAAAGAATCACAATGTTTGGTTTAGTGCCTTAGATAATATTCACTCTTCACTTTGAAAATTGCAAGTTATTGATTAGGCAAAATATCCAGATACAATATTTGGCTAATGCAATATAATAACATATGCCTTTAATATGTATTGTTGGGCATTTTCTAGCTGATTATAAATAGCAGTGGCATAATATAATATGGATATGTATGAATTAATGAAAAAACTGCATTGTCATATTAATGATTTAAAGAGCTGTTTTCAAGTCTGATCAATATATTGATTTAAACACATAGGAATGTTCCTGTTACTTAGGCAGTTTCCTTATGTTATATCAACAATAGTCATTTTAATGGAGAAAAACAGAATAGAAGATGATTGATTGTTTCCTTTTGTCATGAACATCAATTATTGTGGAATGTGAACTCAAGAAAATGAAAACATTGTTATATAAGCTGTCCCTTGAGTCTTTGCTCATTTTGGTGTATTGTTTGTAGACTGTGGCATTGGCTAATACAAAATACCATACTAAATAAGGCATTCTGCTGAAGTTAAATAAGTTTCATCACCAATGAAACCTGTCTTTCAAAAAGTCCAAGTACTGTCCTGGCTTTTACATATAAAATGTGTGGTTTAATCTATGCCAAAAGCAGTGTAATCCAAAGTTTGCAAAGCTATTATCATTATATTACATTTGTAATGAGAGAACATAATGAAAGATGAAAAACTTTATTTAAGCCATAATAGAAAATCTGCTCACAAGCAGCACAAATTAAAAAGTAATACATTTAATCTTAGACAGCTGGTAGAAATAATTATATTTTTACTTAATTGTCAGTAATTTGTGAATGATGCCAAATTTTCTATGTGGGTTTTTTTTTGTAACTCAACATGAATCAAACTGCTGTGTTAGAACCGTCATACAAATGGCAAAAATGAAGTAAAGAAAAATTATTTTTGTGTATTCTGCCTTACAAACAGTGAATGATACAAAGTTGTGGCACCAATCTCTGTCCAATCTCTGTCCAATGAATTCAAATAGTGATCTATTACATGACACAAGCATTCTAAATTCAGAGTGGCTTTAAATGGTTGAATTTCTAATAAGACAGCGCCATTTTAAAACAAAGTCTCAGTCTTGTTTTGAATGCCTTCTAGGCTTAAATGTAGACTCTTCTAGTGCTGCTGTAGAAATCCACTAGATTTCCTTTAATGAGGTTGATTTAGAAACAATATTATAGAAGCTGTGAAAAAAATAAAAAAAGAAAATCAGATAAATCTAGCAGTCCGCCTCTTATGTTTTTCTTTGATTTACTGCTACTCTATTTGCTTGGAGACAGAAGACTTTATTCTAGATACTGCTATCACCTGGTGTTTGCTAAATTGCTGTGAAATTATTGCAACATCTGTTTGTTACTGGGGAAATATTCACTTCATATTGCTGCAATAAACTGATCATTGCCAATTAAATGCCCATTAATTGTGTAAACAAGGAATGATACCACATGTTTACACTAGAAAGAAAAATATCCTTTGCTCTTCATTTTTGACTTATAATCCTCCCCTTTCATATGGATAATAACATGAAAATGTTCATTTCTTGAATATCCCACAAATTTGGGGAATAAATAAAATGCAGTTTTCTGTGGTGGTGATACCTTAGAATACGTGTAGAAGTATACTAATAAATATTATTGACACAAATAAATAAACCAGAATCTTTTCTTTAAAACTGAAATATACGTATCTTTATCTGTATATGTATATATATATGAGTTATACTATATAGTGTTTTCTATTAAATGTATTCCTGGTACTTATTATTATATTTAAAGTTTCCAAAACAATTAATTTACTTCTAGTGAAAAATAGGATTTTCAAGGAATGCCCTAACACATTTCCCCACTATCCCTTAATAGGACATAGACACTGTGCAATCCCAGAAATTATGGGAGAAATTTCTGAATGAAATTTCAGTAATGGGTTTTAAATTTGCCCTTATCATCTGAATTATTAAAGGAGCTTTGAACAAAGGCTGTCAGTATGCTGCAGGACCATGTTCCCACAATGAAAGCATAAGAAGACACAATCCCAAGTACCTAATTTTCTTAATCAGTGTTCACAAATCATAGAATCACAGAGTCCTGAAATACTTGGTGTTGGAAGGGATCTTTAAAGACCATCTTGCTTAACTCTCCCGCTATGGAAAGGGACATCTAGTTCATACTGTTCAAGGCTGTGTCCAGCTTGTTCCTGAAGAAGGATGATGGGCCATTCACAATCTCTCTAGAAAACCTGATCATCTGTCTTACTACCCTCACCATACTGATTTTTTACCTATATCTAGTCTAAGTCATATATGGAGAATCATATTAAATGTTTTGGGTTGGAAGGAACCTTAAAGATAATCTAATCTGACCTTCCTGCCATAGGCAGAGACAACTTCCCCAAGACCAGATTGCTCAGAGCTCCATCCAACCTGGCCTTGAACACTTTGATATGTGGGGCATCCAGAGCTTCTCTGGGCAGCCTGTGCCCATGCCTCACAACACTCACAGTGAAGAATTTCTTCCTAACATCTAATCTAAATATTTCCTCTTTTAGTTTAAAACTATCATCCCTTTTCATATCAGTACAGGCAGTGGTAAAATATTTTTATTATAACCTCTCTAGATGTATCTAAAAGATGGCTCTGCTTGGACTCTCTTTTCCACACTGAACAACCCAAGATCTGTCTGACTATCTTCCGAGCAGAAGTGCTCCATTCCATGGAGCTTCTACATAGCCCTCCTCTGGACCTCCTACAACAGATTCATATCTTTCTTGTGTTGCAATTAACAGAGCTGCATGTAGCACTCCAGCTGGAATCTCATGAGAGTGAAGTAGAGGAATCCCCTCCCTCCACCTGCTGCCCACAGTTGTTTTGACGATGCCCAGGACACAGTTGGCTTTCCGTACTGACATCACACATTTCCAGGTCACGTGAAGTTTTTAATCCATTGTACTCCCAAGTCTGTCTCGTCAAGGCTGCTCTCAACCTGTTCATTACCCAGCCTGTATTGATACAAGGGGTTGTGCCAGCCCAGGTGTAAGACACCTGGTTTCACACTGTCTCGCTCTTCGAGCCTGTCAAGATCTCTCTAGCTGTCATCCCTTCCCTCAAGAGTATCAACTTTGTTGCTTGTCTTGGCCTCATCTGTAAATAATTTTACAGGGAAATTTATTATCTTCATTCTTAGCCATGCGCCTGTCATAGTAACCATAAAAATGCATTGAAATAACAGCACACAGTTGCCATATCAAAAAAAAATTAAACTATTAGATAACATAGACAAGTTACTGACCTGGTTAAAACAGCCAAAAAAATTCACAGTCATTTACCACTATCAGAGTTAGACTAAATTATTTACACTTACCAAAATGTACATAACAAGGCTGGGATAGAGAAGTAGTCCATAAGCTCAAAAAAATTGTCTCAAAAGAAATTTCCCCAAAACACTGAGAATTAAGGTAGCCACTATTCTGACAAATTATTAAATTCCTCCATCCAACTATTACTTCATAATATTCACAGTCCCACATAGTATAATATCATAATTCATAATATCCACAATAACACTACTACTACTACTACTACTGCTGCTAGTACTACTACTACTACTGTTCATAATATAAAACACCCAGATTTGAAATACCATATAGCCAAATATTATTTGCAGTTTTTATAACAACAGTGGGGTAAATATGACAGCAAAGAGCAGTATTTTCATTAAGATATTTCAGAGAAGTACTGTGCCAACTAAGCAAACCTTTAGAATTCCATAAGTGAGGTGAATTTATCCCATCTCAGACATCAAATTGCATTCTGTTTTTACTTACTGAAACATGAAGTAACTGTGATACGATTGAGGAAGGTCAAAACACTGATTCAAACACTGATAAGTCTCTCTGTAATTGTAAATTGAAAATTAGATTATTTTCTGCTGGAATAAATTCTTGCCCAAAATTTATTTAGCATTAATGGAACAAAACTGAAATTTAAAAAAAAAAAATTATCAAATTGTGATTTTCTTGCTAGCTTTCAATTAGAGTGATTGAAACATTGATTGTCCCACTCAGTAAACAAAGTCAAGGACAAATTGACAATTCGTCATCAAGGGTTATTTATACTAAAGATAAAGTTTTAAAATGGATCAATGAGCAGATGCCAACATCATATGAACTTAGCTCAAAAATGGATCATCAACTTTCTCCAGAATTAAAAAAAAAATCCTGTTTAAAAATAACATTTCAGGTTATTTTTTGCTTTCTTCTTTGCCTGTTATTTTGTTTCAGGTTTTTAGGGGGTTGGTTGGCTTGTTGTTTGCTTAGTTAGTGGGTTGGTTGTTTTCAGGTTGTTTTCTTTGAACAGCAATTAGTACAGGAAGTTCTTATTTATTGTGTTAATTAGAAACTTAGAACAACTTTTCATAATTATAACTTCTAGGGACTTTTTCCTAACAATACTTGACTCTTTTTCCTGATGCAGAGTTCAGATATTCCATACTGGCTAATAAATAAGGTGGTGATGCCAGGCGGGGGTCAGTCTCTTCTCCCAGGCAACCAGTAACAAACAAGAGGACACATCTTAAACTGCACGAGGGGCTGCATATTAGGAAAAAATTCTTCACAGAAAGAGTGATAGGGCATTGGAATGGGCTGCTGAGGGTGGTGGTGGAGTCACTGTCCCTGGTGTTGTTTAAGAAAAGACTGGCTGTGGCACTAATTTCCATGGTCTACTTGACAAGGTGATGTTGAATTACAAGTAGATTTAATGATCTCAAAGCCCTTTCCCAAAGTAGCTGATTCTGTGATTTAAACAGGGAGGGGCCATATAAATCTTTAGAAAAGACAAAGCCTCTCCAGTGACCAAGCAAGCCAGGGACAGGCACAGGAATCAGTTTGCTGATCCCTTTCTTGACAAGGGCAAAGAAAGAGCTAGCCAAAAAAAAAAAAAAAAAAAAAAAAGAAAAAAAAAGTTTTATATTGTATCTGAAATGCCTTAAACAAAAATAAACCATGGAAATACAATCTAATGAAAACTCTCAAACTGTGTTGTGGGGCGTGTTTTTGTGGTTGCTTCAAACAGAATTCCATTTGAGTTGAAAATTGATTTCTAAGAAATCACCACAGAAAAAACATAGGAGAGACAGTAGAAGAAAATAGAAGGATGTGTTAAGAGACATAAAGAAAAAAATGTGGGGGGAAAAGGATATCTTCTGTGCTAAGTTAACAGGAGTTAACATTATGGACAGAGATAAAGAAAGTATTCTTTGGTTTGCATGCTGTAATCAGGTCTATATCAGCACATTCTACTTTTAAAAAAAAGACACTTCTCCAGAACTTTCTAAAAGTCACCTAATTATGTATATGCAAAATACACCAAAATGTCAAAATACACAAGAAGCATAAAAATAATTCAAAATTCACAATAAATGCTGCAATAATTACAAAGATTTTAATATGAAGAACAGGATTTTTTCCCATTATTTTACACATACAAAAAAAAATGTCGTGTCCTTTATTAAAGATTTTTGTCTCAAATTAAGTGGATTTATTTTCATCCTAAGGAGACATGGATTGGAGGGTATAGTTTAGAATAACTCAGATTGGAGGGAACTTGAGTAGCTCTCTAGTCCAACCTCTTGCTCAAAGCAGGACCACCTATGAGATGAAACCAAGTCATTTAGAGCTTTATCCAGTCAGGACCTGAGAACTTCCTAGGATATAAACCTCACAGCCTCTCTGCAGAGTGACTTCCAGTGCCTGACTGCCCTCAGATTGTCCTCTTTCCATGCACCACTGTAAAGAGCTCCACTGGTTTTCTTTTTTATTGCACTTTCTTGTAGTTATTGACAGGCTGCAGTAAGGTGGCCCCAAAGCTGTTTCTTTTTTAGGTTCAGTAAATTCCATTACCTCAGCTTCTCTTCCACAGCAAGTGATCTAGCACGTGATTATCCTAGTGGCTCTCTGGTTAATATCTTGTTCATATGGCAGATCCCAAATTGGGCACTGTATCCCAACATGATCTAGGGGGTCTAGAGGAAAGGGAGAAAACCCCTGTTCTTGACTAACTGGTTCTGGGCTGACTGCTCTCTTCAGCATAGCTCTCTTCAACAATTTTTTAGTAGCTTCCTTTGCAGAGAGAGAATAGTCTTGGGTGTCTAGAAAACTTTGCATTGAAGCTGCTCCACAAACAATAATGTGCAGCCTGTAAAATTGTAGGCACTAGTAACTCAAAGCCATACCATATATATATGAAAAGCTATACATACCATTAAAGCAAAAGCATCCAACTAATTTCACCAATGTGCAATCTCAGAATAACCAGGTTTTATGTGCTGTTCTTCATATGCTTTAAAACACTGACAAAATTGCAAATTGTTTTAGGTCTCTGATTCTACACAGGCTAATGTATATTAAATGTATGTTTTCACGAACTTGCTGTTTATCCTACATATATAATAACAAATAAAAGTTAAAGCATACATGACATATTAATTTTCAACTTTAATTGAAAATGAGATAACATTACAAATGCTCTGTCACTGTTTTTGTATTTTAATATTTTTGGTTTGAAAATAATTTAAAAGTTGCTTTTAATCACCATTAATGCCCCACCTTGAACACAGTGCATCTTGTACTGTACCGAAAAGCAAAGCCTCATTATAGACAGCTGTATTCCATTGTGCTCTTCTGTATATAAATAAAACTGACAGAATAAAGGAAGACAGAGAATGTGTAATTCATTTGTCTTTCAGGACCTCTACAGAGAGCACACAGTGCCTGTTACTGAAACTTATTTAAATAACATGGAACAATTTAATAGCTAGTGTCATGCTCAGCACAAAAGATAAATGTTGACTACACACATCATCATATATGATGAGAACACAGCCGACCTGATACATCCAGGAGTTAAAGCACAGCCTTATACAGAGGAAGAAACTCCATTCAGCAAGTGGAATGGCTGTGCAATCACTGCCCAAGGTGAGGAATGCTCTCAAGAGATCCCAGCTCCGCTTCCAAAGCTTGTTACATGACATGCTGTTGCCCTGGAAGGAATTGCATGTATTTATTCAGACACAATTTTTTCTTTTTCTTCCTCTTCCTCTTTTTTATTGTCTGTTTAGATTAAAAGTTCATAGCATCTACCCACATGAAATGGAATGATGGAATTCCTTATGGAATAAGGAATAAGTACCTTAAGTAAACTTTTTCTAGCAGGCATTCTGTGGTATTTCTGTATAAACAAATGAAATTTTTCTCTATCAAAAGTTAATTGGCTTGTATAGGTTAAAAAGCCCTCCATGCTAGGCAAAAAAAAAAAAAAAAAAAAAAAAAAAACACACAAAACCAAAAGCCCTAGTCTCTTCTATTTCCAGAAAACAGAACAAACAGAACAATATTTTCAGGGCAAGTTTGTCCAGCCAACATGTGCACCTAGATTTGGTTCAAAAATGGAAGTGTCCTATGAAGAAACACTGTAGAAGAGGAGTGGGGGCTCAGTTGTTCCTCAAATAGTTATGGGATTCATTTGCATAGGACAATGTGCTTATATAAACAATTTGTATACCTATACATAAGAGCTGCATTACTGTATTTTCAAGGATGTGTAACCTACCCTCCTCTGTTACCCTTCTCTGTGACCATTCTCTCTGAGTTTCAGTTAGGCATTGAGGCTATGCTGGAAGTCACTACATTCAAGTTGTGATGATGCTCTCATCACTCCCCAGACTGTGGCCTGACTCAGGGTGTAATTAACTCCCTACAAAAGCAGATAAATCAAGAGGTACATACTGCAAATTTTTAATTCCTTCCTCAAGTTATAGACCAACAGCAAAATAAAAGCATTAGTTGTTGCTTTTTTCCCATTTTGGCCATCTCAGGGCCAAGTGACCTGAGATGCAATCTGTCTGAGGTTGCACATCAAGGTATAACAGTAAAGGAAAATCAACCTTTTTCATACAGAAAAAAACAATGGTTAGTGCTACACTCTACCCATTTAATTTTCAGTTTGAATAAAAACATTTTGGTCAGTTATGATGACACAGGAGCTCAAGTCTAAAACTAAGTTGAAACTTATACTTCTGAACCATTTCCAAGGTTTTTACTTTAGCTTTCCAGTAATTTCAATTTATCAGTCACATATACTTGCAATGGAATTAGCTTTTGCTTGTGGGAACAGAAGAAACTTATTCATTAATGGATACAGGCAACACTAAAAAGATGGTTTGTATGTGAAGAATAGCATTATGCAAACTACCGATTACTGCTATAATCAGAAGAAATCCTCCATTTTATGCACCAAATAAGATTTTGATTAGAGTTCTTCATCTAAACTAGATTTATATACCTTAAGTGACAAAGCTTCCGTGAATAGATTCAAGGTGAATTTATTGATGAATCAGTGAAATTTTGCTGTCATGTACACAGAATGGCATTTTCTCTTAGCAGAGAAAATACTAAAAATATGAGGTGAAACCAAAAAAATTATTAGGTATTTTTGCTAAGTGTAAAAAGGCTGTTGTTCTTCCTTTTTTAGCTTCAGTTCCACAAGCAAAAAAACCAGACTTACACAGTTATATCATCTCTAGAAATTGTGTAATTATCTGTATTTCCAGAATAGCCATTATATTGATTCCATCCAAGCTTCTGTTGCCTTTTCCTCAAGTGGAAATGTTTTATTCTGAGCACTCTGTTTAAAATGAATGGCCATATATTTTTCAATGCAGAAAAAAAATTATCGGATTTGATATTTATTAGATATTGTTGTTGCTTATAAACAGCTAGAAGGACAGAAAGAATATTTCTAAAGTTATAGAGACATTGTATAGGGTTTTTTGTAATCTTAGTACAAATCAAATTCACAACATGAATAGATCCTTCCTATGTGCTATGTAATTACATTACAGGCATTTAATTGAAACTTAATAGAAATGAAACTTTGCCTAGCATAGACATGTTCTGATGGTAGAAACTCAGTGGGAGGGCACTAGCTTATTAAAAATGTTCTTCATCTATCTAACACTTCAGGAAATAAATATGTTTTGTTTCAAAGTACTCTTTATCATGTAAATAAATCACTCACACCATAACCAGAAAATTAAGGTTTTTTTCAGTTAAATATAATAATAAATAAGTTGACTTTTATAAATATGACCCACTAAATTATAAAGATGAAAGCAAAGGTTTCTCTCTGTGTTTGGATGAAACACTCCCACATACAAGCAGAAAATTTAGTTGTTAGCTAGTGAAGCAACTCATTTTGCTCACATACAAAATACATTGGCTGCAAATATAAACACCTTTACGTTAATAAATGATTTGATATATTGCTTAGGGGAAGTAATTAAAAAAATTATGAACTGAAAATTATGAAATTCTCTTCCAGAGAGGACCACAAATAGTTCCTGGGAACAGGATTGTGTAGGAGCGTGTTTTGCACAGAGAAGAGTTTCCAGTAACAAATATACAGTAACAATTTATCATGAGCAATAAGAAAATACTCCGCAAGGTTTTGAAAATATTGCTAAGCCAAGAAAACCCTGTTGTGCTCTAAAATCCAAGTTAGAATGCATTCTGTTTTAATTGTGATATAATTCTCTTGAATATCTGTATATCTACGAAAAAGCTCAAGTTAAAGAATTACATAATGGTATTTCCATATGCCACCCTAGCATTTGTCTGGACATGTTACTAGCCAAAAAAAAGAACCTTCTTAAAACATTTAGTCCATTTATTTTAAGTAAAAATTGCATTTCTTAAGGAAACTGCAGCTATGCAGTGATGGATTGCATACAACTGGAGAAAGACTGACTTCATTTTTGTGAGTTGTCAGGAAGGGGTTAAACACAGAACTCAATTTCACAGCAAAATATCACAAAGTTGCTGATGTAGGAACTCTCTCCTAAGGAGGAAACATATAAACTGCACCATTTATTTGCCAATTAATCCAAGGAGATAACTTTAACATTAGTTCCAGTAGGAGATGCATGCCTGCCCACTTTCCAGGTGGTAAAAACTAGGTTTGCAGCCATCAAACACCAGGACAGAGGAAATAAATGGGAGGAGAAATTAAAAAGAAGAAAAATTAAGGATTTTTTCCTATTGTTTTCTTCTGTATTGGATTTGCATGGCCAAACTTTGGTAGCAGGGGTTCTACAGGGGTGGCTTCTGTGAGAAGCTGATAAAAGCTTCCTCCATGTCTGGTAGATCTAATATGTGGTGGCTCCAAAGGTGGATGTGCTGCTACCCATGGCTGGGCCAAGTAGAAATGGAAAAATGCCTCTGTTGTAGCAGATTTAAGAAGAAACAGGAAAAAAACCTTTTAGCATGGAAGTAATTGAAGCCAGAAAAAGTGGGTGAGAATTTGTGAGAAGTGTCTGCAGACACCAAGGTCAGTGGAGAAGGTGGGGAGAAGGTGCTCCAGGTGCTAGAGCTGAGATTCTCCTGCAGCCTGCAATGGAGACCACAGGGAAGCAGCTGTGCCCCTGCAACCGTTGGAGATCCGTGGGGATGCAGAGATCCACTTGCTGCCCATGGAGGAGCTCCATCGTGGAGAGGAGCCTCTGACCAAGTGGAAGACACGTAGAGAGAGGGCCCTTGAGGACGCTGAAGGACTGCACCCTGTGGGCAAGTGACCATGATGCTGCTGCGGTCTGGGAAGGACTGCTGCCCATGGGATGCTGCCCACAAAAGTTTATGGGGAACTATCTCCCACAAGAGGGACTCCACAGTAGAGTAGGGAAAGCTGCTGAAGGAGAAACAATGTGTTATGAACTTATCAAAACCTCCATTCCCAATTCCCTGTGCTGCTGGGGAAAAAGGTAGAGCTGGGACAGATGGAGAGGTGGAGAGAAGGTGTTTTGAAGGTTTTATTTTACCTCTCATTATCCTGCTGTGATGTTGCTAGTAACGATTTCAATCGATATCTCTAATTCTAGCCTGTTGAGCCCATGACAGAATTTGATGAGTGATCGCTCGTTGTCATCATCTCAACTCATTAATCCTTCATTATATTTTCTCTCCCCTGCCCAGTTATGGAGGAGAGTGATAAAGTGGCTTTGGTGGATGCCTGTAATCCAGGCATCATAAAAACATTACATTTTGAAAAGGAGACCCAAATGTCATCCTGTCTTATACAATGAAAGACTTAAAAGCTTTTAGCTTCTTGCAGGAACGCATAGCCAATGCCTTAAACCATAGATTTGCCCTAATAAAATAATGGTGAGTCACTGCAATACAGCTTGGAAAGAAGAAAAACATTAATATAATTCCCATGTGTAAGATAAATGTTTACACATTAAGCTTACCTTTGTGCTTGCTTTTCCTGCTTAAGCCTCAAACGAAATGCTTTGATATGGTAAAATGAATCACATAGTCTGTTCAGCATTCAAAGCAGCCCACATTCTTGTGTCCCACTTGAAATGGGTCCATGCATGTGAAATAGGTAAAAATTGAATACTCGAGGTGCATATGGATAACTCTCACTAGCATTGAGGAGGTTTTGGTTTTCACTGCTATTCTCAGTGTAAAAGGAGTTCATAAGGAACTGCTGAGAAGAAGCCAAAGCCGATGGACTTCATTGGCATCTAAGTGACAGCAGAGACCACAGAAACAGCAATGCAAACCTGTCTATTTATTTGAAAAAGGACTTTTACCTCTCTCTCTATTTTTTATTGCATGGGTATTATTATTTTTGTTAGTTCCGTAATGTGTAGAAAAAGCCAAAATTGTTTTAATTTAAAAACAAGCTTTGCTTAGTTTTTTGAAACCTCCAGGTTCTGACCTTTTCAATTTTATTCCAGCAAAATTTATTTTCCAAGACAAAGGGAAGTTTTTCTGAATGAAGAAAATAGGACTGGCAGAACAAACTACAGCTGAACTACTTCTTCATGGTGAAATTTACTGGACTCAATGCAGTTCTTTTTATGTTTGGCAACAAAGATTTTTTATTCAGACATTGAGTTATTTTTCTCCTTAATGACCGTATTGATTGAATATTTGTTTCCTATTTGTGTATTGTTATTTTATACAGCATACACATCTAAATGAAGAAGAATAACACCCAATGCCATTTCAAGGCCCTGTGGATTTATTGAAACTTTTAACAAACCAAAAGTTATCACACACATTCATTGAAATTCAATTTCTCCTGCCCTCCCTACACTGGAGCACTTCAAGAAGCCAAGTCAGTTTTGTGATTTCTATAAACAATGGAGAGCAATTTCTCAAGAATAGGTGCTTCCTACATATGAGGATAGTCCCAGCATCCCATTCATGCTAGGGTGAAGTAATGATAAAAGAAACTGATTTTTTTCTATTTTTCTGTGTCTGGCAGAGCTTCCAGGGGAGCAAGAACATGCCCTAGAAACCTAGAGAACTGAAGAACATGCTCAAAGCATGAAAAAACTACTGTAGTGGAAAGAACTTCATTAGGCAAAACTTGATCATGGTACTCCAAAAAAGCATGATACTTCAGCTAAAGAAAATGTAAAATGTAAAACTTCAACACTTCTTATAAAGTCAATCCCAATAAAATCTACATTAAAAATCCTTCATGCATGAAACCTTAAAAATGCTTTAGCATGTCAAATGCTTAAAAATAAGACAAAGTGCCATAGAATTATGACAGGTGTTATTAATCTCTATGCAAGCCAATAATAGACACAAGTGCTTTCAGCGTAAAAAAAAAAAATTGTATCTGGAGAATCACACTCATCTTTTGGTACTGTGTCATCTATTGCAGTGTTTATCTCTCTAATGTATATCTAAAAGAATAGTGAAAATTCAGCAGTTTTTCTATTTTTCCTTTCTTTCCATATTTTTATGTTTATGTAGTTATTACAATGAAAACCATCTTTGCTTTTATTGCTATGGCTACATGTCATCCATTAGCAAACAAGTTTCACTGCATAACCACATTTATCTATTTAAAATGTGTTATTGCATCCTGCTTTCCAAATTACACAATGACCATGTTAAACAGTTTAGCTTTATTTTTTTAAGAATAGGATAATTTGTAAATGTGACAAACAGTAATCATCTTACATTTAAGATGAGTCAAACAGATATTCTCCTTCAGCTGAACTTTCTGATGACAATCTTTGTAACTGACAGATTAAAAATGATTCAAAGCTGTCAGAATTGTCTAGTTTGCTGAACAAAATAAGAATAAAAACTTTGCAGACAACTGCAAATCTGTAGGCTTATATAGCAGGTTATCTTCCTATACCCACTGTCAGTAAAATTAATGATGCCATAATCTATCTTCTCTGTCAGGTGTAAATGATTTTAGCATATCAATAACTAGTTTGCCAAGATGTCTCACCTATATTTAGGACCATATATTGATTTCACACTTGGTACAGAATAGCACATGTATGAGCGCCATATTTTGTCGTAGTATGGATTGTCAAATAGATGAAACTTTTACAGTCTTGGGAAAGTGTAGTAAAAATGGAAGGTCTTAGCAGCTATCAAGGTATCCAGTGCTTTTAAAACCAAAGTTTTTACCAATGTTATTCAGCTCTTTGAAGTTGTGGTACAACTGACATTCCTTATAGAAGTACAAGTTTATTACTTTGCACCTTATCTATATAATGGCAGTCAATGAAAAGAAAGTGATCCCCACAAATTAAAAAGAGAGAGAGTCTCCATGAAATTTAAATTACAAACATAACTATTAATAGAATCAAAGAATATCCTGAGTTGGAAGGGACCCAAAAGGATCATGGAGTCCCTATCCTGGTTCTGCAAAAGACAGCACAAAAGATGCACCATGTGCCTGAGAGTATTCTCTTGCTTCTTGAACTCTGTCAGGCTTGGTGCTGTGACCAACCTAAAACTGCCCTGACACATTCCCTTGGGCATTGTCACTGGACACCACCAGAGAAGGGATTTCTTCTTCTCTTCCCCTCACAAGGAAGCTGTTGACTGTGATGAGGTCTCCACTCAGTCTCCTTTTCTCCAAGTGACCTCAGCTGCTCCTCATATGGCTTCCCCTCCAGAGCTTTCAGTGTCATGATAGCCCTCCTTTGGACAGTCTCTAATAGCTTGATATTGCAGTGCCCAAAACTGCCCCATCACTCAAGATGAGGCTGCCTCAGTGCAGAGCAGAGAGGGACAATTCCCTCCCGTGCCTGGTTGGCAATGTTGTGCCTGATGGCCCCCAGGACACGCTTAGCCCTCCTGGCTGCCAGGGCACTGCTGGATCACGTTCAACTTGCCACTGACCAGGACCCCCAGGTCCCTTTCCCATTGCACTGCTCCCCAGTGTCTTGTTCCCCAGTTTGTCTGTATGTCCAGAATTTCCCTACCCAGCACTTTCTCTTGTTGAACTACTGCAATTCATGGCTGCCCATTCCTCTAATTTGTTGAGGTTTTTCTATGGGGTCTTTGAAGAAAATCAACAGCTCCTCATAGTTTATTATCCCAGGCAAACATACCTTTTAGTATAAACATGGGTCATTTATGAAGATTATGAGAGCACAGGGCTAAGATAGAGCTCTGTGGAACCCCACTGGTGACAGGTCACCAGTCTGATGTCACACCATTCACCCTTTCTGCCAAATCCCTGAGCCTGTTGCCCACTCATGATGTGTTTATCCAGCTGTGTGCTGCACATTTTATCCATAAAGATACTAAGAGACAGAGCATTGAAAGCTTTACTGAAAAACCGAAACCCAAAAGGATTACTTCCACTGGCTTCCCTTGATCAGCTAGGTGGGTTACTTTGTCATAAAAAGAAATGAGGTTTGATAAGCAGGACTTTCCTCTCATGAGTCAATGCCGACTGTGACTGATGAGTGCATTGTCTTCCAGATATTCTTAACAGCTCCCAGAATTACCTTCTGAATAATTTTACCAGCCATTGAAGTGGGACTGACTGGCCTGTAGTTTCCAGGGTCCTCTTTATTGCTCTTCTTGAAAACTGGGAGAACATTCACCAGCTTTCAGTCAGCTGGGACATCTGCAGATTCTGAAGACTTCAGAAGTCATTGAGTGAGGCATCACGTTGACATCAGCCAGCTTGCTGAGTATTCTCAGCTGAGCCCCATCATAGTCCATAAACTTACAAGGATCCAAAGATCTGAAGCAGCAGATCCCACACAAGGGTTAACTGGGAGTTCATCATTCATACAGCCATGGTCCTCCAGCTTAGAGTGCTAAGGCACTGCTGCTCCAGCATCTGTGCTGAAGACAGAGGAAAAGAAAACCTTAAATGTCTCTGCCTTGTCCATGTCCCTGTGTCTGAGGTGACCATCCTCAATAGCTGATGCTATTTCTGCACTATTTTTTGCTATTAATGTATTTTTAAAAACTGCTTTTTATTGTCACCCATAGTAATTGCCAGCTCCCAGTTGAGCTTTGGTCTCAGAGATGTTTTCCCTGTATTCCTCCCATGTCACCTGACCTTGATTCTACTGGGCACACACTCTTTTTTGGTCTTAGCAGCAGCAGCAGAAGACCCCTGCTCAGCCAACCTGTCCTTCTGCCTTCTCTGCTTGCCTTCTGACCTTTTGGAATTGCCCTTAAGAAGTGACCAGCACTGATGGACCCCAGCATCTTCAGTAGGATTTTCCAGTGCACTTTACTCACTAGTTCCCTGAGCTGTCTGCTCTCTTTGTGTCCAGAGCTGAAGTTTTACTGGCACTGTTCCTACTGCCAACACAGATTTTAAACTCAATTGATTCACAGTGGCTGTGGACACAATGACTGAAAATCACCAACTGCAAGACTCTCTCAGTTAACAAGCAGAAAAACAAGGAAGGTGTCTTTCCTAATTGGCCTACTAAGTGAGAATACCACAATGTTAATATACAGGTGCTTTAGGAACCTACTGTGCTTGTTTGTGTAAGCTGTATGGTGTTCCCAGTAAACAATTGGCAAGCTGAAGTCATTCATAATGATGCTACTTTGCCATATATGTATACACACACACACACACACACACATATATATGTGCATTTATATGCATTTATACATTTTATAGATGTATGTCTGTGTACATATTTATAGGTAAGCTGGGGACAGAAGGAAATAAATGCAATAGTGGTTTGAGCTGTCAGACAGTCTCACAGACATTTCTATCTATACCATGTTTTGTTTCTAAATGATTATGGGTTATCCAAATTCAATTCAAATTTGTGAGTCACTCTGAAAGACATACAAAATCCATCCAGTTCTAGATGCTTTAATGTTCCTTCAAAATACATTGATTTCTATTGAGACAGAATAAACTGTCAGTAAAACAGAAGCAAAAATAAATTTAGAAAAGTGATTTTCCCTCTCATTTTATGAGTTCATTAGAGATAAAAATTTAATATGAAAGTCACCATAAAACAAGCTAAGTCAACAAAATAACTGCTTCAGGAATCATAGTGTTCTTGCTATGCCTTAACAAGCTGCAAAAGCATGTGATTATAAATGAGAATTTCATTGCATCCCATGATGAACTTTCATGCACTTCAAGTTTTTATGTTTGTAGTTTCTTAGTACAACCAGGTTGCTGTAAGCAATACTTTTATTAGTCTGACCCAAATCTCTGTCTTGGTACATCATGAATCACTGCAGGAAGAGTTTTAATACTCTCACAAGATTGATTATTGGTCTAGAATAGAAAAACTTGCACATATGTGTGCACACACTCACATAGATGCAGTGCTCATTGTAGCTAATAAATACAATTTCTGTGAACAATCAGTGTGGACTACTAGTCATATTAAAATTGTCTAAATGATGAGATTTGTTTATTTTCATCCATGGCAGTGCAAAGCATTTGAGAAGTTCCTGTAATGGCCATTCACAATTTCTTAAAAGACTTTTAGCCAAAAATTTTAATAGAAAATATATTGATTTTTCAAAAATATTTTTGTCTCCAAGAAAATCCTCCAGAAATAACCTGCCTGGGTATAAATATAAATATTTTATATATATTCTGTAAGATTCTTCAAGAAACTTCTAGGAAAAAGTAGAAAAGATATCTCACTTAAACCCCATTTCTCACATGATTCAGTCTGGGTTGCATGACAATTGAAGTGAAATTGTTCTGGGATAATATCTCCTTGGGTTTACTACTATAGCACACAAAATTCAGAAAATGTGTCTCTTCTCTTGGTGACAGGGTAAGTCTATAGGCTGTAAATATGCTGTGTTAACCACTTCTGTGCCAAAGTAAATATCTGACTACTCTACACTCTGTCTGGCAGAAAGAAGGCACCAGAAAGATTTCACCAAGTTCCCATGGATGCACTACAGAATCTCAATAATTTCTTCTCAGTAGTTGTGACCTGGATTGCAGGGAAACTACCAACACTGAAAACAAAAAACTACATATTTTCTTGGGTTTTATTTGTTTGTATATCCAAATAGCCTGCCTGTTTCCATCCTGGTTTGTTCAACTGGGTACACTACACAGAGTAAAGAAATCATCCATTTCTCTGCATGCCTGTAAGATGTGCCCATGGGACTAAGGCTGACTTTAAAATTCTTCTCTCATTCACACATTAGATGTATGGCTAATTTGTATCAGACAAGAGCATTAATGAAATTAAGCTGTGGGGTTTTTTGGATGTTTTATATATATATATATATATATATATATATATATATATATATATTGCTACAGAAAAAAAGGTTGTTGGAAGAAGAAGAAATTTTCTTCCCATTTGTTATCATGGAAATGGCAAATGGACATGGATTAAGAGAAATTGCCTTGGCATACTGTTGGAATGGTTCTGGGATGAGGGGGAAGTGGCATGGTTTTGGAAGCTTCTTAGCTGGCATTCTTTGCCCAGCTTGAAGAGGACATGGTTGTGGATTTTGGTGCTGGGATTTTCCTGCCTAGGTGTTTGGTGCTGCTGTGAAGTTTCCCCTGACTGCGTGTTGGTGAGGCCACTGCTTACTGTGAACTGTGTGTGGACTGGGACTTCCTCTGTCAGGAGAGATCCCTGCCATCTGCACGGGTGCTTCCAAGGGAAAACACTGGGCCCACACCTCCTCTCTCTCTCTCTCTCTCTGGCTCTGGAGCGAGCACATCCCAGCTGCTGGTGCACTGGAGCCTTGATGGTGCTGCCATCATCAGGGTACACGTGTCAGAGAGGGGAAACAGAATACGCTCCCTTTCCCTCCAATCTTTTCTCTCTTCCCAGGGCTGCCATTAAGTCTTGGGGGGCTCAGGGCTTTCACTGGAATACATCCTGAAACCTCGGGGAAGTCACTGGAGCTGTGGCCTTACCAGGATCCATCAGCATCCCCTGCCTCTTATGGTGGTAACTACACCAGAAAGGGTGCCTGAACAGTGGGAAAAGGCTGATAATGGGTTTTCTTTTTTTGCATAATTCTTGTTGCTGTTTGTC
Source organism: Passer montanus (assembly GCF_014805655.1). Lineage (NCBI taxonomy): Eukaryota > Metazoa > Chordata > Aves > Passeriformes > Passeridae > Passer > Passer montanus. Next base: position 1,503,565 of record NW_024374479.1, read on the forward strand.
TGTCAAACACATGCACACACATGCCTATATATATATATATATATATACACACATACATACATATATATATATACATATACACACACACACATATATACATATACATATACATATATGTGTGTGTGTGTATGTATATATATATATATATATATAGTCTAGTAAGGAATTATTTCTTTTCCCTTATCTTTGTCTGAAAGCCCTGTAATTTCAAAGTTATAATAATTTGGAAGGAGGGGGTAATCTTTTCCAGCTTTTTCAGGAAGCTTCTCACCTTCCTTGACCAACACCTGTCTTTTAAACCAGGACAAAGGGTCAAGTAATTTTCTAGCTTGAAGGGGAGATAATGAGTGTTTTAAGAAAGAGCTACCTTTGAGAGCAAAACGTTTGACAGCCTGTTGATTGCATACTCTTAGCATTCCTATTCTCAAAAAATTCTATTAAACAATTCCCTAGTATAAATGCCACAAAGATTACTATACATCTCATATCATCATTTCAGTATCCGTTTCACCTCAATGTGTACAATGTTCTTCTAATTCATTTTATTTTTGGGGAAAAGGGATGCTATAATTATTAATGACATCTAGGCATTTGCAAATCTTAACTAGTAAAGATTTCAGTACCTGAAACACCTGTTAATTTGTATGAGTCAAATGAATATATGAATTAAATGCTAAATCTGATACACACAGGTATGAAGTGAATGGGTGCAAGAACTAAAGCTAATGCAGCAAAACAGAAATAGAGGAACTAAGGATTGCAGACATTGCAAAGACAACAGAAGAGAGACAGTCATTGCTTATGAGAAAGAATGTTTCGCTCCAACCAAACAGAATGATAAGAAACACTCAATCCTCTCTAAATGCCCTTTATAAAGTATGAACTTCCCATTTCTGCAGTCACATTGAATTCATGTGATAGATATGGTGAAGAGTTACTTTTATGGAAAATATTTTTTCTCTTTATTTTCTCTGCGCAGTCAGTCTATGTCAATCTGAATATTGACCACACCTTTTCAATTGTTCATGTTTTCTCACTGCTTCCATGTAACCATGGAAGATACATGTTCACATAGGAATGTTGTAGCAACACAAGTATTATATTTTAAAGATTTTAAGCAGTGTCAATTTTTAGGAATATTTAATGGCTATACTTTAATATAACTTCAGAAGCACCAGTAAAAAATTTCCACAGACAGTCATGAGTCAGATATCCAGACGTTTACATGATGAAATCCAAAATGGTCATCTCAATTTAGCACCTTTAGCCCTCTAAAGGTGATATATCTTTTTGGAATACTAAGTCTTATTACAGAGAATATTAAAATTATTTATTTAAGTTTAATATATTGAAAATCAACCATGCCTAATTTATACATACAGTCAGATATAACTTTTAAGTTAAAAGAACCCAAAGAAACAGCAAATAGATCTTGAAGCCTAAAATGGGACTTAGAAAAACATGATGTTACTTATAAGATCTAAAAAAGTAATATTGAATTAAACAATTTTTATTTCTTTATCTGCACTTGAAGAGTAGTTTGTAAAACTATATTTCCATTTTGAATATAATTGTTTGTAAGTCTAACTCTACCCGTTTAATATCAAGGGCAAGAAAAAAAAAAGGAGATGGGTATTGCAAGGAAAGAAATAGGTATCAATTTGGCTTTATTATTTTCCTCCCATAATCTAGACAGTCTTTGTCAACTCACAGGGGATAAGATATCCTCAAGGTTGTGTTTCTGATTGAGAAACCTTTACAACAAAACAAAATAAAACCAAACACAGCCAAAACAACAACAACAACAAAAAAAACAAAAAAAAAACCAAACAAAAAAAGGCAAAAAAACCCCGCCACAACAAAAAACCCCAAAACAATAAAACAAACCGTAAAAACACAAACCCAACAGCTAAACAAAAAAGGTGCAACAGAGTATCTTGCTAATGGTACATTGTGAGGATGTAATGTTTCTCCATCTGCCTAGTGGGTCCAGGCTCATCAAGAATTTAATACCATAAAAACCTACTTGCAAGGAGAGGACCTTAAGTGTCAAAACTTTATAAAAAGGCCTAATGAATAGATACAAATACATCTGACTTGAACAACTACTTTTTTGAAATATATAATTTACTTTTTAAAAATATCTGCATTCCAAGTGGAAAAAACAACAGATGAGTCACACATTAAAAAAACCTCATAAACAAAAACCCCACAAGCTTTAATGAATTGTCTGTATGAACTGCAATAAAACAAAAAAACCCCCAAACTTGTCTCACCTTCAAAAGTTAGTGATAGATAAATATTCAAATTGTTGCCTACACATAATAGTTTTTATTATACACCTTTTCTCCTTGTTTCTAAGGCTAGGGCCAGAAGAAACAATTATAAAATAGGAGGACAAATTATTTTTGACCTGTATGAAAAAAACATGAAGCTCCGGAAAACTATCAAGAAAAGATCCATTCTCATAAAAATTCTTGGTCAGTTTTTCTGCCAAGAGATCTGACTATAACTTATCATTACCCATGTTTATTTTATTTGGGCTTGAATGAAATGGTCAATTAGAACTTTTTATTTCTTAATTTCTATTCAATATGAATGGCAATATTAGTACAATCCCGTTTATATAAAAACTTCAGTAATTAAAACAAATTTAAGGAAACTCCAAAGCCCAAAAAGACAGACAAGAAAACTGCAGGAAAACACCACTATGTAGCCTGTGAAAGAGGATCTGTGCAGAAATAAATACAAAAGATAAAACTGTTGTGTTTGTACCAAATTGACCTACTGCTTCACAGGTCAAATTTTCAGAACTAGCTCTAAAACTGCATGTATTTGCTGTTTATACTCATAATCATGTAGCCATGCATTCAGATCAGCCTGTCAGACACATGCAACTTGTAGATGGACAAAATTTCACAGTATGCTTCTCTTTAGGAATTAATTTGAAAAGATGGACTGGAATGACTCTGGGGTGGGTAGGGAGTGAGGAAACCACAGTTTGGCTGTTTATTCACATATTCTCGTTATTTGTAAATATTTATTGAATGGAACAGTTCAGCCTTATAGCTCCATGAAAAACATTGGCATGAAGACATTATTATGTCACACGTCTTTAGAGACGTGTGAGAAGAAAAAGACCAAGCAACTTGCCTATTGCCAGCATTGCCAGAAGCAGTAGAAGTGTACCAGGGTCCTTCAGAAATTTTGTCTTTTGTTTCAACATTTCTCCATGCTAGGCAAGATGGATTAAGCATGATTCTAAGTTCTACTGCCTTCTAAATTCAGGGGTTACAGCAGTGTGAAGCACAGCAGTGCCAGGATTCTTCCATGCTTTCTCTAGAACATAAGGTCAAGGATTTTGCTTAGTCACGAAATCACAGGATGGGTAAAGTTGGAAGGGACCACAGTGGGATCATCTGGTCCAACCTTCCTGCTCAAGCACGGTCATCCTAAAACATCTATTTTGATATATATTTTTATTTATAATATTTTTACTATATTGATATTTCATCATTATCAGTCTTCCCTTACTCAAAGAAAAGCCAGGCTTGCTGTCAGGCATCTGGGGAACTGCCCATCACTCTGCATCAATGAACATGATTGAGAGAGTGCAGAAACATATTGCAAATATTTGCAAACACTAAATGCAGTTACAGCAAACTGGAAAATCAGACAGTGTGTCAGACTGAAGCAAAATTTTCCCTTTCTTGATTTTTAAGCTATTCCTTTTTTTGGTCTTGAAGCCATGATGCTTCTTGTTCTCTTCACCCAAGCCCTGGGCCATTTTTTTACTTACTGTCCCCTTCTGTTGATGTCCCACTAAACAGGTATTTTGAGGCTCAACACACAAAGATTTTGCATAAAAGACTTTTGATCTTGGGACAATAATTTAAAAACTAATAAATCCAGAACACTTCTCCTAGCTCTTCAAAAAATATTATATTTCTAGTAGTGCTCTTTGTGCCTATGCTTAATCCTAGTTTAAAACATATGTGAGGGAAATTGTTACAAACAAGAACTAAGCATAAACTGCCCATCTCCCAGTAGGTGTGAACAGCACCAAACAGTATGAGTCATTCTTCAGGATCTAGGAAATGGGATCCCAATAAAAATCAAATGCCATTTTTCCACTAATAGCTTTGCCTCATAGATCAATATAGTGATTTTTCTTCCCTTCAAGGTCTACCTGTCACTGGTCTTCAATCTTATTTTCAAATGCAAAGAAGGACTTTGGTAAGCCTGGTAAGGTTTCCAATTGAGAAGTTAAATAATTTATTATTTTCAAGCTGTTTTGACTAAAAAGTACTGTTGAAAACTCAACACACTTGTGGGTGGACAGATGACATAAACGTTCATTTCAAGTAGAAGTACAATGACATTGGATTTTTCTCATACCATCTGAAGGAAAAGATCATCACCTCCTCTTCCTGGACACCATTCCATGCATTTTATGCACAGGTCTCATGACACTTTGCATTATTGTAAATGACTGCAGTTACAGTCTTCAGCAGAATATTTGTGGGTTTCATCTGTAAAAGCTCAGCAAAAAATCTAAAAGGCACTATGGAAAGAGCCATGACATACAAGAGGAATGGAAGAAAGAGGTGACAAGGAGAGGCAGCAAAAATCAGACTGTTTTCTTTTCCTTCAGAGAAGTGTCTTACTTTTATTTATCAATTGTATCTAAAAAATTGTAATTTAAGGATCTAAAGAAGTGACTTATTTTAACATGCTTCACTTATTTTAACATGTTTCACGTCAACCAAGCTTTCTTCATCTAACTACTATGAGAGACTAGCAAAACTGATTTACTAGACACAATTTGCAGTAAAATATCTGGGGAATGTTTTCTCAAATTAAATTAGTGACGGCAATCTCAGAGAGATATAGGTAATGAAAACATTCATGAGTGTGCATGTGACAAAAAAACCATGTGCTTTAAGCCAAACTTGCTTTTCATTGCTCTTTTTTCACATCAGATATTTTTACGCAAAAACATAGACTGTCCATGTATTCACCACATTTGGTGTCCCAGTTTCGGCTTTTAGTAAAAACATACAAGAATGTGACAAACTTTGATTGATTAGCTAAAATGAGTGACAGCTTCCTTCTAAGTGCCTAGACCTGATATTGTGCACCAGTGCACAGTGTCAGCCAAGTGCAGCAGTGGCTCAGGCAAATTTTAATCAGGAGATCCAATCTTCACATCCTGTTCACATAGACACATAGAGCTGAGCTCTAGATTATTCCAGAAAATTGTCAGAGCCTGACTTTTATTAAAGCTCACTTTGGCTGACAAAATGCTGACAGTTTCAGAGAAAAATGTCTATAATATTATACAGTGTGAAAATGTTAACCAGTAGGCAATGAATAATCTTTTAAAAAATATATACTGTTTCGAAACTAATGTAATCTTCATAATATCAGTAAAAATATCATATTAAATATGTAGAGAGAAAAGCAAATTGAGTAAGACCTTCCTCGCTGGGTCTTGATTGTTAACCTTTTTTTGTGAAGAAATTATCCAGTTCAAGAAAACAGACCTGGAATATACGGTTATGGATATAACAATATCAACACTATCTATCTATCTATCTATCTATCTATCTATCTATCTATCTATACACAAACACTAAATTATGAATTATTTTATAGGTATGTCCATTCTAAAATAAGCCTGGTTTCATAGAAAAATTATGTTTTTCTAAGCAAAAAACAAGGCAAATTTCTTCTCATATTTGCTTAAGTGTTGCTAGAAGATATTGGCAGCATGTTCTCCCTTTCTGGCAGGATTGAGGGTGAAGAATGAAGGTTCACTCCTCAAGAGTGTGAAAGAGATATTCATATTTTCTTTTAAAGATAAGACCCTTAAAATTAAATTAGAGATGGGCAGAAAAGCTTTTTAATGTATTTTATCTTATTTAAAAAAAAAAAAGTTTGTTTCCAGCTGGTTGAAAGAGTCAGAGAACCAATGTGTCCAAATTACTCCAGCAGCATGTTGAGTACTGTCATTCCAGAAAAAAAAAATTGATATCATGTACATGCCCTGCCTAGTTCAGCAGGATTTTCAATAATTTTGAAAGATAAGCTCCAGACTATTCCCTCTACACTCATTCATTTGGCATGCATGTGCCTGGAAAAGGCAAGAAAATTCTCTCTAGAAGTCCAAAAAATAAAACAATATGAGCTATATGCAGTCAAATCAGTCTTTTTTTTTAAGATCCATGCTGTATAATGAAAAATGTCTTCTGCTTAATTTCTGCGGTCTAGCCTGTCTTATCAACAATTAAACCTTCATTTCTGCAGTCTTGCCTGTCTGGACCATCATTCTCTTGTCAGTGCTCTCACTCCCTTCCCATATCCAGCAGAGCATTTCAGCTTGAGCACCTGTAGTATTAAATTTTGGTCAGAACTGCTCTGGCACCTGCCAGCTACATCTCCCACAGATGATGTTGATGCAGAGGACCGAAACAGGCTGTGCATAGGGCTGTGCAATTTGGGCATCTTTCCATCATAGCTGTTGGCCACTGTCTGGTCAACCTTGAAGAAGATTTAAGTGACTAAGATTTAGCTATAAGGACTTTTTTCCCTTCTGCCTCAAAACATTATACAATCATAATAAAGGAAATTAGGAGACTGATATCTAATTGAATAAATTTACCTTCCACAGCCCTTATCCTGATAAATTAAAGCAGTTTAATCTACCAAAATCTTCCCTGACTTCTGTAAACCCATAGATTGGAAGACAATTTCTAACATTGTCCACCAGTACTCCATCTGGGAATGGCAAGAAAGTGTTGCACACAACAGATATTTCTTCACTAAGTGTACTCTCAACTTGCTGGCTACATTTCATCTATGAGGTTAAGATCTACTCTTGTGAAGCTTCTCTGTGATGCCTTCTCAATAGACATCATAGAGAAGCTTCACAGAGTAGATCAAAATAGATATCATGGGGTGATGTTCACAAATGCAAAACATCTCTTAGACTTTGCATTTGTACTATTCAGACTGTGGATAAATCTCATTTTCACAATTTTTTTTTCTTCTTCCTTTAAAACAGGGGAAACATACACAAATCTACGTTTAATACTGTAAAATTCAATGAGGGTTTGAAATCCAGACATACATTCACCTACACACTTTACAGTTATTCCCTTTTGATGCAACAGGCCTTGCTGTTTGATGCTTTAGGGACCCATAGTCACATTTTGCACTGGAGCCCAAATTTCAGTCTTCTGTGCATATTCTCTTCTTCCTCTCAAATTTTTCTGCAAAGGACATATTCCAAGAAGCTGGCTATATAATTGCATATACCAAGTGTACACCAACTCTTCAGCTGGAAGCAACCAGATCTCCTTCTGTTCTTCTTTTGCACTACTTGGTCACAGAGCAAGTAAGGCACCAATTTAAAGCAGCCACAAAAAAAAAAACCAACCAACCAACCAACCAACCAACCAACCAACCAACCAACCAAAAAAACCCCCAAAAAACAAAAAAAACAACAAACAAACAAACCAAAAAACCAACAAAAACAACAAAAAACCCACAACAATATAATCTGGAAATGCATTCCTGTTAGATCCTAGAGAATATGAATATAACTTGAATATAACTTCTCAAAATACTGGTGGCTTTCACCTAGGCTATTTTGCATTGTTCTTATCATCTGTTTCAAGCCAGATTAATCCAAAGAAAACATATGCGAACAGCTAGTAAGAGGATCAGAAAAAGAGATAACCTCTTTAAAGAGGTTATATGGGATTTAAGCTTAATTAAAAAAAAAAAAAACAACAAAATTTTTGAGTATGGGGAGAGGATGGGAAAAGGTCTGTACATACATCAGAAGCCAAGAGCAGATGAACACATAAGGAAAAATTATTTATTCTGTACAGGAATACAGGAATAATAGAAATGAAATTAGGAGATCATAGATATATTCAGGATGAAAGCAAATTTCCTAGCCATCACAGCAGTACATTTAGGAACAATTTTAAGTTTTAACAGCAAGAATACAAGCCTTCAAATCAACTTAACTTGATGGAAAAGCTCCTTCAAAGATTTAGACCTCATCAACCAGTTTATAAGCACATTTACCCAGTCCCTGATGAAGGACATGACCAGAGCTAAAGATACAAAAAAATTCCCTTCCTATGCGTGTATATATCACTTGCACCTGTGCTTAAAGTTAAAATTTCAACAGCCACTATCATTAGGTGTCAGGTCCAAAATATGAAATCAAAGTTCCCCACCACCCCACCACTACTCTGTTTAGAAAAAAGTATGATGACCCCAGATGAATATATGCAAGTGAATAGAAATGCTGTTTTTAGGTATGAATACACATACATCAGCAAAAGACACCCTCCAATTCTAGTACTGATTAATGGATAGAAACCTCCCAAAATAATATGACTGCTTATTTTTTACTTGAAATGCAAGAGAAAATGGAGTCATAGGGCTATGACCAGGCAACCAGGCTATGTTTCAAATTTCTCTCCTGTCCATTCTTATGCAGTTAACATTGGTTAAGCAACCAAGAAAAGGAAGGCTGAGGATAGTCGACAGAGCACATATAAAAATTATTGTAGTAAGATTAGCTTGTTTTATCCTTGAAACTTGGTGTTTTGGTTTTGGGTTTTTTCCAGTCTCCAGGTAAAAATGGAAAAGATATTACTTTTTGATCATCACTGAAAATCTGTAGCAATTTGAAATTCATTTTGACAATTTGTTAGCTGATGCAGTTCAGATATAATGAAGACATCTCACTCACTAGATTACACACCGCGTGTAAATTATGCAAATTACATAAGACATATCAAAAGACATATCAGTCTAAGTCAAAACTTCCCCATTAAAATTTTTTTCCCATGTGTTTTTTAATAGCTTTTTTCTACTATATATGTTCTTCATCCTTTTATTGATGTGCCTCTACAGATTTGATGTATTGGATTGTTGCAATTTTCAGACTTTATTTTTTTAGAGTCTCTTTTGGGAACTTTTTAGTGCTTAGTTCAAAGAGCCATACCAAAACTCCTCTGGAGTACAAAGCCAATACTGATTCCATAGCTCAACAGCAGGATACCTTGCTGTGAATGTAACACCCTCCGATGTTGATAGGGATTATATACTCATTAATCAAAGCCTGTTTAAAGCCTTGACTTAGACACAGTTCCCTAAACTTATTGCACTCAACATGACATTTGGGTTACAACTGTAATTACTAACAAGCTTACAGGTTAAATACGTAATTCTTCAAATCACTATAACATATAAAAATGTGAGAATTTTGGGTTATTTTTGAAGCAGAAAACTATTTCAGCAACAATTAGACACAAAAGACAATGCTGTCAAATTTTTGCTTTCTGAAACAATGCATATACTGTCCCTTCAATATCAAAATATAAGCAAGTTTCTTGATGCATGTTGAATAGCAAATCCCACTTATAGCAGATCTGTTCCTTAACATACTGGAAAAACCCACTGACTGCTACCTCAAGTTTCAGGGGAAAGATGAACTTTACCTGTCCTGTCAATATGAAGGACATCTGATCCCATCATTGAATCTTTTGTCCAGACAAGTAAGGATAACTACTTTCCAATTTCTTCATCTTATTGTATTAAATGCTGAACAAACAAATAATAGTCATAATAATTGTAATAACAATAATTGTAATAATAATAATAATAGTAGTTGTAGTAGCAGTAGTAGTAGTAGTAGCAAAAGAACAGATTATTTTGTAAAGATTTAATTGGTTTATTATTAAATAACAGAAGCTATCTCGGTGCACCGACTCACTCACATCAAGTACAGAACATTCATCTGTTTTGATTTGTGCTACATGCACAAGCAAGTCTGCAAATGTTTTGGATAGCTGCATATTTAGGCAAAATGCCCTAAGTTTGGGAAAATAGGTGGGGGGGTGGGGGTGTGGGGGAAAGCAATGGAAAAAGACAACAGTAGAAAATTAGGTGGAAAACTAAAAGTGTTAAAAGAAATAACTCTTCCATCATGGACTAAAATAGTCATGTGAATAGCAAGGAGTTATTCTTTTAACAGCAAAACCTAGCAGCAGAGTACTAAGTTCTATAACACACAGGATATCTTTGAAGGTGTTTGCTTAGCTGACATGGGACAGCTGTTTGTCATGATACCTGCCATAGCAAATACACACAACTTATTGTGCTTTCTGCTACTCTGCATGTGAATGAGCCCTGTTACCCCATGGCATCTTCATACGTAGTCCAGAATTTACTGTTCTGTTCATATCATAGATATGCCTTGCAACCTGCTCTCAGAGGATGTTTACAGAAATCTTATGCTGAAAAACTAATGGGTGACCCAGCCAGACAGATTTGAGGTTGGATTTGGGCTGTGGAGGAATTTCTTTTTAGAATGCAAAGCTTGAACATAAATCTCAAAGGGAAAGGACGGTTTCCTTTCCAGTTTCTCAACTTCTCTTTTACTGGCCATCACCAGTGTTTTCTATCTTTGTACCCATTTCTACCCATTTCTACCTTGTAGCTTTACTTTTCTTGTTTCATCCTTCTCCTCATTTTACTCCTTATTTAACCCCCTGGATCTTCTTCAGGACAGTTTTCACCTTATATCTCCTCTAAATCATTTTTTCCAGGGCTGCAGAGGTTTTTTTTTAGCAGCAGTTTCTAAAACATCTTAGTGAGTTACAGCTGGCAGAGGTAACAGGGTATCCTCTTATGTTAACTGCTATGCAGAGCACCCGTAAAAGAAGACAAAATCATTCTCAAAAATGGGGTCAGTGATAGGAAAGCAGGGGTCACAATAGGAAAGCAGGAATATCATCCCCAAAAGGTGCTTACATATGTGTGTGTAATGAACCAATTAGTGACAGATTCCTTTGCCCAAAATGAGGTGCAAATAAGACCATATGCCAAAGTAAAAAAAAACAAACAAAAAAAAACAAAACAAAAAAAAAAAAAAAACCAAAAAAAAACAAAAAAAAAAAAAAAAACCCCAAAAAAAAAACCAAACCAGACTTCATTTAACAATGAATATTATTTAGAGAGATATGAAGAGATGAAAAAGTGTTTGTGTGTATGGAGGCAGGGAGGGGAGAGAGAGAGGGAGAGAGAGAGAGACAGTGAGATCAAGCAGAGGACAATCACTACCCCTGGATCCAGCAGTGTCCCCTTGGTCCTTCTTCACCCTGGTCTTCTCAGTGGTGTGGATCCCAAGGCCATTCAAAACTTACTTACACATTTTAGCAAACAGAATTAATGTTTATTGCCTACAGACTTCTCTTATGCTGCTGGTTTAATTATTCCTTTGCTTCTAATGCTAACTAGTCTCATGCTTTTTCTTTCACCTCCTATGTGTCGGTGGGTTTCGTGGATCAGTGGATTGTATTGTTCTCCCCACCAGAATAACCTTTTACCCTGTCAGAACAAATTTCTGCACAGTTTCTGAGTTGTCTTTCCTTGTGGCACATACATTCTGCATCCTTGTGTTCATTACCAGTGGTACACTCTCCTCCCCATGTTTTCTAAGCTTTACCTTGGTCTCAGATAATAGTATGCCTTTATCTTACATCAAGTTCCCACTGTGATGGCATAACCCACAGTTCAAGTTGCAGGTATTCATGAAGTCATATTTCAAGGGAGGTATTAAATAGTTATTGGTGGTCACAGATGCCATCTATGTCATAATTTGGTATGAACTTTGACTGGAGTTATGTGGAGAAGCTTCTTTACACAGTTTTTCACAGAATTTTTGTCTGCATTACCCAGGACAAGCTAACCAGATCTTGCCTATACCAGTCTTGAAAATAATGTCATCCTGTCACTCTGTTCTGTGTTTATCCCATGGCAAAGACCTTCTGTGGCTTTAGCAATATTTGACAAAGGCAACTATGCTCTTAAAGTCCTTGCAAAGTGTAGGTGTAAACACAGCCACTCTGATTCATCTCAAAATACATTTTCAGATGTAGAGGATTAAATAGAGATTGAGACTGAGATTTTGTGAAGTTCTGATCTATTAGCAGACAAAGTCTCAGCCATCTCAGATGATGGCGATCATAAGGCAGGGAGCACCTTTATTTGTGCACCCTAGAGAGCAGAGACAAACTCCGGTTTTCCAGAGAAAGCCCCCTACCACCTATTGAATGGTCACTTATATTGGCAGATGTGCACAAAATCACAGAAATTTTGAATGCTTTATTTAATGGGGGCATAAGAGAGCTTCTTTCTTGAAGCCACACTATGCTGACGTTAAAAATTACACTGATTTTCTCAGTTTGCACAGTGTGTCAAGGATCAGCCTTTCTGCCCAAGCTGTCCTGTACCAGAGAGCACAGGTACCACCAAGGCTCTGGGACTGGGATAAAATGGACTTTCTGTTGTCTTTCTGATTCTTGACAGCCACTGTTTGTTGCCAGACAAAGAGCTACTAAGGCCCTCAGGCATACCCTGGGATTTTATTCAGCACCTGAGGTTCTTGTTTTGATGAATTAAAAGCAGCTAATGAATCCTACCTAATGAATTTATTACCTATATCTAAATCACGTGCCACTGAATAAAACCAGCTTTATACATATTTGAAAATCAGAAGTGATGCCTTTTGATGGCAGTTTTCTAGACATATTCATGCATTATAATAAAGCTGTGGGTTATTTATAGATATTATTTAATTTGCTTTGCAACTTATGCTCTTGCCTGCATCTATGTATTTGTGCCTTTTTACCTTCTGAGGATCTACAATGCAACTCTGAATACCAAGGCATACACCTTCCCTTACATAGTGTCTTATCAACTACTAAACCCTCATTTATAACCACTGCGTAAGAAGCTAGTTAACCTATGATTTATATTGAGGTATGAAAAGAAGAAATGGAGTGATGTGAAGATACAGGAAGAAAATATATTGATGGAGGCAAGGCAGGGCAGGGCAGAACAAGCCAGCTTTTGATTTAGAAAATATCCTTAGGCAATCATATTTTAATGTATGGAAAAATGCAAAATATTTAGGATAGCATGTACAATATAATGAGTGTTTAGTGTTTTTTCTGGTTGACCAGTTTTCCCATGACTAGCTAGAAGGCAAGTAAAAAGGGAGAAGCCTAGAGGCTCTTCTTGGAAACCAAATCGGGGTCTTTCATTGATTTTCCACAGTTAATGGCTCTGTCAATCCCAGAAAGAAACAATCAAAAAAAGCAGTATCATGGAATTTCAAGCACCTGACTGATTTGAACGAATCCAGCTAAAAAATCAAAACATGTACTGCGAAAAGTAGTGGTGACATTTTTGCTGACATCTTGATCTCTCTCTTTAAGCATTTATACCGTTGATCATTGCTGATACTCTGAATTATTTTCTGTGCTAACTTCAACATTTTCACACAAATAGCAAATTTAAATAAACAGTGCATTTCCATTGCAGCTATACAAGCACAAAAAACAAACTGCAAAAGTTTCCAATTTTACTGGACATAAGCTGCCTTCCAGGAACAAGATGCAGTCAAAGAATAAAAAATGACACTTGCTGTTTGTTTTGCAAGATAGAGAATGACCAAAGGCTGTGGATATTTTAATGTAAAAGAAATTGCACAGCTGTGCTTTTTTTCTTGTGTAGATGATACTGTTGAAGACTTTTTTATGAACAATTTTAACTCTATTGATACTTTAGATGTTATAATATGCATCACCTATAAATTAAAATCATACTTATATTATGGTGCCAAGGATGCTAAGAAAGCGACTTAAACATTCCAGACATGGAAGAGGTTGCATTTCCTTATAAGTTAATGTACAAGAAATGTCTTTTACATGTTTATGGAATAACTTCATAATCAGTTAAATAAAGCTTTTGGTAACATTACTGCTATAATTTCCAAGCACATATGGATATATGTATGAATGCTCTTTTTTAAATATTTATGCAACTGTGTATTTAGAAATTAACTGCTCTTTAGCAGTGAGTGTTAGTGAGCCTGTCAAAACACTGTTAGTTCTTTTATGGTTATTTGTATTTAATTTTCTACCTGCTACAATAAAAAGATTTAAATGATATGGCAAACAGCTAATGATTTCTCTACAGAGTTTATCACATTGCTTTATTAACACAGCATACAGATTATCAAGCAGCTGAGGTTATCCTCCTAGAAAAAGGAACCACAAGTAACTTCCTTCCCAAATTCTTGACTGCTCCAAATACTAAAAGACAATGATGTGTAGGAACAATAAAAAAATACTAATAATAATTTAATTTTTTTTTAAAAAAAATCCCTCCTAACTCCTTGCCTGATAAATTATAGGAAAGTTTGACAGATCATAACGATATGAAGCAGCCTAAAACATTTGGCACAATGTGTGTCTGGCACACAGAGACTGCTTGTCAAATGCCTATGACTCCATACAGCAGCTAGGGACCCTATGGAGCAGCAGATGGACCATTAAGGTAGTATTAATGTAGATGCCATCAGTTTTCAGTTCTGACTGGGACATACTCTTTAGAACTATGAGCAGCTGCTGCCATTTATTGTGACAGCTTCCTGCTAACTTTTGCCAACTGGCACAATCTGACTCTTTGTACCTGAGCTATTAAATGTGTGACTTCCACAATTTTATTCCTCCAGAGAACTCTTTTAATAATCCTCTGAAAAGGGAATAAGGCATTTACCACCAAAGTTAATACACATACTATAAAATTATATTGTCCTTTCACACTTCTGTGGATTTTACATCAGGAGTAAGCATAAGCAAGCTTTCCATGCCTTACATAATGCCTAAAATAGGCAAGACTGGTGAGTTCTTAAGCTGCATTTAAATGAACTGCATTTCAACTCCTGTTTTTGATTTAGCTTACATTTTTGGGGAGAAAGAAAAAGAAAAACAAAAAAGAGGAAGCACATTTAATTTCATTAATACACAGAAATAAAAGCACTTTCTTTTTAACTGATTCTTTCTGTCAATGAGCATAGGTCAATATTACAATTATTAAGGGATTTTTAAACATTCCTTCTGTGGCAAACAAAGCTGTTCATTCTTGTAATATCTTTACTGCATAGCAGGACTAGTGCATTTTAAATGATAAGTGATTATGTATTTGTTATCGCTTGCACTATAATTTTAGCAAAATATGCAACAATACTACTGGCAGCAAAAAACTCATCCTGTTGTAAATGTCTTTGATCCAGTTCTAGGGATACATTATATCATTTGGTTGTGCCAAACAAGAAAGGTGACAGT
Source organism: Passer montanus (assembly GCF_014805655.1). Taxonomy (NCBI): domain Eukaryota; kingdom Metazoa; phylum Chordata; class Aves; order Passeriformes; family Passeridae; genus Passer; species Passer montanus. Next base: position 1,518,789 of record NW_024374479.1, read on the forward strand.
ACAGCACAGCGTAAAGTTTGACTTACAGTAAGAACTGCAGCTAGTCATTACAAAAAAATGGCTGGCAAACATTCATTATGCTGAGCTAACACTTTTCTGCTTCAAATCTTCTTGCAATTGGACTAATAATATGTGCATGGACTTCTACTGCAGAATTTAGTTGCTTGATACTACACTAGCCATATATACATGTCTAATGTCCCCAAAAAATAAATCTACATGAGTTGGAAAACCCCATTTAAAAATTCCTGTGCAGATATGTGTAATGGGAGCCATACACATACTATCGAAGAGACAGATGATAAAAGTATGGAGCCTGCCCATATTGGGAAAATTAAAAATCAGACATAACTAATTATTAATAGAAATTTTTTTTACATGAGGAGAAAACATTTGAAACAATATTGGCATCTCCTGTAGAAATTTAAATCCTGAATATTGTGATGATTTAACTTCCAGTATAACTTTTACACATAGTATGGATCACACACACAGGCTTACTATATTAGAATTCCTTTCAGCTATATTTTTTATATTATTATACATTTTTTGAATGAAGGTTACCTTAAAACTGTCATTTTTTTGATACATGTTCAAACCTAAGCAATTGTCCAGTGTGCAGAATAACACCTGTTCTAGGAAATTAGAATTATGTAGAATAATGCATGTATAATAATATCAATCCTAAGCACTCAAAAGAAATTTTAAAAATCTCAATATTTACTAGGATTAAGGATTTGCAACCTGATTTTAGTGGTTTACCCAACATAAATAGCAGCAATATGCTTAAATATCATCAGATAATGGCCCTAAGTGTGTGAACTAGAAAAGCATCTTTGTACAAGAAAGATCTTTATAATACACTCAGCTTCAAAAGCCTGCTCAAGACCCACTGCAATAAGCATTCTTCCTAAAAAACAAATGAACCAACCAACCAAACAAGAAAACTACAAGTAAAGCACAGACTTATATGCTGTTCTGGATGAAAGCCTGGGGTGGGAGGTAGTAGGGAGGGAAGGAGAAGTGGAGGCAGAGAAGAGAGAGGAGGCAAAAGTCTGTGGGAACTTACATGCAATGAGTACATAGACATCACAAGTACTTAACTTACCTAGCTAAGAAGGAGCTAAATGAAATTATACATAATGTTTAACTTTAGTTCAGTAAATGGCCATTCAATTTTTAAGCGCTTAATGTAGCAGATAACTCACATGTATGGTAAAATGCCCACTTTATCAAAATGTATTATCAGAATAATACTTCCTGACCTAAATAATTGTACTTAAAACAGCTCCTCATGAGTAGTATTACTGAAAATACATTTGTTCTCACATATACCACTGAATAATGCCTGGGATTTTTCTTTTTCTTTGTTTCTATAGAGTGGACAAATAAATAATATATGTATTCACAAGAACAAATCCATAAACACTGGTTCAAGAATCTGGATTTGATAAGTATTATTTCATACTATGAACTTAATTGTATGGAGACAGAGGAAGACTCAGTTAATGTCTTTTCGAAAGCTACCATTCACACTGAGAAGCTGCACATACAAAAGTGATTCTTCCAGAAACATTGTTATATAAACTATATAGAATCATTTAGGTAAGAAAGATTTATAGTGTCATTGAGTACTTAGCTAATCCATTTAAAATTCTTTGTATATACTCAACATAGCAAAGTAATGGACATTAATAGTTTATAAACTTTCCACAGAAATTATTTTTCTATATGATTACCACAGATTTTACACCCTGTGCTGTACTCTACTCCATGACAAATTAAGCCTGAGGATAAAAGTGACTCCATGTAAGAACTCAATTCAGGTTTTGAACCCAAGTAATAAAACACTTCCAAGTTAAAAAATTGGCTCAAATTACAGAGTATTTTTGTTGAAAAGACAAATATATAAAGACTGTTTTCAGATGCAAAAGAGTCCATTAGAGTTCTATAATTTCTGAATTTCTATACAACATTTCTTTCTCAAGAATACAAACAAATATTTGAGTCAAGTTTTGTCTTGTTTCTTACTGAGCAATCACATCAAATGAATATTTACAAAATATTTGTAAATTTTGCTGCAATATTTACAAAGATTTTAGTATGAAGAACTTTTGGTCTGTTAATTTAGGCAACCACTTAATATGTGGCTCATGAACTGCAGGGGAGTGAGAAGAGAAATTGCTTTTAATTTAGGAAATAGTACTCCTCAAAATTTTAGCTGATTCTAAATTGTTCAAAAAAAACCAGCTGAAAACAAGATGTTCCACTCAAAATTCAAAGTCATCCCTAAATTTTTGATATATTAAAATGCCTTTATCCGTAGTAATAATCTGCATAAATATTCCATTGCATGTGATAATATAAAAATAATATTTATCAGCAGAACATTTGGAAAAATTATGAAAAAAAGAGGGTATGTATATATGTATGCACAAAACTGTTTTCCTCATTTTGCCCTCTTTCTTTCTTATTTTTTAACTTAGGACTCTGAATATAGTGCTATATTTCATTTTTTAAAATTAAGATTAACTTTCTCATAGTCTTTCAAATATGTTAAGCTTATAGTATTAATTTAAATCTCTGAGCAAGAACACTGTAAGAAATTACTATCACAAATGGTCTGGACTGACACTCATATCAGCAATTTCCACTACAGAAGACAAGAACTCAGTTGTGAGTGGGGCAAAATGACCTTCTGGAGTTTCTAGCTTGAAAGATTAAAGGTAAAGTGTGATAAGTCTCTACATCCAAGTACATAAAAATGGGTCACACTTAAGAGTTTCATCCAGACCTCTACACAGTGACCAAAAACTTTCTCAGATGTCTGAGGGAGAAGGGAAAGCATATAATATTTCCTTCAGCAAAGTCTTATGGAAGTTTCAGTATCGAGAATATCAGAGACAAAACTGTCATTGTGCTTAATAAACTTTAATGAAAATTTCTTTAATGAATTTGTGTTATTTCTTTTTAACCTGGTGAAAAAAGTCTCATCAAATGCTGTACCAAAAATGCATTCCACTTTTGGTTTTGTTCTTTACGTGTTAGCTGCTAATTTCATTTACTTACTTGTAGTTTGTGCACTTATAAAAAAATTGGATAATAAATTTCTTTGTATCATGTCATTCATGCTTCTGTCCTGTCTTGACAACCTCAAGAAGAAGATGAGTGAATAAAAGAAGAATGAGTGAATAAAAATAAAAGCAAAACTATTCAGATGCATGATCCCTGGTCAATCTGACCATAAAATCGGGACCCACACAAATACAGAAGAAGAAACTTATGCTTATGTGGGAAATAGACAGGACAGTCCCTAAAAACAGCCCATATATGCAGCAAGCTGTATTGATCAGAAAATGGAAAGCACAGAAGCTGCACACTGCCTATATGTGATTTTCTTCATACTTTTTTCTGAGTTTGGAGATTTGTTGGTTGGAGGAACAAGACATGGCTTCAATTCTCATACAGGCAGGGCTATTTTCTTTCCAACAGAACATGAAGGTCACTACCAACCCACAGGATGTGCTTTGTCCATCCATACATAAAGGAGTAGAATATAATCTTCATAATGCAAACATTCAGCAATGCTCTGTGCTCTCCTTCCCCCCTAGAAAAAAAGAATGATGTGTCTTTTATTTTCACCCTCCCCAACCCCCAAAGTGGAGTTCAAAGACTTACAGGTGCTTTAAAAAATATCTGATTTTCATCAATGTGCATATTTTACCAGTTTCAAAAGCATATTAATATCCTTTGTGACTTTAGTTAAAGTAAACATAAATAATTGGAGAGGTGACAGATAAATTAATAGAAGACAGTATTTAAGATTTGCAATACAAACTAAGCAGAAAAAGAAGGTAAAAATTCTTCTCAGATAAATAATTTAAATGAAAGTAACACTTTTACTTGAACACGAATGGTTTATTTAGGATAAGATTTTTTTTTGTATATATATTTTAGGAAAAAAGAAGTGTGAAAAAAAGAAGTGTGCCTTTTTTATGAAAAAAAGGAAGTGTGTCTTCATTTTATAGTAAACCACACACACAGCTATTTATTATAATTTAAACTTTACCAGAAACAATTACAGAGATTAGTATGTGAAATATTGAAATATCTGTCTGTGTGAAATATTGAAATACCACTATTAATGAAATGTTTCTCTGTAAATGATACATTCTACTAAGATGATCATTATCTTGGTATTAATCATTGTAAATTAGATCAAACAATGGAAATTAAGGTAAATGTTTCAAACATATTCAAAATAGTACTACAAAAGTAATTACAAACCTAGTACTCTTTTGTTTAGTTAAAGCGTACTTTCCTTCTTAGAAACATTTAACCACCTCCAAAGCCAAAGGATTCTTCTCCTTTTGCTGAGGGCTAAGCAACATTTTAAATTTATTTTCTTCTCCAATTAAATATATGCAACTAATGAAAATCTGTGACAAGAACTAGCAAATACATGCAATAGAGCTTTAATAATAACAGTGAATATATTGGTTTCTATCTATGGATATATTCAACTGAAAAATGTTTGATTCACACAATTTACAAAAATAAGCTTCCTGTTTATTTTGTTACCTGAAGTTGTGTCCCTTGCCTCAAGCAGGAACCGTATTTTGCAAAGGACATATCTCTTGACATGTATGATAACAACAGATGGCACAAACACACCTGGAACTAATAAAGTGTATTCCTCTGCTCAAGGTAAAACATCCTTTCTCATAATATGAAAGCCTGCAACATAGATTTGGACACTCTGATGTCACATATTATATATATTATCTCTGTGCTGTCTCTGCTCATCAATTGTGTTTGTTGTCAGAGGCTGTGCTCCAAAAACAAAGACAGTGGGAAATGCGCAGAGCTGTGTGACACATTGTGCAGGAACAGGCATGTCACATACCTGCAGCTTCAGCAGAGGAAAGCCACCAAGCTGTGCCATGTCACCACTACCTTCTGCAAAATCTCAGTTCAAAGAAAGGTGTGTGACATGTCTGCCTCACACTTCAAAGACACATATGCCACGTGGCAAAAGCTGCTGCAAGCCTCTTCTCATGTTTTGGATCAGCATTTTATACTTGGGATTTTTATTCCTTCTCCCACATGGTGCTAATAAACGGAGGAAAATCGTTTCCATTTTACACACCTGCAAGCATCAGATTTCAAAAGCTAGTGTCAGACTTGTCACCTTGCATGTATATGCATTTTTGACTATTCACACTGAGTCTGGCTTTTGCATCCCATTGTGCTAAGCAGACACTTTTAAGAACAGAGGTTTTTTAAGTAATATTGAATACACACATGCAGAATTGTGCATCATGGGAAGATACACATATTTTATTTAGTGGAAACACATTGTGGGCTTTATCCAAAATATATGAGGCAAAGGTATAAGCCTTCTACCGGTAAAATTAGTGATGCTGCCCTAAAGGCAACAAAACAAAATTGATTTACATGACTAGAACATTTCACAGGTTCCTTTGCATAGTGCATTTAATGAAACCTTTTATCAGCCTTTGATTACAGGATGGTCCAGACATTTAAGTCTAAAGTATCTTATCTCTGAAAAATAAGCCTCCTCATTGATATTTTCACCCTGAGATGAAATATTTCTTTTGTACAATATTTTCATTGTGGAACATTCTCAAGCATTTTGGCAGGATATTTTAGGAAATGGATTAAGTGCTACTTTCTGAGATATGTAAAAATAAATCAGAAAATGCAACATTTCTTACTCTAAAGGACATTGTATACATTTGTAACTGTGACCATTTCTTATTACCCCCTTCATCAGTCAGACTTCTGAACTATCGAATATTGCCTAAGAAAATCTTAGTTTACCATCAGCACTGGAATTACCTTTGAATTGAGAAAGTATGCATTTCCTAACGTGATGCTCTTTTGAGACACTTTCTAGCCACTGCATAAAGACAGTCAGTCACAAAGCACTTCAATGGCAAGTCTGAAAGCTTTCCTGGACCATGTGGAGCTCGAGGAGTGGCTTTTACAAAGAGAACTCCCTGGGAAACAAAGGTTTCCACACTTCAAATTACACTGACTTGGAAATAGAGACAAGATTGTGCAGAGAAACTAGGTGATGCAAATGATCACACCAACAAATTTCTGTGGGGTACTTTCAGGATGGAATTATACCAAGACAACTCCCATATGCAAGGTTTTTTTACCCTTCCACAACTACCATTTCTTTTACATTCTTTCTTAGGCGAATTATCAGATAAGGTTCTAGTGCACTACAGTAGCAATATGCTCCATATTCTTAAAAACTTATTCTTGTTTTTAATAAGACAGCTTCTGAAATCAACACAGTTGTGTCTTTATCCCACACTTTTCTAAATTTTACCCTTTTTTTAAAATAGAATTTCTAAAGATTTCTAACAATGTGTTTCAAAATATTATTTTGCAAAATTACTTTTTTTGGGCATAGACCAATGCTCTGGAAGATCCACCTGAATATGAGGAAGAACTTTCCTGTGCAGATGACCCTCACTGTAAATATTCAACAACTCTCTGGATATACTCCTGTGCCATGTATTCTAGGATGACCCTGCATGAAGACGGATTCTGTGATTCCCATGGCATGTTAATTGGACAGCACTTACAACTATGATTACATCATACATTAGTCCTCATCTAAAAGTCAAAAAATCAAGCAACTTCATTTCTACATGGTATCAGAACCATTCTCTTACATAGGCGAAAACTCTGTCAGTAATGAACAGCTGACACTCAGAGAACTGTTGTACTACTTTGTGCATTCACCAGGTTCTTGATTTCATATGGAGGAGATGCCAACAAAATGAAAATCCAGAACACTTCAAAGTGATGCATGATACAGTTTCTGTCTGTGTGCCATTACAGACCATTCATCTATAAGAGGGAACCATACATACTGGTGTCCATATTTTTGCATCCATACATTTAGCTTCTGGACTGAAGCCAGAAGAGGGCCATGAAGGATCACCTCTGGTATGGAGACAGACTGAGGGAGCCAAGGATATTCAGCTTGGAGAAGAGAAGAGCCCAGGGAAACATTAAAGAATATTCCAGTACCTAAAGGGACCACAAGAAAGTTGGAAAGGGAATCTTGAGAAGGACATAAAATGATAGGACAAGGAATGACTTCAAATTAGCAGAGTACAGGTTTAGGGAAGTCGTTAGGAGGAAATTCTTCATTGTGAGGGTTGTTAGGCACTGGAACAGGTAGCCCAGTGAAACTGTGGATGCCCCATCCCTGGAAGTGTTCAAGGCCAGGTTGGTCAGGTTCCCTGCCCATGGGAGGAGGGTTGAAACTAGATAATCTTAAAGTGTCCTCTGACCCAAACTATGCTAAGATTTTATGATTTTTAATAGAGAAAACAGACACAAAGCTTAGTTCTCATGAAAGCTGCAGCTACCAAGATCTTTTGAGGATTTGTTTTGTTTTGCATGGGAAAAAGCCAACCATTACAGACGTCAGTAAATAGATTCATCAAAAACATTCATCATGTTTTTGATATTTAGGGAATTTAGTATCTATAAGGTGGCAAGTTCCGTGGCTTCAGCATTGGGTTTTTTTTTTTACATATATAGCTTTAATGACATCAATTAATTAAACAACTTCGTTCTTATTGCTCCAGATCTCTCATTAAGTTATATTCCTTCTTCTAGCTCTAATTCAGCCATAGTTCTCTCAAGTTTCCTGTAACATCTGAAACTTCTGTTGTTGCCATCAAAATGGTGTTATTATATGTCTATGATATGATAACAACACCCTTTCTTGAAAAGATTTATTCATTTACTGTTTTCAAATACAACCGAGCTAAAATCCAGGCCTGTATCTAACATGATATTGGGTCTCAAAAACAGAAAAAAAATAATAGTTCTAAATTTCTAATTCTGGTCTTACATAATGAAAATATTGTCTCAGCAATAATATTACATCAAATTTTATACTGTTATTATAAGTCAAGATTATTCAATTTTTCAAAATATGTACACTTAAGCCATACTAGTTTTAACCAAAGACCAAAATGTGGTAAACTTGCCTTTTTCACTAGCATAACATATGTGTTAAAAACACTGTTCAGCTGAAGACTTCTCACTGTATACCTATAGAATTGATGTAGAAATTATTTATACAAACAAGTTACACAAAGGCAAGTAAGCAAGCCATCAAGTCTCAGGAGAGAAAAAAAGAACAAAGTTAGGGAAACAGGAGCATAGAAAACCCAAAAGTCATCTCAGTCAGCCATTATTCATATGAAGAAAAAAATCAAGCACAACCTATTTATAGAAAATACATCCTAGAGGAATTTTTAGATGTAATTAGCTTATCATTTTTGTGAGGCAGAAACCTGACCAGCATTCTTCAGGAAGAAAACCTTCAATCGTAAATATTTTCTTCTAAGACCTTCTGGGGCACAAACAAGAAACAATAAGGAAAAAGCTGATCTCTCCACATTTAATCATGACAGTGATGACTGAGTATCAGGTACCTCTTATATTTCCATAAAAAAGTCTAAGAACCTCAAAGTCCATGTCTGCTAAATATTAGGAAATAAACTGAATATACTTTATTAAAATCAACAAAAAACCAAACATACAAACAAACTCTACAAGGAATAATTGTAAACTTAGTACCCAAGATATTATTGAAATTACAAGAATTCATTAATAAGCTTGCACAATTAAATAGGACCATTTAAAGAGAACAGGTTTTGCTTGCAAAAATCTGTTTTCTTCATAACCACAAAATATATCTGAATAGAACATCAAAGATGACCTGTACATACTTCAACAACTGATTTCATTTCAACAAAGTTATTTTTTCTGGATTTCTGGAGCATGGAATGCCTAGGGTCTATCTTGGGATGGTATTTCCATTCCCTGGTCATCTGCTCTATGTGCAGAAATGGGTCTGGGGTAGGGAGGAGCCTTGTGGTTCTTGTACAAGGTTTTTCAGTGCCTCACTCCCCAGGCATCTATGGTGCTGGGTGCCTTCCTCCTCTTTTTTTTTTTTTTTTTTTTTTTTTTTAACTAGCTTGGGTTTTGTTAGCTGAGGCAAGAAATTTTTTTTTTCCCTTTCCATTGCCTTGGACAATGTGGTGGCCTTTTTTTGAAGTGAATTGCTTTGTTTGTTTTTGTCTGAGGTCAAAAAGAGCAGTTGACAGCACACAAATTATCCGAGTCTGGTAGGACACAGGACACTGAGGGGATGCTCTGTCCCATTCCCAGGACTTGGAAAAGCCTAACAAATAAGAGAAAGGTCACCAAACCCACCAGTTTAATCTGCTGTGAAGAGGGGACCCATGCCAGAGGTTCATCTGGTTCTCATCCGTTTTGCCTGAGCTGCTGCATGAGTCCTTTGTTTTTCTTCCTTCCTTCCCTGAGACAACTTATTATTCCTTCCCTGGCACCACATTATTTTTTCCTCCCCACCACATTGGTGGCTTTTTTTCTCTTTCCCTGGCATTTGGGTTGGGTTTTTTTTTTTTCTTTGTTTCTGTTGTGGATATATGTTTGTGGGGGGATGTAAGGTCAGAAAATTCAATCTAGCATTTATTTGGGTTTTTCCTGTGACATGTCGATACTCTGTTTGTCAATAAATGGTTGGAGTTTTGTTTTTTTGGGGTTTTTTTTTATTTTATCCACTAGTGTTAAATCTCTTATTGACATTGTTGGAATCCTTTTTTTAGAGCAATACTTCATCCAGAGCATTTTCCTTTTTATCGTGTCTCTAAACTGAGACAGGGTCAAAATTTCAACTTCATTAATTCAATGAAAGGAAGTCTTCATTTAAAATTTTGCCATTTTTGAAAGCCTCCTTTCCCCAAAAGAAGTACACTCACATCTAGCTTCTTAATTATATTTTCAAGTCAATATGGGCAGCCACGTGAAGTCTTAAATATTTTTTTAAAAATTCTCTTTACATATATATTTCAGAATGTTTTACTTTCATCCTTTGCCACCACTAGCACAGAGGTGTTGTGTTTTTGTATGTTTCAGTGGTAATGGTTTATACCTTGGTTTGTCCCAGTTTGTTCCCATTGTAATGGTTCTGCCCCTGTTGCCTCTTCCCTCCTCTTCCCTGTCAATCTCCTTACCTCCACCTCCTGACTCCTTCAAAACTGATGAGTCATTTCCTCAACCCCTCCCTGGTGTCCTGTCCATCACCTGGCAGCCCATCCCTTCCCTCTGGAAACTTTTACCAGGGCCGTTGAGTGATAGGTTCAGGCACCAGGGTCCCTCTCCTGAATTACCCTTATTGGTTCTCCCAACTGTCTGTGTTCCCAGTGTCCACACCCCTGCATACTCCCATTGGTCCCTGAACAAGCCCCTCCCCTGTTTCCTTCCCCACTTTATAAATTGTTGCACAGGCCAGCTTTGGCTTTTCTAGCAGCTGTATCCACCAGCATGTGCATCTTCATTCAAAAAACCTGGACTGAACCCCTCAACAGGATTCCACTCATTTCTTCTAGCCTTTGTCGCTCGGTATCTTGCCTGTGCAAGGCAATTCCCACTGACAGGACAATGGTCAAACTGAAAGACAGGAAATTCCATTTGAAGATAGGATAATATTTTTCTACTCTAGAGGTAATTCAACATTAAGCCAAGCTGCCCAGAAAGGTTTTGTAGTCTCCATGAGCTAAGCAAAACTTAACTGAACTCAGTCCTCAGCAACCTGCTTTGAACACGAGAGTTAGTATCAAAGAGTCTTCAGGGCTCTGCCAGCTCTAACTATTCTGTGATTCATAACTGTTAGGCAGCAGATACATTTGCTAGGTTAGGAGGTGTCCTAGAAAAGGACATAAATAACACAAAGATATTTCTCCAGACAAAACATTACAAAATAAAAATGACATATATGTGTGGGGTTTGAGAATATTCTACAATATGCATGAAAACCTCAAAAATGTCAAGTTTTATGTAGTAAGATGTTGCCTGAGTAGGAAGATGTTGCCTGATCTCTACAAGATCATTCCTTTGTGCCACAGGAATATCCTCAGCTGGGAGGTATTAATATATTCAGAATTTCACAGAAGGCCAAAGTGGAACTAACCAAGAGCATGCAAATGGCATTATACCCATGGATTGAACAATACACTTACAAATGTTATTGTCATTAGGACAAATACCCTTAGTTCAATAGAAGAGAGCTGCTCCATATGTGAAGTCCATGCATTTTGCCTTCATGAGTTGCTCTACAGAATGTGACAGAAATTATTAGGTAGTGCAGATAATTAGTGTACAGTTTTTTCTTCCAAGCTCATTTTTTGTTATTACAGCTGAAACATTTTCCACCAAGAGAAATGGATAATATCTTTTCATATCATAATTCACACACTTAGAATCCTGATGCAAATCACTAACCAGCCCACAGAGGCACTTTGTTTTTGCTTGCACTTGTGCAAGAAATTTTCCTTGAAACACAAATGTTACATTAATTTGTACTGCTGTAGTTCATAATAATGCCATCACTGGAGCTCCTGCCTCAAAATAAATGTTGATTTTAATATTTTTTTTTAATATATTGTCATTAAGCATTTTAAACTATATTTTCCAATGACAAAAAAAGTGACATTCATCAAAAGATTTTTGGGAATGTGTTTTAAGATTCACAGTTGAGAACAAGACAGTAACAGATTGTTCATGAAAAGTAGCAGCATAAACCCTACAGATGATGAGGTGAAGACCCTATGATTATTATTTTCCAGAAAACCACACAAGCCAGTCTGCTCTGGATCTGAGACAAACAGCAAGAAAGTTTTCCTTTCCCTCTTCTCTCTCTCTTTTGTTTCAGCAGTGAAACACAAAGCAGATATACTTCAGTGTCATGATTTTTCATTGGCATCTTTCCATAGCCAATTCCATTCATCCAGAACAGGGATGAAATTCCATCATTCGAGCATGACATCTCAAAATTCAAACTTAATGAGAGCTTTGGCAGCTTCTGTTGAAGGCAGACAGTGATTAACAAAACACTTCAGAGTACAAGGCACAGCAGTGCTCAAAGAAAACAGTGATGATCTCCACTTAATTGTAGAAAAGCCCAAAGCATCTGCCAGCGGAGGAGAGCTCAAGCCATAAGGAGCTATTGCTCAGATAGGCTGTCATCTCCAGAGATCAACAACCATATGCTCAGCTCAAGCACAAACTCCAAAGAAGTTAATTTTCTGACAAAATACAGGGATAAATATGACATTCAAACAAGTGTGCTCACTCATCCTGAACACACGTTCATCTGCACTTATCAGACTTATGCATCATTTAAACTGAAGCAAATATAATTTGTTTGGAACACAAACATTACTGTGTGAGCACAGGTATAATTAATCTTTGTCTGCTCCACAGGTCCTTGTATTCCACTAGTTAATGCTTACAGTAAACTTTTGATGAATGAATGTGGTCACCTGTTGCAAACTGTCTCAGTGTGGAAAATATCTACTCTTGTCTTTTCTGCTACCTAGGTTGCACATAGTTATCACACCTTATCTGCAAAAGATTTTTATCCTGATTTTTATGACAGTATGTTTCATTTCCAAATGCCAAGGATAGGCAAGCACACTTATTTTAAGAAAAACTGTCATCAAAGTGTGCAGAGCTAGGAAAAGCTTAATTAATCTACAAATATATTAACTCTTTCATATTTATTTACTGCTTGATAGTTAATGAATGGAAATACATTATTAAAATGTATATGCCTGGCAGCAAAGAATCAACAGAAGGGAAAAGGTCAATCTAAAAGGGGAATGTACTAGAAAAACACATGTTGTTGAATATAAAGTTAAGTGTGTACTTTCAGTTTATTAAGAAACTTTTTTATCTTAATTTTTTTTAAAAACAATTACCTCAAATGCCTTTCTTCTGTATCAAGTATAAAATATTCTGACTTTTTTTGAAAATAATTTACCCAAACACCCAGGAAGCATTCAGTTTAGTGATTCAGATAGGTGTATTTAAAGAAATTCACATGGCCAGCTCTTAGACATCTGCATATCACATGCATTATATCTGCATGGTTCCAAATGTATCATTGTACTGTCCTAACTTTTCCATAAACTCCATTCAAACTCCCTGTGCCTAGCTTTGGGACATTCTGTTGAACTCTTGGAGCAGCAACACTCATTATAAAGAGGAGTTTGAGGAAATGGGAGATCAGGCAGCCATTTGATACACTGTTTTAACAAGCTTCTGCACTCAGTGTAACCAGAATATTGTAATTATTTAAAACTATTAAAAAAAAAGGCCTGTAGCCAGACACATAGTTGTGTGACTGTGTATTGAAAGATGTGTGTCCAGTGTAGATTAGCAGTAAATGTAAAAGAAAATTATGATGAGCCCTTAAATGAGTGGAAGTAGAAGAATTTGCTGCAACCGTTAATTTTCTCATTTCATCTTTTTTTTTCTTCTTCTTTTTTTGTTATTGATTTAGTATCAGACATATTCACAGTAAGCTGCTTAAATATAGCAGTAGCATAAAGCATATAGCACCTGAAGGTAGAAAAGGATTCCTCATGCTGCAGGGGTGAAGCAGAGATTTACATAGCAATGAGAAATGGTACACAAACTCCACACTGCTTTGTGACACAGAAAACACAGTTTGAGAAAGTCCTGATTGGATGGTAGAGAATGGTTTAACAACAGGATGTTGCAACATGGGATTGAAGGGTACTTGATCCTTTTCCTTTCAGTGGGAACTGAAAAGCTGTCAAATTTCCCTAGGAATTCCCTGGGAGGTTATACTTTCCACTGAGGTGATACTTTCCATAAAATAAAACTAAGCCTCAATTATTTTGAAAACTGTGGTCGATATCTTTGGCAGCTTCATTTTGATTTCAGAAGCTTTTAGGGCTGAATAACAGCTCATCTCTCTCAATTTTGGGGCAGAGTACATAGTGGAGGAACAGCAGCAGAAGAAGAAGCACTACTTTGTCAAATCAGTATGTATGAACAGCTCAGCTGAGAACCCAGCAAAAGGCTCTGTTGTGCTGTCTCACAGCACAGACAATGACATACAAAATGGAAAAGCCTTTGCCTGGAAGTGGATAGAAAATGCAGACAGTATCATACCATTGCTCTCACTTAATGGTCTGTTGTGGACACAGCAGCTTATAACAAGCAGAGACAAAAAAATAGGCGCATGCATGAGAGTAGTGAACAAACTATTTTGAATAAAATGTCTTACAAAAATAAATAAAATAAAAAGCAATTTTTTAGAATGCAGATATTACATCACCTAGAGATTCTTCCAGTAGATTTGGGATAAGAGAAATTTAATTCTTCTTTATTTCAGTCACAATGTACAGTAGCTTTATAAACAAAATATTTTAAAATGTGTTACATTGTATTCCAAGCAATATAAGTTTTTCAATTATAGAGTATCAAAAAACTGAACAATAAGAATTTGATGTGACTTGCAAAATAGATGGAGAAACAGCTATGCAGAACTCAATTCAACAAGCAACTTACACATACACTTTATTTTTAGTGTATAGATATTATAATTAAAGACATAGGATTCGACACATGCTTGAAATTAAATATATGCAATTTTTTTCCTGAATCAGAACATTCTTTCAGCAAAGAAATATTTCCAGCAAAGTTAACAAAATAAGCAATTAGCACCTCACACTGCAAATAGTGCTCGTCTTTCAACTTGCACAAGGTGTCAGAGTCTGGCCCCATTGGTAGCAAATATAAAGAGCATATATGTGCATGTAATGCCAACAAAACAGCATCATATAACTATTAATAGCAGTCATACAAGTACCTTGTATGTCAGTCCTTGTAAACAATTCATAAGAAGTCAAGCTCCATACACGTTGGAGATAATATCCTTGCAAAGGAATTTGGCTGCATGTCCAGACCTATTTTATTTTGGAGTACAAGAGTGCTGTCATGTTTCCTGGCAACTCTACACACCATTTTAAAGAGATACATATGCTTATAAGGCATTTTTCTCTGAGCATTCGCTAAGTTTCACAGAGAGTCTCTTTTAGCATATAATCTTTGAAAGCTTCTTAAGTCAAAAGGAATTGCTACTGCCAGGTAGCAATACAGGCAAATAGAAATTGCACATGAATGATTTGCGTTACTCCCCTCTTGCTGCCTGATTTGAATAGTCTAGGGAAAAAAAAAGTAATTTGCTTGTTTTATATCAATATAACTGATTTAATTTATATATTTGCCTAAAAATGTTGCTGAACCTCAGCAGATTCTACCAATTTCTGTCATTTTAAGCACTTTATTGCTAGTAGGAAATGTATACTTAAATGGCCATATGCAGTGAATTAAAAACCTGCTTACTTTACAAAAAAGCATAATCCACTAAACACCAGCATAATAGCAGCACAGATCTAAGGTATGTTTCCTACTGGACATCAGAAAACAAGTCATAAATGTAGTTAAGGCAACAACCTCATTATTGATAATTGTTATTTCTTCTGTGCATTTCAGTTGATTAAAGACTGTTCCTTAATCCCTTTGTTACACACAGCAAAACACCTTTGGTAACAGTACAGTCTTCTCTAATAGAAGACTAAATCAACACACAAAACCCAAGACAGACTTCTGCGAGAGCTTATGAATGTCAGAGTTAATATTGCAATAATTTTTTGCTGTATTGATTGCATTTTCACACATTTTTCTGAAGCTCTAGGGGAGTAAGAATAACAAAACAATCAGCATTGGGAAGTAGTCTTTTAATGGAAGCCACCATTGTTGTGCAAGCATTGTTGGATATGTTTACTGAACCCTTACATTTTCTGTTGAATTTCATGCAAAGTCATCATGTAGTACCCTCCCTTTGAATTTTTCAGGCATCATTTTTAAAATTAACATGAAACATAAATCAAGGATACCACTTAATTTAAATGGAGCTACTGTTGTCTTTGCTATTGACAGTAACTTCAAAGATAACAAGCCTAAATCTAAAAATCTATCAATCTTGAAACAAGTTCATCCTGCATTCTTCAATATTGTAACAGTAAGAGTTCACAGCCCTACCATATGACTATAATAACTTAAACCCAAGAGCTTTCTGTAGTGCTGGACAAAAATTGTCGGACCTGCCTGATAACCAAAACCAAAAGGGAGTATGGTGAATGGGATAGTACACTGCTGCCCAAATGATTCTCAGGAATTCAAAGGTTTTTGCAGAACAACCACATTTTGTGAGTTTACAGTTTTGTTTTATTTTCTTTTTAATAAAAAAGAGGTTTTCTGCTGTCATGGAGCTATGAGGTCCACCATATGAGCAACTGACTTACCCTAACAACACACTCAGGAACATGGGAAAAAGCAAAACTTACCTGGATAGGACAACCATACCTCCTATGGGAAGCTGTTGCATTGGTATGCAGAGCAGCTTGGAATTAATGTGGGAAAGTAGGTGGCATGTAATGAACTCTGCAGAGGAAAAAAAAAAGAGGGAAAAAAGGTAAAATATGCCTGAAAAGGATTTGCTATAATTGTTACATGTATGTTCTGGACAAACAAAACTCCAAGTGAAGCATTACCAGTGCTCTAAGAACACCTAACATGCTTTAAATTGAGTTACTGTAGGGTACTGCAGAAACTGTTCCTGACCTTTACTGGCAGGAATTGACAGCCTTTTTCAGCTTCCTACAATGGTGGTTTTTTCTGAAATTTAAAAAAATAGTTACCATTGTCACCTTCATGTTTGAATGATTGGGACATTTTAAAGCAGTACTTCTAAATTACCTTTTAGGAAAGCCAGAAAATATTTTTCACCTTTGAGATTTCTTAGAAGTCAAGACAAATTTCTTAACCACTACTACTACAAAAATATTTGCCACATAGTGAGCAGCTATTTGAGATTCTCAGCTTTGCGAGAGTTTTCTGTATGGGCCTACTTGCTCTACTTCAGTGATCGTCAAACTCACTTGCACAGGACCACAACTCTGAAGTCTAGGAGGACAGTGAAACTGTGCAAAGATGTTGTAAACAAGTGACTAGCTGCAATTTAGAGTTTAGTACTGTATTGCAACATGAAAATTGCTGCATGGGTGAAACTGAATGGGTGCTAAAGCAATGGCATACAAGTAGAAATTAAATGGAGTTAAAAGGGAAAAATCCCCATGTAAATGTGCTTCAAATGCTTTTCCCTATGCCTTAAGACAGTTTTTTGAAAACTTATATGAACTTAAAATTTCAGCTGGTTGATAGAAAAATGTCATGCAAGACAAATTTGATGTATATGCATTATGTTGATAATATGGTAAAATGTGTCTTTCTTATTTTAAGGATAGTGCTAAAAATAACAAAACCCCACAACTTCATAGAATAAAAACTAAGAAAGCAAAATGAGCATTTATTATTTACCACTAAGAACCCTTCACTATAACACAAGAATAAAGAAAGATTAGCTTTCTAATTGTGTTTAAAATAAGAGTTATCACAATGTGCTGGTACAACAAATCAATTACATTTTCAAATCATATGATGAATATTTTTAAAAATAAATTTCCAAGTTTTTATTCATCCTTGGAGATACTTTGGGAGATATGATCTTGTTAGTAACTTCATATGACAATTGTACAAAATCAGAAGCATTATACATAAGGTAAGCCCAAACATCCAGCTGGGCGGGAAAATATTTTAAAAATTATGATTTGAATTTTTAAAAAAGATTAAACATTATTGTTGCCAAATACATGTACTGGTATTGATAATTTTAAACAATTTGTTCATAGTTTTACTATAGTCTTGAGTGTCTATAGTATAATCACCACAATTCAAGAGCTTATTTGTACTAGGAAATCATTTGAAAAAATAATATTTTTTGTTCTGGAATTGTCAAAATACTACATTTTATTAACGGTGAATATTTAGAAATAGAGAGAATTTCAAAACTTAGTTCTGGAATTACAGTGACAGAGCCTAAAAATCAAATTATCTATCAATTCTAATAAATACCATACAGTGAAGACTAATTTTCAAAAACCTTGAATATAAATTTTGAACAAAACCAAATGGAATTTATAAATGCACATTTTTGAAAATTAAATTCTATTAAATCAGAGGCCAGTTCATAAAAACTGGGATGTAAATTATATTTCAAGTTCCCACAGTGAATAGAAATAATTTTTCATCCTCAATGCTTAGTATGCAGTACTATATATTAAACTATTTACAACTTCTCTATTACTAAATCTGTATTAATATACAGTATCATAAGAGAAGATAGAATTCTTGAAGAAAGATTAACCATTCAAGTTTTAATTTCATATTTTCTTGCCTTGATTTGAGACAACATTATGACTAGTTTTGCAAAATGGGAAATGTGCTGCAACAAACATAATTTTTTTGACCACAAATATTTGAAATATGTTGTGACTTTTTCAAGCAATTTTTTATTTTAGGTCTTTCGTGAAAACAAAAACTTATTATACATAAGGGGCCAAATTAAGATATTTCCAGACAGGCTAAGAACACACTCTGTTAAGGGGACAATTTGTAGGGTGGCTGAGGTGCTGATGAGGAATCTCCGTCCAAGGTAAAATATAATAAATTAAAAACACACATGATTTGGAGAGAGATTACCAATTCACATGAATAGAAAGACTATGAAGAGATAAGGTGGCTCATGCTAACCAGAACTTTTAACTTTGTTATTAAAGTGACATTTCTGGGTATAAACTACTCTAAGTTGTCATCTAATGGATTACAATTTTTCCTTTATCTTTATAAATTGGAATTCCTGAGTATGCATCTTGGTATAAATCACTGAAATAAAATAATCCCACATTAGACTCAGAATAGCAAACATTTTTTTCACACCACAGATTTGGAACAGGTGGACCACAGTTTTACATGGCCCAAACATATCTTTAATAGCATCCACACACAAAGGAGGAAGAGGAAGGTAGGGGGAAGACCTCTACTACAGCTCAGAGGATTTACCCTAAGCAAAAAAGAGATGTAATTATTCTTCAGCCCTTGCCTTCTATCACTAAAATGTCTCTGACAGTCCCATGCTGATTTGGCAAAAGGCCAAAATGGTTATATGAAGCACAACCCTGTAACTTCCTCTGGCTACTAGCCCACAAAAGCTCTCTATTCATGCAAGCTTCATCAGCATTAGTGATTTCATTGACCTTAATGGCATATTAATAATGAATTCTTCAAACTATCATTTGCATTTTTGCAAAGCAGAAGTTCTACAGAAAGTTCATTAGCCTAAACTTTCACAGATACTTTTTCTATTGTGGATTTTTTTTTCATTTCTTTAAGATGGAAAAGCAATTTATCCATTTCTAGGTGCTCCCGCAAGCACTTACAAAAAAAGCAAATATTTTTAATCTTTTCCCTGTTTTAATGTCAGAGAAGTTTCAAATACAGTTGTAAGAAAACAAACGGTACTATATTATATTGGAAAAACTCCAAATAACTAAAAAGTCGTAATTTGCTGAAGAATGTCTGGTCTTCCCACTATCTTAAACCAAATATAAAATATGTGGACTATGAAAGCTATATATTCACATAGACCATTAGCTGTTGTGAAAGACTAATCTTATTGAATAGCACCTACATAATACAAAATACTGGATTTCTATTTCACAGCTATATGAAATATCACACTCACCTTAACCTAAAAACTCTCATCTTGACACCTGATCAACCATCAGAGCAAATTTCATGACTAATAAGTCTTAATTTTCAAGAAGGGCTAATATACTTTTTTCAAAATACTATCAAATAAAAATAACCAATTTCTAAGATTGAAAGCAAATCTCTGTTACAAAGCTGCAGTACTTTAGTGAACATTAACAGCATTCACTAAATGAAAATTTCACTACTGATGAAAATGGCTTGCTGAAGCTGAAAAGACTTTGTGAATACAAAGTCTGAATAGACAGATGCACTTCTGCCTTTCCCTTAGACATTTCCTTTTTCATAGTTGGAGTACTTGTGATAAACTTTATACTTTCATCTATCTCAGATCCTTGAAAAAGAGCTGTTAACTGTCTATTTATCTTTTACAAGATGAAAAAAATATAAACACAAGTATTTCAGACAAACTGTGGATAAACACAACAGAGTACAGTTGTGGCTGTTGAGTGTCCTTTCTGTTGGATAAATAAAATAGATTCGTTCAACCATTTTTCTACATTTCTTTTTTTTTTTATTATTATTATTTATCTTGGAAACCTCTGAAGTGTGAAAAGTTACCCTAAGGTATAAGAGGCAAAGATCCAAAGACGCTTTGGGTTGGTAGAGCATTTTATCATAAGAAAATAAAATTACTGACATTTTAAAAAGATCAGGTATAACAGTAGTAAGTAAAAACCTTTGTTTCAGGACCCATTTAAATTATATCTCCTTTAAGCCAGTATAAAATTTATTTCTTACATGGAACATCTTGATTCATGTGTTGCAATACAGAATTTCATTACCTCCAATGTCTGTAGGCCTCTGTTCTTATGCATTTGCTGTGTGCATCTTTTTACAGATCAGAACTGCTGTATATGAGATCTTTCTACTGTTTCTATAATGACTGATGAAAAGATACACTGAATAAAAAAGTATAATTAAGAACCTGTTACTTAACCATAATATATGTTCTTGTATCCACTCTTATTGTACCACTGGTGTGGAGAGACAGGAGGAGATAAAAGTTTTAGTTTCCCATTTAAAGGAAACTATGCTGTCTAGGAAAGGAATATATGATTCTCTTGTAAATTCAGCTGTCCAACTCTGATTTTTTTTTTTTTAAATTTTTAATTAGAAAATGAAAACCACAAGGAAATGCCACGTTGAAAGCACCTGAATTGCACATGAATTTTCTTGTTTCTCAAACATTATCTACAGGGCTTCAAAATAACTGATTTGTCATTCCACACAGATGCTGCCATTAAAGACAGGACTTCCCCAATCACAAGAGCCTTCCCATGTCCAAGATAGGGCAGTTGCAGAAACCTGGATAACTCTGGCAGTTAAAGGTAAGGCTTAGATTCCTCTGGATATTTGAATAGATGAACAGGACAGTAACTTGCTTGGAGACCCACAGATGTACATGGGTTCACCAGCATTTTACCCTAAGTTCAGCAGAAATTTGCTGATACAAGCTCTTCAATTTCCATTTTGGAAACTTGCTCTTGATTGACAAATAGGATAGGATTTAACATTAGCATTGCTTCTTAATATCATTGAACTAACACTTAAGTAGGACTTCTGAACGAATTAATTAGTATTCAGAATATTTCCAGTACTCACTTTAAATGTTTCTTTCCTTCAAGCACATGGTTAAGCACTTTAATATGATTCAGTGTAATATGACTAACAGAATTCATTAACATTGTATTTAATTATTTGGCTGTGAAATCTTAGTTTCCCCATCTAATTGTAAACACTCAAAATACAGATTACTGTGACTGCCTGCCACTCTTCTCATAAGAGAGGCTGGAAAAGGATTGGACAGGCAACAAAAGGAAAGTGTTTTTCTTTTTAAAGAAAAAAGTTGCAGGAAGAGATCAATGAGAACTTATGCAACTGGACCAGCTTGCGTGGAGAGACCAGGCAGAGAGACCAGCAGGGGATAGGACTAAATCGGATCTTCCTTTCACCATACTGTGAAAAATCAGAGATACAGGGCAGTGGTGCAAAGTTCATATTAATATCAACATCACAAACACACTTCTGATTACCGAGGGTGATGACTCAAAGTAGTAGTCAGAAGAAAATGATGTAGCAGCTCCAGAAGCCTGACAGCTAAATCCAGGAAATAGAGCCACACCAACATAGCACCTTCCCTATTTTGTATTTTCTGGTGTACTCATCCATATAAACATAACCTAACTCATGGGATCAATGCCCTGAAGCTACATATAGATTTTTCTTCTCAAGTGGTGTACTTTATCATTATACTCTTAGATTTTTTGCGGCTCTGATTTCATTGTAACCATTTACTCCTGCTCCAATAACATCAACAGCGGTTGTTTTTGACAGTCTTAACAAGTGTGCTGCAAGTCTGCAGCTAGTCATGGTAAATAGCTTTGCATGAGTCGGATTGATTTGCATATGCTAATGTGACATCTGGCCATTGTGCAATTTCTTATTTCTCTAACCCTTGAGCAGAATATCTTGTTAGAAGATAAGTTAGCAATAATCACCATTCAAGCTTTCAACTCATGTCGTTTTTACTACAAATGTCAATCTTCATCAAAAGATCTGTTAAATATAGGTCTGATGGCAGACCAAAGAAAACTGCTTAAACATGGATACTCCATGTACAATCAGAAACAGCTTATTTGCTTTCATACAGTCAAAATTTTGAAACGAAGAATCAGAATTTAACCAAACTTAGATGTTGCAAGTTTTTATCTTTCACAAGGTGAGAGTCAATTCAGGCACAGAAAAACATATAACACAATTACCCAGACACATAATCTGCTTTATGGTTAGCAGTGGTATTATAAAGACAAATTTAATTTATATGAGAGCTTAACAAAGGTCAAAATGTAGCCAGTAGGGAAAAGAAGAATGTCTTTTTATGTACAGTCAATACTGATCTTGTATTTTACAAATATCTTCTTTTGCCAACTACATTTGGGCCTTTCAATCCTAATTTCAGTAGAATTTTAGACTTGGGCAAAAGAAAGAACACTAAGTAAAGGAACATCGTTAGTTCAAACCTTTGAAGCTCAGAAAGTATAATCTCAAGGGCAATTAAGCACTGAACAGATATCCCTTATCCAGGGAGATTATTTCAGTTTGATTCCAGAAATTTCCATGACAGACATAAGATTATTCTAAAGGATACTGTTGGATCATATTTGGCCAAAAAAATGTCATTTTAATAGAAATGAGCTTTAAAAATCTTAAAATCACCGATATGTTCACTATGATTTTTCATTAACAGATCAATTCTCTGAACAAGTATGTATTCCCCTATATTCCCTGTATTCTAAAACAGGGGTGCCAACAGCAGTAACTATTATAATGGTATATAGGCAGAAAAAACCCCTGACCTTATGTATATATATACATATAAATATTGTCATTGTCTTCTGAGAGAGCAAGCCATTTAAGAACAAGTCTTGGCTTGATTCAGATTGCTTGCACAGAGAGTAAAATACAGAGAGTATAGAATATATACAGAAATAAGAAATGCATTTCTTAGTTTGAACTGTACTGTCTCCAAAAAAAAGCCAGACTAAGAATCGTCTGCAAACAATTTGTGCTTCCATTCTAAAAAAAAGTCACTCTACATGTAGACAGAAGAAATTTGATTGGAGCTGCAAGTACCTAGTCAATAACCAGCATCATAGGTTTTCCACTCCCAACAGTAAACATCCAGATTCTTGTTATCATCCAGCAGTAGGCATGGAACTCACAGTGGTGTAGGAACAGAAGCAATTGCATTTCTAGTCAGAATTTATTAATACTTTATTGAACCTAGATATGAGGACCTCCTCAAAGGAGAAAACCAGCATCCTACTGAGTTTGTCGCATAATGCACCTTGAAATGTCATCATGTATCATCCAGTAGTTCTAGTAATCTTACCTTGAGGTATTTTGAATGAAACCTTTGTAGATACATCCTACTCAATCTGTGCTAACATGTATGCAGACAGCAGCACTCATGAGTTCCAATGAGAACAGCGCATAAATCCAGCACAGCAATCAAGGTCTTCAGCCAGATAGGGCAGGCTTGATATGCTTGATCCCATGCTTTGGTCTGTTTCAGTTTTTTGAAATCAGAAAGTACTGTTTCTTGCAGCTAAAATCTGGACCATATTATCACCCAAGCTGCTTTCCAGTCTGGAACAGTCCTTCCCAAGTCCTGGAAAGGAGCTTGGGTGATAATCTGGTCCAAACTTTAATGGGAAAGGAGCCTGGATGAGATAGTTAAGTACTCTGTCCAATTGCATCTGAAAAACCTTCAGTGACAGGGACTCTACCATGCCCCTGGGAAAGTTGTTCCAGAAAGAGTTATTCTCACAATATAACATTTCTGTATTATATTGAGATGGTACCTCCCCAGTAGAACTATCCAGAGCCCATTGCCTTCTACATGTGCCTCTTTGTGAAATGAGAGTCTCCACCATCTTTTTAGCTACCCTTTAAATACAAGAATTCTGTTACTTTTCCAAGGTGAAGAGACCTAAGTCCTATACCAGGATGATCATGACTACTAATAACTCCCATATGGATGTAGCCTAGGATCAGATTTACCTGCCATGCTGTTGGCAACTGTTCTGGTTCTGGCTGAGGACAGGGTTAATTTTTTTACAGTAACTGTGAGGTGGCTGAGCCTATAGCCTTGTGAATGTGTCTAGGTTACTCTATACCACTTCCATCATCACTGAGGGGCAGAAGTAAGGGTTTTTTGAGAAAGTGTATTTTAATTTACAGTCAGATTGTCAACCCACTCTAGCATGTGTCAAAGAAGAATGGGGTCAAGTGGGGTCCTGAATAGCAACAAGGTTTGAACAAATTAAACATGAGATTGTTCATACAGTAGAATTTGGACCAACCAGGACAGGACAAGATCTACACTGCTGCATTCTGCAGGAGAATTGTCCTTTGTGGAGTCTCTGGCAAAAAGTACATGGGGAGACTTGAGGACAACCTCTGGTGTCCTGGAGTCAGGAATACAAAGGATCTGATGCCTATTACACCCTAACTTAAAAAGCAATCCTGGCAGTTTATTAAGAGGTTTAAGCTGCCTCAGAAGTGATGGGCACCAAAGCACAGCTCTGTCAGAGATCAGACAGCTACAAAAGCTGAATTGGGTAGCACTGCAGATCTGTGGCCCTTGTACAGTGGAAGCCAAGGGAGAGATAAACTCAAGAACAGAAGTTAAGACATATGTCTGGTCACTCTGATCCTCTAACACTGACTTCTTTTGATGAAGGTAGATGCAGCAAGGACTTTGCTGGCAAAAGAGATAACAAAAGGACATGTCTAGCATCAGAAGAATAATCAGAAGATTGTGTTTCTAAAGGGGAATAGGACAAAGGGGTTAGAGTGGAAAATTTTTGTATGAACGTAGTGTCGTATAAATACTGATAAACTGTGTAATAAACTGGCTTTGCTTTGCTGGCATAAGCAGAGTTCGTGTCTGACAATCCTCACACAGCTCTTCCTGGCACCTGTCTGCCAGGGCTGGGCAGGATGTTCAAAGCAAAAGACCTTTCCACAAATCATGCCACTGATGCCACATAGAATCAGCGATTGCACACCAACCTCTAACAGGAAATCCCAGTCACCAAGGGGTCTTGACCTGGCCCAAAGCCAAAATCTTTGGACTGTCATCACCATAAGAGGAGGAAAAGATGACATGCTACTGATGCTCCACCTTATAATCAGCTACCAGAAAATCAAAAGGAAGAGGACCTCTTTACTGATGGTTCCTGTCGTATGGCTGGGCTACACTGAAAACAGAAAGCAGCTGTACACGGGTTCTACACGGCAAGTCACAGTATCTATGGAGGGACAAGGTGCATCAAGTGAGGCCGCAGAGCTGAAAGCCATCCAGCTGAATGAGAGAAATGGCCAGTGCTGTACCTCTGCACAGACTTCTGGATGACAGTAAATGCACTGCAGGGGTGGCTGGACCAATGGAAAAAGACCAACTGGCAGGACAGAGGTAAACTCATCTGGGCTGAAGAACTGTGGCAAGACATCACTACTCAGGTAGAGAAGCTGGCTGTAAAAGTATTTCATGCAGATATTCATGTACCCAGGAGTTGGGCTACTGAGGAGCATTTGAAGAATGGACATGTGGATTGGGCTGCCAAGATTAAACTGTCTCAGGTAGATCAGAACTGCAGCATAAGGGTGAATTATTGCTGGTCAGTGGGCCCACGATGCCACAGATCATCAGGGAAGGGATGCAACTAAAGATGGGCTCATGATAAAGGGGTGAAGTTAATGATTGACACTGTTTCCCAGGAGATTTATAACTGAAACATTTGCTGCAATCAAGCAAGCCAAATGAATAAAGATTCTGTGGTATGGTAGATGATAGTCAAAATATAAATATGGGGAGGCCTAGCAGACTGATTATATCCCACACCTGCAAATCCATGAAGGAAAGTACTATATGCTGACAGTACTATAAAGAGACACTGGATGGCTGGGGATATACCCTGTACCTCATGCCACTGCCTGGAAAACCATCTTGGGCCTCAAGAAGCAAGTGTTGTGGCGACGTGGCACCCTAAAATTATTCACATGGACAGCAGAGCTTGTTTCAAAAACAGCCTAAATAGACAGCAGGACCAGAGAGCACAGTATTGAGTGGGTATAATATTCCCTGTCACCAGCCTCTGGGAAATTTGAACAATACAATGGACTGCTAAAACCACATTGAAAGCAATGGGTGGGAGGACCTTCAAACACTGGGAACTACGTTTAGCAAAGGCTGCCTGGTTACTTAACATGAATTCTCCCAGCTGAGCTGAACTTGACCAATCAAAACCCCCACATACTGTAGAAGGGGATAGTTGATGTATATTAAGAATATTTTAGGGAAGTCAGTTTGGATTAGTCCTATCTCAAGCAAAGGCAAACCCATCCATGGGATTGTTTTTGCTCAGTAGCTGGGTGCACTTGGTGGGTAATACAGATGGATTGGGAAACACAATGTGTACCTGAAAGGGATTTGATTTTCAAGTGAGAATAGTCTGTAGTGTTGAGCTGTGTGTGTATTTTTTGGTTGCTGAATGACACTGGCACTGTATGCCATAACTACCAGGGACAGTGAGTGTGGACTGCTCCAGACACATGGCTCATGAGCTTGTGATGAAGCTTGCAACCACCTGACAACACACCAGCCCTCCTGCCCTGGAAGGCATCTAGAATGGATAGAAATCACAGTCACAAAATAAATTAACTTGATGGGTGTCTTTTGGAGGGATGGCCATCGACAATGGAAATTTGGGGAGATGGCCATTGACAATGGAAAAGATATCTGTGCTTATGTGTACATGTATATTGGGAGGGTGTAAGATCTGGGCATGAGGCTGCTGGCAGTAAAATAAGGTGTGGATAATGTCCTACTTTAGGCCAATAACAGGGTTAATTTTTCAAAGTAGCCATAAGGAGTGGAGACTGGAGTCACATGGGTGTGTGTAGCTTGTAATTGTAAAATACTCGCATCATTACTGGGGGGCAGAGGAAAAAGAAGGGTGTGGCTTCCAGTGGAACAAAAGCATGGGTGTAGACTGTCTGTCTGACACTTTGTTCATTGTCTCAGGGTTCCACTCTGTAGGGTTGGTTGTTGGGCTGGTTGTTTGGTTGGTTGGTGAGCAGCTTTTCTTAAAAAATAGATATTTTATTTTTGTAGTCAATATACTTAAGGAACAATTTCAATGCATTTTTAAAGATAACACAATTTTTGGATTTGCCTATTTGGATGCACAAATTTTGCCTGTAACCTTCAATTTTCATTTCGACTCGAGGAACCACCATGGGAAGCAAAGCAGAACATCCCAAAAGGGGGGATTTGGAATGGCTAAAATACATTCTAATTTCTGAAAATGTAGAAATACCATTAGGTTGTGTGCAATTATTGTAGTACGGTTGCAGAGCCATAATTAGACTGTATTCATAGAGCAACTTCAAAACTTCTTTTCAGATATAATTCTCTGTTGACCACAATATAATTTATTTTTATAATATACATATTTATTTTGATACATACAGTATTTTTAACCAAAATATGCCAAAATTTAATCTAAGGTGTGTAAAAGACAAAACACTTAAATATATTTCTAAACTAAACCAAATCCACAGTACAAATGATGCACTTATCAATTGTAATATATTATGTTTTCTGTCTCATTTCAGAAGGTATTATGGTAATAATTTTGGATTTTAGCCAAGTGCTCAGCAGAGGATTTTAAACATCCTCTGAATAGACACATTTAATAGCTTTTAACCATACAGAGCACTGCTCTTATCAGTGAGTAGCAGGAAAATGATTAATACACTCTGGGTAAACTTACACTTGGTCTTATTTAGGTAGAGAAGGAAGCATCACTTAGGGCGGAAATCTCTAATTATATAAGAGGATATAAAAGACAGCAACTCACAGACATGAGATGCATATTCTGTAGGTCTACACAACAGATGGTGGCGTCTGGCAGTGTCTTTTCTTTTAAACAGAAAAATATTGTTATAAAAATATTCAGAATACATTTTTAGTTACTTAACCAAATGTGTGGATGTATAACTGGGAAATGAAAGCCATGATGTGGTGCAGGCAAGAGAAAAATTTTATCTGAAGTCTCATTATTTAGGACTTTTCCACTCATGCTCCTTTCAGCTTTAAGATACACTGGTGTGTTCATGTCCTTGGTACTGTCTATTTAAATACATCCCAAACTCATACACTTTTTGATATATTTAATTTGTACTGTAGTGTATTGAGATATTCTGAATACCATGTTTTTGCCCCTTTCTAATCCATTTTTGCTGATAAGAATCACACTTATCAGCCACAAAGGGAAGTCTCTCTTGCAACCACAGTCCTCTGAAGGGAGAATCCTCTGGAGACCTACACTTTGAGTGACAAGTTCTTATGTGTGTCTCATCATGAGTGGGTTGAATTAACATATATTCTGCCAAGTTGAGGAAAATAGCTGTGGCTAATAAATGAAAATGTGGGAAATAGTCTGTAAATCTGACTGTGATGAATTTCATCAAAATGATCCAATACTTCGAGGAGTCGGGTGAAAATATTACAACTAGGTTCCAATTTAAGTAAATCCAACACATCTGGGCTGTGTTTTTGTTGGAACAGGCATTTCAACTCCTCTCCAACGAGATCAGCTCTTTTCCCTCCACTACCATCACGCAGCATTTGAAATGCGTTACAGTGGAAGTAGTCAACACGGGCTCCTGAGCCATAAATATAGAGCTCTATATGTGGTCAGATACCCAAAACCTTCAGGTGGACTTGATTTAACTGAATGAACATTTTCTGCTGAAAGGCTTTTCTCATTATGAAAATTCCTTCTTTTCGCAAAATTGAATGTGACTACTTAACCCTCATCCTAAACAAGAGCTACAGGAAGATGGCAGTCATACCATGAGAAGGACATAGTAGGAGAAGTGAAAAGATTTACTCTAGCCTTTCTAATGTTTGACACACATGCTCCCACACTGCACATCACTAATGTTTAAATTTGACCATTAAAAACCACTACCTTGTGGTTTAAGGTACCTTGTGTACCTTGTGTTTTAAGCAATTGGGAAATCTTCTGGAGAAAAGATGCTGGGCAGAATGGTGTTAGCCTACTCAATTCCTATTTTTGCTGGAATGTCTTGCTGGACAAAATTAATATTCAGTTAAAATAAGAAGTGAGGCAAAAATCACTGGTTTCCAACAGGCAATAATACAATCAAAGAAGTAATTCATAAAGCCGGGCACAGCATTTGGAGAACATTGCCCCTCTTGATGTCTCCAGTTAGACAGTGGCATCTCATGAAGAATCTTCTATCTATCAAGATGGGAAGAGCTGTCAATATGTTAGTGTCCCTATTTCAAAGATATGAAACTGCAGAGAAATGAAAACACAAACAAATTATGATTATGAGATTAAGAGGTCTGAAATTACCTACTGCAAAAAAAAAAGAGATTAAACAAGGACACCCTTGAGCTATAATTGTATATGCTGAGATGCCTCTGCCCAAATTAAGGTACAAATGAAACCATACGCCAATTCAATAGTACAGATTCTATTCAGTAGTAAATATGAAGTAGAGAGATAGAAACAGGAAAGGGAGAAGAGAAAGAAAATGAGAGTGAGATAGATTAAGCAGAAAGATATCACCTCCTGTGTCCCTTTAATCTTTCTTCTCCTGGTCTTCTCCATGGTGGTCCTGGAGTTGCTGTTCTGGAGGCACCACCTTTATACAGTCCAAATTCTGGGTAATCAGTTGGGGGGCGGGGGGGTGGATATGCTATTCCTCATACTTTTCACCACCACAGAAGGACCAAAAGTAAGAGTTTATAAAAGCAGTTTACCTAGTTTGCAATTCACAAGCCTTCAATCAGAGTTAGTTCAAGCTAAACACATTAACGTTCCTAAAAATGGATCTTTTCTCCTAATGTGCAGAGCTTTGATCAGCGAACATCTTAAAGGTGCCTTCATATTTCAACTGGTTACTTTTATATCCAAGGAATAGGTACTGACACTTCAGAATGAAACCATGAAAGCCTTTGCAATGTTTTTAATTTAAAAAAAAAGTTCAAAAGAGGAAAAACAATACTTTTGCATCTTATACTCAACAACAAAGATGGTATATGATAGTTCAATAACTCTTTCAGGTCAGAGGTGTATTGAGAAAAACATCTGGGATGATTCTGTCTAGATTTATAAGTAAGCTAAATGACAAATACTACACTTTAATCTTCTTTTGATGCATACAGTTGACAGGAGCTACAAAGGTACAATATAAAGCTTTTGAGTATTTCCCCATATATTTTGTTCAAGATGGAGTAAAACATCTTCTTCCATAAAATATTACTTATATTTGTGCATTATGTATGTGGGGTTGTACAAGTGAATAAGGTTTCCTAACACAACCAGGGCTGAAACTCAAAGAAAATGTACAGCTCAGAGAAAGAAAATCAATTATCTCAGTACACTAATGATATCAAAATGATACTCCTTTCTCACTGGGGCTGATTCTAATTTGTCCTGATGCAACTCCACAAATTTAATTAAACACTCTGTTCTTTAAACAACTACCATATTCTGATGTATTCCTTTTTACATTAATACTCCTTTTGTACTTACTGGTTTATTTACTTTGCTGCTGGTATTTCAGGGAGTTAAAGAAAAACTGCTTTGAAAGCTATGCAAATAAGAAAGCAATTCATAAATCACATTCATTTACACAGAGCTGGACTTACCACTCTGTCTTTATATAGCAGCAATCAATATGTCCTACAGAAATAAGTTTTCATTATTTCAGAAAAATCATATTGCAGATGTCCCAAGACATTTATTCAGGATTTTTTTTACTGGTCAGCAGTTGATGAGCCACTCGTTCACAGGTTGGGAGCAAAAGGTCATAGTAAATAGGGTCGCATTAGACTGGTGACTGGTCACTTCTTAGGCCTTGTGCTTTTCAACATCTTCATAAATGACTTGGTTGTAGGACTCAAAAAAATTCCAAGTTTGCAGATGACACTAAATTGGGAGTAGTTTTTGACTCCCACAAAGGCAAGGAGGCCTTACAGGGAGACCTCAACAGATGAGAGGACTGGGCCAACCAGTCCAGATTCTGCTCTGGGGATGAGGGCAGTCCAGAGAATTAAATGCTGGAAAGCAGCACTATGAAAAGGGACCTGGGTGTCTGTTGGGAATTGGATTTCTTTCCTTTTGTTCCCTTTTACTTATGGAATTTTTTCCCATTGAGTTGCTAGGAAGCACTGATAGATGGTCCTTACGACAACAGGAAGGCAGCTAAGCCTCACGGGAGGAGAGTGCCTGGTAGCACTCTTCTAGTTTTTGGGAGTTTCTCTCAGAAGGGCAGAGGTGCCACAAGAGCTGGGCAGGTAAGGGATTGGTCTGGGCAGCTGCTTGCTCTCTCAGGGTCTAGGCTTTTGGAGGAGGACGGCTGGAGCCGCTGATTGGGAAGGGAATTCCTTACTTCCAGAGCCTAGCCTAGAGCTGCTTCTTCTGCTGTGAGGTGAGGCTTTTTTTTTGTAAGAGCAGCCACTGAACTGGGACCTTATTAACACCCACCTCATGCATCTGCTGGGTGCCCGGGATCTTGGGCTCGCCCCTCTCTGCCCTGCTGGGAGCCAGGCTGCCGCTGCCCTGCCCCCGCTGCTTGTTCGGCACTGCTCTGAGTTTTTGCTACGCGTTAGCCCTGCACCCCTGGCCCGCCGAGACATCCCAAGGTTCCAGCCATGGCTCCAGAGTCTCTGCTACATTTCATTCACGAACCTGGGATATTTTTGCTCATTCCTGCCATTCCAGCTTGCTGCTTCCAAGAGTCCTGCTGGGGCACCGGGATCGACTGGCCCAGGGGGTTTGTGCAGCAAAGCCTTTCTTCAATCCCTTCCCGTCTGGGCCAAGCCGCCATAGCAGTGTGCTCCCCGAGCTCGCACCACAGTGCCCCCTGCAGCCCCGGGGGAGTCACTGCACCTGCCCTGCCCAGCGGGAGCCACCAGCGCCCCTGCCGGCCATGACCGGAACTGCACCAAGGGGAAAGCGCCGCGGCCAAGATGGGCCCAGTCACTGGGTTCCTGGTTCTGTTATTATTAATGCTGTAGTTTTTGTTGTTTTGTTTGCCTTGTTATACATACTAGTAAAGAACTGTTATTCCTGTTCCCATATTGTTTCCTGAGCACCCCTTAAATTCAAATTATAATAATTCAGAGAGAAGGGTTTTATTTTATTAATTTTTCATTCCAAGAAACACTCCTGCCTTCCCTAGCAGACAGCTGTCTTTCACTGTCCTGGTCAGTGGCAAGCTGAACATGAGCCAGCAGTGCCCTGGTGGCCAGGAAGGCCAAGCATGTCATAGTGAAGCATCAGGCAGCCAGACAAGGGAGAGGATTGACCCACTCTGCTCTGCACTGGGACAGCCTCGCCTTGAACATTGTGTGCAGTTTTGGGCACTGCAATATAAAAAAAGATATCAACCTATTATAGAGTGTCCAAAGAAGGGCCGTAAGGATGGTGAAGGGCCTTTAGTGTAAGTATATGAAGAGTAGCTGAGGTCATTTGGTCTGTTCAGCCTGGAGAAGAGGGGAGACCTAAGGGCAGACTGGAACTTCATTGAGAAGGGAAGAAAAGGGGCAGACACTGATCTCTCCTTTGTGGTCACCACTGACAGGTTCAAGTAAGTGGCATGAAATTGAGTTAGGGGAGGCTCTGGTTGGGTATCACAAAAAGATTTTTCACCCAGAGGATGGTTGGGCGCTGGAGTCGGGTCCCCAGGGAAGTAGTCACAGCACCAAGCCTGACAGAGTTCAAGAAGTGTTTGGGCAATGCTCTGAGGTACGGGTGCATTTCTTGGGGAGTCCTATGCAAGAGTCCAGGAGTTGGACTCTGATGATCCTTTTGAGTAACTTCCAACTCAGGAAAAATTATTACTCCATTACAATATTTTCAACACAACGATGTTTTTATTTTTCTTGGTTTTAATCTCATTAATGTATTCTTTATGTAAGAATTACTGGACTGTGTTTTACTTGTTGAAACTTAATTAGGAGCACATAGATTTGCAGTGAAGTCATTAAACCCTAATTAATATCATGAAAAGGAATTAATTCTAGGGTAAATTTGGAAAGTCTGTAATGCCTCATACTGTACAAGTATATGAAAATGAACTTCAGTGAGATCATCTGTATCTGTCTTTAGATTAGATCAATTCTGTAAAATACTACTTTGAAACCTCCACAGGAAAAGTAGCAAAAAAGTAGACAAAACAATTCCTTTCCCAGCTTGGGACCAAGGACAATCACCCAAATTTCAGGCCCAAAAGTGTAAACAGTGTGGACTAAAGAGAGAAAACCAAGAAGGATGGAACTTCATAATCTAAAGTTGTAATTGGACAATTAACTCCAATATGTTAATGGATCAGAACTTATAAAAGTGTGAGACCCCATGACCAGTCATCCGTTTTATGACCATTTTGGGTTCATCTAGGGTGTAGCCCTGGCTGGGTCTTGTACTGCCCAGGGTGTATCCATTGAGGCCTTCTAATAAATACC
Organism: Passer montanus; assembly: GCF_014805655.1. Lineage (NCBI taxonomy): Eukaryota > Metazoa > Chordata > Aves > Passeriformes > Passeridae > Passer > Passer montanus. Next base: position 1,552,501 of record NW_024374479.1, read on the forward strand.
TACTTTATTCTTTAACGCCATCTAGTCTCTGTTCTAGGTCAGCCTGCATAAGGCATTGCAGGAAGGCATCTAATTACCTCTCTGTTCTTCATGGTTTGAAGCATGCATGCTATGTGCTTATTTAAATTGTAGTAATTGCCTAATCAGCCTACTATGTTTTACCAAATGAGGCAGAATTTCAAACATTCAGCCAATATTCCTTTACATTTCAGCCAAATATAATATCATGGTAAGCAGAATGATAGTGTATCCTATGAGCATCATGTCCACTGAAATTTATATAAGCAGTGGTCTTTTAAAAACATTACAAAACTGAGTTTCAGGAGGACTGCTACACTAAAAACATAATTCTCAGTTTTTTACAGTTTCGTACTCTTAACTATTGTTCCAATTTTCTGGTACTCCTTTGGGAATTCTTGCTTTATAAAATGTTATAGTGAAGGGTTGATGCATTCTTTTTTCTTTCCACTTGTATACTGTCAAGGGATGCTTTTTGAAGACCTCACTTTCACCATCAAGAGCTAGGGAGGCAGACCTGATGGCCTTGTGGGATTTAATTAGAGTTCACCAAGTTAGAATTTCCAAGCTCTCAAAGTCCTAATTTAAATATAAGTTCACTCTGTGTTCAGCTGTTCCTTAGGTCCTTATTAAAATTTCAAGTTATTAAAGAGAATATTCGAAGGGGCTTTTTCTTCTTTTTTTTTTTTTTTTTGTGCAACAGATATAAACTGAACTAGAAATGTACCACACTCAAAGCCCTCCTGTTTTAAAACCCCTGCCAATTGCTCGTGATAAAACAACCAAAAAAGAACAGAATCAATGGAAACATATTTAGACTATTATGTGTCCAGCCAGAAGGAGATGGAGAGATACCTTCATGACAAAGTGAAGGTGGTGCTGAAAATCACAGGCACATTTCAAAGACACCATTTTTGGGTAGCTGACCCATGCAGTCTTGTGATAACAAATACTATTGCTCTTTCTTGGGGTGATTGTATTTCCTTTCTTAAGAAGTCATTAAAAAATCTTGTTTTACACTGATGACGCATCAGATTATTTTACAGTAAACTTTCTTGTCAATCAAAGCTTTACAGTATGTGGCTGTAGGGAAAAATTCCTATATATATTTTACATATAAAATGTACGTGTGTGTATATATATATATATATATATGTATGCATGCATGTATGTATGTATGTATGTATGTATGTATGTATGTATAATCGGTTTTATGGGTGACACTGTAGCTACACAGCAATTTTTAAAAAATACAAAATGTGCTTCATTTTTCTACACTGAAATGCTGGAAGCAGCATTCACACCCCTACATTCTGCAGGCAAGTTATGTTAGAAAATATCAGGGAACAAAGGGAGGAGAGAGCTGCAGCCATGCTTATAGTATGGAAATTGAAAAGAAATGAGAAGACATAGTACATGGAAACAACACATTCAATGGCTGCAGAAATCATTCACAGGGAGAGTGCAGGAACAGGAATCGTCAGCATTATCTCAATTTGATTTGTTTTATCCTGCCTGTAATTGAAATAGATGTAAAGATTCTTGCAATGATACTTAAGGTCACAAACTTTCCTACTCTGTTTTATGGTTTCCATGCACTTGATTTTATGTTTGTATGTCTTACAGTAATGCCAGAAAGATACAATAAGTGAAGAAGCTTTTTCTTGATCAGGCCCATCTCTCTTTTACCTAGTTTATTTGATGCTGCTATTGTCCATCTTACAAATCCTATATATCAACTTTTATGTAGAGTAGATGGATATAGGATTAAATTAAAATTGCCTGGAAGGGGATTAACTAATCCAAAGTAATTCTTAGGTACTTCTAGGATACGTGCTATCAATTCTTTATTAAAAAAATACACCCATAAATTTAACATTTACATGTTGGTTGGATTAATCATTTCTTCCCAGAAATGTATGTGAAACTTAAAATGTAAATGTAAAGGGAAAAATTATCCTTCCTGGAGATTTTCTGATTACAGCATAGATTTAATTGAGGAAGTTTTAAAATGTCTAGAAATAATTTAATTTTGTTATTGTTGGGAATTAACCTAAGCATTACAGTTCAGATTTGAAGAAAGTTTGAGATTATCCACTTTCAAGAAGCTTTGAGAAGCTCTTTGGGTAGGAAAGAGCATCCAGGATTCAGGTTTGTCTTACTGTTTACTCAGAAATCCAGGTTGCTTAAAACCATGTTTGATTCTGCTGATGATTTAAACGGAATAGTGCTGAGGGTTGATTTGACGGCTTGGTGGAATTTCAGTTAGTCACTTCTGACAAAGCAGACAATAAGGTGTCAAATTCAAATTTCTTGAAAATCTCAGTCCAAAATCAGGTTCTCTAGCGTATGAGTATCACACTAGAGCAACAGAAAACATTATTTCACTATATGGGCCAAACTGAGATCATCTTCATGACCCTTGGTCCGCAAAAGATACAGAACAGCTCTAAGACAAGTCATGCTGCCTGTAGATGTTCTGTGGTGGCAGCAATCACTTCAGAGAAATATCTGTTAAGTCACCACTTTATGTTGAATTTTTATGGCTGGTATATACTTTGTAATTGTGTCAGCAAAAATATGGTAATCAAACCTTACACCTGTTCATGGTCCTACCAAAAAGAAAACCTATGAATACAAGCATATGTGTATAAAATTCCAGGGTTATACATTTTAAATAAAAAAATTGTGATGATCTGCTTACCCACTGTAGTGTGTTCTATAACAAATATAATTACATGTCAAACTCATTCAGTGTTGACTGTGACACTGCATGAAACTTAAACTATTTTCAGTGGTGTTAGAAGTGTTGTTGAAATTTAAAGAAAGAGATAACATTTATTTTCTTGGTATTAGCGAGGTAGGGAAAACCTCCTAGATCTGAAGTCAAAACATAAGAAGGAATAATGATGAGACAGGTAATGCAGAGGAGAGAAAACTAAAGATTCCTCAATAATTTTTGAATGGTAGGAATCAAAGAAAGAAACAAAATCCTCTGTATTTATATTTTGTCAAGGCAGCTATTACTACATTCCTCAGGTCCTTAATTTTTCCTACCTTATACCTTTCCTAAACACGTCCTGTCTACATAAGGTCACCAGTGAGGAAATATATGAGGTACAATCAAAGAGCAGTTCTGTTAAAGGTAGTAGGATGTAAAAAGTAGACTGAAAAAAAATTATTTAATAATTTGTGTATTAATTAAAAGAAGAATTTAGACACAGATTCTCTATAGAAATATTCTAAATACTCTAAATTAATATATTCAAAATAGTCTAAATTATATATTCAAAATTACCATATTTGAGTCATGATCCTGTTATTTGTAGTTTTTATTAACAGGTCCATAGAAAATTAAACATAAAATCTACTTCTTCAAAGATACTTCTATAACTATGTTGAGGATCTGGAGAATGCTCAGTACTTTCATTACTATTTCTTTATTTTCCTTTCTCAAGTAAGACAGTAAGCAAAGTCCATGATGCACTGATTTCTAGAGTGCGCTGAATATGCCTTTGCATGAAAGCACTTGGCATGAAAGCAATGTGTTATGAAATGCGTTCCCTGCAAGTCAAAAGGGGCTCCTGTGACTCTTGTCTATGAGTGAATCAGGGGAAACTCAGACCAGAAAACAGTAACCAAGATGAGGTTACTTTGTCAGATTCACTAGTCCTTGCCTTACATTTCTTTGAAACTGCATGCAAATTAATTAAACTACAATGTCCATTTCCTTTGAGTTTATACTAATATGAAGTAGGAAATATTTTTCCACTCTTGAGAGAACTTCTGACTTTTCAAAAATGTGCACTGCACTGGTAGACTGATAACCTTTCCCCATAGGAATTGCTCTGCTAGTTTTTTCTCCTCACTGTTTAGGGGTTCTTTTATAACAAACATGAATCTGAAGAGGATAGTAAATCGAATATTTAAAAGAAACTCCTAGATGTTAATTTCCAAATAACTTTGAGAAGTTCAGTGATAGTCAAAAATTTTTCTATTAAATGTTTTATTTTAATAGATCCTATTGTAAACCTACCTTGCTGGAATTTCTCCAAGTGGCTGTAATTGAGGAAGGATACTGCAGATAATGTCTGCAACAGAGTGAGAGTTATAAAAAATGTGAGAAGAGCAGCCCTACCAGAGCAGCATACAAGAAAATTAAGGATGGTGCGAGTGAGCACTGGCAGTTTACCATATGGTGGTCCTGTTTTGTTTCCATGTCAAAGTCAATGCTGTATCTTATGAGCTCCAGGGCTCCAGTGTTCCATGAGAACAGTCATTCTGGATCACATCAAGGATTGAGCGAATGCAGCATTTTCTGTCTGGCTGTTCCCAAATAACTTCCCTAAAGAGTAGACTAAAAATACAGCAAACATCCTAAAACGCTGCCCTGGTCTTCAATGGTTTCTGAATTGGAAACATCAGAACTTAGTGCCAGTACTTTTTCAGAAACCTTTTTCCTTTTATATAAATTAAAAAATATAAGATATTTGTCTGGCATGGCTTTGCACAGTAGTCTAGTTATTATACAAAATCAATCCTGTTTCATATCTGTGATAGTGCAGTATTTCCAGAAGACTTTTCAAAAATATATTTTTGTATGTAGCAACAGGCAAAATATAATTATGTATTTACAGATTGGTTATAAGTAGATGTAAGTGGGAGACAGATCATATTTTTAAAGGACATTCCACCATTTTTCTGCTTGCCAAGAGCTGAAGGAAGTTTTTTAATGATTTGTCGTGTAACATTTGTATTGCTTTTAGTAGTATTTTTAATTTACACTTATTTACCTTCTTCTCTGACTGACTGATGGTTGGCATTAGTGAAAGGGATATTGCTAAGGTATACATAAAAAAAAAAATTGAAACATTTTTCTGGTCCCAGAAGCTGTCACTGTCCAGAGCTTTTCTCCTGCTTATCTATGCTAAACCCTTCTGAATAACTTTGAATTTCTCCTTTTCAATCCCTTCAGTATAGTCCATTAAATAGTGTCTATTTTTAGTGAATATTCCTTTCAAATATTCACAGTTTTTATGAACCTGCTGTTGTCTTTACCCATGCTATAAATATATATTCAGTACTTCATTCTTTGTCATATTTTAATTACTCAAATTTCTTAATCAGGGTTAGGGTTCTTTGAACTACTAATTTCCCATTCTCTTTGGTGATGAAGTATTTATAGAGTGATGTCTGTGTGAGTTATTATCACAGTTATATTGAGGGGAAATAAAACTACTGTGCCGTGTTTTGTTTTGTTACTCCTTCAAATATACCACTAATGATCAGATTAGTTTTTCTGTCCTGCTGAACACCTGCCAAATCTGCTGCTTGTGGAGTGCAGATGTTGACAGAAACAGCCTTTTTATGTTATGATCTACTTATTATTTTTATAAGATAAATTTTCCAAATTAATCCCTATCTATGGTGTAGTCTTTCAAGTGGGTGAGCCTAAAGTTTTACCCTTCATGACTGCTTGTAGGCATTACTCTTGTGCCATGTGAGCATCACATAGGACTATGCACTTCTGGACATTTCAAGATATCTCCATTTTAATTTCTGATAAATAGTGACTCTTCAAAACATAGTCCCTCAATGTCTGAGCATTTATTTCAATTCTTTATTACACTGCAGTAAGTGTTAATATGATTTGGATAGTAACTAAGTAATAATGCATTAAAAATTGAAAACTGCATTCCAAATTCAGCTGGTTAAAAGGAAAGTGGTGTTTGGATTAACATTTCCCTGATTATTATTTTTAAAAGATCTGTTGCTCTCTAGTTTTACTTTTTGTTTTGTTTCTTTTGTTAGGTAACATTATTTTAGTTTGTGATGGTGAAATTATGTCTTTCCTTACTGAAAAAGGAAACAAGACCCAAAGAGTTAATTTAATAAAGTGTCTATAGGGAAAAATATTTCCCTGTCTAATTCAAACTCTGGTAAAAATGTTATGGGGAGATATAAAATAGAAATATAAAATATCTGAGAACATGGCACATGCCTGCACTGCAGTAACACAAATGGTATAAGGGTATAGCTAGCAACCTGGATTCTCCTTAAAAGAGAAGTCTGGTGTACTTAGGTACCCAAACCGGCATACTTGTCATATCTTAGTGGACCCTAATTTCAATCTGCTGAGGAGGGTGCATTCCCTCTGAGTACACCACAGATATCACTCTAAAAGGGGTAAAATAGTTTGAAAATTATTTGTTGCATGATTTTGGACCATCAGTGTTGAATGAGAAAATTTTTAGTAGGTACTTTTTTTGTCAAAGTGGAATAATGCTTGGAGTTGATTATTTACTTTTTGATCTTTCATATTTTTTTCCCTAATATTGTCTGTGGTGGATAAGATACAGTTGTCAGGTCTCTACCCATCACTGTCTCAGAACAGAGAATCATTCCAAATTTACACATTCCTCTTTCAATGCAGCCAAACAAAGGATATTTAAGGTCAGTAAAGTTCATAATTTTTCTCTCTCTTGCCTTTTTTTTTTATTTGGTTTTGTTTTGTTTTGTTTTTGTTATTTTCTGGTTTCGTTTCTGTTTTCTTTCTCTCCAAGTCCAGAAAACTAAATTTAATTGCTAAGAAATAAAAAAGGTATATTTTGCCACTAGTAGTATTTTCATACATGTGAATGGATTTTTTTTTCCCTACTTAGCAGGATACCTTCTTCTTCATATGCAGCAATACAGTGCATGGAAAGTTGTAGTCGATTAATTGAGACTAGATGCCCCTTTTACACTTCTGCAGTTCAGTCTTTGAACAAAGAAATCCACAATCTTTGTTCTTTATGTAATATTCCTGTGCTGCTGACCTTCCAAATGTTTCTTTAATTTCTGTTCCTTGCTACACTGCAAGAGTTTTATGAGAATGAACATAGAATTAGTAGTCTATTTCCATTAGTAATAAATCTGCTTTTGCCCTTGCAGGGGAACCTTTGCTTCAGTGTCTGTACTTTTGCAAAAATAATGAATTCATACAAGAGGTTACCCAGATAAGAGCAAACCAAGGTTTAAAGTCTAACCCGGCACATCAGTGCCTCAGGGCTAAATTCTGAGCCCATTTAAGCAGGAGATACGGACCACAAAAGTGAAAACACTCCCAGCATCTCCCAAGGCTGCTCCAATCACCAAATCACATGCAAAGGCTCATGATTCTTTAATTTAACCATGCTGTGAGTGTTCTGTTTTTTAAAAGAACAAAAAGACCCTTTAATCTGTATTTTCTCTTTTCTAGTTTCATCCATTTAACTGAGTCATGTCTAAGCTTCATGAGTTTTGGGAAATCAGTGCATTCATGATCATCTTCAGAAACAGATAACATTGCTTATTTATTTGTTTATAATTTTTATTTATTTGTCCTTTTAAATTATTCATGTATTGTATTTATTATATTTTCATAAAATTAATATGTTTTTACTGTTAGCTGTTGATTTCTACAACTATTGTAAAGTTCATATTCAGATTACAGTGTCAATATTAAACTAATTTCTCCTGTTTTTTGTTTTGTTTGTTTTTTTGGGGTTTTTTTTATGAAAACAAAACTAAGCAGTTATCTTGAAGTTCCAAAATAACATGTAAAACTTTCTTTAAATTTTGTGAAATATTCTTCAGAAGAGACAGAAAATGCAAGACAAAGCTTGAATATAGATTTAGCACACCTAGAAGTATAATATCATGGTATTATATTTGAAAAATATAGTTTTAAATTTGGACACATTTTTAACTGATGTGACAAACTCCAAAAATTACCCTTGAATTAAAAAAAAAAAACAGAAAAATGCTTTTGTGTAAGAATGGTGCCTACATTTTATAAAAAGATATAGGAAAAATGTATCCTACAACTAAAGTGCAACATTTTTGTTCTATATTTAAATATATATCTAAAAACTCACTGGTTATCCATTCATAAAAAAGGAAAGCTGCTTTTATGTGTTGTTCTAATCTTAAATACCAGTCTGCAGAGTAAATGTAGAAAAGGATAGCAGATGACTTGCTTCATTGAACAGCTCACAAGAGTGATGGAATAGCATTAAAACCACTTTCCTAAGCAAAAGTCATTGTCACTTACTAGTGATTTCCCACTTCAGTGTAGCAGTAAATGGTGTGACCTGTTTTGAGGAGCAACTGCTTTGAATAGATTAACTTCTCATCTGAATTTGGCTGCATAGCAGTTAATATGAAGAAGCTTTCAGTGATGATCTACTTATGAGTGAAACAATGAGGATTACAGGGTGTTAGGGAGGTTGGACGTAGCCTAAGGATATAATCTATGGTAAGGTCAAGGCTGGATGGCTTGGGAAAAAGAGAGATGTAAGCATTGTAAAGACCTCTTTTTCCAGCTCAATAAAACAGGCCAGAATGTGGGTTTTTTTCATTCACTCTTTAAGGTGAAGTGGATGGGAAAAAAAAGGGTTACACTTTCTCCCCCTACATTTAAAATGCAAAATAAATAGAAAGACACCTTCTGTTCTTTTTGTATTTGGTCGTATCTGTAAACTGTTAAGCATGGGCAATGTAAATGACATAAAATGAAATTTTTATAAATGTATCTCCATGTACATTCTCATCCAACTATCCAGGCTGCTGACATCTGAATATTTCAAAGAATTTAGGGAAACACAGAGAAAAGAAGAAGATTTTGAACATATAGCTGTAATAAAAATTACCATATCACTTTTCCATGTGTAAAAAAATTACCTTGCTACTCTGATTTACTAAATAAGGCTTCCAGACTTTCCTCCAGACATCTGTTGTGGTAGGACAGGAAGGAGACAGCATCACAGAATCAGCATTTCAGCCGTGTCTAACAGTAAGAAATGTCTCCCTTGTAGCGTGGTCACAGCTAGGTTGAGTGGTAATCTCTATGCCCACTGAAATCTGAATTTCTTAACTTTCAAAAGCAGATACATATACTGTAGTTTAGCAGTATTGTATGGATGGGAATACTATAGTTATACTCCCTAGATGTGTCTAAAGCTCAGAATATTGAGGTTTTTCACTTCATAAAAGGCAGCTTTCTGAATAACAGGGAGCAGCTGAGGAGCTGCTTTTGCAGCAAAAGGAGATAAAGCAAACCATTTCAACTGATGAACATCTCCCATTTTCCACATCTTATGTCAGAGTGGTACTCATTTGAATGTGACTCCTCTAAATCACAAAAGGATAATAAGATGGTGAAACATTTGAACTAAATTTAATTTGATGTTTAATATTTTGATATTTAATTTGATGTTTAATATTTTGAACATTTGAAACTATTGACATACAAAAACACTTGCACTCCTTTTAAAAGAAATGTCTTTCTATTCTCCTAACATCTGGAACTGGCAGCAGGCAGAGGAGGTGAATGCTCAGTGCAAGCTTCTGTAGTAATTCTTTCTTCGGTAAATGTTTTTGTCATGTAATCTACGTAATTTTGCCAGTTGAGATCCAAATTAAGTGGGAAGCTGTAGTCATTTGCTGTTCATACTAATGACTTGCAATATCTGTTTAGTGAGTGGTAAGATATATTCTGAATATCTAGGTATGTATCAGTGTAGAGCCTCTTTGTGGGATAAATTGAAAACTCCACACTTTCAAGAAAGCCTATAAATATGACATAAATCCTTTAGAAATAGCCCAACTATAATTAATTCCACTGATAATGAGATTAAGTTTTCTAGACCTTTTCCCTACACAGAATTATAATAGAAACTATAAATACAGTTACATTTCCTAAGATGAAAGTTACAAACGCCATGTATTATAAATCAGTGTCTTTTTTGAGAAAGAAAACGCCAAAGTAGTGTGGAGCCAGGTGAACTTTTTCACCTCACTGCAGCTTTCTGACTGCAACCAGCAAGACCAATTGCATAATAATCCATTGTCGCTCATGTGACTAAATTAAATGTGTATTTAGATGTTTTGCTGAAGGAGGCTTATGCCAATATGTGATGCAAATAAGGGGGTAGAAGCAAATCCTTAGGGCCTCCATCAAAATTAATAAGTCTTGCCATTATTTCTGTAGGCTTTGTATCAGGATCTTAAGTTCTAGCAAGTGGATCCTTGGGACCTGAAGGGGGAAAATGAATGTAACACAACTCACCAGGGAAGTTTCTCTTCTTCTCCTGGTACATATGCAAGATAAGGATATGAGTCAGTTACAGCTTTCAGCAATCAACACTGTCAAATTTTAGTGTTCTCTTCTGACATTTCTCCTGCTTGGCCCCTATGGGTTAAAGTGACAACTGTCCTACAAATAAAGTCAGTGATGATAGTTAAGCCTAGTAATTAATTGAGCATCTTCAAATGAACCATAGTACAACATGCCTTAGTAAAATTGTAAAATTTTCCATCTCAGTAGTGCAGCTCTTGAACAAGAAGATTGATATTTTTATTATTTTTAAAAAAACAAGCATGCTCTCAGATGGTTTAATTTTTCTGTCATCTCTGGAAAGAAAGTGCTCTATCACACTTGAGGGTGACCCTTCAGTAAGAAAGTGCATTAGCCTAATGATCACTTATTGAAGTTAAATCATCCCAAACAACCAAACAAATTTTCCTATTTAGCCTACTGAAAATGCTGGAGTAGACTGAAAGTTTTCTGAAGCAAGTCTCTTAACACTGCCACAGATAAGGATGGACAAAATAAATAATTGTAAATTTTCCTAGTTATATTTCCCTATAAGTAGTAGTATCTCATTTCCAGAAGTGACACGCTTTTATTCAAAAATAAAAACAAAAATGATGATTTGTTTTAAAGGATAATCTAATTTATTGTTAGTTCTTTCAATAATTCCAGGGGTCAAAGGCATCTTTTACATCAATTTGTAAAAGCAAATTAATGTTTTGAAGGAGATGTAAAAGTCAAGTTGCTTGGGAGTACATTAAATTATATGCTAGTTAATGGTGTTAGAGAGATAGTTTAAAAATAAATGGACCATAATACTTTTTAATAAAGGAGCTACAAGCATTTTGTTCTCTGTTAAAAGCGGATGCCTGTTTGGCATTGTTTTGAATCCCATTTGCCACGTATATTAATACTATGCTGAGTAATATGTACTATACGGTTCAGTAAAATAATGAGTCTTCAAGAATAAAAAATACATTAGCTATGAAGTTGTATATTTGAGGTACTCTGAACATATTCAAATAAAACAGAACCAAAAAAATGAAGCATTCACCCAGTAAATTTGCTCAGAGCTCAGAAGAGAAACTTGAGTATCTTGATTTGTATTTCCATTTCCATCTCAGTGCTGAAAACAGGCCAAGGCATCAGTTCTTGCAGATGTTTTCTATAAATACCTTTTCTTTGAGTCTGCCACCACAGGACCTTGCAAAATCCCACTCTTAAGGGTACTTATGACAGCTGGGATATAGTAAATAGCATGAGTTCACTCACTAAGTAGTGTCTTCAGTAAAAGGTCCAGCGCTCATATTTTATGAAATATGTAACATGATTTACCCAAGGTTGTCAGAAGAGATGAATTTCAGCCAAACGCAAGGTCATAAATAGTAATATGTGCTGCATGTAGTTGACTTATAACCCTTGGCATTTTGAAAGAAAATTCTTTTGAAGAATTCATTTTATACGTCATAACTTTCCCATTGTTTTTCTGTTTTTGACTGCATTTGTCATCAGATTTCTTGTGGAAAGTTATGTCTGGAAACTGTAAATAAAGCAAGTATTTTGAAGAATACTTGTATAAGGCCCTATTTCCATGATGGGCTAAGAATAAGAAAGTTAGTAGTGTAGAAAAATGGTCTGTTTAATTAAATCAGAACCTAAGGAGTGAAAGAGGCAATAAGGTAATGTATATGTGAGCTTTTTTATTATTATTTATTCAGTTATTTTAAAAAGACCTTTTCCGAGGCTGAAAGTTATTTGTATTCATGACATATGTTGTTTTGAGGAACAGTTTAAGTGTTGTGATATTATTATTATTATTGTTGTTGTTGTTATTATTATTATTATTGCTATTGTTATTATTACTACTACTACCACCACTACTACTACTATTACTTCTACTATTTGTTAGTCATAATTATTATATGTCACTATTATGGGTCTTTCTGTTATTATTATTACCACTATTAATAATCAATTTTGTGGTAGAATGTAATGCACATATACTCAATCATTTATCCTTACTTTAAGGAAAGTAAGGCTACTTTAAGTATAATTGAAAACATGCTTCATATTATCATGTATCCACTTTACATATACCAGCTTAAGCCACAGTATGCAGTTATGGATCATCAAACTGGAGTGAAATCTGTCCTTTACTGCTGCCCTATACATGTTGGTTTAGCCTTCTGTAGAACTCCCTGTCATCTGTTATACTGACAACCAGAAGGCTGACAGGTTTGTTGGTGATTGTCAGAGTGTGCTGAATGATGGTGAATCTTAAAATGGATTTGTGGACAACCAGACATCATGGTTATGTTTTGGCACATATTCCAATTTTTCAAAAGTTCTCCAGAAACTTTTCCAATGTAGTTGGCTGAAACACCTTGCTGACAACAATGGTAGCCATCAGTGGATCTTACAAAGATTCACAGGCATCATTTGCACAAAACACTGCTCCTGTCTCTACAGCCTGTCTTAATGAATCCATCCACTAGGACTGCTATCTGAGATTAATGCTACATGTCTATGCCCTCACGCATATTTAAATAACATAAAACCAAGACCTCCAATGTCTCTGAGCTCAACCATTACCACTAAACTGTGACCCCAAGACCTGTGCACATCTTTTAAGTACCTCCAGGGATGATGACTCTGCTACTTACCCAGGCAGCATGTTCCGATGCCTGACAATCTTTCTGGTGGAAGAAATATTTCCTAATGTCCACCTAAACTTACCTTGGCAAATTGTGAAGCAGTTTCCTCTTGTCCTGTTGCTTCTCATTGGATGAAGATATTGATCTCCATGTTGCTACAACCACCTTTCAGGTACATGTAGAAAGCAATATGGGCCCCCTTCAGCCTCCTTTTCTCCAGCTCTGAAAACTCCCAACTGCCTCAGCTGCTCCTCATCAGTCTCCTGCTTCAGACCCTTCCCACATCCATTGCCCGTCTCTGAACATGCTTCAGCACCATAAAGTCTTTCTGTAATGGGGGAACAAAACTGAAGACGGGATTTGTGGCCTCACCAAGGGGGATTATTACTGCCCTGATCCTGCTGGCTACACAATTGCTGATACAAAATATATCCATATTTAACATATGTATGGTATATATATGGTATGTAGGTGCATCTATGTACATCCTCAGATGAATATACGTCAATATCCTTGATAGAGGAAAGATGCATGGATATACAAGAGCAGGATCTATAGAGAAAAATTTCTTTGGGTTTCATCGGTTCAGTTAATGTGCAGTAAACACAGTAAAAAAACTGGTGACAGTGCACTATTCTAGGCAGATACATCCCCAAGTCTTTCTGTGAAGGTCTCACAAAGTTGTCTTTCTCTTAATGTCCAGGCAGGAACTTCTGTAGCATTCAGGAAGGTAATCCATTCCCTTAAATTTTAGCATTCAGTTAAAATGAGTTCAAACATTGTTGAATATAATCCAAAATTATGAGTATTTGGATAGAGTGGCCTCTCAGTAACATTTGCAAACATTACTCAAATAATATCTCGACAAATTTATCCTGGTCTTGTCATACTAGGCTCCAATTGCTTAGTCAAGGAATCAAGTAAGCACTTTCAGGGAGGAAGTAAGGTGAATTATTTTCAACATCTAGCTTGGCATTACAATAATAAAACCCTGATAATGCTTCCATGAATCATAAACTAAGTATACAAGACAAATTCAGATGCACAAGTTTACATTTCTCCCCTGGTGACAACACATGAAAAAAAATATTGATCCACCTAAAACCCTTTTATTTCTTTGTTCTAACAGAACAAACTATAATAAGCTGTTGTAAAGCAGTCAAGTGATGTCTAAGCACAGACTTAAAAAGCTGAGAAAACACCTGGTATTTTAAAAATAGATGATGAAAGGATTTAGAAAGTTCTACAGGTACTCCTGTAGTTAAGCAAACAGATGATGCTGAACCAACCCACAGTCATGCTGGTAATCCTAAGCTTTGAAGCTCAGAGGCTCCTATTCTGTTCCTACTTTTAGGAAATTATGCATTGTCATAACGGTAAGTTGGAGGAAACTGAACATTAAAAAAAAACAGTACAAGATGCAGACACAGGATACACAATTTTCTTCAGATGTTACATGCATTAAACAGCCAAAGTTCAACTCACAATATTTGCCTGTAAGGAAAAAGACATTACGTGCAAATGTGGACTTTCTTATTATTTAACTTGTTACTCTGGCACTAAAGAGGACGTAACTTCATCTGAAAGCTACCAGAAAAGGGCTGTCACTTTTAAGTCAGGTTGGGTGAGGTGGTAAGAACACCAGAAAATATACAAAACTTCTAGAAAAGGTTGTTATCTGGTTAAATCATTCATGAGAAATTCAGTTTCAGTGAGGTACCAAAGCCAGCACACCCCAGACATAGCTGGAAGGTGCTTAAGCACAGGGGACTGCACAGCTGCTTCTTTTATGGCAAGGGAAACATGTGACCAGAATGTGGTAGGTCCCAAAAAACACCTGGGCTTAACAAATTTAGTCTCTACTGCAAAGCCTCTGCACCGAGTTATTTCAGAGCTGATTGAGAACATAAGTATAGCCATATCATTTTGTCCTCAAGTTAAAGGATAGGAATTTTAAAAAGCTGTTACTGATTTTATAAATTCTTGTTTTCTATAACTGGGAATTTGAAAAATTTTGAACCTAATTTTATTTCCATATGATTTATTTTTCCTCATTGAAAGGATATAAATGTGGTGTTTTCAACAGTGTTCTTTCTAGGAATTCTAATAATTATGTTAGCAATTTAAAAGGATATAAGATAATGTTGAAATGGAAAAATTCACAGCAATATTAGGAAAGTTCTTAAAAAAAAGTTAAAGGTAACATAAAATACATTTTCTTTTTAATGTGTCAACCAAAAACTCTCTTGCAGCCCCTCTGATCTATAGGAAAACTAGAAAAACCAACTTCAGAACTCCTGGATTATGTCAGATGTGTAACATCCAGTAAAAGAATACACACAATACGTATTTAATTATATAAAAATGCATATATTAGATATATAATGAATACAATATGGATTTGAAACTCTAGATAACTTCCATGTATATTATGTATATATATTATATACACCCACAAAGGTATTTAAATTTATAAATGTGTGTCCACACCAACATACATACACATTTAGCTAACTTGAATCCTGTATAAAGTATATTAACCATTAACCTGAACTTAGAGACGTGGTATTAGGTAGCTATTTTACCTTTAAGTTTTTTAAAAGGTCTGCTGCATACACATAGTCTGATATAAAAAAGAAGACAGTAAATTACCAGAAACAACTTTACTGATAAAAAGAACCTGTGCTGTAAAACCAAATATGTGTGAAAAATCAGGTTATGTAGCTTTTTATTAAAAAAATAAAAGCATTCTAGCAACAACTTTTTTTAAAACAAAAACTTCACTGGTGACTCCATTTACCTAAATTTAGTACCACTTTCATTTTGTGAAACTCTTAGAACAGGAGATTTACAAGGACAAGATAACAGGACTGGCAGATGTTCTTTGACTCATTCATTTGAAGGGAAGGGCATTCGGAAATGGCATTGGCACAGAATGACATTTGAAATAATGGCCTGTGATTCTGCTGGCACTTTTAGTGTTAAGCAAGTGATCTGCAAGGTAAAGTGGATTCACAGTTAGAGTCAGCACCAGTGCACAGGTCGCCTGTAAAAATAGAAGATTCCATTATTCTTCAGGCTCCCCAGAGGGAGCAAGGTCTCCAGCATCATTACTAGGACTAAATCTGACTTTTCTACCTCCCCTAATTTCCTCCTAGTAATTATAGGTCAAGCACTCTTTTGTAGAATATAAAACCTTTGTTCTTATCAAAAATGAATAGCTGAGAAAAAAAAAAATAGAGAGTCCTAGGAAAAAAATTTCAATTAGAAAACCAAGCTAATTTGGTATGACCAAAGACTGTCAGGCATACTGACAGTGTTCTATTATGCAGTCATTTGGGCTCTTTCAAATTAGTTATGTTAATGTCCTGTGAGTGAATGTAACACTTGGATGGGACAAGATTTCTGCAATTAATTTCTGCAGTCAGTGGAGAGACAAGCAAATTTATTTTCCCCCTCTCTGGGAATTGGTAGTGGAGAGTGTGAGGTAGAGAAAGTGCATTTAGGAACAGAGTACAAGCTAAACACAAGCCCTAAATAAAGCAGAAACAATGGGAGCCAATGCCTCCTCATTCATTCAATTGACAATGTTTTGCAGCTTAAACCTGTTTTATTAATTATGTTTGACATTTCCTTAATTAGTTTCATTTACACCAAATCAATCCCTACTGCTGTATGGCATCATTTATCATTTTGAAAAATTTGCATACTGAGTGCTGACTTTTTCTACTTAATTATACATTAAAAGTGTCAAATGTGCTTGCTGCCTGGCATTATCTGCGCCAGAAAGGTTTGTGGCTGGACTGCAATGGTATTAATCATTAAGAGCTCCCAAGTGCTCCTGGGTAATATCTGGGGAGTAGAGAGGCTCTCATTTTAACGCTAGGGAGTAAGAAGTGTTTCTGCAAAATGACCCAAAGCAAAAACAAAATAAATGACCTAAAACATCCGGTCTACTGTAATGCTTTGCTCTTCCAGTGGAAATATGCTCTGGGAGAAAAAATACAAAAAAAAAATTACTGTTAACTATTAGCCCCCTGCATGTTTAAAATGAAGAGACAGGTCCTCATGATTGTGGTGTTTCGTCTGAACGCGCAACAAGATATTTCAATTAAATGTATATTGATGTCATAGCAGCAGACCAACCAAAGCATGTATGTATCACCTTTTACTGATTTATACTGTTTGAGTTTTCTATTTGCTTTTTCCGATTGGAAAACACTTAAGTTAAAACACAACTAAGAATTAACATCTCCCTCCATAAAATCAATAATTTATGTGAAAAAGCTTAAGAAATAATCAACTGTTTCTTTAAAGAGGGGTCTCCAGATAGTTAGGAAAGGATGTGGCTCTGGGCATGAGTCATTTCCCAGAGAAAAATAAAAGGATGGAGTGCATGCAGTATCACACTGCTGGTCTCATGGTAAGTATCAATAACCCAGTGCATGTATTTCAGCAGCAAATTAGCTGTCTGACAGTTCCTAGGTGCACTTCCACATTCAGAAACAGCTGGTTTTGAGCAGCGTCAACTAGATATCAGCAGTAGCTTTCAGAAATATTCTCTCTCCCCTAACTGTTGTGCTCATCAATTGAATCTTTCTGAGACCTTGTGAAGATCCTTAGCCAACTAACTACTGATTTCAGAAAAAATTGAATCCATTATGTTTGTCACTTACTCTCTCTTACTCCCTATGCCTACTCAGGGTCTGGGCCAAAACTGACATTTCTGTCCAGCCTAAGTTTTTCAACTGTCACTTTAGTTCCTGCATTTGACAAACAGTTGCAAGAATGGTTTGTTGGTGACCCACCAAACCAAATGTAAAGACTTAAGACCTGTAGTAAGTGTTAATCAGTGTTTCCAGAGCCATGTTAGATATCTTGTTTTACAAAATTCCTAGTTGTGTTACAGATTTTAGTGACATTACAAAAACCAGCATGATTTACAAAATTACCTAAGCACACTTCAGGTTCTGGATTCTCCTGGGGACAAAAATGGAATTTTCAGTGAGAAATTTCAAAAGTATATTATCATATCTTCTGTCATATAGTAAACACAAGTTCAAACTCACCCTATTGTTGTCTAGTGAGGATTAATTTCCCCTTTCTGCTCTACTTTCTTATCATGCCTTAAGAGAATCATCCTAAACTTGAAAGTCAGGTTGTAGCTTGGAGGGAGTGAGAGGAGAAAAGGGAGTGAGACATCTCATCCAGTGTGATACATCAGCCCTGAGTAAGCATGCTGTGGACATTTGATCATTCTCAGTTTTCCATTCCTGTAGTTAAACAAGTTCTTTTCAGAGGCTGTAATACTGATGAAGAGACTGTCATTACTCTGTCCAGCTGCAAACCATGCACAGTTTATGTCGATTGCTTACCCAAATAAGCAGAATTTTATTCCTGTCTTATCTCTGACTTTTGTTTTTTCTCTCTAGCACACACATATGCACACACGTCAGTAGCATTTTTAGACACAGACACATCTGCTTTCCCCATGCCTGCCATTCCTGGATGCCAAGGGTATGAAAGATCATGAAAAAGACATCTAATTTTAACCAGAATACATCTGTTTCATGGAAGAAAAAATAGCAGTAAAGGAAAGGCTCATTCATGACCTGACATTATAAGGAAAACCTACAAGTTTCTGCAAAGGCCCACAAAAGTTAACAGCGTCTCATAGCTCACTTCCTGCTCAGTGAATCAGGAGTAGGGAGCAGAGACAGAGCGCTTTAGAGGTCCAGAAGAGTAAGTACTCAGCTATACTGGTCTCACACAGCTCAAGATTAATTCCTGTGTTTACCTCACATGCAATCCAGCTCTATTTCTTGTAGGGTTGGAGAAGCTTCACAGTGAAACATGTGACTTTCTGTATGTTCTCTGTGATTTTGCCTCTGCAGGACCACATCAAAAGCACCATGTTAGAATAATACAGGCCCTGACACTTCTGTGCTCTGTACACTGTGATCTCTAAAGACAAAAGAATGGACATAGCTGGTGGTGGTCACAGCCATTAATCATACAGTAATTTTGTTTGCAAGGAGTCTCTGGAGGCCATCTAGTCTAATCCCCTGTTCAAACCAGGCCCAGTTCTGAAGACTCATGAGGTTCCTCAGTACCCCATCCAGTGCAGCTTTGATTACCTCGAAGGATGTGCAGCATAGTGCCCTCCCTGTGCTATATGCAGGGTAATTCATCAGACCTTAAGGATTTTTTCATGCAATTCTCAACTTTTTTGGCTGAAGCTAAGTAAAATAACTAAACATCCATAGTATCCAATAGTATCCACCACTATTGCACAGTTCAGAAGCTGTGTGAAATCTGGCTAAAGGCTGATGATACATCTGACGTACTGATGATGAGAGTACGTAATATGCTTGTTAGTCTTTCACCTCTCAGTCATGATTATAGCTGTGATAGATGTCTTCACCACAAACGTAGCAATCACCAGTGAGGGTTATGTGAATCATGTGGCCACTTTACAGGGAGTGGTGCTCACCATCCCTGCATGCTTCCCAGAGGATGCCCATGGCTACTGCAAAGGCAGAAGCACCGCATCTCCTGGGATTATTAATAGTAAACTCTACTGCTCTTGGGCTTATTTTAGGTAATAGAGCACAACACAATTGAATTAGTGGAGAAATACTAAGGTTTGGAATTTGATTTGACAGGGATTAGCCCTTAATAGCAATAAGAAATTGCTATTGATATATCACTTATAATTATGGGTGTTTTGATATACAAGACACAATTATTACTCCACCGGAGTAAGGGTTAAAAAAGTATCTACTTTGCATTCTATACACCAGTCATGCCTACATTCATGTCAGAACCCAAACTTACTGTGTTTAATATTCAAGTTCATTTTCAAATTTTTGCCCATTAACATAACATATGCCATTTTGCAAGCCTGGTCAGAGAAATCTGTAACTAAATAATTTTCAAGTTTCCTTCATATCCAATGCAGTGTGAAATTATTTCCCCACTCTGTTCTTCATAGAAGAGCAATGCACAATTTATATGACTTTGTTGTAAAATGTATTACTGACTTCAAAAGTTACTACGTGTGTATGCACAACCATAATAAGTAATCCTAAATGACCATTTAGTTGTCTAATATAAGTTACACTTGATAGGGTATTACTAGTTAAGCATTCAAAACTTGCAGGACAAGAAATGTATGAATGCTAAAATGAGTTTTTGTAAAACCTTCTCGTTCTTATGGTCCTGCAGTATAATGCTTCTTATCCCAAATCCTCTTTTGAGTATATCCATTATATATCAAAATTGTGAGAATCGTCATCATAAAAAACGCTAAGAATTTAGGCTATGCCTAATTCCTAAGTATTTTTTGTTTATACAACAATTTCTAATAAAAATTTAATGTGAAAATCAAAGATGGAGAGCCTGAGAAATTCATACAGCAAAGCTGGGAGTCACCCAATCACATATGTAGTGGATTAGAAACTCTAAACTCAGATGGATTAACCTTGCTGTTCACTGGGATCACAGAACCTTTTCCAGCATAAACATCCACTGCTACAAGCAAACCTGCCTATGTATGGAAACTGAATAAAAAAATTTTCTATTTTTGCTGAATTAGCTTTCAGATCTCAGGAATTTCTAAATTAAAGAGGTAGACTACTGATGATGCTATGTATGCAAGTGTATAAAATAAACTAATATACTCTAAATAGAAGTCTTTAAATGATAAAGTTATACTATTTATACCAATGCTAATTTTGAAATTCTGTTTAATTTCTGAAATAGGAAAAAGAATTTTACACAGAAAATGTCCAAATTCCACTACAGAAAATACCACCATAAAGTATTAATTATTAAAGCCACTAAAAATTTACTCTCAAATGAACAAGATTAAGATTTTAAATTTCTGAACATTCCATTTTCAAAAATGATTAAGTATTTTTAAAAGGTTATCTTTATATCAGTAATCTTTCTTTTATTTTAAATAACAAAATTCAAATGAATTCAAGTTACCACTGCAAGCTGAAAATAAATATAAAGGCAGGTATTTTTTGATCACACTGGCATACAGATCACCACAGCAGACATTAACATTCAGTGTATGCTATATCAGGTATGCACTTTACTGAACTCCGATACAGTGTACAGCAAAATATAATGAAATTCATAATAATACATACACACAGTGATTTTCAAATTAACATATATTCCCAGATTCAGATCCTGCTCCATGGTTAAGATCTAGATTAATTAAAGAACTTCAGTAATTCTACCATACTGTTACATAGGTCTTTTACAAAAATAGCAAAAAGAAGCATTTTGTATGATTTACTCCAGTAGAACTGCACACAATAATCAGCTTTTACAAGATCAGTCTCTAAAATTCCTGAAATACACTAAACTATTTGTCCACTGATCATTAAATCTCTTGTCAGATGAGTAATTTTGTACTTTGAATTAATATACTTTTGAGTTTTGTATTAATTTGAATGATTCAATTAACAGTAAGTCACCCCCACACTTTTACATACCAGTATATGCAAAAGATGCCCAGAGAAATTATCTTGACAGTTGTTTCTAAAAAGCCATCCAGAATAAAAGCCCTGGAATAAGCACAAGAGTTTTGACAGAAATTTATTCTGAAAAATGTGAGTGCACTTCCTAATTTTCCACAAACAGCTATCTCAAAAAAATTTAATCCTGATTGTCAATTACTCACACAGTATCTTGTCTTTTATTTTTGAAAACCATTTGTCTCTAGAAATCAAAATACTATCTAAGATAAAAATCAGTTCATTAATATTTTGAAATATGTTTAGCAAACATCTCTCCATTGTTCTCTGCATGCTTCCTATACTATTAAAGTAACTGAATTATTTCCAGTTTCTCCTAAAGATTAAATAACAAGAGATACAATCTGATACTTTTAAATATCTATTTGAAATGTTCAGTGTTCATATTTTAACCTTTTAGTTGTTTGCTTACAATTTTATACAGAAGTAAGTTGTTTCATAAATTCCTCCTGTTTTGTTTTTTAGTGTATTTTTCATTGTTGGAGCCCTACTTTCTCAAATGTAAGTGCTAACAGATATTTCTCACCTTGTGCAATCAAATGATATGTGGAACCACTTCCCAGTTCTTATAGCACCTCTTCAGTCATACCATGGTAAACATCACTGCATTTTATTAGCAGAATTTCGTTTATTTCCACTTGTCTTAAATTATGTCCATCAACAAAGTGAAAAACTCAAAGATACCCTATATAAAATATTATGTTAAAAAGTTGAAGGGATAGTTGTGACAAAAACAGGAACTTCTGAAAAACAGGTTCAGGCACATATATTTCATTCCAAGGTTACAAATCCCCTGCAAGGTCCCTCTATACTCCTTGGCAAAGCACCTTTGAAGGAGTTAAATGTCCTTCCTGACTACTTGCAAATGCTCACACTAGTGGGATATCACAAGAGAAAGGAGATGATGGCAGTATGAGGGCAAGCAGTTAAGGACATATCCTTGCAGAAGATGTAAGCAAGATAAGCCCAAGACTGCAAAGGGTGTGTGTTAAGCACCAGGATTAAGTATTGTACTTTTTAGACACAACAAGGTAAAATACAGTTCAGGTATAAAAAAATTAAAAAAAAAAAAAAGGACAAAGCTGCCTCAATACTGTAGCTTTTTGCAGAGTTAAGGACAATGTTGAATTCCTAGGACATACAGTGGTGTTTTCTAAAAGGATATATGTCCAAAGGTAGGACTGACCCAAGGATGGCTGTTAAATTTTATTCTGCTTTAGGAGGATGATCTTTTAATCTGGCTTTCATGCGACAGTACATGCTACAGTAAAAGAGTAGCAATATGAAATGGAGAAAAAAACCCCAATTTTACCAGTTATTTTTTGTCTAACTTGTTGGTTTAAAACAACAGCTAATACAATCAATATAAATAGCACACTGAATAAGGTTTTTCTCCATTGCAGATAGGGGAGAAAGGAAGGATTTTTTAAAACTGTATAAGAAACGAAACTTCACAAAAACAGCCAAATCCTGTTTCCTTTGCTAAAATGAGTTATCCCCCTGACAATGGAATTACTTATGGATAAAATTTTTACAGTGAAAATAAATGACACAAATTTTAACTGCCAAATATGTACCTCTTTAATATTCAAAATAATGGCGAGTGGACTTCTGTGCAAGGGTAGAATCTAGCAAAGCCCCTCATAACTTCTGTGGATTAAGATCCATGAAGGAAGGGGTTAAAACTAGAGTATGCAAGGAGAAAGGAAACAGAGAAACCCACAAAAAGAAAAGAAAATCACTTTGAATTTGGAATTTTTAATAAAGTATGATTATATTTTTTAGGCCATAAGACCACTGCCTCATTTTTAAACTGAATAGTTAAAAGAAAGCTATAAAAACTCTATTTGCATATTTAGGCAACCAGGCCAGTTTTGTAAGGTGTTCCCACTGCTTTTCATTCAGCAGTAAACTCAACTCGGCCTGGGTAATTACATGGTCCAAAGACCCTGGAGACATTTTGCTTTTGTTTAAAATGTTGTGTCTTTTTCTGACTATACATAAGGTGAATTAACATTCTTTTAAACTCTCAATGTGTACAAGTACCTCACAATAAACAAAGTTTCACTTCTACTAGCAAAAGAAAATACAACAAAAAACACCACTGAACCAAAGCAGCAACAAACCAAATAAAAATCCAGATCAACAAACCAACAAACCAAACAAAACAAAAAAGAAAAAAATGAAAATTCAAATCCACAAAATCGTCACACATTGTTTTTTAATTCAAAGAATTTCAAAAACATAATCTATAATCTTCAAAAATGTCATTATTTTTTGAGAATTCATGCCATAACAATGAGACACTTCTTCAAGCTTTCTTCCATGCTGATCTTTCATGTCAATTCTCACTGGACAACTGTTTAGGGACACTTTTTTTGAATACCTTTTTTATAATCCAGTATTTCAAGGTTCAAGTCTTTGAAAGTGAATGTTAAAGAACAGAAGATCTCTCCCCCATGAAATTGGCCCTCTACAGCCTCAGCTATCCTTTGACATACTCAAAAACATTGTTTGCTTTTGACTTCTGATTTCTGCTTGAGGCCACCTGGCTCAGAAGTTTTATTCCCAATGAATGTCACATCAGATCAGTCTCCACCTAGCCATTAAAGGACATTTTGATACTACATTCCATTAATATGATTCTTGTACCTGAGATTTTTTTTTCCAGAGTTGTCTTTTCCTTACCGTTATTACAATCTTTTTAATCTCCTGGGGAAGGGCAAGTTACGAAGGTACAGTTCATTATAGGTAGCATCTACTTCAAATGTTTTTATGTACAAGGTAAATTCAATTGTTTTCTGTCAATACTGAACTGAAGTAATAATAATATTGAAAAAGCTCATTTTTAACAATATGCACTTGCAGAAGAAGATATGAGGGAAGTCCTAAGGAATTAAAATTAACTAAACCAAAAGCATTCCAGTAATAAAATAGGTGTAAAAGCTCCCCTCTTCTTTCTTTTTCTTCTTTTTCATTTAATCCAATTTAATTTATAGAGCTATGAATCAGCATTGGACATTTTTGCATTTAAATTTTTCTGTTATTTCTATAAGTATATATACATTAATGTATGAATATGGCATGTAAAGAACATATATATACTGTAATTTAATATAATGTAGAGAGACCTGGACTTGTACTTTACCAACACAACAAAAGAAGGCTCAGTACAGCATACACATTCATACCAGCTGAACATAGTTACTCAATAACAGTGATGTTGAAGTAACATGGATTTCAGAATGGATCAGCAATGCTAGAATACATCTGAAGTCTACAGAAGCCTCATACAGACCATGGTGAAATATGTGCTGCCACATTTCCCCATGATATTAATTAACATTAACAGAACAATGATGTGTCTACTTGCAATGAATCCTGCTTTTATTTGATTTTATCGGTACACAGGTAGAGACAACAGAAGCAGTAGGAGCAGCTGATGTTATCTTGGAAGACTAATGGAGTTTACTGTATGTTGCATCTTCTATTAAAATAACAAAAACATTGGAATAGGAAGAAATACATTTTGCAATCTTTTAAATGAAATATTGAACTTAATTTAATTTCTTTGATTGTGGGCTTCCAAAAGTTACTCACTTTCTCCAAAGGTACTTTGAGCCATAATGTCAGCCAAAACCCAGCTTAGTCAAAGAGACTAAGTTTCATTTGATTTATTTGTGGCATATTTTCAAGTAATATCAACATTTTATATGCCTCAGCATTTTAGCTCTGCTCTGAGATACTTGACATGTTCAGATTCCAAAGAGAAGTTAGGGTCTGCAGCACATTTTAGATGAGGTCAAAAATTTTTTCTCAGGAATCTCTGTTAATCAGCACTGCTATGTTTCAGAGAGATCTGAAATTAGCACAATTCATGTTCAGACAGCCTTTCCAAATGTCTTCTCCAGATAATTCAGCTAAACTGTCATATTTTTTAAAAGTATTTCAGAGTTGATAAAGAATGAGATCATTGTTAGAAACCTCTCTAATATACATGTGCATTCATATGCATTTTTCCCCAAGGTGGTTCACACAGCTGGCTGTGGAATACATTTAGTAGACTATTATACATAGGGCTGTCTTTCTGTCATAATTTTTCCCTACACAGGACAATTTGTGGGACTCCATGATATGCAGCTAGCAATGCCTCTACTCAAATGAAGTGATACTGAATTTCTATTATGCATGTGCCTTGGAAACCTAGCAGCTCGCCATAAAGATTTTATTCACACAGCAGATTTGTTGTTACTTAGATAGTTTCAGACAATTTTAGATTTGAATGGACATGGCAGGATCTGACAGCATAAAAAGAAATACCAAGAGAAAGAAGCATGTAAAACCAAATGATATATGATACAACGTAGAGAGCATTAAAGAAAGCTGGATGTTAAGGTACTCTTGTAAACAACTATCTTTCAAGGAATGCAGGTTTCTTTTCCGTAACACTTTTAAAATATTCAGTATGCATTACATAGGGAATAGATAGATGCATAGATAGATACATGCACATACACACTCTTGTACACAGATGCTGCGCTTGTCAAAATCCTTTCTTGTCTTGTAATCTTTCTAGGATTACTTTTAAAAAATTCTGTCTAAACTGCAAACACGGGATATGCAAATCCACGTATCAACCAAAAGCACACACACAATTTGCACTTCTCCCAAAGTTTCCTTTCCTGCAACTAGATGTACAGCTTTGTCCATGCATTGAAGGAGGAAATAAAATACTATTTTAAATGCAGACATTGACAATTTCTCACCATATTTAATATTTAATTCTCCAGTATCAAGGGAATAAATTTTTATATATATATATATATATATATAATATATCTGGAGCTGAAATCCTGCTCATTGAAAATGGTAAGAAAGGGAGGAGAGTCTGTCAGAGAAACCTTCTCAGTAAAAAGGCAGAACAGTGGTGGCTGAAAATGTGCTGCATATGAGTAGGGGGGGAAAAAAGTCTTTTTTTAGGGGAAGTTGCACTTTGTGGATGGAAGCATCAGTGTCAGAATTACCCCATACAACCAATTTCTCATCCTGGATAAAAGAAGAAAAAGGATAGGATGTAATATACATAACTTCAGCAAACTACATTTTTATTAATTGAAATAGTCTGGAAATGAACCATCAGCTACACAACTCTCTTATATTTATACGTATGTAATATTCTGCCTCCAGTTCCTCACATCTTCATAGCTGACATCACCCCTTGTATAGAGATAAATCAGTTGTCTCCTTGCACCAGGTGGTGGGACTTTCAGCTCCTTCTCTTCTTCTCCTTTTATAACATAACTTCTTGAGTATTTTTTTAACTCTGCTTTAGCAAGAAACTGAAAAAGTTATACAGTAAGTAAAATTATTTTTGCAATCAGTATTTCAATTATTTTGTACCCTCCCTAACTCCCCATTTTCACCAGCTAGAAAAGCCAACAAGAGGTGACACAGGAGTTGTTCCACTTTTCCTCTCAGAAGCATTTGTTGTTTTGTATGTAGAGAGAGAAGAACAGGAATCTCAGACACTAGAGAAAAGTAGACCATTGTGTGTGACATGATTCAGATGTTACCTAGATCAAACATTTGTGGTTTTTATGAGAAAAAATAACTATAATAAGGAACCAAAATCCTTCCGTAAAAATAAAAGATCAGGAGAAAATAAAATAAAATTACACAGAAGGAAAAATAAACAGAAAGCAGGGAAAAACATCACTTTTTAAATTCCCCCCCCCCCCCCCCCCCCCCCCGGCTTCCCCCTCCATTCTGAGCCCCGATTTGCTCTGGAAAGTGTTAACTGGCCTCCACAAGCTCATAGGTCTTTGTAAGGGAATATATCACCACTAGCAACTGGAGCATTTCCTACATCTTCTTGTAAATCTGAACAAGAGCACCATTTCCTGCAGATCTTTCTACCAAATATTTTAGAAGAATGGGGGTGTCATGGTTTGACATTGGCCAAATGCCAGGTACCCACAAAAATCATTCACTTACCTTCTTTTGCTACTGCTGAGCAGAGGAGGGAGGAAAAAAATTAACAAGAGGCTAATGAGTTGAGATGAGGACTGGGAAGAAAACGTTCTTAGGGCAAAACAGCTTCAAAATTAAAGGTAAAAAGTAAATTTATTATTAACAGATTCAGAGAAATATAATAAGAAATAAAATAAGCCTTTAAAACACCTTTTTTGCCCCCAGCCACTCCCTCTTTCCCACCAATAATGCAAGGAGACAGGGCATGGGGGTTTTGATCTCATCACTTGAGACCTTCAGCTCACTCAGGGAGAAGAGTCATTCCTCTGCTATGCTGTGGGGTCTCTCCCATGGCCAGTCTTCCCACAATTGTTTGTGGCATGGCTCTCTCTTCCATGGGGTGCAGTCGTTTAAGGATAGGCTGCTTTGGTTTGGAAGTAAAGGCCTTTTCTCTCTATTTCTGGAAGCAGGAACTCTCCCTTGATTTGGGTCTCCCACTAGATTACAGCTTTCTTTGGTATCTACCCACTCCAGCCTGAGCAGCTTTCCCATGGGCTGTGAGTGGATCTCTGCATCTCCTATGAACTTCATGCATCAGAGTGGGACAGTTTGTTTCACTATAACCCTTACCATGGCTGGCAGAGGAATCTTAGCTCCAGCAGTTGGAGCACCTCCTCCCCCTCTTTGTTCTCCACTGACCTTGGTGCTGCCATGTTGTTATCCCTCACAAAGCCTTACTTCCTCCTCTTTGACTAGAAGAAGAACTGCGGCATGTAGGCACCACTGACAACAAGTTTCACTAATTCAAAGTTTTCTGCAGGATCCTGCAGCGCCAAGAGGTTGATTTCATCCAGGTTCTCTACTGAGGAGTCACCCGCCACATTTTCGCGATGGGCCAGGCGTCCCCTCTGCCACTGCACGGGCAGTGGCAGCTGCCGTGGTGCTGGCACTATTTAATGTCTCTCTTAATGTGGGGCACTGGGAAGGGAAAGCTGCCACCTCCCCTGCCCTTCTGCCCGTGGTGGGGCTGGCTAGGGGCAACGAGGCAGGCAAGGCTCACTGCAGGCTGTGCCAGCACGTAGGCAGCTGCAGCAGTACATGGCTGCAGTTTCTCCCCGTCCCTGGAGAAAAATAATGAACCTGCATTGTTTTGATTTTCTTCTTAAATACGTCATCACAGAGGCATTACCAACCTCTCTATACCAACCTCTCTAACTGAGCAAGCAGCATGCCCATCTTCAGAGCCATCCGAGACTAGCACTGTAAGACATGGTAGGACCTTATAGCAGCTTCCCACAGAACCTACCTCTGTGTCCCCGACCCTCTCCCCCACAGCTACCAAACAAAATCAGGGTGTACTAAATCAACACATGAGGTCACATTATAGTACACAAAATTTAATACAGACATGGAAGAGTTTGATTAAATGGAAATTCTCATGGTGTGGTAGCCTCTAGTACAAGGGTAATGGAAATTATGACCTAAAATGGCCTTTCTAGTGCCTTCTTCATCTGTTTGGGTGACATTTGGTGATTAAACACAGTGGAGAGATGCTTTCATATATCTGTTTGCTTGCTTACTTGCATAAAGATATTATATAATTCGTGGACACCTATGAACATAAGGACATGGATCTGAAACATTACCTTAAAATAAAGGTACTTAGCCTTCATTTGTTTTAGTCATAGACATTACTATGAGTTAATTTTTGAGTAAGTAATCTCAAGTATCTTTTTAAGGTTATGCTGCAGAATGCCTAACTATATCTATAAAAGCCTTGTGTAATCTTCTTTCTGATTTACACAGGGGACCTACAAGGGTGCAGAGCAGACCTTTTGGTAGTACTTGCTAAGATATCTATACTTATGACATCTGCATTCTTTCTGTTCTGTCTTCACTCTCCAGATTTGTAATATATCTCTGAAATGAGAAAAAATATTCTTTGATACTTTATTGTCTGGAAAAATGTATGGACTTGATAGCAGGAGCAGTCTTTCACTGAAAAAATCTGGGGAATACTTTGACAGCAGGTAATCTAAATCATTCTCCAGTTGTGTCATCCTGATTATTAAAGGGAATCCAACCTCCAAAATCAGACCTCCAAGCCCTTGCCTGTCTAGTTTATCTGAGAAGAAATTATGGTAATCTTAAAATCCTATTGATGCTGAAAGGCATTTCATCAACTACAAAAATTAAGAGTGAGATGCAGAGAATGTTTTTCTATGTAGAGGAATGGCTGCTTATATGAATAGACTTCATGTGGTGGCTCTTTTGAAGCTGAGGACTTCAAAGCAGATCACTGACTTCCAGTGGGATAATCACTTAATGCAAGAGTGGGTAGATGGAATTATTACCATGCAGTCAAGGTAGATTTATCCCTTCTCCTCTCCTTAAAAATATAAAAAAGAAGATGGAAAAAAGGAACAAGTGAAGCTTTTGGATTTTTTGTCCCCATAGTTTAAAGTTGATGATAATGGGGTAGTAATATCACATGAGGCATCAACTAAAAAGTAAAGTGGGTTAAAAAAAAAACCAAAAAATCTAAGGCACATAAGAAAAGTCACTAGCTTCAATTGGTTTATTAGAATAACAGTTTTTGAATTTCATCACAGAGAACATTACATTGGAAATACTGCTAGCCATCTTTGTAAATCAAGTCAGATCAGAGTGCTAATATACTTTCCTAATCAAGAAATGAAATGACTTTTTGTAAAGGTTTTATGGATATTTATGCATGTAAGTGGCATCATGGCCAAAAAGTAGGTTGCTGTATAGGAAACAAGCTTCCTTAGCTCTTAGAAGGTTGAAGTAATTCATTAGCAAATCTAGTTTTCTACATTTTCATGCAGTATTTAGGCATAATTTCTAGCCATTTTTAGCCCTACTGACTTGAGTTGGAACCAGAAGTGTCTTTGTCTCTTTGCTCTTAGAAGAAAAGTACACAAGTTAATTGGGAGGATTTTAAATCCTCAGTTAATATGTCAGGTAATTCCTTTTAGAGGTGACCAGGTTGTTTCCAAGCTTGTTAACATGCAGTACCTCTATTTGTGAAGAAATATTTCTAATGACGGGGGAAAAAAGGCAAATTTTCTTGGTTTTTTCCCTATTCTCTCTTTTTAAAAGGTGTGGGCGATCATGAAAGCCCAGTGATCTGATCTCACCTCATTATGAGATTTCATTTGCTGAATATGAGATTAACCAAGAATCTGATGTCACATATACCATTGTTAAAACTGTAGTATGTGCTTGGCAAGTCTTGGTTAAGATGCATCAAGAGTACAAAAAACATGAGTACACGTGCGTACATGTGAGTGGCTGGAATGAAAACAGCATTCCAAAACTCACTCACACCTCACACATATAAATTTATATACACACTTCTCTACAACTGAGCACATAAAAGGGAAGATTTCCAGGAACAAACATTGTTTATAGGCTAAATGTATCTATTATGAGTCTACCACCTGCATAGATAAAATTCCACAGCTATCCCACTCAAGTGATGGCTCACAAAGCTTTTATTTTTATGCAGAGAGTCAATTTTTTTTTAATTGCTGAGAATAAGGAAGAAAAATCAGCCACTTCACTGTTTTCAGATAGTTATATGCCACTGTTATTTATCTTACATTCATATACTATGCTAATAAAACAAGCAAAACTGGGAGTTAATGCAGGTTCAGTATTTCAGAATATTAGCCACATGCTAGTTGCTAGTACCTTCTAAAGACTTAAGAGACACAACTCCTTTGAAAATCTGAGATCAAGAGCCCAGAACCTGCAGACATTTCTTTCCTAATATTCTCCATACTGGCAAATAGGAATTAAATTGTAACACTTATAATTAATGTATTAATAAATAATTATGTAACACCTTCTTCTCAAGTTTTCCAACCAGCTGTATAATATTCAAAAGTTTTTAGAACATTACTTCACAAATTATGTCACCCTTCCTACAAACTGATTTTCCCAAACTGCAATGTCCATTTTTTACTATACCATGAATGTCATATGTTGCATATGGTTTCAACCCCTTTTGTTTTTCGTGGCTCTGTGCCACATGCAGGAAAATTCTTTCCCCTAGTTACTCCTTTCCTGTAGTTTAAAGCCAGCTGGAAATTTGGACCCATGCAGCTGCTCCCTTTCCACCCACTCCCTCTGGTGAGTGGGATAGAAAGGCAGAGATTCTTAGTTGAGATAAGAACAATTTACTGGTAAACAGCAATGAGAAAAGAAAACTAACAGTAACAGCAGCAATACTAAGAACAGTATATAAAAGAGGGTGATCACATACAAAATAAGGGTGCTCCATCTGTGGAACCACCCCGCTGCTCTGTTTACCACCTGCTCTCCCAGGGAAAGGAATAAAAAGGCCACCCCTTCTCCATATAAGGCCTTCTTCTTCCATTGGAAGCCATGCTTCAGAAGTGAGAATCCCTTACTTCATCCCCTAGCAATGACACACGTGGTACAGAATAAAAACCTGGGGTGCCCATATGGGTCCAGGCTCCACTCCCATCACGGCAACTGCAAGCAAATTAACTCTGTCCTTGGCCAAAACTAGGACACTCTCATATTCTCTTCGTAGGTAAGATGCTTATACCCCCTTCACAAATCCTAGGAAGTATTTTTGATCCTTGCAGTAGCTGTATTCCAAAGAATACAGACCTGTGGTTACATGTTTTCAAATTAAAAGCTGTTAATATTTTGCTCTACTGACTACTGAGGATTGGGTTTACTTAGCTTTTATATTTCTGTGCATATTAAGATAGCTCCTGTTGATTTAGCATCCTGCATGCTATAAAGGAACAAAATAAAAAAGTGTTTTCACTAAGCAGCATTGTGAGTAAAAATAATTGCATAGCAGAAAATACTGAAGAATTCATAGATATAGTAGTATCACTCATGGCTAATGAGTTAAAAGGATATCATAGTGTATTTATAAATCACTATACTGTGTTGCAAAGTTTATTTAAATTCATTGTGTCTCATTATAATTGAGCTATGCACCTTTAGGTCTGAGTTGATTAGCAATGCTATAGCTCAAGAATAGCTTTTAATTCAGAGAAACATGATTTGACCTTTACCATAATCCTGTGTGAAACACACTATAGTTTAGACATTAATAATGATACTACCTCTTTCTTGTACTGGTAAGATGCCACTTTAAAAAATTGTATTATTAGTTAACAGGCTGAGGACAATTTATCAAAACCAAATTATCCTTCTGTGTATAACTGTAGTACTTAATTCCAAGTTCTTCATCTCTTATAACTATTACCTACCCTTTAAAAATGCTAAAAACTGAAACATAATAGTGTCATGTCAGAGTAATAAGTCACATACACATACTTACAGACTCCCCATGGACTTATGCCAATCCCAGCTTAGGGATCAGAGCAACATGATGTACATTACACAGGCTATGCTATCTCTTTTGTTTGACCTTTTTCTTCATATTTAAGTGTAACATTTCCTTAAACCACTTTCTGGTAACTATGCAGTTTCTGCTAACAACACTTCTCTGCTTTTTTGTCATTATAGCTCAGTTTCAGGCTAATATTCCAAGGAAGACCAAAAAAAGACCTGTGCAGCCTGAACCCATCAATTGCTCCCATAGGAGCTGGACAACCACTTTAGCCTGAGGGATTTTAAATTTCACACGCTAAGGCTGCCTTGCCATTCATAACCCCAGGGGTCAGAGTGGCTTCTTGGTCCCATCAGTCCTCTATTAATAAGTGCATTTACTGGACAAAGTTGTTCTTTAGGTTATATTTGGATGATTTACAGTTTCCAGCCGTCAAAGCCTTAGCTCAAGCTTGTATGACTTTTCTTCTCAAAATGAGTGTTTTGTTTTCAGTGTTGTTATTATAACATGGTGAGCACCTCACTCCACATCTGTCCAGAGGAGGGTAACGGAGCTGAGGGTCTGAAGCACAAGTTTGATGAGAAGCTGAGTTTTTAGCCTGGAGAAAAGAGTCTTATTGCTCTCTACAACTATATGAAAGGA
Source organism: Passer montanus (assembly GCF_014805655.1). Lineage (NCBI taxonomy): Eukaryota > Metazoa > Chordata > Aves > Passeriformes > Passeridae > Passer > Passer montanus. Next base: position 1,585,816 of record NW_024374479.1, read on the forward strand.
CGTTACAGCCAGGTGGAGGTTGGACTTTTCTCTCAAGCAACAAGGTATAGGACAAGAGGAAAGGATACCAAGGGAGGTTTAGATTGGGTATTAGGAAATATTTCTTTCTAGACAGTGTGGTCAGGCACTGGAACAGGCTGTCTGGGGCGGTAGTTGAGTCACCATCCCTGGAAGGATTTAAAGACCTGTAGATGTGACGCTTGGAACACCGTTTAGTGATGGATTTGATAGTGCTGCGTTTACGGTTTAATTTGATATTTTAGACATCTTTTCCATCTTAAATGATTCTACAGTTTCATCACCTATGATTATGGGATTCTATTTTTCATGGCTATCCAGGCTGCAGTAACATTCTGATTACACCTACATAAGATTCATAAAAATTACATAACGTACTTCAACTTACTTATGAAAAAAAAGGCCTTGAATAAATTTATTTGTTCACACTTTATCCTCACCAGAAGAGAAAACCAAGTCCATATTGACCTTAGTTAACATGTTAAGTAATCTAATCCTTTCCCTCAGCTGCAGCTGTAGGTTAATGTCCTAGTTTAGCAGCCTGAGATCAACACGACTGGGTCAATTTCAATTCCTTAAGCTAAGCTGTGGGAAACACAGCTTGTGTCAAAACAAAAAAAAAAAGTTTTTTTAAGTTAAGATTTAGAATTGCTGACCTAGTCTCAGTGTTTCTGCTTACAAAGTTTATCTTCCCAAGGGTCTAGTGCTTCCTGAATTCTTAACAGAAAACAAGTGAAAATACTTTTTAGTTTCCAAAACTAAAGAAGAAAATTTCCATTGCTTTTCATGGCTTGTGCTACGTGCTGCTTGGTAGTGATGAAGAGGAATGCATTAGTGGTGGTGTAAGCCAGTAAAACAATAACAGTTTAGTATGCTACTTAGTTCTGAAATGTGTATGCAAGAATAAACTGCATTTCCAACCTAAGTATCTTGACTATGGATCCTTCCACCTTATACCATGATCTGTCTCATCATTCAGAGCATCCAAGGAAGGAAAAGTAAGCATGGTGCAAGCTCTGAAGCAGAGAACAAAGGGAAGAAAATTACAAAGAAGTTTGACCTGATAATTATCCACACAGATTCAAATAACAAACACCTATTAAAACAGTTTCTGAAGACCTGTAGCTTTCAGAAGAAAATGTAAAGGCATTTCTCTCTGGAAAACATTATCTTTCATCTTTGCATTCTTTAGAAAACCAGGTCTTTTCAAGTTTTCTGGCTAAGATGTTGCTGTGTGATGTATCATGTGTTATATCTAAATGCATCTGTCATGAAGCGTTGAGTTGACACATGTTCCTATTTATACTTGTTCACTCAAGCAGTGTTCACTTCCATGCAAGATGGTTAATATAGTATCAAATTCTAGAGCAGATACTCTACGTGTGAATTTTTATTATAATAGCCATAGACAAGACAAAGCTTGCCAGGTGAACATAGAGCATAAAAATAGGTCAGATTGTGCCAAAATGTGTATTGCAAATAATGCATGCTGTATGTACTGAAAATATGCAAGTAAAAATTAATTGACTAATTTCCAACTGAACATTTTAGCACCATGCAAAATAGAATCTGCAGAAAAAAAAATGAGCCAAGAAATCTTTTTGTCTCTCTGCATCTTTATAGGTAATAGCTAAAGATTTGATTAATAGCTTTTCTCACATATCATTTATAGTAACATTTAGCATTACATAAAAACTCTATGAAATATCATCTAGGTACTGATTGAAGAAAACAGCATTTTTAAAATTCTTGTTAGTGGTACTGCTGGTTTGCATTTGTTTGGTAAAATGTCAGAAGGCAGAGAGAAGTGTCCACAGAAAGGAGCAACTCAAGTGCCTCATGGTGTTGTCCAGACATCCATTTGTGATTGCTGGGGATTTGGATTCCTCTAAACTAATGCATGACTCAGATGGACTTGGAAGAACACTGACAGACTGCAACATGAGACCAGTCACGTATACAAAGAGATGACACAGATTCAAAGTACAGGACTTCACAGATAATCCCTTTTAAAATTTACATTGTCTTGCATGTTGCTTTTTTTTTCCTGTGCTATATGACCTTACATAACAATAGGTTATCAGAAGTAAAGTAATTTTATTACATTCTGCCCAAGTGGCAACTAATCAGGAGAGCTCTGGCTGATAAAAATAAAAATAGAGCAACTCAGGACACCAGTGTGGAATCCAGTGGTTGAGGAAAATCCCCCACATAATAATACAATCCATTGTTACCAAACCCGGATATCCCCTTATAATTAAAAACCTAATGAAATAGTTAATGTCTTTTCCATGCCTAAGTCAAATAAAGACATAGGAAAAAAATCAGCAATGTAATATACTAAAAACATTTTAAGTAACCTAATTAAATCAGACTGTTCCCATACCACCAAAACTCAAAAGCCAACAGAAAAAAATTACAGAAGTAGAGGCTGAATTTGATAAATCAATTGTATTTTCTTTGAAAGCAGCTACAGCCAAACCCCAAGTACTAGAGTTTTGCAACAGAAGTCTATTTAATAGAGAAATTTAGATGAAATAAATAAATAAATTCTCTTGCACAAATTCAAAGACTAATGTCTTTAAACAGACTTCAATTTTATTTAACACTTTACAATAAAAATCATGGGAGGATATTCCCAGTACAAAGAAAATCCATTAAATCCATTAATACAAATATGTTTCCCTTTTTTTCCTCTTCTGTGAAATTTACAATGCTAGAATTTTTATCAATTTCCAATTGCTATATTTGGAAGGGTTTTTTTAAACTTTTGAATATATTTACCTCCTAGGGAGCACTGAGAATTGGCACTTATAAAGGCCACATAATCCTGATGTTTACCCTAACAAAAAGACAGAGTAAAGCCATTAGTACTTCTCTCTCATGCACATGGATTTGAAGAGATATCCTGCAGGAAAATAATACTGTCTTCTATGGGAATATAAGATATTTCTGAAATCTGTGCAAAAGCTGCAAATAAAAAGAAATATCAAAACACAGTAGCTATTGTAACTCGATATTGTGAAAGAAACCAACTGCCTCAATTAAGGAGTCAAACCACTATACCAAGTGGCTTAAGAAACAGCTCTGATTCTGTACATATTTTTTAAATAGTAATGTACAGCATGGTGGAATTAATGAGAGCTGAAAAATTTGTCACTGTACTGCTTCTCAAAGTTCTCTATAGGAGGAGTTATACATATTTAAACATAAAAGGTTCCTGAAATAAATATTTTACCAAACCTATTGGGAAGTTGATTTATTTTCGCAGTTTTTATGCTTAGCAAAGTGAGTAGGAATCTGTCATACTCTTACAAGCCTAGTGTTTAACCTCAGTTTTATCTCATGCTAGTATAAACAATGTGAAAAACATTTCTTCACTGTCAGTATTTGAGAGTCAATTTTGAAAATGCACAATATTGAAATATCTCTGTCCTACTGAAACCAATACAAACCATCAAGCGAAGGAGAAAGGAGGTCTCAATAGGATCGTTTTCAGTTGCTGTGGGCAAAAAGTGGGTCTGATGGGAAGAACTCAGAGAACGAGTGGAATTCAGCAAAAAGCATGCAGCAGGGGAAAAAAGGGTGGCTGCAATCCTATTGCAGTGATGTCCACCCTGCAGCTACCCTGATAGACATCCTGTCCAAGACAATTTAAAGAATGTTAGAAGCACCCAGTACTCTGTCGCTGTCAAAATTTAAGTTCACTCCACAAAGGCATTCTTTCCTGAGCAGACAGAGATTGCAATAGGTGTGTGTTGAGGAAAATTTTGTAACCTATTCTTGAACGGGCAAGGCAAGGCCATGCATATCCTCTACACTAAGGGTTGGATAATGCATCTCAGTTTAAAAAAAATGGTGTTTATGAAAATCAGTACACGATTTCATCAATTCTTCTTATTCTCTCCAATTAATATGACAAAAGGGAAAATCTGCACATATTTTGATTTAAAAAACCTGAAAAATAACAGAAAAAAAAGTGGAAGAGTTAATAGGACATTTAAAAATTAAAATATAGGAAGATGGGACAAAATTCTAGAAAGTAAACTGTAACAGAGAATCAAAATTGCCTGGAAAGTCACAGGCAATTACATTCTTGAAAGGCTGCAGTGGTCTACTGCTCCAGAGTAATTCTATATTTAATGAACATTTTTGCTGATGGTTCTTATTCATTGTGGTTCTAATCCCATAGAAATATTTTTCTCCTTCTTGAAAAATGTTTAAGTGATATTTGGAGCCCATTTCTGAAACAGGTCCTGTCTCCAAATTGTTGTGTCATAGAAAAAAAGATTCAGATTTTTAAAATTATTTAGACCTTTTTATCTGTGCATATTTTTAGCTTATTTTTTTTCCTCAGAAATTACATTTTTTAATAGGTTGAGTTGACTTTTTTTTTTTGGTGGTACATGATTACGAGTAGAATTGGTCTATATATATGTATATTATACATATGTAGCAATACAGATCTAATAGATCGGCGAGTTCGTTGACTAAAATATAAATAATAATAATATAATTTTTCTTACCAGCTATTTTTGTTTATTTGTTACTAAAAGTATTGAACATAGAGACCATTGAAGTAAAATTATATATATTCCAGTTTTCCTTCTAAGGCAGTGACATCCTCTGCAGGCTTTTTTAGCTAAGTGTAATATTGTTGTTATTCACATTATTTCCTACTCATCCCAAGCTTTCATTTATTTAGTTTCCAAATTGTACAGTGAAGGTGAGAGATCTCCAAAAATAAGGCAAAATGTATTTTCTTGGTAAAGTGAACTTCAAGACTTAGATAGAAGAACAAGGAAGACCCTACTCTCAGAAAAGGACATGTGTCTCAGAACAATATACACATGCTTGAATGTAACTGAGTCTAATGGTTACAAAGAAAAGTTAATCAATATAAGGATGTTAAGAAGGGAAATTGAAATAACTAAAAGAATCATAGTGAACATGGTAGTGTTGTCTTCTACCCAACACTGGGATGCACAACTGGTATTCATTTCTGGGCTCCTCAGTATAGGAGAGACATGGGTATGTTGGGAGAGAGTCCAAAAAAAGCCTCAAAGACTATGCAGTTGGAGCATCTGACATACCGGAAGAGCCTAAGAGTGCTGGGACTGTTCGTCTTGGAGAGGGGGAGGTTTGGAGGGATGTTTATATGTGTAAATAACTGAAGGGGGAGTGAAGAAGACAGACCTATGTTCTTCTCAGTTGTTCCTGGAAAAAGGTTAAGAGACAATGGGTACAATAAGGATAACTGCATTAAAACAAAAGAAAAAATTACCAAAACAAACATTGGAATAGATTGGTTGGAGAAAGCCTCCATCTTTGGGTATGTTCAACACCCATATGTACCTAACTACATGAAGTAACAGACATCCTAGACTGGATATATTGTTAACAGAAGAAGGGCATGAAGAGAAGGGGTCTCTTATTATATAAGAGATCTCTTATTAACTCTGCCTAAAAGTGCAGAATTTTAATGTGAGAGGTATTCATACATTTGCTATATTTGATGTCAGCCTAGTTTTCACAGGTTTTACAAAAATAAACATTCATATTTATTTCAACCTGTACTCTTCTAAGTTATACCGGAGATTGTTTTCTGGCTTGTGTTCAACAGTCAAGGTAATTAATAAGTAAATACATTAACTTTTGCATAGCATGAGAAACACAAAGGTTTAGATGAGATTCTTCTGTGCAAATTTTTTTTTTTTCAAAAATTTTTGAACCCCATGGAAAGCACCAGTTTCTATCCCAGAGCAAAACAATTAGTAATTTAAATTTTACATTACTGCATGACCAAGAGAAAAAAACAAAGGTGAGGGGAATTTACAAATATGTATACATATGGATTTCAGTAAATTTGTAGTCATACTTGATGTTTTCCTTAGCAAATAAAGATAAAGCATGACATTTATTTATGCCAAGATTATGTCCAAGTGTTTATTCTAGCCACTTGGACTGGTAATGATGCTGGGAGTGTAGGCACATGGCCACACCAAAAACTGTGAGATGCAAATATTTGTAATGAGTGGAAATGGAAGACATTAAAGATGCTGAGTGTTAGGTAGAATGAGAGTACACATTTAAGTAGATTTCCACAGAAGGGAAGGTATAGAGTGCTATCTTTTCACAATTATATGAATCTGTTAGTCACCAAATGCAATAAAAGTTAGTTGTTGACCCATTTAAAATAAAATAGGCTGAGGCTAGAGTATAAAGGTGTAACATGAGACCCACCATTACTTTTGGCATGCCTAAGTGAGATTAAAATGAACACAAGGTATGGGTTATGATTGCTGAAAGAACTTTAACAAAGACGCTTCACAGAGGAATAAGAAGGAGTTTGTATAATCTTTAAATTTTTCAGCTGGAAATAGGATACAAGTCTGAGAGAGAGATGATATTTCTAAATACACTCCACAATATTTACCAAAATCATGGTTAATATCCAGATAATCTGTTTAACAGCTGTACATATTAAAGTAGCTTTTTTAAAAATTGATCGGTTTCAGGAAAATAATGTGATCTGTGACTGCTAAAGACACTGCTGGTGATGAAATCTTGTAGAAAATAATTAAATGTATCAATAGACAATCACAAAGACTGCTTTTTCTGCTTGTTTGGGAAGTCTATGTATTATACAGGTGTTTTTTAAGGTGAATTAAATCTTCTTGCTAAGAAATGAAGGGCAAAGATCATCTCCTAAGTGTTGAAGAACATTTTTAAAAACTTTAAAAAATATATACAAAGGAGATATACTTTAAAGGTGTAAAGGTCTGAGGCAGGAATGTGGTCATGCTAGATACATGCACACAAACATTGACTAAATTTAGAAAAGAGACTGTCTTTGAAATCTGTGAAGAATTAACTTGTCATGAAGTAAACAACAAACACTATTTTATCAGATATTAATCTCAGAAGGAAATAAACTTTTTAAAATGTATAGATTCAAATACCACAGAGTGAATATAAAGCTAAATCAAGAAGTGTGCATGAAGAGTTATTGGTAGTCAACTGTCAAGAAGGAAGCTTTTTACAGATGCAGCATGTAATACTGGGAATATCTGTGTGATGAAATCAAAGGTATATGTAATATATTTGCAGACTGCAGTAGGGTGGCAAGGGTTACTAATATATTTTAAGATTATTTTAAAGTTTAAAAACCTCTTGGAAAACTGGAGACATAATCTGAAAAATATGTCCATTTTCCAAAAGGCAAATTCAAGGTGTTATAGACAGGAGTAAAAAATAGAAAAGAAAAAATCCGCTATAAAACCTGGGAAAAAATGGGTAGAGAAAATATTCATCAGGAAAAATTAGAGCTTTTTTGTAAAAAATAATTATTCATAAAAAAGAAATCTTCTCCATTTGCAAAAAAAGGGAAGTGCTGAATTGACTTTTATAAATAGTAGGAAAACCTCTAGATTATGTGAAATAATTTTTTTCTGTTCTGCTATGTTAATTTTTTGATGATTAATCTGTATATCCAGAAAAAAACCAAACAACTGTTTATATAAAATTCAAAAAACATTAATTTAAAATAGCAGATGTGTAAAAAATATAGTCTATGAGGAAATATATAATAAATAGAAACTAGCGTATTTAAAGAAGAGAAAATCAAAGGGTTACATGAAAAACATTTTCAAAATCATTGACAAGCCCTATGGAGAGAAAATAAACATTGTTCTCCAAGTAAATAGGATAAAAGGTCACAGGCTTGTACTACAGGCAGGGTACATTTACCATGGTAAACACCATGATAAATTAGAAGGTTACAAAGACCTTACAGAAAGTTTAGACAAGACTGTACCAGAAATTGCAAGGGCAGCTGTCTGTCTCTTGAGACCTGAGCTGCAAGGATGATTTCACAAGGTACCCCCAACCCCATGACAAGTCATGGAAAAATAGGAAAAAGGAAAAACTTAGTAATTGATTATTACTTCAACTTTCATGCATCATCTTCACTAGATATAATTTATGATATCAAACTTTTCTTAATCATGATTTATCTAATAGCAGTTTTCATTAAGCTGTCTTCAGTGACATGCTAGTTAAGTCTTTACTTTCCACAATCCCATGGATGCCATAAACCAATGATTCAGTTGAAAATGGCCTATATAAGAATACAAACTCAGATTTCAGCTTGTAATTAGTATCATGAAAATGCAGGAACAAATCAATGAAACATGGGGCACTATCTGCTGAGATTTTTATGCAAAAGGGAAGAGAGGAAACTGTTTGCTTGTCTAATTAGAAACTAATGTCAGTCACCAATACTTGCAGATAAATACCACAATAACAAAAGTCATATTATGGTGAGTTCACAGAAATTGATATTCACATTTGTATTGATAAACAAGGTTTTTAAGCATACTGTGCTGTTATAAAAATATTTCTATAATAATGGCACGTCAATATTTCAGTTTGATTCAAATCATAGTCCCTTTCTCATTGTTTTCTATTGGACAAGGTCATTGTTTGTCCAGAGGCAGTTGATAGGGATGTCATGTAAAAGAGAAGAATTCTGACATAAATAATTGAAAATAAAATATAATTGCAAAAGTATATGGAACAAATACCTTATAGCCTCTGACATGTAAGTAATCCCGTATCTTTATTCCTGAAGTATACTACAGCTAAAATGAATCATGAAAATTGAATCCTTCCCCAACAACCATCAGTCTCCAGAACACTTTTCCCCCATAGTCTTCTGAGTATGTCAAAACTGATAGGTAAAAATCAGCGTGAAGCCTTATCTCCATGGCTGAGTGGTTCTGTGTTAACAAATATGTTAACCTGTACTGTGCAGATGCAGTACAACAGCTGTGGTTAAATCCCAAAAAATGTCCAGGTGGAGACCACCTCAGCAGACTGACACTTCCCCATTCCCAATTTGTCCAGGTTTCCCAAGCTGACTGTACTCACTCACATATTTTTCTCCAGAAAACTCCAAGTTCTTGATTGTCGTTAAGGAATTTTCTTGTCTGACCATCCAGGAGCCACTCTGGCAGTCACACTCACACTACTTGGGCTGGGACCAAGGACCTTCTGCAGCTTCAACCCCCACATTCACATAGTCAGACCAGACTTCCTTACTGGCTCAACCCTAAGTTTCCCATAGCAGAGGCTGAGACATCTCAATCCACGAAATAATTTAATCTTGATAACAGAATAACAGCTCGAGCTGGTGCCTTCCAGAAGGAATGTTGAACAAAGGAATCCCTGCAAGTTTATATCTCTGCAGTTCAAACACAAGAGTCTGGGGGTCATCAGCTACTGCGATGTCTCTTGAAAGTATCACCGGGCTGTTGCCACTGGTTCCTCAGCCTTTTGTTGTGCAAAGATATGAGGCCTCTCGCCTTGGGTTCCCACCATTTCCCCCATCCAGAGCTCAATCTGCTCTAGATGGGGAAATGGAATGTATTTACTGCAGGTAACACGCTAAGCTACCTGCACTAAATATATTCCTCAGCATTGTGAACAAGCTTTCACAGCATTGTCCTACAGCACAGGAGGATATAGTTGTCCTAGAGCACTGGCTGGATATGAAGTTGACTTTGATTAAACTATGTCCTGAAGTAAATGAAAATGCTTTGGGTTACAAACAATCCTTCTATATGTGTAGATTTTTAGGCAGGTTTATAATGCCTAATGAAATGTCATCCAAATCTATGCTCTTTTGCATTTAATAAAAGTATTAAATGCTACCTTTACATGTCGGAATACTTCACCAGAGTGTATTAAAGCAGAAGATTGATTCATAATATTTCTGCCCACATTAAGCAATGAAGTTACTAGAATTTCAGTCATTATTCAGTCAAAACAGATTTACAATAATTGTTGAGGAAAAGCGTTTATTTTGATAGACTGTCAATTGCAAGAAAGAAATTCCAGGTCAGATATTAAATGAACAGTGCATATGCATGCATAGATTTTTAATTATTATATTGTTCTAGCATTATTACTTTTTACCAAAATAAATTTATGTGCCAATAATTAGAAATATAGCATGAATATTTCCACATTATTTGATAATAGACACCACTCAAAAGATAGCACACCACTCAAAAGTGGCAAAATAGAGTCAGATATATATTCTCAATTTCAAAACATTGTTTAAAAAACCCAAAAAACATTATTACACTACTGCATTCGTATCACAGGAGCATTTTCTAAACAGTACTATCATTGACAGTAGAATTTTATGTCCAAAACAAAGAATAAAGAAAATTATGGACGAAAAAAAGTGGCAAATTGGAAATGGAACCAGATGCTCTGTTTTACAGACGGTTGATGATCACTTTCTATTTTATGTGTCAGGTTTAAATTTCCCTGTGGCTGCAATTTAAATCTTTTCTTCTTTCCTGAGGCTGCTTAAAAATTTAATTTAGCTCAGGCATGGTGTCTACATTTTATAATAGGAATATAGAAAACTCTTGTAATTTGGGGGATGACCCTTTTAACAGATTAGAGAAATTTAAACATAATTAATCAGCTTTATTCATAGAGTTACATGGGCTTTCTACAATTTACTCATGTAAATTTCTTTGCTTGAGTTACAGTAGACTACATTATAGAAGGGTATTTGAAGGCAGATATTCACGAGTCACACATTCATGTAGTGCATATACAATGGAGTCATTTGCATGCACATCCATACACACACAGATACACATCCATAAATCCAATAAATATACATCTCTTCAGAAGTTTCACCAGTTATTCTCAACTCACATTAACTCCTTCACACTCAAATTCCTGTATTATTTTTTAAGTATTTTTTAGTTAAGGTCAGAAATTTCCACAAAGTATAATACTTTCATCCGTCTCTCCAAGGCTAGAATATGAGTCCTCAATATGAAATAGTTCTAAGATCAGATATAAGGATCACAATTGCTTTTTATTATTGCTGAGTGTTGAAATAAAGTACCAAATTTTAAAATAACAAAATCACCACAAAATCCATAATTACATTATTTGTTCTTTTTTGTAGCTTGTAACTGAAAAAAGAATCTAAATGGCTTTAAAAGTTTTTGTAAATTATAGAGCTCAACACAGGAGAATTAAAGGCTGCATTTCTCACATATCTTATCAGCAGATGAATTTTGCAAAGGATAAGAGATGCCACTTGATCCACTTCAGGCATATCTGCAAATCTCTGGATGATTTTTGAATGTCCTTGGGAATTTGAGAAGTCCCCAGTTCACTGGAAGGTGGCTAACATTGTCCTGATATTCAAAATGGCAAGAAGGAAGACCCTGAAGACTATAGGCCTGTCAGTCTCACTTCAGTGATGACTAAGATACGGAGAAGATTACTTAGGAGGGAGGTGTTGAGAAGCACCAGCAAGACAACTTCATGAGAGATTCATGAGAGGAAAGTCCTGCTTATCAAACCAGACTTGTTTTATGAAAAAGTAACCCACCTAGCTGATCAAAGGAAGCTAATTGGTGTAAAGATTTTGGATTTCCGTAAAGCTTTCAATACTGTGTCTCAGAGTAACCTTATGGACACAATATCCAGCACACAGCTGGGTAAACGCATCACGGTATGGGTGAGCAACTGGCTCATGGGTAAGGCACGAAGAGTAATAATAAATGGGGTGACATCACACTGTCTGGGTGTGATGTCTGGGCCTGTCTGGGCTCTGTCCTCGGTCCTATGATTTTCAACACCTTCATAAATGACATGGATACAGAACTGGAAGGGATACTAAGGAAATCTGCATAATTGGGAGGAACTGTTGACTCCCTTGAAGTCCGGGAGGCCCTGCAGAGAGACCTCAGCAGATCAGAACATGGGCAATCAGCAACAGAGCTGAAACAGCCACCACCACCAAAAGAAAAGTGCCAGAATCTGCACCTGGGATGGGGCAACCCTGGAGGTATGGTCAGACTGGGGAATGAGGTGCTGGAAAACAGCACCATGGAAAGGGACGTGGGGGTCCTGGTCAGTGGCAAGTTGAAAGTGAACCAGCAGTGCCTTGGCAGCCAGGAGGGCCAAGTGTGTCCTAGGACGGATCAGGCACAGCATCACCAGGCAGGCAAAGGAGGGGAGAGTGTCCAAAGAAAGGCCATGAGGGTGGTGAGGATCTTGAGGGCAAAATGTGTGAGGCATGGCTGAGGTCACTGGGTCTGTTCAACCTGAAGGAGACTGAGGGGAGACCTCTTTTCAGTCTGGAACTTCCTTGAAAAGGGAAGAGGAGGGGCAGTCACTGATCTCTCCTTTGTGGTGACCCAACCCTGAGGAAATGGCCTGAGGTTGTATTCAGGTGTGAAGTTGTGGGCAGGTTTAGGTGGGATATCTAGAAAAGATTTTTTACGCAGATGGTGTTTGGGCACTGGAATAGGATCTCCAGGGAAGTGGTCACAGCACCAAGCCTGATGATTCAATAAGTATTTAGACAATGCTTTTGGGCATGTGGTGTGATTATTGGGGCTGTCCTTTGTAGAGGAGTTGGACTCCATGATCCTTTTTGTCCCTTCCAATTCAAAATATTCTGTGATTCTGAAATATGATGTACACAGATATTGCTAATCCCTTCATTTTGGGATTGTGAGATTCCAAAATATTCAGGAGACATTATCTCATCCTGAAAAGATAATATTTGTAGGATGTGCTTTTCAAAAATTGTATTATATCTATTGTTTATTTGCAGTGTTACACAATGATTTCAAGAATTTGAAACAAAAGAAAATCTGTCCATGATCTTTATGAATAGAGGTCATCTCAACATTCATTTACACTTTTCTTCTTAGTATTTGTGTTGGACCCATTTTTGCAAAACCAAGCAGCTATTGGTTGTCTTTAATTAAAAATTTAAGAGTTCTAGACCTTTCAGAGTTCATAGCTTTCAGAGTCTTGTAATATAGTTGCTTTGATTGGAATGTTCATCATATTAGAAGTCAAGACTAGTGTCTGAACACTTTGGGTCATGACCAAGAAGAGATTTATAACAGTAGTGAATGCTGTCATAATGCCCGAATTTCAATACATGCAGTGAAGTACATGCATAAGGGCAAAAAAAAAAGGTCTTAGAAACCTTATAAAAGATCATAACCAGATGGCAATTTAGAAATCCTCATTATTGATAAAATTATTAAGTGCAATCATTTTAGTGTAAAATGTAAACTAGGTAAGTGTCTTAATATTTTAGATTGAAGAATGTTTCTTATTTACACCAAGGTGAATTCCTGATGTTTTAGCAATGCAAAGTGACCTTTCAAGGTGGAAACAGGTACATCTATACAGGCCTCTTGTGAAAATAACTAATAATTAGTAAAGTGTTGAATTGTATTGGTGTATATAAAGATGAAGCCTGAAGTGTTTTTGAGTCCAGGTTTACACTACCTGAGGCTAAAAGAAATATTTTCAATGATGCTATGGGGTGTTCCATCAGGATATCTATGAGACCCTAGTAAAAGAATGAAAACTTAATTGCTAAAAGATGAAAACCTGCTATAAAGAATTCTTGGAATGGCAGAACAAATTGAGGTACTGAAAACATTTCAAGTGGACAAATTTCTTCCTGTTACAGAAAGTAATATATTCTACATCATAACCTCAATGCAGCCACACTGACAACTTGATGGTATACTGCACAGATATCCACAAGATGTGCAAGTCTAACACCGTTTAATTCAGCCATGCCAGGGAAGTTCCTGCCTGTGAAAGAACAGACTTTGTGAAGCGCATTGCCAAATCAGGCTCTGTATTGTTCACACTTTGCAGTGTCTGAGAATCTTACAAGATCTTTTGCCAGAAGCTCTCCATGAACATTGAGTTTCCTTGAAAGCTCTTTTGGCACCTAAGTCACATCCTCTTCAGTCTCAGTTTTGTCACCCCATTAGCTGTATTGGTCATTGATTTTTTTTCTGTTATAAATGGTAGCACAGTTTGGGGATCATTGTGGTGTAATTCAGCTCAAAAAATGAACAGATTGAAGACAGAATCCCACACATATGCTCCATAGCACAGTCTTCTGACTCAGCACAACAGGAGTTAACTATATAATAAAATATAGAAATTACAATTTTCTTACATTGTCTAGATAGCCAAGACATGATAAAATGAAGCCATCATTCCATAATCATCCAAATTTTCTGTGCAGTAAATCCCTTATGTCCTGAAAGGCAGCTCAAGTTTGAGAGTCATTCTTTTACAAAAACTGGTGAATTTCTAGAAATTTAGTGAAAATAAAAGCTTTTTGCCAAAAGTGGGCTTTTCTCACATTGTTTTCAAACACACCAAGCATCTTCATATTTTGTAATTTCTGTATTTTAAAAATTACTTCTAAAAGTAAGTTTTGTTCTAAAAATTTACAAATGCACTCACATAGCAGGATTTTAAAAAACAATCTGACTAAATACAGTCATACTTTAAGTATTATCAGATTTTTTAGTTCCAGAGATTAAATGTGCTGTTTCTTCTTCTGTTCACCTTTTCCTGCTTTGTACAGGTTCACTGTTCTGTTTCTGTTTGACTGAAGGGCTATGGACCTGGTTCTGTGAGGAAAGCCAAACTTTACAGAATCTATCTACACACATTTGTGTTGCAACAGTTAACCCATTAGTTTCTTAGGATGTAATATAAGCAGTACGGGAGACCAAAATAATTTTAAATTTGGTATTATTCACAAAAGCAAGCTTAGATTAAGTTTGAAAATGCAATAAAATCCATTCATAATTTTGGACTGGTTTTAGTGCACTGACAATTTTCTACAATATAATAATTTTGTGTAACTTTCAAATCAGGATCAAGAAATCCATATTGCCTAACCATCAAAAGAATTTCTAAACTCTGATCTGTGTTGAAATTCATTGTGCAATTCATTTTGAAAAGGTAAGTGAAAACAGGAAAATAAACAGCAATGCAGAAAAGATAAAATTAAGCTAGGACATAGTTTTAAAATTTGTTCAGACTCCAGGGAATTCATGCTGTGTAGACATCTAAATGAACTTATCCAGAAAATCTGAAGACAAAATGAAACACAGATAATGACTGCCACCACCATGCTTTCAGCAACACAAACTCCTGTAAGAGCTTCAAGTGAAAAGGTTTTGATATAGCAGCAATGCAATGAAACATGCTTAGGAACAAAATTATTGACAATAAATTTTTTCTTGGACAAACTCTAACCTTTTACACTAGAATAATGATCAGTAAGGTTAAAGCAAATGTAAAAATCTTTTCCACCAAAGGGACATTTTTCAAACCCATTTCTACAAATGTCCTGCTGAAACCTGGGCATCATTTATGACTGAAAAGTAAATACTTGGCTCCTTTTGGATGAGCAGGTGTCAGTGAGAAAGCAATTTCATCTTCATATTGATGGTGAAACTAGGTAACTACAAACCTGGTGTCAGTCAAACCTCTGCTCTTCTCTGCTCCACCATCACTAGTTATACATTCTCATATTTTTAAGATAAATTCTGAGCCAATTTGGACCTAAAAATATCTGGACAAGTACTGGGCTCATGTACTTAACATTTCATATTACAACTTAGTTGTTGTCAGATCATTGCTGATGATTGGAACATGATCATTATTAGTTTTATTCTTGGTAATACTAAAATGTGTAAAAATAAATTGAACTTCACCTTTCCCTCTCTACTCTGCACTGCTGTGGCCACACCTTGAACATTGTGTGCAGCTCTGGACAACACAATATAAGAAGGATACAAAGCTATTAGAGAGTGTCCAAAGAAGGGCAATAGGGTGAAAGCTCTTGAGGGGAATCTGTACAAGGGACCCTTGCTTTCCCTGGTAATTCAGATCTGTGCCTCCTAGTTAGCCCTCTGTGATGCTCAGTAGACATTAAGGAAATGGATTTTAACTTGAAGTTAGCAAGTTATTTCACAGGAATAACTTGAAGAGCTAGAGAGAAATTGCATTTTATTATTATTTGTTTAGGAGGAAGTTGAGGTTTTATTGAAGAAATTTATACTTTGTGCTGTGAATACAAAAGCATTCAAAGTTACCTTTCACTGGTTTTGCTAATAGACAAAGACACATGTATGTTTAGCATTTAAATGAGAAAGTTATGTTATGTGCATTTTCCTAACAGGTGAAAAACCACAAGTTACTGTCTGAGGAACTTTCTTTTAAAGCTTAGACATATCTTAATAGATTACTAATGTGCTATTAATACATATTAATAAGTTATATTAATATATATCTAAAGTATATATTAATATGCTCTATTAATGAAAGTATACCTCCTCCATGGAAGTATTTCTCTTACCTTATAGTGGTTTCATTATTTTTGGAATCAACAATGGTATTAAAAAAAGCCAAAAAAAAAAACCTGAAAATCAGTGAAGGCATAAACAAACCTTGGCCTATTGAAACTTCATGTCACATTCATGAATATGACAAAACACTTAGCAATGATACTGAGACAGAATATAATGTTCTAGAACTTTGGTTTTGTTTTGTTATGAAAAATAAGTCAGATGACATCCTGTCTTCTTTTTCAGACTTCTATGAAACCCTACACAAACATGGTAGTAATAAATCAGAGTACAGATCATGTCATATGCAGAAATATTCCATTAGATGACACTGCCCCTTTTACAGGCAACACAAACCTGTTTCCCAGCAAGAAAAATTTTTAGACCATTTTTCAAAGACTCAAACTATGTGGCTTCCATCACTTTTCTCAAAAGACTATTCCTCAATTCTAAAACATCTCATTATTAGATACATTTTCATGGTAATAAGACTAAATTTTCCTTTGCTCAATTTCATCCCTGAAAAATGCATCCCTTGGTTGCAGTATGAAACATTTGCTGGTTCAAAGCTAAGCATGTGTCTTTTTTGCTTCCACATAGCAGTATAACCTAGAGTGCTCAGGTTTTATTCACTTTATTTTTAAAGGTTTTATATGCTATAAAACTCACCATTTTAGAAAACACTTTTTTTCCTATTCTTATTTTTTTACATGAGGGAATACCACTTCTCCATTTTCCAGACTCTAGAAAACTGTGCTTTTATGCATTGTTAATGGCATGGGTTCTGTCTGCCTGGATTTTCAAAAGCAGTTCACCATATACAGAAGAGTTTAAAAAACTTTCATTCTGTATGAGTGAGTAGTTTGACTTCTTTAAACACTTAATTTGATGGCCTACTTTCTTATACCAAATGGACTCAGACATATCTAGTACATACAGGTGCATTCAAGAGAAGCTTCTTCATTTAATATTTAAATATTTAAATGCTACATTTACCCTTTGTAAATTCATTTCCTTGATAAAAAAATAAAAATATGGAAAAAAGAGAAAAAATTACAGATATTATTTCTTAATGTTGAGCAAAATTCTACAACTCAGGTTTTTTATTTCCATTTTACTGTAGTGCTACACATACCGTGATTCTGTTCCTGAGAATATCAACAGTGTTGCACTACATCAACCCAATGGTCATCATGCAATCACAGAAACTAGAAAGAATTTTTTTCTGTTTTGAGGGCTTTTTTGAACAGCAGTGTACTCACAGCTCATGTTTCACTGGGTATTTGCTACAGTCTATGCCTATACCTGTATAAATCATATCCATTTCCAAACACTAATATAGATACTCCTTGCCTCATTTTTAATATTATTCAAGGTGTAGCATCTTTGGTGTTTTAATATTATTCAAGGTGTAGCATCTTTGAATCCTCAAATATCTGGAAACGGAAAGATTGGTGAGAGGTAGATTTCATTAAAAATTACAGGATGTGACTTTGTCTCAGTAGAAAGTCAAAGTTCACTGCTAAGAAATTCAGCATGAAAGAGTGCAAAATGAAATGCTATATGGATGGCAAACCCCAGAAGTTTTTAAAAAGGTACGTGTATCATCAAGGCACACAGGTTTAGGTATTGGAGGAGCATTTGCCTAAGAGAAGAGTTTCCTGCTTTGACTCCAGTTTTCTTTGAAATCAGCATCAAGTGAACTTGTCTTACTAAAATGAGAACTGACCTGAACCTTCACCAGGCATGAACTATTTTGTAAATATTTCAGAGGAGCATGAAAAATGTAAAATTCTGCAGAAATGCTTAAGCATGTATTGCTTGATTCTGCCATCATTGCTTACATCAAATAGTCTCTTACTCATTGCGTAGTCCCAGAAAACATATGTATTTACCCAGGGAATAAGAGCACTGCACAATATAATGGTACAGAACAGAACTATTTTTGTCTACTCCTTTCTTTAGCTGTAAGTGAGGAAGATGTCGCACATAAACGACCTGACAGTAATGCACAATAAAATGCCTTGAGAGAGGTAGATACCACTATGTTTAAAGCAATTTCTGAACTAGACCCTTTTCTAATCTCTGCTTTAAGTACAGTACTTAGTAACAATCTGAATACATTTTTTCTATGTTAAAATCTTCTTTTGACACTGCATCTGTCATACAGCCAGCATGTCTGACCCAGATGTACAGAGTGAGCCCAGCAGATTATTTGTCATACAAATTCTGGAACCTAATATTTGTGTCTTTTAATTTAATTGGTATGCAAATCAAAAAACAGACAGCATTTGTGTTTGATACAGTTGTCACTTCTAATTCTGGTAACATTCATTATCATGCTTACAGATTTTTTTTCTTACACCGAACATCTGCCAATACTACCTAAACCACGGGAAGTTGACAAACCTGTGCAAACTTCTTCTCAGTCTCCCTCTTGCTTTTTGTTATCTGTTCCATGCACACTAATTTTGTGCATCTGAGGCCTCTGCTCGCCAGAATTATGCCTGCTTCCTAACACCTCTGCCTCCAGAGCTTTGGATTTGAAATTGAATAGACACAGAGCCAATTTATCATAGGATGACATGTGTCATGTTCATGGTATAACCAGAGGGACCTACTGTATGCACTGTATTTATCCTTTTGTTGTCAACATGGACAAAGACAATACCAGAAATAGACAGATATTAAATTTTTAAAATATGATACATATATTTAACATATGTATCATATTTTAGAAATGTTAGAATTGTAATTTTTAAATGTGGTACTAGCTCATTTTGTTTAACACCAGATTTCCTTTTTCAGATAATCATCTGTCATTCAGGCATGCAGCACAATAAAATATGTGAGTTCCAAATACCAATGTATTAGCAGCAAGTCTTCAAAAAAGAATTACATGCATACAAAGCATTACATTAAAACACTATCTAAAAGTAAGAAATCATAATCAGATTTAATGAGAGTTAACACATATGTATATATTTATACATAATAATATATGGATTATTATATGTTGAATTTAGCTCCATATACCTAATGATGCACAATGTGCTTGCAAAATAGATGCATAAATTTATGCATATCTTTATATATATGTGTGTGCTTCTGTGTGTTTGCATACATAAATATGTATATATGACATATCGTTTGTACAGATTAAGATGCAGACAAAATTAGTAGCCTAAGTAGCGATGAGCGAAATAAAAACAAATCTCAAAATATTGAGAGGAGATTGCTACCAGAAAAGTATGTCCAGAGATTTTATTCCCAGAGAGTAAAAATGCAAAGTTTGATGAAATTTGCTCTTTGTCTCCTGACTCTGAACAACTCCAGGGACAGAAGTATCTGAAGAACCTTTCCGCTGATTTCAGGTATGTTCTCTGATACCTTTTTCACCTGCTGGTTTTCTTTTGCTGAGGAAAGTCACAAAGCTGGAAACTCATTCATTTCAGGGAGAATCTTGAACGTATCTTTATTTTAAATAGCATTATTCATACAAAATCTTCTTAGTTAAATCTTCTGGTTGATCTACAATAACAAGTTGAATTTGATGAACTTGAAACAGAGAGCTATTCAAGGGACAGATGTTCTGGGCTTTCCTTCAGAAACAGGTAGAGACGAATAACCAACAACCTGAAAAAAAGGGATAAGATCCATTTCTGTTGATATATTTCTCATTCAGGAAAACCGAATTATTTGTTTAAAAATTTTATTCAAACATATCTCATATTATAGCTAGTTATTCTGACTTCATAGATGATGATGATCACAAATCATCAAGGTTATAATCTATTATTTCTCCTTATTGGATTAATGAGTCTGTTTAAACAGGGAAATTGCACATAGTATGTAGTGAATAATGGCCAGACAAACCTACAGAATTTTTGGTATACAACTATTTGAAAGTCTCAAGGAAATTGTTTTTTAACATTTTCATAGACTGCAAATGATTGCATAATAAAAAAAAATCTGCATTTTTGTTTGCATATATGATATGATTTGCACTATTACAGACTTAATACAAATAAAAGAGAAGTGAAAAATGTGGAAATCTTGCTCCATACACATGCGCTATTGAGAAATAATCTACTACCACTCTTTTACAATTCAGCAGACTGTGAGATTCCCTTTTTTTTTTATTTGCCAGGATGAGAAGCTTTCAATTTTACTCTTGAGGCACAGTAAAGAATTAGTTGAAATACTCAAAAATTCAAGGTACATTCAGATTGTCATTTAGACAAAGAATGAATTCAAGGTACATTCAGATTGTCATTTAGACAAAGAATGAAGGGCTTTGATCTTATTTGATAGCATTCAGTTTATCTGCTCCTGGTAATTAATATAAAACCATATTAGAAAAAACATAAGGTGGAGGGGTGAGGAAAAGAATTAAAGATATAATTGTTGAAAACAGAAAAACTTTAACATTAAATAAACCAGGAAATCTCCATTCTTTGCAAAAGTCTCTCATGTGTAGAAGAAAAAAGAAACAAAGTTCAGCACTACATTATTGCAGTAAGTTAGCATAGAAGATTACCAGAACTAGGCATATTATGCATTTTATTTTGTTTTATTTTTAAACAATTGGAGGGAGAAAAAGCTTGGATTTAGCAAAGAATTTGCAACTGAACATTTTCTGACAGTACTGCCTCTGCCCATCTGTGCAAAGATTTTTAGTAATGTAAACACAGCAGTCATGAAGAGCATAACATGAAATACCATATATTTGGCTCATTGTATGATACCAGCCAGGAAGTATGGCTCAAAAAGCATAGAATGACTGTGCAAGTTCTTCAGCATAAATAGTCCAGTGGATAGTTACTAATTGTCAAAATACTCAAAGATCCATTCTCACAACCACATACTTTAACACATACTTTAAATTTTAAAAGAACGTTCCATTTTTATTATAGGACAGGAACAAGGAGTAACAGAAAATGAGGTTGGGGAAGCCTTTCCTATTCACCCCACCCAATCTTTCTCCTTAATCTTTCCCAACTCCATAAGTCTACTTCTCATATGTAAGAAATACTTTGGAATAGCTTTGTGTTGTTTATATTTTATTCACAAGAAGATACTAATTTTATAGGATTAGTCACTAAAGCAAAGAGAATGAAATAGAAAAGGAAAACATTACCAGGCAGAAATAGACCAAAATATCCACAAAGTAGAATGTCGTTATCTGTCTTGTAAAATCAATATAATTTGGTTTTATTTTACAGTGAATACAGAAAAACAGAAAAACATGATGGGGGTGAATTTCATGTCAATGGTTTATAGCTCTAATGATTCATAACCCCTTGTGCCTGCTATAGCTATCTCTTAGGAGTATATCCTAACCAGAGTCTTGTAAGTTACAAAGATAAAAGTTTTTGCTGGCTTTGGTGTTCTCACTTATAAATTTGAAAAAAGAAGAAAAAAAAGAGTAAAGCACATAATACTTCTACTTTAGTAGCAAACACCTAAAGACAACAGCACATTTGTTTCACTGCTCATGAATAACAGGAAATGTATTTTCCATTACAGAAGTTATGCAGTATTAAACAGTAGATTTTTTGTTTTCAAACAGATATAACGGACCAGGCATGAAGGTATGTGAAGACCAAATGTGATTTAAATTTTTGAGCTATTCCAATGCTGCTGATAGGAGCACCAGGGAAAGAAACTAGAGTCTGCATAGCCCTCCAGCCTGGGCAGCAGTTATATCAATGGGGACTAAATAGGAATGACATTAAAGTGTAAGCTAAGAACAGCAGAAGACAAAACATAAAAAGTGGAAGAAAATATATGTACTTCTATGTGCAAAAACTAGTTCTCACTAGAACTTTCTCTCAAAATTTTTCTCAAAAATGAGAAATTCTATTATTATCTGCTATCTCAGATAATTTATGTGCTCTCTACAGATTTGAAAATGTCATGCGTATTAAAGAAAATAAAAGTAAGAAAATGAGTGACAAAAAACAGGAAAAAACACAGGTAGAATCATTATGGGAGAAAGGGTCCAGCTTGCCCCTAAGTATAACCAAATTGCTGCTGAATCACAGAATTAGATGGCAGTTCTCACTGTACAAGAAAGGTGTATGGTCATTAATTCCAACTGATGAGCTTACAAATTGTTTAGGGGTTTTGTCTTTCTTGGATTATTTTCTTTAATAGGTAAATCAGGCTAAAATTATTTTATTGGGATACAAAAAAATAAGGAGACTATCAGATTGATTTAAGCAAAATGCCTCACTATTAACACTAGAAAGAATTCTCAACCCCACACCTCCATCTCTACACAGAAGTTATTCAGTTATGTGCAGGGCTGAGAGCAATTCACAGTAACCCTGCTTGGAATTTTCTTAGGATTCATTTTTCAAGTCCCTACACTTCATCATACAGTGAGTGAAGAAACCCATCAGGCACAACCTTAATCCATAAGGACATTGATACTTCCACCTCCCATAAAAGCTGTGGATCCCATTTTTTGCAAAATGCTGGCCTACATCCAGCCACTGAAAAACAGTCCAAAATTCAACGATTAAATAAAAAATTCATAGCTCTATGCTATTCAACCTAACTTTGGCTTCAAAACACCAGGACAAATTCGATACCACTCATTGAATATTTCTTCTAAGTACAGAAAGAAAGTGGGAAGAAGAAGTTCTGGAAATATTTATGTGCAGTATAAATAGACCAGCTCTTCCCTCCTTACCAGCCTGTTCAGTCCAGCTGTGAGTTCAAAACAGTAGAGAAAATGAAAGAGGTCTCTTACCAGCTCTTGGATACATGTTACTCTCCATCCACATTTAGTGTTAAGCAGGATTAGTATAATACCTGAATTTTCAGTGATATTCCTGAGGACATTTATTACAATGTCCTGCTGCAGCTTAACATCTGTAGCCACGCTCTCAAAGTGTTGCTGTTTTGAAGGAGAAGGAAAGAGGAAAGACTGACAATTAGGACAGACACAAGTGAGCACTCACAATATTGTACATTGCGTAGCAAAGCAAAAACATGCAGTGATGGCTGGAGATACAGAAAACAAGATCACAGAATTCTTTAATACTCATCTACCTGGCAAGACATACAAAGGAGGTGCCAAATAGAGAAGAGTGATACAGATGTCAAGTAGTCTTTTTTTCCTGGATTTTTACATCTCTCTCTCTTCTGGATCTGCTGATGTCTTCAGATTTAATATGTATTTGTGATAAAAGTCTTCCTCAGTGAAGGGCTAAGACCTTACAAGGGAAGGGACTTCACAGGCTTCCTGGGGCAGAGGAGGTCTCCTGTGTTTCTAGAAGGTCACACCTTCACAGTAGTGTCGTATATAAACAATCACTCCATGATCATTACAGGACGTTGAAGAAGACCAAAGGTCTTACACTACTTCTCTAAGGCTGAAGCAGTATAGTGATGGTGTCAGTCAGCGCAACTGCATGCAGCAAAAAGATCATCCCCAGCATATTCTAAATGCTTTGACTTCTCTTGTCTACAAAGATAAATCCTGAGTACAATCTGATATGCAGTGAAAGGCCTCTCCACTGCAAACCCTCCAATCATGTTATGGAAGGTGAGTACCAGGACATGTTTTGCAGTCTTCTACCACAGGTTCTTGTCAGGACCATGCCAGTTAACCCCTGCTGTCTGTTTTGTACACTAAAATTTATATTTTCAGGGCTGTGTGTACAATGAAAGGAAGTAAAAAACAAATTTTTAAAAAATTTTAACCTCACTTTGTTTAAACCAGAAGGAAAAAAAGGAACAAACAATAAAACAGTAGAAAGCTGTTGTTCTGTTTCTAGAGCATTAAAGTTTAGCTTCATTAACAATGATCTTGTCAATGACCCTTCAAGCCCTCTACTGTTCATCAGTCTTAGTGGAAATAGAGATGGAACCTGTGATGAAGATGGCAAATAAGTAAATATTAATTTTAATGTTTTATTCAGCTATTTGCAAATGCATCTGGTAGTACCTATCAGCTACATCTATTTTGTATTGCAATAAGCTTTTCACATTATTACTTTGGCTAAGAAGCAGGCCTATGAGTTATTCATCCATTTGTGTAGCAGGTCATTTTAGATAAACTGAGTAATTATGGGAATCCTCATATATCTATTGCCATCCAGCTCACAGAAAATCTGATAATTTATGACAACTGTCTAATCATTGAAAAAGGAAAATAAACAGCCATAATTAAAGAACAAGGAAGATAAAAAAACTGTTGAAGAATTTCTAAGAATTTAGGTAAGGAAACCTCCAATCCTTCAGATTAAGCATTACCAATTTCAAAGAAAGATGAGGATATCTATTAATGAAGGTAAGAAGATGGAGTTAGAAACAATTGTGTTTCTAGTAAACTTGCACGTATTATTAATACGTTAAAATTGAAAGTAATGAGAATATTTTTTTTTAATGTGGATTATATGTAGCCTGATGCTGTTATTCGTAGCAGACTGGATTCATCTTCGTTTTCCGAAGTCCCTGATTGAACATATTTTCCTACATAAATCATTAAGCAGCTTATACGGGGTGTAGGGTAACAGGTCCTGACCAGGCTTTTTGGTTTAAGCAGGATTGTTTGTGCTCACCAGGGTGCTGAGAAGTTGCCCGGCACATTGTAGTGTGAGGAAGGTTAACAAAGAGCATACATGATACACACCAGATAATGAGCAAAACACTACATTTTTTATTTTGATGTATGTATTTGTTACTTGACAATGTAATTTCTCCAGCCACTGGCAAAGTTACTTTGTTTTTCTTTATAGTGACAGTCTCACACCATTTATCTCTCCCAGTCTACACAGTTTAAAAAAACAAAAAAAAACAAACAAAAAACCCCAACCAAACAAACAAACAACAACAAAAAAAAAACCCAGGCAACAGAAACTTGATGATCTTAATTGGGATAGGATGAGTGACAGTATCCACAATGTGTGTATTGGATCCCTGCTGTGTCAGAGAAACACCAGTCAGCATAGCAGAGACAGTCAAGTTATCATTGACTTGTCAAGTGTTAATTTTATTTTCTAAGACAGGTTCCAGTTTATTTCAGCTGGAACTGCAGTAAAAAAATACAGAATTGTTCTATGTGCTGCCACAGATGAGGAATGGGAACCTGTTCCTGAATCAGATACTTTTCCCAGCTTCTTGGTGTAGCCAAATTGCTTATATAGGCATATATATAGACATACATACTTATGCCTGATCTCATCCATTAAGTCTCATCCATGGACGAATTTTGGGTCATTATTGAGAAGTGGAATGCAGAGAGTTCAGACTGAAATGTGAATTAGCTAATAACTCCAGAAATTGTTCCTACTTTGAAAAAGTACATTACATGTGCAGTTGTAGCTGAGATTGCTCTACGTCTCTGAATAAATTTAATAAGGAAACATGTATAAAGAAGACATTCTCCCCATCCTCAGGTAAAATACCACTAGTGTTTTTACATCTACCATCCCTTCTTATGTAATTTTGTTGTATGTTTTTAACTGTTCTTCTCTTTCTACAAGCTTTGGAGTTAAAGCCAAAACAATCTTTTGCAGTTCTTAAAGACTATCTTCTGCTTTAATTTCACATAAGGGAACTCAAATTTAATTCAAATGCTAGTTACATCTAAACATTTATTTTTAATTGGTTTTGTCTCATTACTGGAACTAGAATATCTTTATGTGAAAGCCAGAAGTGTAAGACCAAGGTCCCCTTCCACTCTACCTTCTGTTCCTGTATGCCTCCTCTTGTCTCCTTGATTTCTGCTTCTGAAATCTGATAATCTGTAACCTTTCAAGTAAAGAACTGTCCAAATGTTATATTTTTCTCTGCTCTCCTGGGCATTACTAGGTATGCAGCTTAACAAACATAATTAAGTTTTCATGAATTCCTTGCCCTAATAACACTCTTAATGATAAATTTATCACTTTATGCTCCACAACACCCTCTTTATTCTTTCTGTCACAAAATATTTTCATATTCATCTTTAAAATGTTTAACATGAAGATTATTTGGTTTTAGTTGTGCAGAAAATAGTAGGTGTTTGTGATAGTTTGTGTTACAGAGATCATGTTATCAAATTTTTGTCACAAATATTTATTTATGCAGCTAAAGGAAAAAGAACAAGTAATCTCTTAGTGCTTTGAAAATTACTTAATTTCTTTACTTATATGCTAAGTAGGTTGAGCAGAATACAATCTCTGAATACCCGAATTCAAATAATCCATTAGTTTGTATTGCTTACTAGAAATAAAATGCCAACATGCATATGCACAGCTGGTGTTGAGCCGCTACCGCAGAGATAACTTCCCAATAGTAGTTAGACCAACTATTAAGAGTCAACAACTGTAAAGGAAAGGAGATAAAATGCAGTACATAGCACAGAGTAGTGTAACAATAATGAAATATATTAGGAATAAAATACTGTGCTGTCAGACAGTACCCAGGTCACCAGTTCTAAATGAAATCAGTTTTCTTTGATGAATAAAGTATTCATGCTGTGCTGTGTATTTCTCTTCCTTTCCACACAGATGTGTTCCACACATCCCACTAATACTGCATATGAACCTTTTCTTCTCCTAAGTTACTCTGGAAAGAGGAGGGGTTCAACTCTTTTCATATTAATACAAACTAGTCATTAGACATGAAAGCACAGAGTGGATAAGACCGTAGAGATAATTGAGGGGTAAATAACGTTGAAATGCCTCCTTGCAATATTTTCCCAAAGAAAATCATCATTCAAATAGCTGAAATTTGTTTCTTCCTGCTCAACTGAGGAAATACAAATTAAATCATCAGTACTCTTATCATCTCTCATGGCCTACTCTAATTTCTTCAGGAGCTCTGGTACTCACACTTTATGCACAAGGTGCTGGAAGTCAAACTTTTCTTCTTCTCATGGGTTTTCTAGTCATCATCTTGTTCTTGTTACACCCTTTAGCATTTGATCCTGAGCTACAATAAACAGACTGAATGAACTGCTCCAACCAGAGGTGCTTCCTTGTATTTTCACCCTTTACAAGGCCCTCCTTTTGTTTCATTTGGTGAGTTTTCAGCTAATTATATGGTGGGATAGACATGGCAGAGCACTGAAGTGAAGAGAAAGGGGATGTGGATCAGTACAATTTCTTTGAAGGTGCAGCTTGGCTTCCACTCAATTTTGAGAGGCTTTGTCTGTAAAAGCATCAGATTTATTGCATTTGCAGGAGAGTGCATGTAAACTTTTAATCCAGCTACATGTCATGAGCAATTCCACAGTATGGGATCCAATGAGAGCACCAAAATATACCGCTATTTTAAGCTTTCCTAGATACAATAGTAGTCCAATCCATCCTGTTCTATAGAACTAAAAAATTATACACAAACTCTAAATACGAACCAAAACACCAATCTTTATTAAGAAAGTAAAAAAAAATAAATATAAAATGTAAAAGTAATCCCCACCTATCCACAAACATCAAGAAGTCATGAGTGTAATAGGTACAAGGAAAAATAAAAAACAATACAGGTTCACAAAACCTAAAAATGTTCTAATATGGGATTACTTAACTGCTATTAGAGCTAAGGAGATGGGAAACTAAAAAGAGGAGCCTGAAATAACTGAAATAATAGTTATCACATGGGAACTACTATAGCATCTCTTTCCCTTTAACAGTTAGGTCTTGAAAACTTACCTGGGATGAATCAGAAAGAAGGCCGCAGATAACCCATTGTCTCCACAGGCTATGACTATATCCTGACGTTCATTTGAACAGCCAGAATTGTGTTTGTGCTTTTATCCTATTTGTCATTTCACCTTTCCCATATAATTTCTTTACTTTCTTGCTTTGTAATTAAAATCCACTTCAGCTGTTCTTCTGCAACACTTACAGTAATCCTGAAACTGAAAAGGTAGTTAAATGCCTCCAGCTGATCCAAATTGCCACATCTCTTGAAGGTATAATAAAAATTACATACTTCCATTGCCTTTCCAAAGGAAAGTGGTTGGAGAAAAAAAACCATCATGTAAAATCAAAACTGTATCTTCTCTTCTTGCAGTCTTTTCATTTTTTACAGGCATCTGCTTTAGTCTCAAGGTAATAGTCAGAGATCAATAACAATATAAGCAACCTCAGCCTTTCTGAACAATGTTTTACTTATTAAAGATACTTATTCCCACCTCTAAAAGACTAAGTTGGAGGTTCAGAAAGAAATCCCTGAAAAAAATTCCTGTGGCTAGAAAAGTAATAAGGTTTTTTACCTTCAAACTTTTATTAATTCTTTTATGCATCTTTAGTAAAACTTATGATCCGTGTTTATTTTAAGATTTCATGCATGCCAAGCCATACATATTGAATGTAATCATGTCAAGATTTTTGACTCTGAGGGCCACTTAAAAAGAAATAATACCATATAACTCTTATTTTATCATCTACTAGAACCTTCCTTTCATTTCTGCAACCTATGAATACTCTTCTTCCTTTTCATTGTAAGTTGATCAAAACTAGCAAATGCTCTTCCTAGTGGTTTCTGAGTCTTCTTGGTGATTCTTAATCTCATCACACTTACATCTTCTCTTCTCATCCTGGAGATCTTAAGCCCTGAATCTGTTTCTGGGTGCTAATAGAGAAAAAGCAACCAAAGTAACAAAATATAATTAACAAAGAAAGCAATTTCATAACACTTCGATCTGACTTTGCTTATATTTTAGTGGATTTTCAAAGCAGATGTGAAGATTTATTTGGGTCTTGCAAGAAAGAGAAAATGCTTTTGTCAGAGCAACCAGGAAAATACTTTATTTAATGAAATTTAAGGAACAATTCCAGCAAACATTGGTCAGCTCCAATATTCCGAACCGTAGCCAGCTCAAAACTTGCATTCTATTTCTCTTGAGCAAGTCTGTATTCTACCTCTAAACTAGATACCAGTCACAGGTGTGCAAAAAAAAAAGAAAAGCACCCCAAGCCTTATGCATAGAAATAGGAATACAAGAGATACTGTAATATAAAAACAATATATCACAAAGCCAAACCCAAAATCAACACTATTCTTGTGAAAATTAAAAATAAAATTGCCAACAATAGCATGTAAGCTGCCAACTAAAGAAACAGAGTGAGTTCATATTAGGGATACAGTCTCCACAAAAGCAACAAACCCTTTAAGAACAAAATATTTGTTTAAGAAATACATTCAATTAAACTTTTTCTGATGTTTAACTGCATTTAAATCAACACTTTTCTGAAACTAGTGAAAAAATTTAAAATAATATTTCTTTGTGCATGTAATCTGTTTAAAAATATTTATTTTCTTTGGTTGCTTGGTTTCTTGGTTGGTTGGGTTTTTTTCTCCTTAACAGGAAATTATCATCAGCCAAGTTCCACCCAGTCTTCTGATTCCGTTCTTCTGTTGGACAGACATGTAAGCTTCCTCAGGCCATTGAGCTTTGGGAGTAGAAAAGCGATCAGAACCAGAAAAAAAGAAAACTTGTGAGTTTTCAGAAGTGCAATATTGTTCATGGCAGTGAAGTGTTTCATGATTAGACAAAAACTCCAAGAGGAAAAAATTTAGAGTAAGCACAAGAACTGTAGAGACGAAAACATCATCAAGGAACAGCCATGGACTTGTAATGAGCTGTTTATATGACCTTGGATAAAAAGTTGAACTACTCTGTACATTTATTTTACTCTGTTAAGCAAGAAAATAGAGTTCTATAATACATGAAAATAACAAAGCATTTTGTGATTAATGAATGGCACTGCACAAAAGGAGAGAATACAACTGAGACTGCTAAAAGTACTGACAGATCATAGTCTCTTACATATTAGCATAAAATTGAAGGATGACTTGGGAAGGCAAACTGTACTTTTCCTTCGCTGAGAAGATGATCTCAATATGAACATTTGGATTTTGTTCATGCTGGTTGATCAATACAAACACAAAAATTTGAAGAGCATTTTAGTTCTGGTTCAATCTGTAGAAAGTTTAAGAATACTAGACCACTTCATATCCTCTGATACTTTATACATTGAAATTATCTTCTTGCTCCAATTCTCTTTTTGAAATAGTTAATCTTACTTATCTTCTTAAATTGTCTGCTTATTTACGTTCAGAAAAGTAGTGGGAAGATACAACTACAAATCTTTTTCTCATCTTGTTTGTGCTCTCCTGAATCAGATAGATCTTTTTATCAATAATCCATTAAAGCATAAGTGCATTGGAGCTTTGAGATTGGGAAGCTACAAACAGTCTGTTAGTTCTGCCTATTCCAGTGCATATAAGATATTACAGAATCACAGAAATGGTCAGGTTAGAAAGAACCACAGTGGGTCATCTTGTCCAACCACCCTGCTCAAGTAGGGTCATTCTAGAGCACATGGCACAGAACTGTGTCCAGATGGTTCTTGAGTATCTCCAGTGAGGGAGACTCACACCCTCTCTGAGCAATCTGTTTCAGTACATGGTCACCTGCATATGAAGTTCTTCATATTCAGGTGGAACTTCCTGTGCATCGGGTTCTGCGCATCACCTCCTGTCCTAGTGATATGCAGCACTGAGAAGAGTCTTGTTCCGTCTTCTTGGCATCACCCCTTTAGATTTTTATACACATTAATGAGGTCCCCTCTCAGTTGTCTCAAGGCTAAACAGGCCTCAAGAGTATAAACAATGGTGGACTGAAGAGAGAAAAGCAAGGATGAGACTTCGTAAGATAAATCTGTAACTGGACAATTAACTCCAATATGCTAATGGACCAGAACTTATAAAAGTGAATGACATGTGACCAGTGGTTCATTTTGTGACCATTTTGGGTTCATCTTGGCTGTAGCCCTGGCTGAGCTCTTGTATTGCCCAAGGTGTATCCATTGAGGCCTTGTAATAAATACCTACTTTATTTGGACTCCATCTAGTCTCTGTTCTAGGTCAGCCTTCACAAGGCATCAATAACAACAATCAACAGAATAAAATTATGCTTGTCACAAGATTAGATTTGAAATTCACTAATATAATAAATTTATGTACCAACTTTCATATATTGTGACTGCTTGCATAATATTTTAATTTTTTATTTTAAATTTAAGCCAAATGTAATTTTGAACCCCTGAATAATACCCTCTCCATAGAATATCAAAACTTGTTATTACTCCTTCTTTAGTATACCAAAGGTTTTTATGAATAGAAGAAATTAGAATGCCAGAGATGTATATTGATATATGCACATGTAAGTGTGATTTCCAGGTTTTGTCTTGGATGGCAAAGGAATTCTTTTTAAAATATCCTTTATGAAGAAACTATGGGGAAAGAATTTGAGGAAAGGGGGAACCAAAATGGCAATTTTAAAACATGGAACTGGAGAAATAGTTCAGCTGATGGGTGGAGGAGGAGAAGGAGGAAAGATGCAGACATGCCTCTACACCTCTGAACAGTCTCTGCTTCTTTTATAAAAAAGAAGTACAATTTTAGGCATGCCTTTTTCATTTCAGCAGGAAATATACAAAATAGTAGGCACTGCATTTTTTATTGTTTTATACACCTAAGTATTTTGACTTTATGCATTAATATATACAAATGAGTTTGTTCAGGAATAATTAAATGGAGTAAACTTATAATAACAAATGTAGAAACTCAACAACCTCTCATGAAAAATGTCTGTTTGGCTACATAAGTGATAGATTTTAGATAAGTACCAAAAGTGTGTTTTTCCATGTTTGAAGGTCAAGTTGTATTCATTAAGAAGTCAATTTCAATATGGTCCTCATATTTACCACTGTACCAAGTAATGAATATATCAACTGAAATGGCTGAAAACAAAAACCAGTTGTGAATGGTAACAGTGATTAAGTGATACCAAATAAGACTCAAAATTATTAACTGCTGAAATGAGACAGTTTTAAGGCTCTTAGTCCAGTTCTGGATTATAATGTAAAGCTTCAAATTCAGTAAAAGCAAAAAGATTCAGTACAGGCAGTACCAGGGATGACTAGATAATTCATGAGGTGTTAATCTATATATCTATTTATTCAGCTTCCAAAAATCTTTCCAAAGTCCATACCAAAGTCCAAAGTTTCATGTTTCTACAGTATTATAACTATCAATATATTATAACTAAGGAGGATCAAATACAGTCAATTCAGTGACTGAAGATAATGCAATGTAGGTGCTTCCTGCCTATACCTATACTGGAGGAAAAACTACTCTGGTAGCTTGACTTGTTTCCACCTTTTGAAAACTGCCTGTTTGATACCTAGGTTTTTGTCATTTAAAAAAAAAAAAAAAAAAAAAAAGAGGCTACACTAAAGAATGTCAGGATAGACAGGTCTTCAGATAGGTTCTCTTATTAGCAAACAATGAGCTTTCGGTTATTCTGGCAGTAACTTTCGCTGATAATTATCTGGAAAGGACTACTGGTGTTAGGAATATTGAAATGAAAGAACCTAAGATTCAAGGGTATGAGGTCAGGTATGTGCTTGCTTGGATTTAATAGCTGATCTGGAATTACTAGTTTCCTGCATCAAAAAGTGCACTTTTGTTTGACAAATGCCTGGTTAAATGCACACATAAAGATCTTATCTGTATTCGTTAACATATACCTTGGAGATGTGTTTAAAGCAGGAGGAACCTTTCTTTTCACTGACATTTTAGGATTTAACTACATTTTGGAAAGAACAATAGGCCAATAACTTGCAAATAATTTTAATAAAAAGTGTTTTGGCCGTAATCAAAGTCTGAAATTTGGAAAAGTTCATGTTGCCCCTATTTTAATGTCATAAACCACTGCATATTTTGTGAAGCTTGACTTAGTTTATTGAGTGCTAAATTCAGATTCACATTGACCTGCATTTCTATATGTGAAAATTACAGTGGAAAATTCAAAACAGCATCTAATTATCTGTGGGTAGGTACTGTTTAACAAATGTTTCCATCTACATGTCCAATAAGTACATATTTTATTACAATACAATATGACAACCTCCAAATCAAAAATAGACCTGATTTCTGACCAATACTTTTTGGCATTTTTATCTATTTTTCCAGTTTTTATCATGTTAAAAACAAGGAAATGAGGACAAAGAATAGAAACTATATTATTGTTCATTCCTTTTTCTTGAACACAGAGCTCATGTACCGAAGTTGATTTCATGAAATGTTAAAGCCACCTCATCTTGAGTTTGTAGGCCACAGCAATAGTAAGAAATCTGTTAAAACACACAGTATCAAATAAGCCAATGAGAAAAAGTAAGTAAGCATCATGGTCAAGACTATTTTTTCTCCATTTAATCTGATATGAAACAAGACAAAAGTATACTATTATGTGACACATTTTCTTTGTTGTAATAACTATAAGATACTTTAAATCTCAAAACATATATATGACATATAGGATCCTATTTTCTGATATTATACAAATATATTAATTAACATTTCCAAGATGATTTACAATTCAAGTTCATATCTTTAAGATTAGTAATTATCCGAATTAGATATTAAATAATCAGCATTAGTTCATCCTTGCTAACAATAAATGAACTGCAAGATTTATGTACCAATAATAGTATTAAAAGACAATGAAAGGCAACAGATAGTATTTACATATAAGCTATTAATTATTTTAAATTTTTGAATTATAATTATATATTTAGAATCTTAATTTGCACACAAATGCCCTCAATATTAAATGGAGATATTATATTATCGCTATTATAATTATTAAATATGGCACAACAAAAGCAGTCACACTGTCTATTTATAATGGATCACTAGTGCCCCCTTCTGATACAAAGTAAGAGGAAATATCAATGTTTTGCAGAATACACTTCATGATATGTGCTAAAACCTAGAGATTTCCTCCAGTTATGTATTATTTTTAATGCAGGAAACCTATTAGGACACTAGTAATAAACTGGCCAGCATTGCATTTACAATGCTAAGCACTTTCATATTACTCAACTACATTATAGAAGGGGAGAAAAATATAAATATAAAAAAGTAGGTAATGTACTACTAAAAATATACTAATAACCTTATATTTTTGAGTCTGTCATCTTGTAGTATCACTTTTGGAATTAGTTTCAATTTATACTGGGTTTGGGTTCTTTTAAATAATGGCAACACTTTTTGTGTATACATGAGAAAAAATAAACGGAGTTACAATCCAGAATTAATCATGTTGAATGTCATATTGCCAGGTTTGTACAGAATTGGTGCTGAGGAGAATAGAGACACACTCATTCATTATAGCCCCTTCTCTTTGACTTAATATAAAGGGCAAAAGGCAGGATGACAGATTTAAAAGATATTGTCTGCAGCATTGATTGCACTACATTGATGCTTTTTTGTAACTGCATGTCAATGCTGTTTTGTGTGCAAGATGTACGTTCATTCCTTGCATTATTTGATATTATTTACTCCTTCTTTTGGACTATGGTTACTTCCTAGTAATTACCAAACTGAGGTATAAACTCATGTATTACAGTAGTAAAAAATTAAGTCCTTTTATGAAAATTATGAAAAAAAGTTTCTTCCTAATTTGAAAAAAATTTTATTTTCTCATGAAGAAATTAAAAAAGCATTTTAAATTTTTTTCAGTGTCTTGATCTAGCTCGTTTTGGTTTTTTTAATATTTATATATACTTATACACTATATTAGAGTTCTAGGACCTTCTGTAAAAATACCACAAACAAATCAACAGCAAATTTCAGGGATACAAAGAGGATTGTGGTACTTGTTTGGAAGCTTTTTGTGCAAAGCTGGACCACGGTCCAGGAGATTACACCAGGAACAAATTACTGCTGTAATCAGAAGTGTCGGCTTAAAACAGGATCTTAATAAGCTTGAAAGCTAGTATTAATTGAGGCTAAGCATATGTTTTGGCTGTGAAGTGCCTCTCTCAAATATTTTCATAGTAATTCTTTGGAGAGATAATGCTCTCTTTTAATTTGATGTTTCCTCTTTCTGCATCTGGGTCTGAATATATTCCTTCTCACCATAATCACTTCACACACAAATATCAAGAGATTCAGTTTTCTGACACAGCACACTAGCTTCTGCTAACTCTTGCACTAAATATATTTGGATCTGTGCTTCATGTCACAAATTCTAAGCTGATTTCATGAAATATGGCAAAAGCAGAAGCTATAGATTTCATCAACAACTGCAGATAAAAGTATGCATTTTTTTGACAGAAATCAGAAAATTGTTAGTTATTTATGAAAAATATTGCCTTCTTCAATCAGAAATTTTACCATACCTGTACTCTAAAGCATACAAGTTCTCTGACAAATCACATTTTTTTAGATAGGTCAACAATATTAAATACTCATATTGTACATGCTCTCCTTAAATATTGGCTGTGTCTCCTTACTTGTCATTGTACTACAACTACAGAAATTGCAAAAGATTTTTTAAAAGAGGTATTTTAAATAAAAAACTCCATTTTGGAAATTTTCTTTGCAAAAAACAATTGTATTCAGAAACTGCCTTGCTTCATCCTCTTCACAAACATTCCCACTTACATTTCTAAATCAACTCCAACATTTTTAGGACTACATGACCAACATATTTTGTAGCTTGGGTATTTTTATACTTAGCTAAGAAAACCTCTTCCATTACTCCAGAAAGAGGATGCTGGTGGGGAGATACCATTTCAAGACAGAAAATATTGTATTAACTGACAACAGGTGACCAAGCTGTCTGAGCTTGTCAGCTGACAGCTGACCTTTGAATTGTCATGAAGTATGAACACTAAAGGGAATCAGTTTTTTGCAGTCAAAAGATGCAGAGGGAGCAATGCAGAGAGGAGTGTAATAATATATTGTGAGTTTTCTGTTTCAGTGACATACTGTCCTTCCAGTTTTGCATGAGGCACAAGGCTGTAAATCAAATATGTGTCTACCATTCACCTAAAAAATTATTATACTGGAAAAATTCTGTGGCTTGGGAAAATAAGTATTTTTTTAAAAAATTAAATAGCTTAGGATGAATTAAAGAAAACAGTTTAGATGAAATTGTGACAAAGAGGTTCTTCCAAAGCAGGTTTTTAGTAGCTGCATACAATTACAGAGAAATACTCTAAATGTTGCATATTTCTTAAAAATATTGCTTTATGTTCTCTCTCTTGGTTGAACTTCCTAGTGTGTAGCACTGCAATCTTTAAGGCTAATTTTAAAACTGATTGAAAAAAATCTCTAACAGTGATTGTAGCAACTTGCCAAGAGTAAATGAAATACAGTTGCAGTGGATAAAAAGGGATGATAACACATTATTGCAAGGATCAGTGATCAGCGTAGCCTATTGTGAGACCAATATGATAACCAATTCTTTTTTTTTTTTCATTAAAACAATAGTGTGGCAAACTTACATAACCTAAGTGTTTCTATTTATAACCATTATTTAATTTTGTTTCCTCTGAAAAAACCAAGACTCCAAGCAATAACATCTTCAAGAAAAAATAAAGAATCATAAACCAAACAGAAAAATCACTCAGAAATACCTCTTCACAAACTCATCAAAAGGGCTTTGAGGTATGAGACAACAAATGACTTTTTATGTAGGAATAAGACTGCAGCAGGAAAAAAAAGATAATACAAAGTAGAGTGCCATATCAGCATGTGGGTCACACACTGGGACCACAACCCATCTGATAGGGCTCAGCACTCACACACAAATTTCAGCTTTGCAATTCACAGCTACTTCACTGCTGGGGAGCTGGGAGTCCATGGAGACATGGGTGTTCAGCACATGGCAGACTCACTTCTGGTTTTACATGGTCACCGTCACTGCTTTACTTCCCAGTGTCCATGCTGCAAGGTGAGATTAAGATCATAATCACCACATGCTTAAAATTTGATTTGTACCTTATGTTCAGCAAGAACATTTTTAGTGAATCTTGCCTTATCTACTTTCTGTAGAAAGTGCTTACATATAATGGTTCATGCAATGTGTGGCTCATCTTGATAAACCACAAAGGTGGAAAGAAAGAAAGACAAATTTCTTGTAGAGTCTCATAAAACCAACAAGTAGCATCTACCATCTAAACTGTATCCAGGCCCTTCCATTCTAATTCATCCTTTCCCATAGGTGCAGCAGCTCACCTGAGGCAAGAGAGCTTTTATCCACCAGTATTTTCCAGCTGGAAGAAGTTGGTCCCAAAATGAGAGAAAACTAACTCCAAAAATTCCCCAGAATTTATAGGTCAGGGAAGCTAATGCAAATGAATCAGAGTTTATATTATTCTGTCCTTATTGTGCTGTCCCTGGTCTACAGAGTCTATGTTATGGCAATTAGTCTGTGTGCAACGCCTCCAAGTGGGAGTAAAGATTTTCTTTGGCTGACATCAATGGAGTGTTCAAAGGAGGTAGAATTTAGTTATTTCTGTTTATCAGCCAATGTCTGACAACATGGTTTAGTCCTCTACCACCATCTCTGTTCAAAGTTGAATAGTTTTTTGGATTTTTTTCACACAATGGCCTCAGCTTTCTCAAACCTTCCTGTGCAAAAGGTTGTATGCCTGAAAAGAAATTGGGAAAGGTTGAAAAAGCTGGTTTAGCAAGCTAGGAAATAAATCAGGAACATAAGGAGAAAAAAGAAACAACTAATTTGTTAGGGCAGAAAGACCCCCTTGCGTTTCCTTGAGCAAGCTTCAAGATCAAATTCTTCTAGCTTAGAACCATATACTTTCTGTAAATAGAATTCCTTCACAGAAGATCCCAGACACCTGGGGACAGCCACACACATACCAATGCTTAGAGACTTCTGCAAATTATAATTGCAGCAGTTCACATGAAAATGACGCTGACTAGCCTGATTTTGGTAGCTGTAATTCAAGCTATGCACTCACAGTCAGAGATTGTACACAGGAAGATGCTGTAACTGGCTATGACTTTTCAGGCGGAGTTTAAGATTTTATAGGGAAAGCTAAGATGCAGATTCCTATATGGCCCTTTAGAAGTTCAGTGTGCATTACTAGAGTTTGTCCCCCTTCTTACAGTCTTCAAATTTCTTCACCTTTATGACAGACCACAAGGTTACAGCAGAAGCAAAAGCTCAGTGTAGCTTTTGAAGTTCACACTCTGTGCCTAGTGAACAAGAAAAATGAACAGCATTCAAGCTGCTGCACTGAAGAAGATAACTCTTCATTATCTCAAACAAATTTTAGCAACACTGTTCCCAAAACAAAAGAGAGGACTGCCTGGTAAAGTTATCAGGAAATCAAAATCTTTAGCTTGAAGAACTGTTGCAGTCTGTGTATGGTTTGCAGTTGGAAATGCACAACTGACAGTAGAAATTTGTATGTGTCTGTGTATGTCTGCTGTGTGTGAAGTCTAGAGGGATTATTCCATGTTAATGAGAGCCAAGGAATTCCTCTAGCAACATCTTGTCTAACTGAGAATAATTTAAAGCTGGCCAGTGGCAGTTTTAACTTACACACCATTTTCAAAATTGTAATTTTTTCCTTATATTTTTGAAGAAAGAAAAGCTAAGATAGTTTTCCTAGCCCCTTCTACTTTGCATGTCCACTAAGCATTCTTCAAAACAGAGTTGCGCCCTTAAATCCTGTAAGTGGAGTGTATGCTATTTCCTTAATGAACAAATACCGATTTTGCAGAATGAAACTGATAATACTACACAATGCTTCCCCCAAGTCTATTAAATTAAGATCCTGGCTATATGGTCTGTAAATCACAGAAGATTATGTTCCTAGAGTCTGTATTCTTCCTCTTCTCTAAATCCCTTCTGCTTTTTTTTCCTGTAAATCAGCGTGGAAAGGAACATCTTTCAATAAAGAGCAGTTGTTCTTATCTTTAATTTATTTGTTTTAGTGTCCCTAGCCATTGGAGAATGTGATAAGACTTCCAGTTTATTTTCTAAAATCTGTAAATAAATATAGACTAAACTATAGGGCCTTTCTGTCTGCAACCACTCGGATCTGGCAGAATTTCTTTCTCTCACCATGCAGTAAATGTAAGTCTGTAATTCACAACACTTTATAATAGTTTAATTCACAATTTCTGCCATTTTACAAATCATTTCATTAATAATATTCAGTGAGTGTCCAAAACTGAAGCTGCAGAAGAGCAAGCTCTGTTTCCTTGAATAACTCTGGACAAAGCTCTTGTTTTAGGTGATTTTTTTCAGCTTCAGCATTGCTTCAGAAATCCCCATGTAGGCTAGGCATGGATATAACACAAGGCTGCAGTCTTTACACAGTAAAATGAGTCACTGAGAATATCTGTATAAAACAAAAATTCCAATACAACACTCAATATCTTTTTTACTACAGTTTTAATTGGATTTAAAATATTTTTTACTACATCAGTACAAATTAATCCATTTTATAGTATTGCTGTTAGGAGGAGAAATGTGGTATTAATGATACAGATTGACTGTTCACAACCTTTCCATCCCTAAACTTCTTGCCATCCCAAACACTGAAAAGAAAAGGTATAGAAAACTGCCTCAGTGTCACTTTTCAGCAGGTAATTAACAGGAAGATGTAGCCACCACAGAATTCCAGGAAAGCTACCCAATAACAAAAAGTAGGATTCTATGCAGATAAAGGCTTCTTTATTTATTTGACCTTTGATGAGCACCTGTACAAAATCTATAATTGTTGTGGCTTACTAAAGAACTGAAGAATAGCAAAAAATATTTCCTGCAAAGATTTTTAAGGTAGCATGAGGCAAGACTCTTTTAAAATACTACCATTAAAGACTGGCTGGAGATTACAGTAGCAGAGATGCAAAAAAGCTTGTCCAAGACAGTATTTTGTGTTTAAAATTATAAAATCTCTATAGAATGATTCAGAAGTAGTGGGGTTTTTTTTAGTTCCTGTACAATAATTTAAATATGAAGCAAACCCTCAACATTTCATACTAACTACCATTTCTTTTATTCTCAAAGTAATCTTAGTAGGTGGAGGGAGGAAGGGAGAGAGAAGCAAACCTTTTGAGCATTTTCTAGCTTGATTTGGCGGTGAAAAAAGAAGCTTGTAGAATCTGATAGTGACTGCCCCTTGAAAACAATAATTAGCTTGAGAAAAGCACAGCAGTTTCAGCTGTCAAAAGGCACGAAATCCCAGTGTCACCAGTTTGATCAGCTCATTGATAAGATATGCAAAGACCTCTTCATAAATGAAGGAGCAGCAGTGATAGGGATCAGCATGTTTGTACTATGTCAGTTTTAAGCAGTGAAAAAATATGATGACTGTCAAATTTGAAAAAGTAAAAATATATCCCAAAACTTAAACTCAGAGAGTTATATTTCTAAGGATGATGGCTTAGCTAAACCTTGCCTTTCACTTTTCTGAAAGAATAAACAAAATACAGGCTAAAAACAATTCATGAGCAGTAGAAAAGGAGAAAAAACAGGACAAAAATCTTTGTAAACTGATCTCACTTGCCTCTTGGACATAAAAAAATAAGTAACTATGCAAAATAAATTTTCCATTAAGTTACTAATATAGGGGGAAAAAAAGAATATTCCAGCACCTCTTTATATTATTTTTATTTACTGGCAGACTTTTCTGGTGCTTTGCAAATCAAGAAAGCTACAGTTTCTGCCACTGAAAGTTTGTCACCTTTGCTAAAAATACCCTGTAGAGAGACTGCATATTCACTCAGGTTGAAGGTCAAAATTTCATTTTTTATTTGTGTCTTTTGAAGAAAAGCACATTTTTCCTAGTCAGCCAGTTTCCATTGGAAGCAGTGCATTTGTAAAATGGTTGGCTAAAGACTAGAAGCTTTTTTTTGCAGAGTTCATACTTTGCTGTATTTTTATAGCATGCTCAGCACACCAGAGACCTGGCCTCCTGGGTTAGAGCTAACCATGGCCAGTGCAATACAAGAAATGTTTGGAAAATAAAACCAGGGTGGGAATGTGCTAAGGGAATTGTGGAAAATAACTCTCCTGCTATCTTCCTACAGCCTCTGTGCATCCACAAACACACAGACATAATCTGATGTACAAATCAGTGTATCCCCATCTGCTGGAAAATCATCATCAATATTTTTACTTTGAGAAACGAACCCTCCAAGAGCAAGCTGTACCAGCAGTGCCTATGAGACAGTAATTTCTGCTTTTCAGGGGGAAGAAAAAAACTTTACTGTAATATTAGAGGAAGAAAAGGTAGTTCTTGCCTTTCTTTGCACGGCTGTGAATGATTGGGAGCAATCATAATAGCAATCACCCTCCAGCAGCTGACTGTCTTACTCTAATCTGCTTTATGTACAGCACTCACAACAATGTACAGAATTTAAAAGGCCATAGGCCCAGCTATGCACAGAAACCCATGCACACAGGGTGTTGCTTTGGTTAACTCCAACCAGAACTTTAGGAATGCTTAAAAACTTTGTTTCTACAGAGCTGAAACGAGCTATCTTTTCTGAGAATCAGAAGCATTTGCTGTTTCTGTTTCCATGTAGAAAAGAAATATAATGCAACACAGATAATAATAGCTGATCAAATGGTACTTTTTGATCCAAAATGAGCATAAATTAATTCAAGAACCATGCCATTTCAGAGACCTGATGCTTTCTGCATCCAATCAGTCAAGTGGTTGAACTACTACTTTCCTGACACAAACAAAATTTTAAAATGTCAAGTAACCACACTAGATATTTTCTAGTGATTTTCCATGTATCCCTGGGAAACATAACACACATACAATTTTCTTACTACAATTTTAAAATATGCTTAAAATTTTGCTTCCAAATATAAATATTGCAGACAGCGACTGAATTTAAGAAAAAAATTCATTCATAGAAATTCATAGAAAACTAAATATATTTTTTGTGAAAAATAGCCACAGTCCTGACCTTTTCTCTGTCAGTGGGATTTTTGCCAAAATACAAGTAGATTAAAATACAAGATTAAAAGATATTCCAAGATATTTCTACAAAAACTCTCCTACATGTGAATTTTCCTTTCTACATCTAGTACCAAACACACAACCTATAAACATTTAAATAGGTAAATAAGCTTTTACAGGTTTGGGGTTTTTTTCCTTAAAAGAAAAAAAAGAAAAAAAAAAGAAGAAAAAAAACCAAAAAAGAAAAAAAAAACCAAACCAACAAACAAACAAAACAGAAAAAAAAACCAAAAAAACAACAACAGCAAAAAAAACACCCCAAAACAAAACAAAACAAACCACCAAACAAAACAAAACAAAACAAACCACCCACAGCCAAAAAGTGGTATTATTACTTCTGCTTTACACTATTTCACTTGCACAACTTTTTGCACTCCAAGTCCAGTACATTAAGTGAAATGTTATTCAGTTAAATTACAGCATCTATGGAAAGGCACTAAATAATTCCAATGGAAATCTTAATTATTAAGAAAACCCATATTGGAATTATTTTTAGCTAATTGGATAAGAAAATATTTTTTAAACCTCTTTATTTAAGAAGGTGCATCTATAATATTCCTGCAATATCTCTTGGTTTTGAAATGTGACATATTACTCAGCCATAGTCCTTTGATGTGTGTTTTTCCTTCAATCCATGCTCCAACAATTCTGTCATACAGAGAACTGAAAATTAAGTTATTCTCACCAGCAATACTCCCCCACAAAGAATCTATCAAACCACAGATATAAACCTCAGAACAATCCCTGCCAGGTTTCTCATGCAAATGATGCAGAAAAACTTACAAGAGCACTTTAAGATATTGAGAACCCTTCAATACAACCCAGTATAATAACTTTTACTTGCTAATTTCTATGGGTCAGTTGCAAAGGAATAGACCTGTCAATCTTTTTCAGATGTAGCAGAATTTGTCTGTCTGCAAACAGGGATGCTTTGTTGTTGCCATAGATACTAATCCTCCACTTTCCTTCTGTTGACACAGCTAGTCACACTCTAAACTACCTGATCACACTTTTAATAGGCAGCTGATTCCAGTACCATAAAATGCTCAAATCAAGTTCACAACACTTGATGCATCCACTGCTGCATTAAATAAAACAACAAAAAACCCCAACAAAAATAACCAACAAAATTATAATAACGTGCTGTTTAAGGATAATTCTACTACTCTTGTCAAAAAAGTAGATTGTATAGAAATAATGCCTTTCTAATGTCTCTGCTCGAGTTTCAACTTAATTATATTCTTCTAAGTGAATAAATTGTTATCCTACAGAAAACATTATTTTGAAACTGCTTTTTCTTTATATTTCATGTTTCCTTTAAACACTAATTGATTAAACATGCAAAACAGTGTAAGAGTTATACAGGACATAATTTTTGCTTCCTTTCACAGAATTCAGTACATTATATAAATTTCAAAGTTTAAAATCTGACAAGAAAACAAATGTGGAAGTGGCTCACACCCTGCAATACAGCTACATTCTGAAAAAGACTATTTTCATTTAGATTACTTCAAATTTTGTGATGTTTTAATAAACATTCTAAAATTAAATTTTCTTCAAAGTCTATTCATACTCTTTGGCTTGCAAATCAAATAGTCAGAAGAAAGCCTTCTCCTTTAAAAAAAAATTCAATACATTCCTTTTGTCTGGATTCAAATAAATTTATAAGCATTTCTTTCATTATTCATTGCTTAAATAAAAGGTGAAAGGGATAAAATCGACAAAATGAAAATGCATTAAAATGAACTATTTAAGTTAAATGATCATAAGTACTGCAAAACCCAAAACACAGTCTTTTCCTGAAAACTGTGCAAAATAGACAGGTTTAGAAATCTCATTAATTTTAACAAAAGTTGCTATTCTTGCAATGCAAGCGTAGGTAATTTGCAGAGTGTTGCTACATATGCAAATATACAGAGGTGCAAAAATATGGGCTAATAGAGTTTTGCAAATACAGGAAGAAAGTGACGGAAGGAAGTGGCAGAAGGGAGGTTTACAGCTGTGAAGAAGCAATGCCTGTTTTAAATCACTACATAGGATGCTATGCAAAGAAGGAGTCTGCAGAGAGAATGAGTTCTGGCACTTTAAGCTATTCTTATCTCACAAGCACAGGAATTTTACAATCTTTTTCTTTAGGTAGGCCAGCTAGTGAAAGAAAACCATGTCAGTTATAATTGTCCATCTTTTACTTGCACAATTAATGCCAGTGCTTTTAAATTCTTTATTTGTTCTAAAATTCATTTGTGCAGCAACACAAACAAAATGTCAGCAGCCACTTAAATTTTATTCAGAAAAATGGTTCTACTTCAGTTATCAGTAATAGATCTAAGAATAAGGTAAGAAAGTGAGCCATTTTCTAAAGAATACTTTAAAAAAGCAAGGTTGTCTGTTAAAGTCTCACACCATTGAGAGCACTTGGCATTTCTTCTTGTCAGCATCAACAACATTATGATTTTTTGGTGTAGTATTGAACTTATTATTATACACAGAGACACTAAATTTCTACCCTCAGATGAAGACACATTTATCGTTAGCTTTTCCAAAGATACAGGGAATCATAGCATTTCCCTTGACCTTAAAAAGTCCTGCATTTACATTACT
Organism: Passer montanus; assembly: GCF_014805655.1. NCBI lineage: Eukaryota > Metazoa > Chordata > Aves > Passeriformes > Passeridae > Passer > Passer montanus. Next base: position 1,630,490 of record NW_024374479.1, read on the forward strand.
ACTCTTCTTTTTCTGGAAAGTAAGCTGTTTTTACTAGCCATGTGATAAGTGGTACACACTAAACTAAATCATAAACAGGCCAATTAGGATCAGTCTTGAGTTTTGGGTGTCAGTTACAAATTATAATTTTTTACATTCAGCTGTACCTGACTACTCCATTCCTTCAATAATTCCAAAAGAAAATGAATAGGCTTACCCACTTTATAAATTATATGTTAAACACAAAGTTAAACAGAGTGAAATTTTCTTCATATTTCAGTTAGAAATGGTGTTATTTTTTTTTCCCATATAACCTTTTTTGTTGTGGTATACCTACTTTCCTTCACTGAAGCAACACAGGAAAATGTGAGATTGTCTGTAAATCCAGTTTTTTCCAAGAAGGTCAAATGCAACTCCAAATAGTCTAACATGGCCCCAAGCAGTCTAGTGCGTGAACAAGTTTTAGAATATTAAATTCCTAAACTCAAACCAGGAGACTAGCTAAACTTAGAGCACACTTCAAGAAGATGGCTTCATCTTGCTTGGATGTTTTAGAAGTTTTAGGGGACCAAAATTCTAGGAGTTCCCATTTCTTAAGCAGTGGAAGTGACACTAAACATACATGCAAAAAACTGTCATTTTACTCAATCCTTTGCACAAATTGAAAAAAATAGTGTAATTTTTCTGTTATAGGGAATTTAAAGTAAATTCAATCAATTGAGAAGCTCTAATAAATAAGAGTAATAATCAAAATAAATAAAAATAAAAAAACCCTTTCAAATTATCAGAAATTTTTTACAATGTCCATTGGAACCATTTTCCCAAGCAAAATACAACTGGAAATGTTGTCTTTTCCTTCACTTCTGTGTCACTGGTAAAGATGACCTATCACAGATCAATTTCCCACTGTTTCCAACCATTTTTCTTCCAGGCTGCACATTGCAACTTCCCACTTTCAACAAAAGAAAGGATTTAGAGATCAAGGAATATTGATTTTATTCTAAAGTCAATGCCATATATCCTAAGTGTGCATCAAACAACAAAACTTAATTTACCATCATGCACATGAGACAATTAAGGACAAACCTTTCTGTCAGAACTGCTGTTCAGAAACAGAAAATAGGCCAAATAACCAAAACCTAACAAGACTGCCAGATTAACTATTGATGAAAAGTGGAAAAGCTGACCCATCAAAAATTATTATAAATACAAAAGTCACATTAATTCACTTTATTTAAATTTAGTGTTTCCCCTATCAACTTTTCTCAAAGGTATCTCACTCCAGCACATAACCTAAGTTTTTCATGCTTTGCTTGGTTGTAAAATAACTACCATGTACAATTCCGATTGTCATAGAGACTCAAAAGTCTTTATAGGTCTTTATTAATCTAATTAAATTCTAAATGTACTTGTGAGTACATGTACTTCAAAATACAAACAAAATTAATTGTTTCTTCAGTACTGCTTTGCGTATTACAGTGGCTCTCAATCATGTTATAGATTGTCAGTCATATGTTGAAGATTTATTTGTATTTATTTCTGTTCTGATGTAAAGAATTGTTTAAAATATGTTGCATCTGTAAAAATGCAGTACTAGTAGTAGTAGTAGTAGTAGTAGTAGTATTAATAGTAGTAGTGGTCAGTATATTCTTTTCCACAAAAATGGAGATACCCCACTAAATTAAAGAAAACTCCTTGCTTCTGAGTAGAGAAAGAGACTGAAGGTGGAAAGTGCATGAAGGAATTTTCGTTGTTCTTTTCGTTCTTTGTACTTTCAAAAAATATAGATTTTCTTCCCAAAAAGAATACAGAACTATACCCTGCTGCTGCTAATAAATAGTAGGATGCATTTTGCCTGTTGTCCAAAAAACCTGCTTTTGTCACTCTTAGTCCTGAGCAATATTTTATTTCAAAATTAGAGCAGCATTTTTGCTGTGTTAATAAATGGCAGGTCAGAATTGGTGTCAATTTATTAGCCGCATTTAGAAGTCCATTCTTCTAAAATGTAATTTTAAAAGTGGAATTTTTCAGCTTTTGTCACAATCTTCTCCTATGCAAATATAAATTAAAATTGTTAATATATAAAAGTTCAAGATAGGTGAGATTTCAAAGACTAATCCCTGGGAAAAATAAAACAGAGTATCAAAAAAACATTTACTCAATTCTACTAGGTTTTGGGGTGGGAAGAGTAATACAAAGGATGAGTGTCATGGTGAAGTCTGGAAAGTTACTTAAATGCTTTTCAAACCTACTTTAGTCCTGGCTATGAATATGCTATTAATCCATTGTTCAAGAAAGATATTCTTCCTGACAAAATAAATGAAATCTGTCTTGATTGACAGCTATGACAAAAAGTTCTCCTTGGCATCTGTGGGACCAGGATTTTTCTATAGGGATCTGCCCTGCCTCTTATTTCCTATCAGTTCACGAAAAAAATGGCCTTATAGCTAGTTGCTTTGGCCTGAAATGAAATGGTATTTACCCCAGAAAGGATCTGCATTAATCATATTTGGCTGGATATGAAGGCATTCACCTACACTATAAACAGTTTTATGTGAGATAATGAAGGACTTTTGTACCCCCAGATCACTATATCTCCCTGATAATAAGACAACTTGCCAAAATAATTTTGATGAAATAACATGAGCGTGAATTAATGACTTTTCATTAATGTTATAAAATGCAAGGGTTTCCTGTTATATGGGCAATAGTGAGACAGAAGTTTAAGATAGCAAACTAGCTTAACTGAATATGACGATCAGAGGAGGACAATGTTGATGAATTAAAGATTTTAGATATAATAGATGGTTTTTCACACTGTAAAACACTTTGCACTGATTAGAACACAAAATTGTTACGCTTATGGAGATGCATCTTACTGGATTTGCTTTTATGAGTGGCATATTCCACATTTGCAGCACACCTGATAAGTTGACCTAATAAGGTGGACATTTGTAGAAGTGTGTCCTTTCTGTGACTGCCTAAGGACACCTGGGTCACAACAGCAGTGTCTGACTACTTATAATGAACAGTCATTTACAGCACAGAGCATTTGAAAAGGTATATGCCTATAGGGATGTATTTGTAAGAAAGCTGCTCCCTCTGTTTGAATCCATTCATTGGGGTTGGCTAATAGCCTCAAAATTTAATATTGTTTCTGTGTGAATAGACAGCATTCTTGATTAGCAGTTTAACAACTGGGATATATGAGGATATATCACAATCATCACCCCTCCTGCTGACAAAAATAATGTCTGGAAATCAAGGAAAGTTTTATTTTCCAGGAAAAAAGACTTATTCAGTACTTTTAAAGGGCTAGTTTTGCATCTGGTTAATTAATAAATTATTTTACTGCTGTATGTGTAGATTTATATTAATTTGGATATAAAAAATATATCTCTGTTTGTCGTGCAGACCATCTTTAGCTGTATTTCTCCTGACTGTAGTAAACTTCCAGATTACTTTATCTGCCTTTAATACTTGTTACACTGTAGAAATATGCATGTATGTACAAACATTAACAGCTTTACAGTGAAGCAAGGATTAAAGAGGCTTTATCCTTTTATCTCTTCCATCATTATCAGCCACATGGTATGAGCTCCTGTATTACATGAAAAAAAGCATCCCCTGCATTTAGATTATGGTAGTGTATTCTTATAAACACAGCACTTCTGTTTATTAGTTCTTTATGTATGATTAATACTGTAACTCGAAAAAAACCTAAAAAACAAAACAAACAAAAAAAATCAAAAAACAAACAAACAAAAAAACCTGTTTTAGAAATTTTGGCTGACAGCTTGTCCATATAGTTACAGGCAAAATAAAATATTTGCTCCATAGCTGGAGATCACCTCAGACAAGGAATAGCCTTTCCACACAAGCTTAAAAAAAGGCAGGTCAAGAAAGGTATGAAAACAATGTTCACACTGTGAAACTCCCTTTGGGTACATAAAGAAGAGCATTGTATAGTCTGAGTTCAGACTTAGGTTAAATTAGTTGAAGGCAACTAAATAGCTTTGGGTGTATTTATTGCATGTTTTTCACCACTTGCATGAAGGTAAAATGGTCTTAGAACAAGGAATAAGTTGGACTCAGGAGTTTTTTGGTTTTCAAATGTGATTTAGGCCAACAAGGAAAAAAACCTGCAAGACTAACAAGAACAGACCCAAAGCAAAATGAAAGGTTTGCGCTGCAGTTCCACCGATGAGCTGAAGTCCTTCCTGCTGGTGGCAAATAACAATTGCACAGTCCCACAATGAATCTACATCATACAAGATGTCTATAAAGTCCTAAGTAGCACACTGCTGGGTTAGAATTGATGGGTACCCTTCTCCAGAAATATTCTATCCTTTCTGCTCCTAAAGCTTCTTATAGGTTTTCATAACAAATTTTGTTGCTGTCATTGTTGTTACTGTTATTTCTACTAGTATTATTATTACTACATTTCAATATCTCTGTTTTATGAGAAATAAATTGACATTTTTGTGTAAGTTAAACCGGACTGTGGATTTTCCTTTTTGAGATTTTTTTCAGTTTTGAGGGGATTTTGTAGATGAAAATTTAGTTATTTACATGACACTATGGACTATTTTCTTCAGTCTTTCAATATAATTTTTTAAAAAATCTTATTCATATGCATGGAGTCTTACATACCTAAAGTATACTCCACAGAGAGAATGCTGATATCCAGCCAAAAAGGTGCATGGGTTACAATCACAACCTACACAGTTGGGAATCTGCAGGTAGAACAAAGCAGAACACAGACTCTTCAATATGAAAACAATTGTGTGAAGTGATGCAATTCCACTGCCTTTAATATTACAAAGTCTTTTTAAGTGGAAAAAGTCAGAATCCTAAACTAGCTCTGTAAACCCTTATCTGTGGTGGGCTTTCCCAAAACAGCAAAAAGAAGGGTTTTGTAAATTCTGTGTTAAAAATATAAAATTATATAATTTTTTTTCTGAGCTAAAGTCAGAACTTGCTTGATTTCAAAAAGGAATTAAAATCAGGCAACTTTTTGGAATGCAGTTTCTAGCAGGAATGTTCACCTGCTTGTAGATAGACAGTGATGCTGCTGCAGCTGCTTCTATTCATTATACTGTATTTCATGCTTTCTTCACTGTCAGGCTTTTATACATTGAATCAACCATGTTAGGGAAGGACTTACGCACTACAGAAGCACATTTCTGACCTTCTCTGGGCTTACAGCTGTGCACATGAGTGCAGAATCTGTCCTAATGAAACACAGAAGAATTTACTGAAAGAATTCTTCTGTTTGTCCTTCTGATTTAATTTTTTCTATTTTCTCACTTATCAAATGAAGCAATAGCTTTCTTCCATAACTTCGGTAGGGAGTTAATTCCCAAGATTCCCACTGTGATACTTCCAAGTTCCTGGGAACTTACATTCCTGCCAAGAGCAAAACCATTTAGTAAATCTCTAAGAGCTTTTGTAAATAGGATGCCACAGAGCAAATTAATCAGACATTCAAAGCAAATAGCTGAGAGGTTTGGTAAACCAGATTTATAACACTGCAGACTGTTGATATCTATATATATATATATATATATATATATATACATATCTATATATATCTATGGATATATAAAATATGATTGATAGATAGATAGATAGATAGATAGATATAGATGATAGATAGATAGATAGCTAGATGATAGATGATAGATAGACACACACAAACACATATATATCTATATTTATTTATATATATGCACTTGCATTACAGCTAGGAAACTATTCATGCCTGGGACTACTGCATTATTAGTCACAGCACTGTGACCTCTCACCCCTAGTGATAAAGTACACAGGTCAGAATTGACAATACATACTCATGGCTGATCATGGCTGCCAGTTATTGATCCAAAGAGGGGGGAAAAAAGAAAACTTTGCAGGAAAAAACACTGCTCTGAATTACAAACATGGATTCTCCTGAGACTCAGCAACTGTCTGGGTTTTTCCCACTGGAGCTGGAAAGCAAAAAGTGAGTTCAGCTAGTATTTAATATCAAGTGAATGTGGTGTTTAATCAATACTATTCTGCTTTTGTTCCACAATGTGGAAAGCAGTGTCTATTCATTCAGTAAAGGTTAATGCCAAGGGTCAAGTGATTTCACACTCTCTGTAGGATCCACAACATTTCAGTAGTTCAGATGCCTTGGACAATGATGACTCAGTTAGACTGATTTATTGCCACTCTAAGGTCCTGCTTAATACTGAAGTGCTATCTTATGATAATACCTCGGAAAATAGCACTGATAAAAAAAGAGGCTATAATTACCTACATTTTGAAGTAATGTCTTCATCTCTAACATCCAATAAAGATGTAAGGTCCATTTAAAATTATATGCTCCTTGTATTAAGAAGTCAGTTAAATCAGCTATTATCAGTGTTCCTGGGTTTATGAAATGCTATCTATGCAAAAGGAATCTGGCTGATACATTGAGAAAAATGCAAATTGTAAGCAAATCTAATACTGCCCTAATAAAAAATTCTCTTGTAAGAAGACTGATTAATAAGACAAAAAAGGGGGGAAATTTTAAGACAATGTAGAATAAAAATATAACAAACACATATATTCTAATTGGGCTTTAGTATATATTGTATTTTTCTTTCCTTAAAATTTCTACTTTTAGGCTAGATAGGCAAAAAGAGGAAGACTATAAACTCCCCCTCAATATGATACACTGAAAGTAACATTAGGTGGGATCATCGTCTAAGTGAGAATGTATTTGACTTTGTCAGGGCTTCTAATTTTGAACATGTTAGGATCCCTGCTTATTATTCAGCAATGTCTTATTCAAGATGTGTTTTATATAATGAAAGAAGTTCAGATGTCACTAGGAAAAGAGTGGGAGAAGAATTAATTGGAAAGCTTATCAGACAAAGGTAATTTACAATCCAAATCTATCTAATATATCTTTGAATGGTGAACATACCAATCAATTAGCAAAATGAAATAAATTCTGCAAACTTCACTGAAGATATCCTATTATTATAAGTGGGAGGATATTTGGAACAGTTAATTTCTCCTTATTTTAGGTTCTAAGTATGCAAAAATCCTTTATGTGAATTTTCAACATCCTTCTCCTCCCCCAGTTACAGATATTTAGAAATTTTTTCAGACTTGTTTTAAATAATGGAGTCATGTTTTCAGTAACACTGTGGCAGATATAGAAGAAAGATATTTTAATGTGAATTAAAAAGAAAAATCATTATTAAATCTGTGGGATACTCTGTTGTTTTACAAAAAAAAAAAGATTAATCAGTATTAAAAAAAAGACAAAATGTTCTTTGCTATATTTATTGAAAAATAGCTAGTTTTTACAAAAAATATACATTACATAGCAACCACTCTCCTCTCTTTGATGGAATAAATTTTTACTGATAATATTAAATGTTTCAGTAAATTTCTTTCCACTCTTTGACTGCTCTGAATAGGAAATGTGAAAAATATCATAGAGGGCTAAGAATGATGCTGAAATAATATACTTAAAGACCAAAACAGTCCCACTAAGACCCTGTGCTTTATTTTATAGATTTGAAAAGCTCTAAATAGTTCACAGTTCCAAGCAACAGATTTAAAATATCTGGCATCTGTTGAGTTTTTCCTCTCCCAACAAGGTTTCAAAGTCACAATCTGAAATGTAAACCCCTACCACCCTTCTAGTTAAAATTTCATACAGAAGTTTCAATGGCAGTAGCTATCATACTTCAGAGATATTAAAAAAAACTCTAGAAGAGAAAAATAGAAGTTTACCTACTTAAAAATAACAGAAATTACGAGCTAAGATTCTTTGTGTTAGAAAGGAAAAATAGAAAGGAAAGCTTGTTCACTTCTACAAGAAACTTTCTTTAATTTTTTTTTAAAATAAGAATGCCTTGGGTTACCTCAGTTTGTGATAACTGACTTTTGTCACACTAAATCAGACCACTCCACCATTAAGTTCAGAATCTTGCCCTCAAGCCTAGTGGATGCCCAGTCTATCAAACTCCAATAGGAGCATCTGTGGAAAACCAAATATTCTTGCTGACCCTGTTGCATGTGAGTCTCCACTTTGGAGAAGGAACTTTACTAATATTATTTTTTCCGCACAAATTAGTATTAGATATTTTTTGCTGCTAGAGCTTAAAACTTAGCATTCATCAATTTTATATACAGAAGTGTACAAAATGCTATCTGTCTTAATCCCAAATAATTTTATCATGACTACATACAGGCCCAACTCATACATAATATAGAGCTTTGCTCTGAATGGGAATAGCTATATATATCTGCAATATCCCAAAGTCATAATAAAGAATCAGACTTTTTGCACCACTTAGTGAAATAAGCAGGCTGGGAAATATGAAGATGGAAAAATTGGGCCAAAACCTGTTGCTAGAAAATTTAGCATAACTGTATGATCTAATCATTCAAATATTTCAGCTTTAATCCAACAACAGACTGCATATTCTTTATCTTTTGGATGTTGCAGTAGAATTCTTGTACAGCAGGCATTTTGTAAATTAAGTTTTTAAAAATAATAAGTTCTAGAGTGAAGGGAATGGCCTTTCAGACCAAGATCCCTGTAATACCAAGAATTTAAAAAAAAAAAAAAAGAAGAAGAAAAAAAACCTTGCCTAAAATTAAACTTCTGAATCCATATTTAGGCAATTAAATAAAAGGCATAATTATGAAGACTGCTAAACAACCAGGAGCACCTATTTTACTTGGTGTTGTCCTACTGCAGTAAGGGCAGTGAACTAGCTGGCTCCTGAAAAATGAGTTTTCAGCCTATTTAGGCAAAATACTTGCTTTGTGACAGAGTGTAACATCAGTGAGATTTATACAAGCAGATGTAGCTGCTTTTTATATACTGAATTGTACAGAATGATTTTGGCTCTCCATTCATGTGCAAGTTATATATGATATGAATGAACACATGAATCAATCATGGATAAAGTGTTTATTACAACTCCATTGCTAGTTTTGATTTATACTCTTCTATTTTGTTTTCTTCCATTTTCATAACTTTTTTTGAAATCTTTATCTGTGCATGACTTTGGGGTTTGGTAGGCACTTGAAGTTTAGTCATATAACACTATCAGAGCGCAAGAAAATTAAAATATTACCAATACAGTTTTTCCCACTATTACAAAATTTTAAAATAATTATTTAAGAATTTAATATTTAAAAAACACAAGTACTGATTTCATATTACCATGCCATCTGAAAAAGACAGTCAAAAGAATGGAAAAGTAAATATTATTTATTTTTATGAAAATAGCTCATTATTATAGATTATTTTGTTTAAGGCATAGTACTAAATACATCCAGAAGTAAAAAACAAAACAAAACAGAACCCCCAAAAAAACCAAAAACAAACCCAAGAACACCCCAAACCAAAGTAATCTGAATTCTGCGCCAACAACTAGTGTTTCTCTAGCTGTAAAGTACAAGACAGTAAAAGAAACCTGTCAAGGCTCAGAATTCTTATGGGACAGGTTTCACTGCAGGACTGAAACATTGATTTGCAGGAAACATTAAAAAAATCTTTTCTAAATGAGGCTATCACCAAACCTTGACATGAAATCTTTTCTTCTAGAATTGTTGTTCTTTTATTGAAGTGTGCAATAGATTTCATACACTCAGGTGCAACCTGTTGAGAAAGCATATGTGCATCTCTAATCTCTTAAAATTTTCAATTGGAAGTCTCCAGCTGTTTAAGGTTGACTTCTAGTGACCTGGAAGATTCAACAGCTAATGCATAGCTCAGCATACTGAGCAAGACTGGAATCCTAACTGAACCTATTGAGTGACTTTGGAAAGACAAGACTGTTTATGCTCCCAGCTGCACAACAGTAGAGCAAATGTGGCTTTTCATATCATTATTAGTTGCAATGAACACCACAGCAGGGATAAGCAAGCTCTCAGAAATTACTCAGGTAATATCATGTTATAACTGGTTCAGTCAGAAGAACTGAAACCAAGACAGATTAGCAAACCTAAGCAAAAAAATCAGTCTAATAAAGAGTATGTATCGCTTACCTTCTTATTTCATTTATTTCAATAATTTCTGCAAGTATTTATTTGTTTGGGAAGTGCTGATCACCATGAAGGAGACTGTAGAAAAGAAGAATTTCCTATTATTTTCAGATCTAATGAAAATTCTCACCTAATCTCAAAACTGTCATACCATTTTTAAAGTCCTATTATTCTCTACATTTTGTTCACTGTCCACAATGTCTGAAACAGGAACTTATGGACCTGTAAGGCAAATCCCCTCCTTTACTCATAGTTTTAATATCATGTCTCTCAAGAATGTACCCAATGTATACCTCCAGTCTTTGCTCAGTTCCCTGTAATTTCAGTTTCTGTCCTGCTTCCATCCTGGTGGCCATGACAAAGCATCCCTCAAACCATGGTACCTCTTGCTGTCTCCTCTCTGTTATATATAACAGGGTTCACTGGTGAGTGCAGCATCCTGAATCCTGACCTCAGGAATATTCAACAACCTTGCAAATTTTCCTCACCTGTGAAGTAGAGGGGGAAAAATACATCACATGCAGCCTTGGTCTGGTTTTAATATCTGCAGGTTTTGAATAGACATGTTATACAAATATGTCATTCTTTAGGACAAAAGCCAAATAAGTGCAAATACTGTGAGTGAGGCCCTACAACTTCATTTCTTGACTGTGATTATCAAATTGCACGTACTTAAACTAGATGACGAGGAATTGGAACTCTCTCTGAGTCAATCAAAGACAGTGTGGTTTGTCTAGCTTGGATAAAGAAGCCTTAAATCTTTACATGCACATTATTTGTTCTGCCATTGCACAGTGCCCACCATGGTGAGACCCTCAACTAGAGCTAGAGCAGACAGACAGTATAAAATGGAGAAGTTCTTACCTCCTTTCATAACTGATGATTTATCATCCTCTCAGGCATTTAAATACTGTGCTTGTTCATAATGCTGACTGAAGATCAAACGGGCATGCAGACAGCCTCCCTCCACAACCTCCCATCCTTCTCCCCACACAGCTGTTCACATCATACTTGAGGTCAGTCCAGTAAAAATTAGCTCAGCTTTGCTACAATTTCTGACAATACTGTACTGTTTGGCTGCCAGCGCAAACAAGCTGCCATCACATCCCCAGGATCAGGGAAGATTTTAAATTTCAGTCAACTTGGTCTTATTTGTTTGCCTTAGCTAAAGATGAGGAGGTGTCAAACTACACAATTTCCATAGCTTTCAAGGATGTTTTTGAACATGCAAATCTGCAGTACATTTTATCGCAAACATTGCAAGAAGCTTTAAAACCAGGACATATGAAATATGTATACTTTTTATTTGTTAAAAAAAAATCTATGTCAGCATATAGGCCTTCACCCTGAATATCACTGTATTTCTGTCTCTTTTGTTTTGTAGCCAAATGGAAACAATAAAGCATCAACAGCATTGTCAGCTCCTTCAATTTATCTTGTTTCAGCCTTTTATTATATACAGACATGAAGAATGTTATTCTTACTCAGTTTTTATTTTGCTTAGAAGCCTTGAAATTTTCTGACGATGTGATCTAATCTCATATACCAGGCCTAATCTACCCTATCAGGGAGGTATCCAAGAGAGGTTGGTGTACAAGGCAGCTGCTTGTCTAACATCCTGAGGGATGATGAGCAGTCTGGAAGGTACTGGGTTCATTTATCAGTTGTCAGATATACACTAGTCTTCCTCACTTGTGATCATACCATCAACCCACAATCCAGAAAACATCTGACTATGGTGTGTTCAGCATCTTAAGAGTGAGTAAAAGATGTCAGCATCTTTTCACTTAATGCATGAGAAACTGTTTATAATAACTAGATAATTATAGCTAAATCCTTCCAACAGCCATCACCATTAATTAAAGTTCGTTTGGGCAAACAAATACATTTAATATTAATGAACTTATAATCAAATGTTTTTTAGGAAATGTGTGTGTAAACACCAAATTAATTTAATTTTGGGGGTTTTGAAACAAAGATGTGTAAATGCATACAAAGTTTAAACTGATTTCGTTTACTTTAGGCTCACAGGCATCTTTAGCTCTTTTACCCAATGCTGTGCTCTCCACTCTCTACACAGACCTCAGTGGCTGTTGGTGCACACAGGGGCAGATATGGTGGTGATTCTGTCAAGCCTGATGCTGAAATTTGAATTCTTCCAGCTGTGTTATAAACATATGTAACATGGATCTTGTACTCACAACAGAATTATGCTCTTTTCATGAGCAAACACTCTGAGTTTTACCTGCCTAGAAGTTTCCCTGGTTAGAATTGGAGATTTCATGTTAAATGGGCTACAATAACAAGAGAAGATTTGAAATGCTAATGAAAGACCCAGACAAAAGAGACTGAAGGATCTGTTGGAGAAACTGCAGAATCAACCAAGATGCAGAGAAAGACAGTAAAAAGAATACAGTGTTTATCTCTACTATGGTGTGTTGCCTTCATCGGGCAGAAATGTCGAAGACTATTCACTGCTTTTGAGCCTTTAGTTTAGGTTCATTTTAAGACATTTATTTTGAATAAGTGAGATCACTGTGTTCTGGTTACAGGACCCCTATACAAAATATGTTTCCCCACTTCCCACATGAAATAAACATACAAGAGCAAAATAGACAAGATTTCTTATTATATTTGGCAGCTAGTCTTATGACTCATTGCCAATATACATTTTTTCTAGAAACACATTTGTTATAGTATATAGAGAATGTTAAAACCTTTAAATCCTAGAATATTATAAGACTAAGATGAGCACAGCTATTTCCAGTACAGAAATACAGTTGTCAAAAAAATAAGAGTGATTCAAATAGTGCCCTTTTACTTTTTTTTTTTTTTTTAAGGACAAGAATCCTCTGTGCTCCCTCAGACATCTTCAAGTGGTTGTTGAAATGTATTATTCTGCATGTTTAATACCACATAGGACTCTGAAGAGATGAAGTTATACAATGCCTTAGGCAATTATGAACAAGGATTATAGGGAAAAAGAAGGCTGCAATGTAGAGAATAAGCAGTATGATATAAGCAAAATATTTGATATTTAGGGCAACAAAATTAATACCATGCTGTCTTGACTATCACAATGCAAGACATAATTTCTTTTCTATGCATCTCAGATCTATTTGTCTGAACCAGCAATGTTCAAATTGATTTATGAAGCCATTATTGATTTGTGGAATGTGACTTAAAATCTCAGCAAACACTGAACAATCTGTGAGAAACTCTTAAATACTGAACGTATGTAACTAGACATCTCAATTTAACAACCAGACGTACATTTAACAGCATTTATATCTAGGCACTTAATGGATCAATTCCCACTGTTTGTGTAATGTAAAAATAAAAAAGGCTTATTAAATGACAAGCTTTCCCTGGTTTGTGCTAATTAATTATATACTGCATCTGACTGCTAATTTAGTGGGGAAATGCAGCCCAAAACTATGGTTTCTGCATGAACTTTGCCTCAGCACCACCTAATTCTGCTCAGAGTGCAGCTGCGACCTGCCTCTGAACGACAGCAGTATTAAATTAGAGCACAAGGCCATCAATTTAATAAGTACTGTAGCAGGTAATTTGAATAAGGACAGTATTAGTATTCTGCCAGTGCACAACTAAAAGCAGCTGACCTTTCAGACCAGAGAAGATCCTTGAACACATCTAGCTGAATCGGTGAACACAGTAATAATCTGACCATATTAAGAGTGCCAAGAGAGACTTTTACAGCTCTGCACCCATTACTATATATCAGCTATTCTACAGAATATAAGAACACTTTATGTACAGAAAAACAAGGTTATAAATAGAACAAAGGCAATGTGAAAGATATATTTCAAGTGGCACATTTGAAAATTTTCCTTATTACCTTGATTTATGGTATAAAGAATGTAAAATTAATCAGTGCACATAAAAATGCACTATGAACACCCACATAACAACCCAGTGACTTTTTACCACAAATTTAGTACCAAGAAGAATACAAGTATGTGTTGTATAGTAAAAGTAAAGCACATAAAATTATTTTGCCATCATATCTGTTCTAAAAACAGAAATATAAGAAGAAGATAGCATTTTGTCAGGAGAAAGTGAATGTTTTTCAGCTAATTGACAAGGTTTTTTTGAGATTTATAACTGCAATAAAAAATCCCTAACAACAGATTGTTGGTGTAGTTACATCACTAAGTGAAATTCCACTTGGTGGAATCCACTCTGAAAGGAATAAGGAGGTTTTTTGCAAGGGTTTGCTTATAAAAATTAAAAACCACACATTGATAGCAACAGAAGAAAAATCATGATCATACCCATATGACTGAGGGAAGAACAATCTGTATGAAAAACCAGAACAACGATTTTTCTGGTTTGTTCATTTTGTGAGGAATTGGTGGCAGAGGGAGTTATTTTCTTTAAGCATGTGAAGGGAAGGTTTTTAAGAGTAGATAATAACAATCCATCAGAGATATATTCTAGAAGATCTTTTTAAATAGGAGTAGGGTTTTCCATAACACCTAACGCCTATTTGTCAAAATGTCCTTTTAAGTAATTCTCAGAATGATGTAGTGGAAAAGCATACTACGATACCAGAATGGCTCCAGAACCTGGGACACACAGTAAAACCTCTCTGAGGGTCCTGTCTTTTATTTTCTTCCTGAAAGACATAGTTTAGGCCCTCAGGTCCTGCCATATCCACTACTTATTTCAGAAATGGTCGTGCATTAATGTACTGTCAGAGATCATACAAAAAACTGTTTACCAATGCATGACTGAAATGTTTAGCAATACTTGATGCCCCTCAAACTGGCAGGTCATTTATTTTCAATGACATAAACCTTTTTAACATGATTTTCCTAGACCTTAACATAGAATTGCACAAAAAAAAAAAAAAAAAAAGGTGAAGTTTAAAAGCAACACTTCTGTGGACATATGAATTGCTAAACAGCTATGAAAGAATTTATATTTCTTTGGTGTCATAGGGCATGCTGGCTTTTGAAGCATTACTTGCAAATATTTGACTCAATCTGAGCTTTTAAATCTGTCGTCACAGCAAACAGATATAAGTTCATTTTGGACACTTACCTTTTATCCTCCCAAGCTGGAGCTAATGAGAGCCACCCATTCAGGTTGGCAGTAAGACTCAGCAGAAGAGCTATGCATATTTATGCAGACTCCTGGAAACTGACAGAGTTTGTCACATCTCCTCAGAAGCCAGTTCAGAATTTCAGACCATTTTTACTTTTCTTAGTACTGGCAGGAAAATGGACCATATTTGGAGGGGCAATTGATATTTCAGTACTATTGCAATACTAAACACATTTTTCATAGCAGTAACCAGGCATACATCATATTGACAGACAATTTACAAAATGGTATTGTTCAGTTAAAATATGCATAAAGCATTGTGGGCTATATGAAATATTTATGTACAGATGCAAATAGCAGGCTAGAGGACCCCTCTGGGGCAGAAGGTGTCCAGTCTGGAAGGAACACAAAAACAACATGGAGGATAAAACAACTGGTATGAAAATGGGGAGGTGACATGCTGCCTATAAAATAATGCGATCCTCACCTATGGTTTCACAACATTTCCTATATTCCACAGTATTTTCACCATGAATTTTTTTTTCATTCTCTACATATTTTTTCATTCTATACATATTCAGATTTAAATAAGGATATTGTCCCAGTTTACAAGTTTAGCAAGTATGAAAGTGAGGTCCTTGGTGGGAGAAAAAAAGGCTCAAAAATGGAACAAAATATTTAAAAAGAGACCAAAACTGAATGATGACCAGGGATTAGACAAACAGGACCATGTGACTCCAGGTTTGTTTGCTTGTCCATCCTAAATGCTGGTCTAATTCATGCCTTTACTTAGTAATAGGCTAAATGCAATGGATATATCTATATCCAGCCCATCCTTAATGAAAAGGTCCATGAAAACATGGAATGATAATTTATTGATTGATATTAGAATAAAGGAGGAAGATGAGAAAGAATGAGGTATATAGGGGATTGAGATGTCTAAGAAAAAAAATATTCCTTTCCTCCCCCATCTATTTCAGCCTGTGCAGATTCTGCATTTACCCAACATCAGACTTGCTTTCTCTTCGTTTCCAGGGTTAAATTAATGCTGGAAATTTAAAATCATGAAGTAGGCTTATAAATCAGCATTTTTTTCAGCAAAAAAATAAGAAAAAAAGTTTTATAAACTCATTTGAGTTTTCTCTCTAATATACTCATCGTTCATACCATTTTACTTTCATCCTTTCTTATTTCCCACAGTTTAAAAAAAGGTGTTGTTGCACAGTTTAAAAAAAGGTGTTTAAGCCACAGACAACTGAGTGCAATGTTAAAACGTTACACAAAAGACACATGGCAAGGTATTTACACTTACACTACATAAAACTTTAAACTTACACTACATAAAAATGGAGTATAAATGGGACATGATTCATTCACAAATAGAGCCTTTAGTCTGATTTGTGGTGGTAAGCA
The DNA here is from genome assembly GCF_014805655.1 of Passer montanus. NCBI lineage: Eukaryota > Metazoa > Chordata > Aves > Passeriformes > Passeridae > Passer > Passer montanus. The sequence continues at coordinate 1,646,996 of NW_024374479.1, forward strand.
TGCTGTCACAGACTAAGAATGTATTAAATTACCTTTTCTGCAATTATTAAAATTCCTTCTCCACCTTACAAGTGAAGTTAATTTCAAGTGCGAAGAAACTCCCCAGTGAGCTTTCCCATCAAATATTTCATAACTAAAAAGTTAAATACATCTGCTAAAAGGGGACAAGTAATAGTATAATCCATTTTATTTTAAAAAGGCATGCAATTTCAGAAAGTACTAATACTAATAATATAACCACCTAGTTTAAATGTGATACTGTAACATACCTTACCTGCCCGTCCGCATATCTAACATGAACAGTAGCTCTATGTACATATGGTATAGCTTAGCAAAAACTGCTTAACTTTAGAACTATAGAGTTTGAGATCAGTTTTAAAACAGCCAAGCAGAAAATTATAATTGCTGCAATAAATACTGATTTTCTTCAGGGCATCCATGTCATATTAGAAAAATTCAGTGTCTTAGCTCCACTTAATTAGGCAACTCATGTTTTCACTAACTGAAATGGGAAAAAAGTAGTCTATAAATTTGTTAATTAACTAAATGTATTCTGGCATTTCTGGTACAGCTACAGTTCTGGAGAGAAAGAAGCAAAAGGGTGAAATCCCAGTATATAGTACAGTGGAAGTATAATGATGAACTTATCTTTCTAGACAAATATATTATTTTTCATTGCTAAACCTGAAGATCTCACAAAAGATACAATGACAACCAGATCTTCTTCTTCACTAGTAATATATTTTTTTAGAATTATTTTTAAGGTTGAGATTACTGGCTGCAAGGATAAAAATAGTTGAAGTAGGAACAGTTTCAGAATGCTCAATATAAAGCAAGTTTTGCATCCAGTCCTGAATATAGCAGAAATAGCAATTTTGGTGGCTTGCTTTTTTGGCTGGCTGGTTCTTTTGGTCTCACTCCCTTGTTTTTGGATTCCAGACACTTCGGATGTGACTGTTTTGAAAGTTTTGGCTCTTGCATATGCTGTATTGACAGGATCTTTTATTGTTTCAACTGACTGCTGCAAAGGAAGGCTGTGACTGGGATAGGTTTCTGTTGGTGTGAAGACTCTTCCCTCACCAGGACTTGTAAATCACAAATTTGAACGGATCTGTGTTCAATGGAAAGCCAGTCACAGTATGGTATTTTTATAAGGACAGTAAAACAATTTAATTGGTTTTGTTTCTGCATTTAAACAAATAACAGAATCCTATTCCCATTACTTCTTATAGTCATAGACCTCTTTTTTCTGTTTCTGTGCTAAGGAAATTTAATGAAGTTTTTATATTCATTGTATAATAGAATTAATCTTATCTGAATCCAGCCTTGATAGTCCCAATCATGCTTGCACCTTGGTAAGACCTCTGCTAGTCTTTATTTACCTTTTCCTCTTTATTAGTATTCCTTTTCACACAATAAATATCTTTAATGCCAACAATGGCAGACTCTCATTGACCCTATTATTTCTGTGACTCACCACAGGAGGAAAAAGCTAATCCTCATAAACATCCATATTCCTTGGCTCTGCTTCTTGGGAAAGAGCTCTCTAAAAATGCTAGAAGGCATTAAAAATGTTAAAATTAAGTCTAGACTGAGAAGTAGAAAATGGGTCACATAACAGAAAACTATTTATGAAATCCTGAAAAAACTCACATCTTGACTACGACTTCAAATCTATTCACTGCAACTCAGGAAACCATCAAAAAACAAGGTAGGACAAAGAAAAGATCCAATGCAGGGAAAATTTTTGACAGGGAAAGTCATAGTAGTTTAGGAATGTATCAGGAAAAAAGAACATAAAAGTAACAAGATGGGGATCATACAACAAAAATCTCTGCAGTCATTAAAGGTACACTAAAATGTTTACAGAATATTTAATAGCTATTTCATCCTGAGGACTGGTAGGCATTTAGTGAACCAGTTTGAGCACAAGGGAAAGTAAGCAAGTACATTATGCAAACAGAAGCAATCTTTGGCTCAGGATGCCGTTAAGTACAAACAGATTCCAAAAGGTTTCCAGGGGCATAAGACCAGGTTTTCATCCTTCTAGATGTCCAGTTCTCAGCATAATATTATGATGGTCAAAAAAATTCTGAAGAAAATCTGTCCACATGGGTGTTCCGTAATTTACCAATACGTCGTCAAACATGCCAAATCTTTGGAATTTTCTCTAAAAATTAAAATGTTATGTTTTCATAGCTATTGTTTATGGTTTATTGCAAAGTATGAATTAATGGAATTATCTTTCTTCTCAAATACTTGGTTTATAATCATGATCCAGGTCTCAATCTCAGTTTATAAATTCACAATAAAACAATACAACAAGCCACAAACTTTATATATGCCTGAATTCAGACCTTGGATTTATCATTCTCTTCTCAGTGACTGTTGAAATCATCCCAGTCCTGCTATTCATGCTGATAACTCTGGCATCATTTTTCATTAGGTGCTCTTCCTAAGACTTCAGTCCTAAACTTTAAGTGTGCTGATTTTTCCTGTCTAAGGAAAAATCTCCAATATACTGTCTAATCTATTCATCCTCATAAACCACCTCACACCCTGATTACTGGGACATCTTCTTCCATCCCACTGTTAAATAAAACCTTGTCCCCTTCATATCCTTCAGGATGCCACTGGAAAGATACAATGTATTGCTTTTTACATGTGATCTTTGTCTTTTTATAATACAAGCAACCCACAATATTATTAGTAATAAAAGTAATAATAATAATAATAATAATAATAATAATAATAATAATAATAATATCATGAATAATAATAATATCATGGTAAACATAAGAACAATACTTAAAGTAATTACATCGTACACACTACAACAAATCTCAAACAAATATCTATTCTTCTTTCAGTTTTATTAAGGTGGACCCAAAAAATGATTTGAATAACTTCTCTGTTTACAATGATTCTCACAAGAGAAGAAGCCACTATCTTCTGATCTTGACTGGCCCAAAGACCCTATAACAGGCAATTCAAAAATGTCTAGGGATTTTCCGAAGGATTTCCTTCTGCTGTTCTAGTTCTTGGGTTTATCTGAAGCCCCCAGACCAATAAAAGACAAATATTCACTGAAAAGGGAATACTTTATATTTTGGAATTTCTTCTTGGTTTTAAAGAACTGGTTTAGAACCAAAGAATCAAACAACATTTTGGGTTGTAAGGGATGTGTAAAGGTCATCTAATCCAACTCCACTGCCATGGGCAGGAACACATTCCACCAGATCGGGTTGCTCAAAACCCCATCCTGCCTGGGCTTCAACACTTCCAGCCAGGGCAGACACAGCTTCTCTGGGTAACTTGTTTTACTACCTTACCACATGCAGAGAGAAGAATTTCATCCTAGACTTTAATATAAACCTTCCTTCTTTCAGTTTAAAACCATTACCCCTTATCCATGCACTTCACAAAAGTCCCTCTCCTGGTCTCCAGTAATCTCTCTAGGTACTAGAAAGGGCTAAGGTCACACCAGAGCCTTCTCTTCTCCAGGCTGAACCCCAATTCTCCGAGCTTGTCTTCATAGCAGTGGTGCTCCAGCCCAATGATCACCTTTGTGTCCTACTCTGGACTAATTCCAACAGGTCCTTATGCTGGAGAGGTGGACGCAGTAGTCCAGATGGGGTCTAAGAATAGAGGAGTAGAGTGTCTGGCCCCACTGTCCATGCTTCTTTTGATGCACACGTGGGTTTCTGGGCTGCAGGTGCACATTGACACCTCATGTCCTCTCTCTTATCCTGCAGTACCCTCAACTCCTTCACCTCAGGGCTCACCTCTTGATTTGTACATCCCCCAGCCTGTGTTAATAATGGAGATCTCCCTGACCCATGTGCAGGACTTTGCACTTGGTCTTGTTGAGCTTCATGAGGCTCACACAGACCCACTTCTCCATCTTGTTAAGTCTTTCCTTCCACCATAGCAGCAGTGGCATCTCTGGCACTTGGTGACATCTGCTGAAGTTTTCTGAGGGTGTGTATGTAATTGATGAAGATACTAGAAAGTATTGGTCCCAGTACAGAATCTTGAAGGCCACTATTTGTTCCTGGTTTCTACTTGAACACTGAGCCTTTGATTGCAGCATAATAGACGAGGCAATCCAGCCAGTATCTTACTCTTCTAGCAGTCCATCCATTAAAGACATATTTCTCCTATTTATAGGTACGCACGTTCCATGGGAACACATTAAAACTTTAAAGTCTAGGTAAATGACATCCTCAGCCGTCCCCTTGTCTACTGATGCAGTCACTTCATCATAGAAGACAAGTAGATTAATAAGGCACAACTTGACCTTGGTGAAAGCATGTTGGCCATCTCTAATTAACTACTTTTCTTGCAGCATATCTTCCATGAGGGTCTGTTCCATGATCCTACTGGGCATGGAGGTAAAAATGAATGGTCAGTATTTCTAAGGGTTCTTCTTTTTTAACTCTTTTTAAAAATGAACATGATTTTCCCATTTTCAGTCATGGGTGGCTTCACCTGACTGCCACAAGTTTTCTAATATGACAAGGAACTTGGCAACTATGTCATCAGGACTCTAGGATGCATCTTATCAGGTTCCATGGACTTCTGTATTCCTTAGGTGGTCTTGAATCTCATTCCATTTACAATGGGAAGGAATTAATCCCCCAAATCCCTGACTTGACATTCAAATGTGGAAAGAGAGATTATCACTGAACACTGAGGTAAAATATTTTTGAGTAACTTGTCCTTCTTTTTTTGAGGTCTTACTGGTTCTTCTGTCTTACTTAGCAGTAGGATACATTTACTTAAGCTGCATTAGCCAGTAACTGAAGGAAAGATCTTAAATCAAGTCCACTAAGAAAGAGAACACCATAAATGTTATTGAATAGAATTTACAACTTTTTAACTAGTAAATTGCATTTCTTAAACTAGACAATACACACAACTTTGTCTCTAAGCATATAACTGAATCAAGAGTAAAATTATACGTAACGAATTGATAACATTGCATGTTGTAAGTCACTGAAAATAAGAGGCTTAAAGTGTAGCTGGTTGAACAACTCTAAAATCATATCACTTTGTGTAATTTTAAAAATTGAAGTAATAAAGTTACTTAGGTTACCTGACAATAACAGTTTTGGGGAAATGTAATGCACTGGTGTGAGAGTGACAATTATAAAAAAAAGAAGCGTGAAATTACCTTAGGTAAACCTGTGGAAAGAAAAGCTGCTTTCCATGGAACAAAAATGCCTTTAACAAAGCCATTTTAAAAACTATTAATATGTGGTTATTTCTGTTCAGAATTAGATAAAAGCAAAAAATTAGGTGTTAAATTGGAATAAGTGCCAAACTATATCATAATATATTAAAAACAGAATTTTCATAATAACCTTTTCTAGTATTGTATTTCGCGTTTTGAGATGCAAGTTATATAGCACCAAGAAGAGACATAATTTGTAAATCAACAAGTCAACAAAAAAGTTACAAAATTTCCTTAGATCCTTATGATACCATAACCCAGAATAGAAACAGGAAATGATCCTATAAGCATTGTGTTTATGTTTGTTCTTGAGTTAAATTTTTGACATCTCTAAATTAACTCTTTCCATCCTAAATTCCTTAGACAGATAATCATTTCCTAGGAACTATCAAAAGCTTTCATACAATTTTTCACAACAGCTATGATTCAAAAAATAAACTTCAGAAGACATGAAAAGGAAAAATCACCATAACAGGTCAGACCAAAGCTGCCTCTAATACAAAAACATGTTCCTAGTACCACCTCTAGAGGAGAAAGTGTAAATGAAACAGGAGATTCATGGAGAAATCCTGAATCCATTGCATTTTTCAGCATATTCTTCTTCATTTTTCAGTTACATCTTCTTGTCTGTGGATTACATTCCAATCATATTTACCAGCCATGAGGATTCACTATTCATAAACTTAACCAAATCTAACCTATCGCTGCCTTTGCCTCCATGATATCCCATGGCAATGAGTTGCGCTACACATTTCAGAGATACATGAAAATTACTTCCTTTGTTAATTTTTAACCTGCTACCTGAATACTTCTTTCAATAAAAGAAGCAGAAAAACACAATTAAACTGAAAATCATTTTTCTTATACCTAGTAGTCTTCTGGAGCAGTAAAAACCCTTCAGCTGCTAGAACAATCGCAGATGTGCAGTAGATGTGTTACATCATGTTGCAGTTACCTGGGGACTATCACCTTCCAGATTAGTAACAGTACACCACATCACAAGATGGAGACTTTAGAAACAAATGCTAAAACAAAAAACCAACTAAAACAACTCTCTACTATAAAGACTTCAAGACACAATAAATTGTTACAGCACTTTTCTACTTCCAGTAGGAGGACTGCTTTCCAGCTACAGAGAGAATTTTGAGTTCATAAGCATGAAAAAGGAGAGTGTAGCAAAGTGGCCCTGCCAACCTCGACTCCAGCACTTAATTCCAGACCAACACAGCATCTCTGTTATCCCAGCCCCTGCACCACTACAGAGGGAGGATGGACAGCTGTGCGGGGCAGTGAAGTGGCTTTCGTTTTGTGAACAAATGGGGCAAGAGGGAGAGCAAAACTATTTATAATTGACACCTGTATGTGGAATTAGGTCTTAGAGGTGAAAGGCTAGTGTGGTAATTCTCTGTTGCAGTCCAGCTCCAACTACACTTATTTCTGGACCTAGATGGAAAATGACAAGACTATGAGAAGGAAAAAATGGTAAGGTTTGAGCTATACTGTAGATATGGGCAAATAATCACCTTTCAACTAGTGAAAAAGTACAAGAAAAACAGAACAAGAAAAACATAATTACTTTATCCAGTAATCACATGATGGCATGCACTGCTCTAGGTCCAAACTATTTCATCAGAGTACAAAAATAACCTTGTCAGAATCAGAAGGACTGAAGAAACAAAAACATCACCCATTCAACTATACTAAAAAGCAACAAGACCTATTTGAAATAACACCATAAAAAATAGATATATACCCTCTTATGTGAGAAACAAAACCCAAACTGAGTTGCACTGACTCTGCTAGTCAGAGTGGTTATTGTTTCTACATCACATATTTCTTTACCAGATAAGATTAAGATTATATTCCACATAAAATTAAGTTAGGCTGTTAAGTGGCATTCCTCATGATGATACTACATAATGGACTAGAAAAATAGTGTATAAAAATTAACAGCATCTTTAAAAGCCTCAGAATGCAAGTTACTTTGCAACAGGCAGAAACTTTTCATGTCTCAGATAAAACATTATGAAAAGAGAGTCTTGCACATGGAATAGACTGTCCATGGAAGCGGTGGAATTACCACTCCTAGAAGTGCTCCAAAGACTTGTGGATGTGGCACATGGAGTCACAGTTTAATGGTGAATATAGAGGAGCTAGGTCCTCCCAGCACCCTCTTTATCCTGCATCTCCCTGGTGCAGGATTAAAAAAATAAATTAATAAATTATTTCTTTATTAATAAATTAATAAATTAATTTATATGAACTAATCTTCAGAACTTTGTTTACTACAGTTACAACTGAGTGAATTTGTATGCTAGTATAGCAGCTGTTTGTTTATGATATTCTAAACACTAACCATAGTTTTGTTCAGTTTGTTATCCATGTCCAGACAAAATTTTGTCAAAGCACAGCATACACTCTACTAGTAGAGAGGCAAAAATTTTTCAGAAAAGGAGGGATTGCTAGGATTTGGAAACAAATCTGTGAGTTGGCAAAAATTATGTTGGCAACTTTGTTGCCTTACTGGAGTAATTAATTTCTCAGGTGTTTAGAACAGAAACAGGTCTGAGCTTTACAACTGTGTGGCCTGAAGAGCTTCTAAAGGCAAAGTATATGTAGATCTAACCACAGGCTACCAACCGCTATCAACAGGACTCAAATTACAATCCCTTTGGAAAGGTAGCTGTAAAATCTATTGCCGCTTCCTGGCTAGCTAATGACAAGAGAGGGGGGGCGGCCGGTTCCCCCTGGAGCTCCGTTGAATCCCAGTTGTCAATTGTTTTGGTGCAATATAAAACACAGGCAGCGCATACTGGTCCCAGGGAAACTTTATTTGATGGTAAACTTCCCCTTTTCCTCTCCTGGGACCCCAATCAAGGGGCAAACAAAGACTTATATGTGGGGGGAGGTCAGGGAAAGGCGCAACTTTCAACAAATCAGGAGAGTTGGGAGTAAAAATCCTAGGCAGAGATAACGGCAGTGAACCAATAACATTCCAAGGGAGGAAAAGCGGTTTCAATAAACAGCTAAAGTCTGGAGAAATAGAAACTAGAAACTAGCTGAGGAAATAACTGGGAAAAGGCAGAGACAAAAGGAAAACAGCACCAAGGAAAACCACCAAATCACAAATCAAACCATAAACCTAGTAATATAACAAAAAGCACGATACAACGACCTATCATTTTGCAAGGGAATTCAGCATGGGCAGAGAGAAAAGGAGACCAGGAAGCTGTGTCATCCCATAGCTGCTCTACAGCACCTGGCCTGCAACAGCAGGTCCTGCCATCCATGCTGTTTACAGCTGAACAGCTAAACCATTAATCAAATTTATACAATGTAACGGAGAAAAAAGTGGTCAACAGCAGATCCATTCAGAGCAGGGTTTCATATGAGGACTGGATGCTAAGGGAAAGGGGCTGAAGAGACAGTATTGTAATATTGCACTTCCCTGGCACTGCCAGCTACCACCTGTACTCGGGAGGTGTACCAGGATAAGATTTCTCACATATCCCAGGTCATTTGGTTTACTGTGGTTTATTTTGTATGGGTGGTTTTTAAATTTTTGTGGGGTTTTTGTTTCTTTGGGGTCTTTTTTGTTTGTTTGTGGGGTTTTTTTGTGGCTGGTTGGTTGGGTTGTTTGTTTGTTTTGTGGTGGAGATGGGGGGGGTTGGTTGGTTGGTTTTGGTTTTGATATTTTCATTTGTGATTTTGGGGGCTTTGGGGGATTTTGGGGGTTTTTGGGGGGTTTTTTTGTTGGTTTTTTTTGGTTCGTTGGTTGGGGTTTTTTTGTTTCGTTGCGGGTTTTTTTTTGGTTTTTGGGATTTTGTTTGGGTTTTTTGGTGCTTTATTTTGGGATTTTCTGGCGGTGATGGAGGGCCAGGGGGTGTTGAGCAAACCTATAAATACTAGAAAATTTTCTCCTTGGTACAGATGAAAAGCTTGACTTTCATTTCAGATGTACAGTAGACATTGCTGTAAACATCTCTTGGTGGAGTCATAATGTGATCTATCTAGCTAGGATTAGCTATCATTTCATATACATGACTTTGTTGCTGCACATTTCTGTCCAGAGAAAAAAGATTGAGTTTGAGAGAGTCTTGGATCACCTCAACATTCTTTCCATATTTCTCTTGTGGCCACAAGAATGCAATTTCCCTATCTATCATATTAAGATCTAGTTTTAGTATTAAGAGTGCATGTATAAATACTTAATAAATGGTTCTAAAATTTTTTTGTTTATAAACCAGGTAAGTAATTTTTTTAACATAGAAATTCTTTAGAAATTGTTGATCTTGCATTGCTAACAAAATATTAATAACATATTCAACAAACTCTATAACACAGCTTACAAAATTTCTGTAAATAATTTCTATCTGCTCTCAAGCATGGAAAAGTCTGTACACATTCTTAACTGGTCCTATTTGCATACACTGTTTCTGGGGAAGGGTTAATTACTGCTCAGTCTTAATCAGAATGGGATATCCTTACCGTTATATTCAATGTCAAAAGTAATTTAAGAAAGTCAACTGGGAAAAAAAAATTGTTTTCTGAATAAAATATATAACTCTATTTATAAACCAAAATCTGAAAAATATAAGTTAAATTCTAAACACAATATACCTAGAATTAGCTATCCTTCTTCACAGTTTAACCAACCAAAAGAAATCATAAAAACACCTATATTCATATGCAACTTTTGCAAGACTATGAGAGTAGTGTATGCCTTATAGTAATGCTAAAGAGTATATCTCTAAATTGGTTCACTTGGTTGATACACTAAAAAAAAAAAAAAAAAGAAAAGAAAAAATAAATCAGCATGTTTGTGTACAGAAGTTAGACTTCTACAAAGCAATCAGATTCTTAGCTAGTCCTGCACCTGTTGGCATTCATTTATTTGAATACATGAGTTTTGTTATTTGGTGCAGATATGCTCACAATCTGCCACTCCCAGTGATACTGAAAAGCAATACTCCCAGCTCTCTTTAAGCAGCAGAAGAAACAGTGTTCAGCTTTAACTCATTATTTCTTGCTATTGTAAGAAATGGTACTATAGTTCTATTTCTGTACTATTGTAATACAACTTATTTCACAAATACTACTTATTAATTATTAAGGAATTATACTTCTGTTTTTGTTTTGAAACATCTCAACTACACAGGTATGAGTCAAGAAATCCACAATGTTTTCCAGAGTATTAGAAGTTTTTTTCTAATCCATTCATAAAATATTTTTTGTGTATTATGCCACCTTTTCTGAAAATATTATGGTATCAAATCTTTCTAGTAAAGCTTCTTCTCAGAGTGACTTTTGCCCAAACCAATTGAATTAAAAGATGGTATGAAGATAATGACACAGTAAACAATCGAGATAGAGCATTTGGTAGGGGAGACTGAGCCAATATATACAAATTCACTGCAATAGTTTATCAATAAATATGCAGGCACTAATTTTTGCTGGGCAATGCTAAATATGTAAGTTTCAGAGTATTGACCAACAGAAAAATATTTAAGTTGAAAACAGGGTTTTTACACAATAAATAACAAGCAGATTTTTTTTTTAATGACACAAGCAAAATCTTCCTAAAAATGTGAGAGATTAATCTCACTGTAAAAGGCTGCACATTGTCTATGGTCCTTTGAATCTACTATATTATCTGTATCTGACAAAGTGAATTCCCCAAAGAATGTCTTTTTACCAGTTAGGAAAATTTCAACAAAGGGGTCGCAATGCAAAGATGGGAAGTTTGTACTTAAACTACTGGAAGCACAGCTCTGGTCCATCCTGAAAGGGCTGCAGGACCCAGGAGGCCCCTGCAGAGGGGACACAGTGGCGTGTATGTCTACCCTAGAGGTTTTGGCACCTCTGGAGGTCACAGAGCAGCAGACACAGGTCAGTGGTGACCTGTTCTCTAAGCACACTGCCACAGGCCATTTTAACCATCCTTTTCGTTTCTACCTGTTTGTATCTATGCACAGGCCCAATATATCTTATGAGACATGAAGTGCACATATTTTTAAGCATGTACCTTGGGGTGCAAAGGAGAGCTGAGGGAATAGCAATAACAGTAAAACCTGCAGCAACAAGTATGTTAGTCTGACACTAATGGGTACAGTATGGATTTTGTGTCATTTTGCCAGAATGGAGCAGGAGTGTCAAGGTAAAATTCAATTTGCTGCTATACTCTTGCTAGAATATCTGCATAACAAAAAGGTCAAGTGGCCCAAAAGAATATCTTTTAAGGTATTAGGGCTGAATGGCTGTGCACAATCTACCTAGCAAAACTCACTGTACCCCATCCAGTCTACCCCTGCATTAAATAAAATGGAGGATATTCTGCTTCTCCGATCTTTTAAGTTACTCTCTTTTTTATTAGAAAATCAGAAGTGAAAATGGATCTAGAAAAGATGAATTGTGACAGCCATGGCAGATTGTGCATCTGACAAGTGTAAGCTCTAAGAATAAAAGAGCTTTTGATAATTTTATTCTAAGTGACATTCGATAGAATTTAGGCTTCTACATTACTCAGACACTTTTGAAATTTTTCCCCATAAAAGGAAAAAAACCCAGAATCCATTCATCAGAAGAGAATATTTAAATCCTAGCTTCAAGTTGCAACAGTTGTCTCAGGGAGGCTTCAAGATGTAACAGTGGATCGTACCAGAAATGACACAGCAAAAAAGCCTTCCAAGCTGAGGCAAAACCTTCCCTACTTCTGCTGCTCAAATAAAGACACTCATCCAGACTGCGAGCTGATTGGGATCCTCAGTTTTGATGGCTGATTCACCCTCCTGCTGAATGTTAATGAAGCATGGATCAGAACTATACTGTCTGCTTTTAGACCTGGAAGCTGGGATGAAACTAATAAATGTGGAGGAAGAAACAATAAAATCATGAAGACATGAAAATTACTGATAAAAAAATTAATGGGCTGACATTACTGCATAAATGGATGATATGTTGTGTGGTTGCCTTATTTCTAAAATACCTAATAAATTGCAATCCACTCTGACCTTTCTTCAAGTATTAAAAACATGTCAGGAAAGCCCGAGATGTTTATTTCCTGCTGGCAACTTCTAGAATAGAAGTGTTGTAGAGAAAAGTCAAGTAGTGCAATCACATTTAGATAAGATGCATAAACAACAAAAACATTTATGGTACTCATAAAAATCTTCATATTCTCAGGTCCCTTTGGACCTGGTTCTTGTGGCTCTCTGCCCTGTGGAGCTACTTACTCAAATACAGAGATGTTGTAAGGTTTGGGCAAAGATAAATTAGAGACAAAAGTCTGTGCAGATGGAAAAGTGGTTGATATTTTCAAACTAACGTGTTTAGCCACACAGTTCCCTTTGAAATTAATTAGAAGTGAGCAGATTATTCTCTCACCTTGCTTAAAGAAGCACCAAGAACATAGTACTAATGAGTAAAGGGATGGGAGGGGAAGAAGAAAGTGGAAGCCCCATAAACATTTTAAAAAGAAATAGTCTAAGCTGAATGTGTGTTTCAGTTATAAGAGCCAAAAAATTTGGGTGTTTTGTGTAATTTAATGCATACCAATACACAAAGCTTATTAAGAGTACTCAAGCCTCTTGGGTTACTTTAGAAGCATGAATTATTTCATAAACATACCCTGTAGCTCAAGGTGTACACAGGCACACAAGGGGAAAATGCAGGAAGGCAATAAACAGCAAAAAAAACTTGCAAATTGAAATTTAAGGCTGTAACATCCCCTAATTTATTTCTCAGAGACTGGTATAAAGCCAAGTATTAAATACGAGCTTTATTACTTGCAGTATAAGTTAAATACAGATATACAATGGTATTCCCTTTCCTTAGAAATTCAATGCCAGTCATACTGAATATATTTGAAGTTTAAAGCTATGAAGATCAGGTTCCCAAAAAATGCCCTACCCATTAGTTGGCCAGTCAAAAGGCTGCCTTTTGGTAATTTCTTATTTCCACTGGGATATACCAGTATATTTTCATACTTAAAAGATTTAGTTATAAAGGATCAAAAAATCCTGGTATAAAAATCAAAGGATCATCATTCTCATCTTTAAAAATAACCTATTTCCCAAAAGGAGTACCACTGTCACTGGGTTATCTCTGGAAGTATTGCCTTACACTTTCTATGGAAAGTGATGATCTCTTTCCTACAGCCACCTCAGGTAAGGAGCAAACTGGTGGGTATTACACTCATTTTCCCTGTTATTTTGAAATTCATGCAGACACTTTTAAGTCCCAAGCCTTTAAATTACCCCAGTTTGCTTTGAAATAAATAATTTTGAATGCTCAATCAGAACTCAGGTAAGACTTTCATTTCTATTTTGTGGAAAGAAAAAGCAACAGTGGTACTATAATATTTTTTACTAAACATATATATTTTTACCTAGTTGTTCACAACAATGAAAATGAATCAGTTTTTTCCTTGTAAAATTTATAAATTCATCTAACTAAAAGAGGTATGACCTTATCAAGCAATACAGAATGTAACAGTGTATTAATGTTTTTTTCTATTAAATGAAATTATGGGTTTTTTCTTTTAAAAAAGGACTTCCAAAATCAGGTACAGGGGCTTCAAATTTTCTTCTTCTTTTCTTGTTTTCCTTCTTTTCTGGAAAGTTGGCCTTATTTTTGGAAATCCAGCGCCCACAAAAAAAAACCAACAAACAACTGAAATAAGTCTTATGGCCTTCTATGTCAAGTTCTATGATGATAAGTATCATTTTCATTGGTAGAAATAGGAGGCACTTCAGAGCCTCTTTTAGAAACATGACACTGTCTTGATCTCTGTGTCCATGCCGTCGTTTTTATTCACCTTTCGCCTCACACTCTACCTGCATTAGACAATCACAGCATCACTAAGAATGACTATCTAACCAAAACATTAACAAATTTACTTTAAGAAGCCAGACATTCAGTCTACCATGGTGGATTCTGATGAAGCAAATACAGAATGGCTTTCTGCAGGCTTTTAAGTTAATACAGAGCTCCTTATCACCATCAGTCCATGGGGCCACATTTTCACAAGTCAGACCTATATTCTTGGTTATGTTTTGTGCACTATCATAGTTGGCTATGCTAATGAATTCCAAAATAATGTACAAGAAAAATGAGCAGAAATATGTAAGAAAAAGGAGCTAGTCCTTTCCAATTTGTTATTCTAAGTGCCCCAATTTGTTGGTTCATGCAAACAGACTGTCCTAACCTGCATATGTAGAGAGGGGAAAAGTTCAAATACACTTAGGACAAGATTAAGACACAAAAGAGACCAAATGTTGGTAACCAAAATAATAATTCACTTTTATTTACTCTTAAGAAAGAGAGCAAGGAGGAAAGATAAAAAGTAGAGAAAATTGAAGGATTACAGAAAGCAAATTACTGTTGCCACCAGTGGTCGGAGTCATCCCACGGACCCATTCTCCCCGCTCTGTGCGTGGGGAGAGCTCAGTCAGATTTGATGTGCACCCAGTTACACAATGGCTAAGTGCTGCTTTATGGCAGAAATGATCATGTCCCATTATCTTCAACTGTAGATCTTACTGACGGCAAGGCAGTAGTGAAACAAGTTCCTTTTTAACACTTCTCTACATAGCCTTCTTAAAAATAAGGGGCATGAATCAACTGGTGAGAAGTCATTTTCATTTTTTAACATTTCAGTTTCATTTTGCTAAAAACAAAATTTGTTACACAGTTCTGTATTGTAACAACAATATACTAAGGTCTATCTACTACAAAAAGATTTCTGAAAAGTCCAAAATCAATGGCAATTGTTACAACACAAAGACATTTATAGATAAGTCTAAAGGTGAGGAAAGCAAAGTTAATAGATGGGCTTTTACTACCAGTTGAAAACCGGAAGCTAAAATATAATTTGATGTTATTCATTATTCTTTTCAAAGTTTATTTAAAAGAAAAAAGAAATTTTATATGTTTAATCATGTGGTTCTTTACATGCTGTGATCGGTGCATTAAAGCACAAATAAAAGACACCCCCTCTGCCAGGAAGAATTTGTGATCCAATTTTATGTCTCCCAGATGAAAAAAGTAGGTAGAACCAAGGAAGAGGAAAAGACTTTACAACTCCAAATTTATGCAATATATTGGACAATTCATGTTTCCTGTTATTTCATCCACATATTGTTTGGTTCTCTTGCCTGGATACTTTTCTCATTTAGTGTTTGATGCAGTCATGTGGCAAAGAAAAAATTGACTGATAAAACCTGTATTGGAAGGGATTTGTGTTTTCTGAAAAAAAGGAGACTTTGTCTTACAGAACTATGGAAAACTTTGGGGTGTGGAGGAGAGGGGGAGTGGGAGAGACACAACACCCAAAAAACCTTTAATGGACCCAAAGAATAACTGAAAAAAAAAAGGGAAACTAGAAATAAAAGGTAAGTAAGGACATCTGATAGGTAGATCTGAGGAAGACTGTGCTGAAACTTTTGAAAAATACATTTAATAGCCAGAAGAATAACTGGAAGATGGAAAGGTCAGTAAAAGGACAGATTTGGAAGTGGAAGAAAGTGTGGAGAACAGAAATGAGGGGGGTGAATATCCTGTGGAGAAAATTACTGTAGCCAAATAATGATCACATTATTTTGATAATTTGTTTGATCACAATGGCAGTGGTAGATGGATTTACAAATGGACTCACCAAGAAAAAATCAGAAACACTCCAACTCCTTCAAGACTGACAAAAATCCATAGCAGTTGTCACTGATGTCATCCTTAGAAATAAAAAGGCCTTGGGAATTGTATCTATTTAGATAAAATTTTTAACATTAGCATAGTGAATTTGATCTTGAACCTGTTTGTGAATAAAAAAAAAAAAAGAATGAAAACAGGAAAAAGCATGGCACTCTAGGTAGCTGTTACACAGAGAGGCTGTATGAATTTGCCACTTTCTGGAATGTTTATGTATTCTGAACACGCAGAGCAGGTTGCTCCAGTTTCCACATTAAATAAGCTTGCTTTTCGACCTCGGTATGACCTTGCTCAAGTACTTTTTTGTTAAAGAAAAATGTCTGGATTCTTACTTCTAGTATGTTTAGTGGAAAAAAATCATGTAATTTCTGGGCTCATCAGAATTCAGAGCTGTATGGTTATTTGCAACTCTTTGTCATAGGCTTACTGTTTTACCTTTGTGCAACATAGAGTTTCCCTTTGTCTCTGAAATCCAATTTTTTAAAAAGGGAAAGATCCTCTAGTAAAATTGGTGAAACAAAACCACTAGATACCTTGAAATACCAGCATTTAAAATGCTTCAGAAGTGCTTAACTGTGGTACAAACATAAATTTTACTTGATAACAAAGGGATAAGGATGGCTGGAGGAGGAGAGATTAAAAGAATGTGCTCAGCTAAAGACAAAAAGAAAAATTTGCTAATTCATGCATATATTTTGCAATTTGCATTGATATTTGTATTTTATCAGACTGTCATATATTGACATCTCTTGCTTGTCCGATAATCAAAGCATTCCTTTGTCTCTTTATAGGTTGCCTTGGCCTTTCTTCTGCTTCCCACATGTATGTCAAGTGCTAGGAAAAACATCAGAGGCTCTAGAAGACTTCTGGACTCTTTTCCCATCTCACAGTACAATTTGCTGAAAAAATAACAGAAAATAGTTTTAAAACAGCAGAAACAACATAAACTACAAAAGAAGGGTAGTGAAAATAGGTACAGAGAGAGATTAAGGGTACACTGGTGGCTGGACAAGAGTGCCGGGTCGAATTCTGAGGTTCCCAGAATGGGAAAGAAATGGCCACTTAAAAAAAAAGTCCAACAAACGTCCACTGAGATGAGTGAGGAAATGGAGCATTTCTCCTGTGAGGAAAGACTGAGAAAACCATGACTGTTAGAAGGTTCAGGGGAATTTTTCCCTTGAGTACTAATACCTGAAGCGAGGATGTGATACAGATACAGCCAGGCTCTGTTCAGTGGCATGGAGAAAGGCCCAGAGGCCAAGTGAAAACACTGAAACACATAAAGCTCCAAATGGTTATCAAGACACACTTCTCATTAGAGTGACAAAACACTGTCACAGGTTGCTTGGATAGTTCATGAAGTGTCTGCTCTTGGAAAGATTCAAAAGCCACCTGAACATGGTCCTGAGCAGTAATCTCAAGATGGCTTCCTTGAGCAGGGGACTTTGACCAGATGACTTCAAATGGTCCCTTCCAGCATCAGCCACTCTAGAATTCTGGGATTAAGGAAGTTAAGAGGAAATTTGAATGTCAAATGAAATTAAAAGCACTAGCAGAACTCCTGCACAGAAGGTGTACAATTTGTGAAGTCCATAGATTTTGTGTACAGAGACAAAGCAAATGTTTGGAATAAAATTAGAAGATGCCAAAGAGGTCAGATGTTGAAATCTTATATGATTCCATTAGTGCTCAAATCAAAACACCCAAAAAAAAAAAAAACAAAAAACCAGAAAACCCAAGTAACCAAAAAAACCCCCACCCAAACCCAAAAAACCCAAAAAAACCCACAAAAGCCCCACAAAAATAAAACAAAACACCAGCCAAATAAAAACCCCACCCAAACCCAAAAAGAAACAAAAAATCCCCACAAAAACCCCCTCAAAAACTAAACAACCAACCAACCAAAAAAAATAAAATAAATACAAAGAAGATACAAAGTGTAGCTCTCAGACTCACAAATAGTGTCATACAGCTAAAATTAGTAGAGTGTCAAATGAAGTAGAAAATTACTGTTGCTAAGTGTTATTACTGCTCATAGCAAACAGGATTTTAAATTAATAAACATGAATATATTACTCCACTGTACATTGTACAATAATGAGGAATGCTGATGTTACACATGCATCAAATGTCAGATCATGGTGTGACAGACCAATTCCTAGCAATGCAGAGCAATGTGCAGAAGCCCAGAAAACTTCTACTGAAGAAGCAGTCCAATGTGAAATCACCCAAATTATCCCATCCAAACTGTTTATTCTAAAAGGTATTGTGAAATCTGAACCTGCAGAAAGAAAAAACACTATAACTACACAATAGTTCATCATCTTCTCCACTTATAGAAAGAGTAGAAATGCTTTCTGACTCTTAGAGAACTGCTTCCCTGTGTTTTCAGTATGAAGACACCAAATCTTGTCCATTCACTCCTGTTCTAGGGTAGTAAGGCAGCTTATGTGGGTCACATCCACAGTACCAGGTAGAGAAATACTGCCTATTTTCAGCTTGTGAAGGAGAACCTCCAGTACCACATAGCATGTAAGCTCTTCATCTATTTTCCTTATCTGGTGCCATCATTTGGCCCCAGTCCTGCAAGCAGCAGGAAGCTTGATGATCTTAATTAGACCATAGCACAATGTCAGCCTAAATTTTTATGAATCTGAAAGTAAGAGAAGCACCCACTTTGGAGCTTTGAACTCATTCATACAATTTAGTCCCTCCCAAAATTTAATTTTCAAAAAGTGCAAAAAATTAACACTTAAAATAGTATGTAGGGATGTTTCAGTTTTTGATCTGTTTAGAGAGTCTAATCTAATATCCAAGGTCATTAGTCTGAAACTTCTATGTAATGTGCTATAACTAAATATACGTACTAGTTTGCATCTCTTTGTGTTGCAAGCCAATTGAATTTGGAAATTATTTGCATCTGCGTACTACCATAATTTGACAACTTTGCCCATTCTCAACTAGCTTATTTTTTAACTTAGTTCAGCGATTCAGAAATGGTCAATAGTTACTGTGTACACTGCATTAGTATGCAGGGTCTACTGCATTCAACTTTGCACATAAGACTGAGTCACCATTGGAGACTCCATACTGTGAGTTTTTTGCTCCAAAGTTTAAACATGAAAGGATGAACAGAAATTAAACAGCAGCACTAAGCAGTAACTTGCCTCATTCATCATATTCATGTCTTCTCTGTTAGGCTCATAATGCTGAGTGTTGAACATTTTTTCCCCTTAACTTTTGCATTTAACTTTCCTCAGCTCATTTTGTGAAATTTCTTTTTAACTTTTAAAATATCATTTGACAAATTTTGAGGATCGAAACGTTTTTCCAACAGACTCGTTTGTTAAATTAATTTCTAATTCAAAATGTCATGCTTTTGCACTTCATGCATTCAAAATGTCATATACAAGTGCCGTGGCAGCAGACTATGGAAATCTTGGCTTCTGGAGGGAAGATGGGAAGAAATATAGCAACAGATGCTCACACATATTTATAGATTATTGTATATAGAGACAGACACACAGCAGGTAAGGCTAGGACACAAAGGGATACAGTTCTTCTCTAGAGCCCCTGCATGATCATTTAGGACTGCTGAAATACTGCTGGTTACAATATGACTTTACACTTTTTTGCCAGTAT
Source organism: Passer montanus (assembly GCF_014805655.1). Taxonomy (NCBI): domain Eukaryota; kingdom Metazoa; phylum Chordata; class Aves; order Passeriformes; family Passeridae; genus Passer; species Passer montanus. The sequence goes on from NW_024374479.1 coordinate 1,666,578, forward strand.
GGCTGGAAATTTCCAGTTCTAGTCAGACAGTGAACTTTCTGTGCCTTTCTAATACCACGTCTGCTGTCTCCTAATGGTGCAGCTAACCCTGCTGCAAAGTGTCCTACAGTGCTGTGCTGTTAGCAGATCTACTGATCTCCAGCAAGTTAAGCGGAGGTGGCCAGGGAAACAGCATGAAACAGCATCTATTAATTATGGAGCTCAAGGCCATTATTTGGCTTTCTCCAGCTTCTTTACATAGCTCAGTGGTCCAAAATAGTCATAAAAATGCTCTAATACTTATGCGCTTGGCAATACTGGAAGTATTCTCAGTATTCGTCTCTTCCTCCACTGCACGCTCCTCCTTACTTCTCCAGACTGGAAGGCCAAACTTCTCAACAACAGGAATAGCCTTTAGTTGTTTCTGGCAGGTAGAAAATACCATGAAGTAGCTCTAAGACTGATCTGCATTCTTCCAGCCTTTACCTGCTTCAGTTGCCAGCTTCTTCTGGTAAGCCTCTAGAGTCTTCAGAGAGTGTTTTAACATTTTGCTAATGCTGCTTTTTAATTTAACCAGTCACAGCTGCCCACAAGGAACTGCATTAATTTTTTATCCCTGGGATTGTGTGAAGCAAGTATATTCAGGTGACACAAAGATGACCACAACCCATGGCTGAAGTGCAAAGAGTATATTTATTCCGTCTCACTGGCTGGAGGATTCCAAAAAAACAAGCAGAGACACATGCACTCCTAAGTTCATTTTAGCAGGGACAAAAAGGACAAGGCCAGAGCCCTGCATATCCAAGAGCCTGGAGCATGCAGAAATTTTCACTAGGCTGTGTTCCACAATCTTGGGACACTCTTCTCTCCCTTCCCACTTACAATGGGGCAGGCATTTAAGTGGGGAAAGGCATTTAAGTCTTTAACAACATCCTGTTATCTACTCTGAGAAAATTCCTTTTCTTTTTTAGCAGACAGAAAACAACCCAAAGCAAACACAAGTACTGAATTTTCTCACACTATTTTCTACACCATCTTCCAGGTGCAGGGCTGGTCTTTAAAAGAAAACAATTCTAAAAACAATTCATTTTTCTCTCTCCTTACATATCTTCAGTTTTTCAACCCTTTCTTCCCCAAGGGGATAAGTTTAAACAAAAAATGGCATATGTATTAAAATGCCTAGGAACTTATTGTCTACATGGTTTCAGTACCTTCATTAAGATGTTTCATTTTAAATATTCTCAGTCTGAAAAAGAATCCTAAAATGTTTACTACCCACAATCTGAGGACTTCAGAAAACCTATTCTAAAGAAAAAGACACCTGTAAACTTTTAATTTTTTTTGTATTGTACAGCAGTATTGCAAATTTTCTCTCTGGAAATTGGAGTTTTTAAACCAATAAATAATCAACAACCCAGAAACTGAGGTAGCTTCTCAGTCCATTTCATCAGAGCCTTGAGTGAAAATAGAATTTAGCACCCTTCCCCTTAAATACAACTTCATGGTGGCAGAGAACAATAGTCCGGACAGACAAAAAGTGACAACCTTTCTCACCTTGGGGCACTGCAAGACTGTATTTCACTAGATACAAAAAGATGAGAGAAAAGGTCATTTTTTGCTGCCCTTTTTTTTTTCCTTTTTTTTTAAATGTTTCTAATTCCATCTGCAATCTGCAAAGCAACAGAGTCTTACAAAAAAAAGAGGTCAAATACAAGAAGAAAGAAAAGGAAAACCTTCTTTTTTTACACACTACTCCCATAATTTTCATTATATTAGTTTAAATGCTAGCAAAACCACTATTTTGCAAAATAAAATTGATACGGAATCGCTCAATGTTATTGCTATAATGGCCCCTAGTAAATAGTAGGACCATCATAGCTGTGATTTCTCCATGAATGCTTATAGTAATTCAAGACATAGCTGATGATAACAGTTTATGGAACAAGGTCAGCAACAACAGCAAGCAGGAAAAACAATCCACAAGTATCACAATTACTTCTGAAACCTTTAAGATAGTTGTCTAGTATCTATATTTTTATTATACATGTGTGCACTATAATTCCATATTTCTGTAGCATCACAAGTCAAAACTGTATTATGACAGGCACATAAGAAGAAATTGGTATAACTTTCCTGGACTCCAGATCTCATCTGGCTCTCACATACTCTCTATCAGTTGTATGCCAGAACTTGTCCCAGCCACAAGATAAGGGGCCTGTCTAAATTAAAATTGAATATCTATATTGAAAGAAAAGCTGAAGAGTAGTATCTAAAAGCAAATGGTTATTTAATTCCATCTGTAATTAGGGTATACATTCTGTATACATGTACCTACATACATGCACCTTTGCACCCTCGCACATATGCACACAAACACACAGCATTTCTGTATATTCACATCTACATACATTTAGCTGAAAATCTCCTTATCCAATAGAAAGTAAAGAATAAACTAAGCTAAAACTCAAGAGGAAGAACTGTATCTATTGTGGCATTGTAGTGTTAAGGCTGAATAAACTCTTAGGCACAAACTGATACTCCAACTATACTTTTGTGAGACACACACAAGATATTTTTCCTCTCAGTTCACAAAGAGTATTAACCTGAAAAGCCTTATGATACTGCAAAGGTTCTCTTAGTCTTGGCCTGGAGTATTGTTTTGAAGTTATTGATTATAGAAGCCAAATAGAGATGTAAGATGCCAGCCCAAATGGAGAATACAAACCACTGCTGCCATCACAGACGCAGAAATAAAAGGGCATTTTTGGGATTTGAATGGGGCCCGGTCCCTAATGTAAAGGAACTGAGTATTTTGTGAGGTACCTGCCTTTATCATCAGATTTGTTACCACTTAATTAAATTAATTTGTGATTCTCTTGGTGTTTCAATATAAATAAACATCTATACATGGAAAGAAAAACAAAAGATGAGCAAAAAATCTCTCGTCTTTTCATACCAAATGCTTCAAGGCCAAAGGTATAGGAATAAATGTTCAAGAAAGAAAGGGGAGGGGGAGAAAACACAAAATGGAAAAGGAAGCATACCTTTGCAGTGAAATGTTTTTGAAGGTTATAGCTAAATCTGCTTCTTGTGGTTTACTGAACTCTGATCATTTTTCTTGAAGGATTAGTGGCAATTATCATTAAGGCTCAAGCATTTAACTGTGACTGCTGCAATAAATCTTATTAAAATAACTGAAACATACTTTTTTTGCATGTGGCAACCTGTCTCTGAATTACAACCATCTGTACAGAGTTATTGCTTGGTGCACACAGATGGCAGTAAAACAACTATAAAGCTATACCATTCTTTAATCATAACTTCTAACACAACTAAACAAAGTGAAATTTGAGTCAGACCATTAGCATTTGAAAGACGATATGATGACTGTAATTAACAGGTACACTTTAGAATCCCTTTATAAAATGTTTTTTTTGGTTTCTGATTGAAAAATAGTAACAACACTTACACTGGGCAAATATTTCCATCTTTGACAGCTGCCTTAGAGAAATCATATGTTAACAATAGAATCTCAGTCTTAAAGTTTTTATACTGTACAGCTCCCTTACAGATTTAAAATGACAGTGAAAGGTAGTAGAATAATTTATTCCTTCTTGCTTAAGGCACAGAATCATGAATGCTTCAGGTCAGTCACTGCAGGGCTACACTAAACCCCTGTCACTACAAATCAGTTACAAAGTGAGCATCTGTACTCTTTGCGTAGCCCTCAAGCAGGGAAAAAAAAAAAAAAACAAAAAAACAAAAAAAAAACCACCCCTCAAACAAAAAACCCCAAACAAACAAAAAGCCCAACCCCCCTCCAAAAAAACACAAAAAACAAACAAAAAAACACCCACCAAAAATAAACCAAAAAAACTAAACAAAAACCCCTGCACAATACATACAAATTCTGGGGCTCTGAATGTGAACAGCTCATAAATGAAGCCAACAGACAGCTTCACAAATTTCTCCCTTCTGCATAATGCTGTAATACCTGCTACATACAGTACTATCTTGTAGATAGAAGGCACCTGAATATTTCTACTTCAGATGCCTGAACTCACACCGTAATTTTGGTTGGAGGTGATATGGGAATTTACACTAGTGGCTGTTAACCCATTCAAGATCTTAAAAATGCAATCATTGGACACGTTTTAAGACCTGTAACACTATTACCAAAATTTGTTCTTCTACAGAGACATAATAGTATTTCCTCCATAACGTGTCTTTGCTTTACCTAATAAAGCTTACTTTTTAAAATACTCCATCCTTCATCTCCTGTTCACTTCCACACAATCTATGGGCACCACATTTCCTTCAATTTTATTGCCTCATTTTTACCTAAGATAACATGGAGAAGAACAGAGAATCACAAACAGATGTGTTTCTTTCCATGGCTTAAAAATTTATCATTTATCATCCGACCTGCATCAACTAATAACAGAATGCTTTTACTCATTACAGAAGCAAAACCAAAGGCAAATCTTGTTGTATTTGAAATTAACTAGAAGCCTGCATAGTTCAGTTGCACAGTTGCATAGTTCATGTGAAGAAAGGGAGCTTGTCAAGCCATGGTGACTTGCTGCAAAACCATTAATATTTCAGAAAGCATTTTACAGCATCCTCTGGTTGGTTCATTGTGAAAAGACCTCTCAGAAAAATAAAAAAAGAAATTAAGAAGGCAGCAGGTCCCCAGATAAAGACTTCTTGTGCTATGTTGTGAGATTTTCAAAGTAGCAGATGAAAATGAACAAATTTAAATTTAATGTATTTGAATAGGCTAGCTGGGTGTTTGAATAGATAACTTGGTCTATTAAGGTATGGATTCGATACAGAAACATTTCACAGAGTATACAAAAGAAGTTTCATTAGGAAATTATTCACCAAAGTGTCTACAATGTTTTTCTCTTACAAACACCTTGTTCTTGTACAGTATTAAACAGGCACATGTTTATCTCAGTCCTTTGTCAGTTCTGAGTACAAATAATAGGAGACAGATGTGGTGAATGTATATGTATCTTTTGAAGCATAATAGCAATTCCTTGATGGGCTTTGGGTAAGCAGTTGCCCTCCCTAGGGCATGTTTGAACTGTTTGTGATTCTTTGCTGCCAACTACACAGCTTGCTACCTGTCAGGAACTGCAATTGGCAGAAAACAGCTGGTAGAAATCACTGGATATGCCAGTTCTGGTTCATCCAGCAGAGATACTATGGAACAGTGCCGCAATTCTGATTGGAATTAGGCAGCACAAACAGGTTTTATTTGCTCATGGCTTCAGTGCCTTCTCAGTCAGGGAATATTCAGGTTCAGATGATGTTAAGTGATTATCAAGTTTTAAAACCTGAAATTCACATAACAAATAAGAGAAGAAATCAGCTGCAAACTAGGAAAAAGCCAGTTTCTGTATAAGTTACACCACAAATCCTTTTGTGAGTCTGTGTCAGAAATGTCAACACTGCTATTGGATGTGTCAGTCCTGGAAACATGAAAGAGCAGCTCAGGGAAGTTGTAGAGCTTTAAGGATGGCAGCCTTCCAATGCAAGAACCATCTAACCTAATACTCTGTAAAAAGGTGGGAAAATAAGGAGACCAGTCTGCCTTGGCAGATAACTCATGATAGAGCAAGGGTGGGAGGATGATTCAGGGACAGGCTACAGCAAAATTTAGAAGCATTGCCTGGGCACTGTATTAGGGTATTATAGGGAAAATCCCAGCTTAACTGGACATTTCAAAAGTAAAATGAGCTTTTGCTTTACATCAACCATAAAGGTCTGAACAAAGAAAAAGTAGAGACATTGTTGAAGAATGTGGGTGATTTCCAAGAGTGGACACAGATGAGGATGAGATACTCCATAACTTCTTTGCCACAGTTATCCCTATAAACTTCTCCCAGGCCTCCATGCTTAGAGGCAAGATTCATGGAGAAAGACTAAGACCAGAGGAAAAACATCAAGCCAGAGATTACCAATGAAAACTTTATCCATAGAAGTCCATGGGTCTAGACAAACAGCAATCAAAAAAATTGGAAAGGGGTTGATGTTCTTGCGAGGCCACCCTCCACCATCTCTGAAAGATGATGGTGATCAGGGAAGATCCCTGACAATGGGAAATGGGCAAACATCAGAGCCATCTTCAGAAAAGGCCCAAGGAGGGGCTTTTTTGAACATGAAGTTGGAATAATAACATCTTAAGATCCTTTCCAACCAGAATGATCCCAAGTAACCCACAGCAAAAAATGTAAAAAAAAAGGTATTAAAACACCTTTACAATATATCTAAATAGATAGATTAGATGGAATAGATAGATAGATAGATAGATAGATAGATAGATAGATAGATAGATGCCTATCTGTTTAGATAAAATATACATTTTTATACCTATAAGCTGGTCTAGCATCACAGTTAGCTTTAAAAAGAGAGGGAAGAATACCTGGAGAGAGGAAATAAGTTTTAAAATTCTTCCATTATATCATCTCCTATCAGCTGTACACACTGCATAAGCCCCATATTTATTTACTCCATAGCTTAAAATGCCATTTTCACACAGGATAAAATAAGAAAAACAACATCTGTACACTAAAGGAGGAAAATAAAAAAACTACATGAAAAAAAATTGGAAAAGAAGATTGGATCAGATTGGAATTAAATGTATTTTAATCTTTTCATCACAGAAGTTATAGGTTTAACCAAACTTGACCAGGCTAAGCAAAAACTAGAAAGGAGAAATTTCTCCTTTTAGGTACAAAAAGAGGACCTAGAGACATTACAATTCAGTTTGGAAGCAGAAGCCCATGTTAAAAATTTCTAAGTGTGAAATAAGTGGCTGCCTTTCAGAACTAAACAGGGCAAACTGATCTCATGCTAGTGTGATAGGCTGACCCTGAGCAGACTCCAGGTGTCCATCATTCCTCTTCTCAATAGGACAGCAGAGAGAAAGTATAACAAAGGATTCAAAGGTTAGGACAAAGACAAGGAGGAATCACTCACCAGTTACCATCATGGGCAAAGCAGACTTGACTTTGGGAAACTAATCAAATCTATTACTGATCAAGTAGAGCAGGATAAAGAGAAATAAACACAAATCTTAAAACACCTTCCCCCACCCCTCCCTTCTTACTGGGTTCAACTTCACTCTTCAGTCTCTCCCTTCTCATCCTTGAGTGGCACAGTGGAATGGAGAATGGGTGTTGTGGTCTGTCCAACACAAGTTTTCTCTGTTGTTTCCTCCTCCTCAAGGGGAGGATTTCTCACTCTTTTGCCCTGCTCTAGGATGGAGTCACTCCCATGGGAGACCAGGGTACAATCCAGGGTACAGGGTACAAACTGTACCAACAGGAATATCTCCCACAGGCAGCAGTTCTTCACAAGCTGGTCCAGACTAGTTCCCTCCTACATGGTACAGTCCTGAAGGAACAGATTACTCTAGCATGCACCTCTTCAATGGGGTGCCGTCTGTTGGGAACTTGTTTCTCCAGTATATTTCCCACCAGAGTCACAAATCCTGCCAGCAGGCCTACTCCAGCTGTGCCATTTTTTTTTCCTGCTTCTTAAATATATTATCTCAGAGATGATACCACTATCATTGATGGATTTGGGCTTGGCCTTGTCCAGGTACATGTCTGTCTTGCAACTGGTTGGCCTTGCCTCTGTAGATGTGAGGGACACTTCCAATGCCTTCTCATGGAAGCCATCCTGGTAACCCCACAAACACACTACAACTAGGTACATCTGCTTTGGTTGAATGACACCAATTTTGCATGGATGCACATGCGCACAAACACATGTACATGCCCAAGGCAAATAAAATTATGAAAGATACAGTCTTTTGTAAGTGGAACATAGAAACATGAAAAGAGCAATTCATACTCTTACAGAACCTCCTTGTCTTCATTGTCAGCACTATGGTTCTAAGGTGTCAACTCTGAGGGATTCTTCTGTTGCCCATGCTAAACATACACTACCTATGCATTTCATCTCATCTATGATGAATGCAGGTCAGATGCAGTCTAACTCACACTCACACAAATTCACATTAAGTATCACAAACTCCCACAGGGAACCCAGAAACTGCCTAGGTTAGACTACTGGTTTTGTAACCATACTTTTAACAATACTTAGTAGACATCTGGGAGCTAGAGTATGTACTCACTTAAGATTAAACCCTAAGCTTGACTGATTTGGCAGTCATTAATTATTTATTCATTATGTTTATTTATATTTTTAAAAATTCCTATGCTTTTGTTATATAAATTTGTACTTAATAATCAATTACATTATTGAAATTAAATAATTTGTTGAAGAGAACATATCACAAGTATTGTCTTCTAACCATATGTTCAGTAATTTTGTAAAGACCATTGAAAACTGATACCAGATGCAAGAGAGATGTAGTCAATTTGCCAATGTTTATTTTATGATTCACAGATGGACAAACAAGTCTCTATTCTTTCATGTATAGTCTTTAATAAAACAAAGCTTTCAAAGCCAACCAAGATGTAAAGAGCTATTTTTAAGATACAATTAAGAAACAACAAAAACCAGTATATAAACCTTGCATAGGCAAGGGCAGGTTTTTTATATAAGTGTTCCCTGGTGAGATGAAATCAAGGTGGTACTACTTCTCAATCATGCCAAGCCTAAGGAAAAGGATGTGGGAGAGACTGGAATGACTGGAACAATTAGGGGGCAAGATGCCTTCATGCACAGTAACCCAGGTTCAGAGGGAAAGCTCATGCGCCAGCTCAGGTGGCAAAGTGGGTGTTGAGTAAGATAAGAAAAGAGATAAACCCTGTGAGGCAGAGTACAGTTACTTTGTCTTTACTCAGGTGAACTCAGCTGTGATAACTCCCCTGTTATGGCTCCATAATAGGTTATAATTGACTCAACTGTGCTGATGTAGTAGTCAGCTGTAATGTATCAGGTGTCAGACTCATGAAATGTCTCATCATCCAGTATTACATCACCCAGTGCGAAACTTTTCACTCCAGGAGTGGTACCCGGATGCTTTCACCTAGCCTAAGCATAAAAAACTCAATGAACTTTGTGTTCTAAGGACTTCTTACATGACCCCCAATGAATCAAGAGCATCACTTCAGCCAATGGACAACTAAATTGCAACAATAAAGTCTTGTTGCAAGGTCTGTGGGTGATGATATGTTTTTACCCCTTCCTTTGTTTCTTTATTCCTTCCTTTCTTCCAGTAATATTTTTATGCTTTCATAATGCTATATTACTATAGATAACAGTAAAAAAAATGGCTAAATACTTGCTTCCCATTGCAGCCATATTTTTCTAAAATAAGCCCTATACAAATATGTTTATAAACACCCATCCATTTTGTTCCACTCTAACACACCCCAAGGGATCTGTAAACAAGAACCTGGGTTACCCTTGTCTTCTGGGGCAGGTCATAACTCCTAATCTTCAGACATCTTTGAAATACTGTCCCAGCTGGAGGACAAACCACAGAATCTTCTAACTTGTCACAATAGTGCACAAAATAATAACAAAATTACAGCTATTATGGTTTAATAGAAAACAGAAATCTCCTTTTTAAAAGACTGTTAGGGATACCAGTAGGAATAACCTGATGAAAATCCATGTTCTGTGACATACAAGGTGTAACAGAACTTAACTACAAGCCTCAAAACCTATGAAGATATAAAAACTTTTACTTACTTGAAACAAAATATTGTTTCAGTACAGCAAAAGACCAAGGTTTTCATTTAGGTTTTGGTAATATGAATTACTGAAAATCCAACGGTATTTGTGATCAGGCTCTATTCCATGTTTCCATCTGAAATGTCCTATATTTAATACTAAAGTGCCTCCCAGTCTCCATGCCAACGCTTCTCTGCTTTTGCATCCTTTGATACTTATTATACCATGACCTCCACAGTCAGTCCAGCTTAATTATGCTTCTGCCCTCCTATGCCTTCTTTTATCAAGATACTTATCTCCTTCTGAAATTGTGTATCACACCTTTTTCCCTTCCTCCACTAACACAACATTTGTCTACAAATAATAGCTCCAATTAAAGTGAAAACTCATACTACTAAAAAAAAGTGGTGTGCAGATTTGCTAGCTCCTAAGGTAACCATGCAAACTTAGAGGCCTTTCCTTTGTCTCCTTATCAACACATTACCCTCTGCAGCTACTGTTTTTTATCAGGATCGTAGAATCGATTTGCAACAAAACCAGTTTCATGTGTACTAGTTATGTCATTTGAAACCATGTGAAATCACAAGCACTATGCTCATTATTCTAACGGGTGGTCTGGCCCTAAAATGCAGAGTGGATGTTTTTGCTTTTTTAGACAGAGATGTATGACAAATCAAATCATATGCCAGTATTCACTTCATCCATCTCTGCAATATCTTTGCAGAGATTCCTAATGTAAGGAATTCTTCATTCACTAAAGAATTGGAAAGAAAAATACACACCAGGACTTTGCATTTTACAAGTTTTAGAATGAATTGATGGCAAGAACTAGAACACAAAGCTCAGTAATCGTGCAAGCTGAAGTTACTAGACTTTGGTTGGGAGGAAAATAAATTATGTGAGGCACTTAAGCTTGTAGAGAGTATCCCCTGACTGGTTTATATATGGGCATTGTATGCATCCTTGTGTAGCAAATCTAACCACTGCAAGCTCAGTATGCAGAAATAGTTTTCTTTCCATCAGCTCATGAAATCAACAATGTGTGTCTGTAAAGTGAAATGCTAGGCATCTTATCTATGAATTCTCTACTAATAAATATAAGCTTTCCATGAATGTTCTTATCTTGGAAACAAAACACTGGGTTTTACCATTTTAAATTTCATGCTTTTCTGGATAAATCTTTCTTATGTTAAAAAGAACTTCAGATACTTTTTCTGATGCTTAAATGCCATAATTCAAATATTCTGGGAATCATGTAATCTATTCTCTGCAAGAAACAAGTTCTTCTATGAAAGCAAACCTTTTCCTTCACATATCCCCAATCAAGCTGTTGTCAGAGTTTGAATGACAGAAATTTGAAGTTCTTGAAAAGTTTTTCCTCGTCAACATTTTTTTTTAAATTCCTAGTAAGTTCAGTTCCTACTATGCATATTCTGTGAATTTATGTGAATATCTGATTTCTAAATCTGACCCTTTCTAGGCTGGCATGGAGATATATTCAAAGGCTTGCAGCCTCTGCATCACTAGTGATGTCTCAGCACTGAAGATATTCACATTTACTCTTGCCATGAGAATAATAATTATGGCTAAAATGGCAGCTCTAGTATTCATTACTGTCCAAGTAAGCAGTTCTTTTGTTGTTTTTTTGCCAAGAAGAAAAATTTTTGTAACAGCTACTGAATATTAGCAGCTGCAATTATAAGCAAACTGTTTCAGATTACTCTTCCTGGTCACTTCAAGTACAGCCAGTCAGTCCTCAAATATGAAACTTCTTCATGAGAAGGTCAGACTAACTTCAAATATCTTTGGTAATATCTTCTTTATGTTGTTATTTCTTCAAAAAGAGTAAAATAAAACTATTATTTTCAGAAAATACTCGGAGAAAAATTAATTTGAGGTGAATATCCTCTACATTTTTAACTCCTAATCCCTCTAAGGTATCATTACAAGTCAAAGGGGTTCTGTTACACATCTACCTTTTTTTTTTTTTTTTTTTATACTGCCTGGTATTTTTTTTTTTTTTTTGTCAAGGTACCATAATGGATGCCAAGAGTGTCTGATTTTGGGTAGTCATCTGACCACACTGAACATACCTCCATGATTCACCATCCATTGTATCACATAGTCAAAGCCATTAACCAGAAATTGCAGAATTTACCCTACTTAAATTTTGAAATTATTTTGTACTACCTGTTTTGTACTACCTTTACATTATGACAATTGCAGGGACCAATAACAACATTCCCTTCCCCTTTCTTCTACCAACATTGTCATGCAACTTGGAGGCCAAATGAGCTAATGAAATAACTAAGTTTTAAAGGCATTAATTTTTTTATTTGAATGCTGTGAAACATAGCAATGTTCCTTGACTAAAGGTTGATGAAGAATTAACTTAATTTCTAAGTGAAAAGCAGACTACAGCTTCCAACTTTCAGGATTCTTGGGACAGATACTCAGCTCAAAGCCAGCTAGTTCCAAGATACTCTCCAAGCAGACTGGGTACCCTCACAAGACTGTGCTTTTCCTGCTGTCAGTGGACTGGGAACAGCTGCTTCAATTCCTGGTCAGAAAGTCATCCGCCATGCAGAAATGGCAGAAGTAATTATATATCTGAATAACATACACTTTTTCCTTCAAACCTCTCCTAGTCACCAGCTGTAATTTCCCTTGTAGCTCTAAATAGCTTTAGCATATCTTATAGGCAGTTCCACAAGTCAATTCTCATACTGAAAACAGTTTTGTTTTCTTGTTTTACCTTATTCTATTTGAATAGCCAGCCCAAAAACATGATGAAGTACCATTTATACATTATCACTTTCCTTCAGAAATACCTTAAACTAATTGATGACGCTCCTCTGAAAAAGGCAAGGCGTTTGTTTCTCATCTGTTTGTTTGAGTTATTTTTTGTTCCAAAAAAGCTGGGTGCATTTTTAAGTTGGGTAGCAGAAAAAAAAAATTGGTGTATTACATCTCCAGAAGCACTCCTACATTACTCTGAAGTAGAAAGTAATGTACAAATAAAGTAGAAAGTAATGTGCAAATACATGCAAAATTATTTTGGTTTTTAATAATGAGCTGAGGTCCTCTGGAATTCTCTAGGTAAGTGCTATTTATTTCATTGTGAGAATATAAAAGATCACTACAAATAACTACTTTGACATACTTGGAGGTGATGGAAGTTGGCATCTCTCTCATTTTCCACTCTTAATATTTTAGTTATCTCTATCTCTGCATGATTTTTTTCAATTCTTGGTCTTCAATAATTTAAGTAAAGATGATTGTTTATGATCAGAAAGCAATTTTCTTTTTATTACATAACTTTTTGCAACTCCTTAAAATTTCTGTGTTGCTTTGATGCACAATCTCCTGAAGTTTATTCTTGGAAGACAGCAAATTCTCAATCTGCAAAATTACTGCATATCTCCATTGAGTTGCATGTCCTTAGAAGCAAAAGAATGATACCTAAATGAGATAATTTTGGTATTTTGTAAACCTTGCCCAATAGAGATTCTAAACAATAGTAATTAAACTGAACTATTGACCATATTCTCTTCACAAATAAATTTAATTTTTTATAGTATGCATTGTATATGTTAACAAAGAATTTTGAAGTGTTAAATAAGACAATGAACATAGTATTACAATACATATTATTCAGCAAAATAATTCAGAAGACATCTATTAGTATTTATTTCACCCCACAAATTTTGCAAGTTGGAGAATGGACATAAGCATTCATTTTTTTCCACAAAGATATCTGGTTCGCCAGATGGAGCTTAACTGTTGTAGAATAGATTGAATCAGGTACACTAAAATCAGTCTTGTGAACTGCTAAAGGGCTGAACCAAGAACAGCATTTATTTCCCTACATTTCACCTTCACTCATAGGCTAAAATGTAACTTGAAAATGTCCTTGAAAATGTTAGACATATTTTTGCATTAGAAAGACTAGAACCAAGTACCCTTGGGATCAAGAATTCTTGGCGTCAAGTATGTCCTATATATTCATATTTCCTTACCTGGCAGGAAGGAAGGGTAAGAACACAACATAAAGAATGTGTGCATGAAGTTTCACGGTACTGCTGATGAGGGCCGAATATGGCTATTCTCCTAGTCTTCCCCCCTGCACCTTAAAAAAGGCAAGACAAGGCTACAGAAAAGGAAAGCAGAGATATTCTGCCTTATATCACAACTGAATGTTACTGTATATCAGCATCATGGATTTGACAGCAGGGTACTGGAGAGGATGGAACACCCTCCCACACTGGAGGATGGAACTCTGACATTGCTTCTGAGTATAGATGATTGCAGTAATTGTGCCCTTATAACTTCCATTTAGTGAATGGGAAAAAGGTTTAGTTGCTCTAGCTGAGGAAAGATTTCTGCGATCAAAGGGAGCTACTGGGTCTTCATTGACAACTCTGTCTCCCATTCATATAATGCATTAATCATGGTTTATATAAAATATTCTATTTCATCAGACGATCTTATTCCTACCCAGTTGGCAGAACTAATTCAGACGGCACAGCTTCAAAGAAAGAAAATGGACAGAGAGGCTCTTAAACCTCCTTACTCCACATATACTGACACACCTAGCCAAAAAGAAAAACAAAAACAAAACAACAAAAATCCCAAAAAGTCAATGAGCCAACCAAACAATCAAGCAACTAATCAAAACCCCTAAAAGGTTATCTGACAATAACCACAGATGGCCTAAGAGAACTGAATTTAGCCACAGAATGTAAAGTCATCCCAAAGTTTAAAATAAAAATATAACATATAAAGCCCATACTTCCCTGTGTTGAAAAAGCAGTCATGATTTGGTAAGTTGGCAATGTTCAGGAAATGAGAAAGAACAAGGTACTTAAGCTGGTTTAGAAGATAATTTCCTCACAAAGTACAAAGCACCTTGCAAACACAAGGAGTTCTACTTTTTTTGTCTTATTTTCTAAATTCTTAATTTATTAGAATGTTGGGTGAGAACATTTTGATTATTGTTAAATCTTAATAAAAGTCAGAATGCTCTGCATGGCACTCTGCCACCCTATTCATCTGGTCTAGTGGCCACACGTTAGGCAGGCTGTTGCAGAAACCATGACCCCAAGCTGTTTGCCCCCCAGCATTCCAGGAACATTGCACTAAAAAGGACCCCCAAATCCTCAGGTTTCTACCTGGCAGGTGATTAGAGATGACCCAAGAAGCCCCAGAAACACTCTCAGTATTTCACAATGAAATGTCACTCTGACCTTCTCTAAGCAAAATGTCAGAATTTTCATCACATGGAAAATTTCAAAATGTCATTTTTGTTGCAGTTCTGAATGGTACTCTTTTTAATTTCCACAGGACAGGAATTATGGTGTCTGTTTAACTCTTGTCGGTACACATTCACCTTTCTACAGCATTCTAGGCTTGATAACTTTTCCTCTAATGTTTTTAACTTTTTTAAAACCAAGACAATGAATCAGAAGTCAAGCATACAATTTCTAGTTTTATGCTTAAAATGTAGTTCTATCCCTCACACTTTGTGTTCAGAGTAATTTTCCAAAACTCTCCTAATATTGTCTGAGACAACAATAACTTTGTTAGAACAACTGTGTGAATTCCTGAGGAAGCAAATTCTACTAGCAGTTCAAAATTATTTCAGCAAAAATTTCAGAATATTAAAAAAGTAAAACAGCACCCATTTCCTCTATTCATGATTAGAAAATACATTTCATCCATGTCTTCATTCTAGTGTAACCAAAACACTGTGCTCAAACTGTTAAAAATTCCCTGTTTAACTGAGTAAATTAATATAAAAATGGTAATTTCTGAGACGCAAAGTTAGTTAATTGGCAGATTCAAGGGCTGAAAGGAAGCTGATGAGAAGGCATAGAAAGTGATTATTTGACCTCTCTGGACACACACATGCTATCTGCTTGATGCAGTCTTGTCTTCCGAGATACAGCATCTTAGACACCAGACCTGATATAAAAGACAAGGACAGCTTAGTGTCTGAAGAATATTAATTCTTGAAAAGACTGCCACATTATCATTTGTTGGCATATTTCCAGCAGAACTCAGCAATTTTAGCATTCACAGCTTCTCCAGTTAGTATTCTTTGACATCTATCCTGAACAGATGTTATTACTGAGGTTATCTGTACTTCTGTCTTCTCTGCTGATGTACTGGGACAGTTTGGAGGAATGAGCCTTTTTAGGCAGGAAGAACTCTTATTTTCATTTACTCAGGCCTTAATCAGTTTTATTCCTCATCATCTCCTTTCTGCATTACCTTTCTAGCTGCTGCTGGCTTATATTTCTCTTTAAAAATATAAAAGGTTCATTATGATCATCACTTTTCCCTTTTTTTTTGTCTAGATTTCTAGTCTTAAAAAATGCTATAGTGCTTTTCTATCCTCTCTGTTTAAGCTACTCCTACTCATCCCCTCCAGTTTCATCACTGGTATAGAGATAATAGGCAAAGGAGGGACCACATACTGTTCAAAAGAACTCTGGATGAGGTCACATTCATGCAATAGTAGCAATAGAAAAAGAGAAAAGAAAAGGATGTGGAAGATTGCTGAGGAGAGAAGAAAAACCACTAGAATGAGAGTGAGTGTAAGGAAGTATTTTGTCACTGCTCTGATATAAACCTTCTAAAGCAGAATAAGAAAAACCTGTATTTCTGAACTGTAACTAACAATAAAATCAATCAATAACTTCTAAACCTCAGAAGAGGGAGAGACAGAAGACAGTTTTGCAAAAATGTAATTGTACAGTTATGAGTCAAGTTTGCACCTATCAATCATACAAAGGCATGAGTAAATAGCCAAGTAACTAAAAAGGTTTCTGAATGAAAATAATTTTCACATTCACCTGCAGCAGGTATTTGACCCACAGCAAATGTAATGTATGACTTTTTACAGATTTGTTTCATGCCTTCCTTTAAAATAACGATGCGAGAAATGTGTGTGTTTACAGAAATCTAAATTCAGCACCAACACTACAGCTTGAATGGATAAAGCATCAATTTTTACTGTAATCTGTCAAATATGTACTACTGAGGCATATGTATTTCTCTTCCTTTCTTTCTATATTAACAATTCAATCAACAGTGAGAAAAACTAGCAGCCTGTTTTCTGCCTAATCCCCCCTTTTCTATCTCCAAACAGTTTCATATGAAGAACCAGGATTTACCATGATTTCTACCCTTTTGGTAGCACAAAAATAATGACTTTTCCCGTATTAATTTTTTATGAGATTTCTAAGACTTGAAAATCCCCAGTAACCTTGTTTTGGCATTTTTGCATTGCAGGTTTCCAATAACCAAATTCTTTCTGTCTGAGATTTCCTAGTACAAAGAATGCTCATTCTGTACAGCAAATTTTCCTATTTTGTTTTTACACCCCTAAAAGAAAAATATATTTTGATTACATAGCATTTGAGCCAATGTCTGCTGGGTTCAGAGGACACTGACAGCCTTTATCTCTCAGAATTTGCTTTTTTCTCACAGGGTCTAGGTCAGCACTGGACTTCTACCTCTGAATTTAACTTATATCTCACATGTACTTTTCAGAAAGGGAAGGATCACATTAGGTTCATATTAAAAGCACTTACACTTTTAATTTCTCATGTGCAGATTATATGTATAGCTGGGACATTTAAGTGATCAATTAAAGCATCTTCAATAAATGAACATGAAGTTAGGAAAAAAAGATAAATATAAATTTGTAACATGTGTGACTGTGACTGAGCTATATTCCCATTTCTATTCCTGCAAGAGAAATGTTACTTTATATGACAATCTAAAACATATCCAGTAGAAAATTTTCAGGGATCCTATTCTTAATTCTGAATATTTATTGCATCCCTAGCTGTCATGTATGATGCTAGATATGCATGTATACACTGAACATTACATAAATGTTACACTGGTTCTCATGCATTCCAAATTAATAAATACCCAACGAGAAGTAGTTTTCATTAATTATGTATTATGAAGTAAACAGATCTTTAAAAATTTAGACAGACCCAGTAAATAAAGCTGCTATTACAAAACCATAAATATGCTTGGCTTATGATTATCCTTGCAACTGAGTACAAAAACTGACCACTCAATGTGCATCTTAAAACTAGCTAGAAAAAGAAAGAAAAATTCTGTGTTTTGGGTAGCCTTTTCCTCCCTCTGTGCTACAAATACTACAAATACAAAATTTTTGCTTTGGTATCTGATGTCTAAAATGCATTTTACTTTTATTTCTCTCTTTCTCCTTGTCTTTATAAGACATATTTTTCCAAAAAAATCTATGAGAAAATATACAACATTTTCTTAAACTGAGAAGTGACATTGCAATCTGCCTTTTCAAATCCAGATGTTGCCTTACATGTAATACTCTCTGCTGTTCTAGAAACCCAGCAGACACCAGTGTCAGAAGTTCAATTATACTAACATTTTGTATTTTATCATTTATGTATTTTATCATTTATGTATTTAATCATTTTCTCTTATTTTCACTTTTACTTTAGGAGCTGCAGAATTGTTTTTGCTACTTGCCTGTATTGCACAGACAACAACATTCAAGAGCTCTTTAACACCTGCAGCTTTACCAAGATGAATTAAGAGGTATCAGGCAATGTCTGTGATGTGATGTCTAGTCCATTAATACACATGCTTCTACAAGCCCTAATTACTTTTGATCAGAAACATATTATTTTTTATTGTCCACACTGCCAGCAGTGCAACACTGTGGGAAGGGGTGCCTGCAGCAGCTCAGCTCCCTGCAGTGTGAAAGGGGGAGAAACTCTACCTGTCCCCAGCTGTACCCTGCATATCAAGGGTTCACAGTAAAATAATCCTGACACTGACCTCTCAGAGACCCAGCAGCAGAAACAGCCTTAACAATGCATTAACACAACAACGTGCCCCATAAACTATTACCAGCTGCAGGCTGGGGTGGGGACCTGCAGCAAGAGAGAGAGAGGAAGGGAGAAGAAGAAGGTGAGAAAGGAAAAGAGGAAAAATAATTGGAAAAGGGAATTATTTTCAGCTAGGGTGATATTGGCTTATTCTTTTAACCTCTTTTCTGAATTTACCTTGTAGTTGCACAGAAATGTGTCCTGAGCTAAGGGTCAGCTTATATCTTGCCATGCCTTAACTGGTTTCTCTGTTGAGTCCTACCAAACCACACCATATTGCTTTAGCAACAGCAAACATGATCAAAACCACTTCAGAGAAAGCAGAGTTTATTTGCCTCAAATATATGTGGCTAGCAGCCTACTGAGCAAAAAGAGAGAGCAGTAACAGGAAATACATCATGCCCTGTACAGTCTCATAGCATTTTATGATCTAGTACATCAAATACTATGCTTCCAGTGCAATCCAAATTTACAGGTGGTCTACCTGCAATATATTAATTAAGATGGACTTACTTCATTGGCAATTCTTTGGGACTTTGGGTAACAACACTGCACTAATCAGAAACAGTTTAAAATATGGAATCTCAATGTCATTTTTAATTCAGCTGAGCACATGTATGATATGCCAAGGTTGTTGCTACAGTGCCCAAAAATAAAGTTCAATGGTAGACTGCCTGTCACAGATGTATCACTGAACTCCAGAAACAACCCACCCAGAAGCTCTAGCTGCTTGAATAATGACATAAGATGTTACCAGGATTCAAAAAGTTAATATTTCAGTGGTTTATAAAAGTTGGCATTTAAATGGTTTATAAAAATATCAAGAGGTACTGCAATAAACATCAAGGGAAAGAGTGTTGGATGGAGAAAAAGCATTGTGTTTCAGGTCAGAAGCTTAACACTATTTTGGCCTGAGAGGGCATTTTATTCGCTACTGCAGTTTGTACCCTGATACAGCAGATTCTAGTTTCTGGCTGGTCCAATATCTCCACCATAACAAAGGCTCTTCTGACCCACTCTGGCAATGCCAAAAACATCCTCCTTTAAAATAAAAACATTTACATGAATAACAAGTAGCTGAATAGCTGCAATGCTTTTTATCAAGAGGTATGGCACCCATTAAGTCTTCAAACAGGACGGGAATGGAGCTCTATCATTATGTGTTGCAACTCACTCATTCACTCTAAGAGCACAGCTGAATTATTTGTATGCATTATCTTTCATTGTCTGATCGTTTGTCTGGGGGGTAGGCAAAACCCCTGCCTTGTGCTAGAAGCTAATCAGCAATCCCAATTAATAAAAAAATATCTAAAAGTAAAATTTCATTTAAGAGTACATAGTCATAAAATATGAAAAAAAATATTTAATATCAATAAATATAAATTATCATGACCAAATGCTATGCAAAGTTATATATAAGCAAATATTAGTGGTATTGTAGGAATTATAGCCTAAATAGAAGATAGCATAGGTTGTGAGGGAATTTGGCCAAATGATTTGCTGCAGTTAGAAACAATGTGCAATTTTTAAGGCTTGAACTTTCTATATCAGATGTGATAAGAAACAGTAAAATCCATGCTGGATAGATGTTAGAAATAATTTTTATAAATTTAGACTAGTGTTTATAACAATGGTTAATGAGCTTGAAAAAAAATTAGTTAGTCCTCCCAGCATAAAAATATGCTAGCAAGGGAAAAGTTCTTTGTATAAGACTCTGTAAAGTCAAGGTTTTATTTACTCACATAGTTAATTACCATTTGAGTTTGACATTTCATGCTTCAAAGCTTAGGTCTTTTGAAGATATTTTACATGTCTTAAATGAGGCTAAGAATTGAGCAGTCAGTTCAGGATGAGTGGTATGAAACATTTTAAAGAAGTCTTTTTTCACTTATAACTGGGTGTGTTTGTGCTTGTCACCTATCTGTGTTTCATATGTTCTCTCTAATGACTACTGATTTTTCAGTTTCAGCCACTTAAAGTGGATTAAATACTTGTGCATACGTGATGTATGTTCCTATATAGAGTCCATGGTTATCAATTAAGAATAATTATGTTTTTGAGAGAAAAATTGAATTGACTTATAAAGCAAGCTAATAAGACAGGAAGACTGAATTCACAATCTGGGTTGCAAGACATTATTTTACTAGAAGCCACAACTCTGCAGACAAAGTCAAATCTGACTGCAGTTGCAGAAATGTTGGCCAGGAAGTGGTCTGTCATTGTTTGTCCTTTATCCCTAGTCCCTCAACTGACAAGAAAAATTAAAGAGTCAAAAATTGTGGTTTTTTCAGAGATATATAGTAAGGATGGAGACAATTCAGCTGATTGGGACAGAAGAAGAAAAGAACAAAGCAGATAAGGAAAAAAGATGAGAAAATATGACATTCAAAGGTAGCATATAACAGGAACCACAGGAAAGGAAAAGCAAAGTAGGAGGAAGAGAAAGTGCGATAGTAGATTGGAAGAACTATGGAAAAAAAGTGGGCAGAGTAAAATGTTTAACATAATGGAGTGAAAAGGAACATGACAGTAAAAAGAATATGACTGAAAGAAACCAAAGTGTAAAGGTCGTATGTAGAAACAAAACACAGAGGGGAAAAAAGCAAAGAGTTAGGAAGAAAGTGAAGAGGATTTTTTACAAAAACAGTGCAAAGGTGCATAAACAATGAATGAAAGTGAGTTTTGATGACGGGATGTATATCGAGGAAAGGTATGTGAAGGCATGGGAAGTGAAAGCAGAGAATACACACAAAATTATGAAACAAGTAAATTGTCTGAAATCATCTTGTTTTACTTTTGGGGGGGGGGTTGTTGGGAAGTATATTAAATTTAAAAATTAGCAAAGCCCCAGGTCTTCTATTTGACTGTATTAAACATTATAGTAAATAATCATATGAGTATCCCATAATCTGTAGTTTTGACTTTACCTGAGCAAGCTCTGTAAAAGGCTTCGGGACCTAAAAACCCAGTATCTTAAAATTGTAATCGCAAAGATTCTTTCTGCAGCAAGGCTGGTTTTGTTGTATTTTCCACGTCCTGGAATTCATCAGTTCCAAGAGAGAAAGATACATTGCACCTCCCCGTTACTTGCAGGCAGCGCCGGCATCACAGACCCCGTTCCGGCTGCGTCTCGCTGCGGAAGCGGGGGTCCCTGCGGATGAGGCTCCGTGCTGGCTCCGCTCCGCCGCGTCCCCGGTCCTGCAGTGACATCCAGCGTCCAGGCTCGGTACAGCCACACCGAGAGCAGCCCTTGCCCCTTCTCGCTGTCGCCCTTACAAAACCTCATCTCCAGATACAGCCAGCCTCATTTTTCTCCCTGGAATAAGGTACAACAGAGTGCCAGAGACGCTCGGGATAAAACTTTATAAAACATGAGAGAACTAAAAATTGGCATAGGTGCACCAAAGGTAAAAAGCAATTTATATAATAGCATCAGAGGAAAAAAAGATAAATACCTTTGAGTAACTAACCAAAAAAAAGGGCAAAATTTACGGATTATAAATTCATAAGCAAAAGACCTAACTTTTCCCTTTTTTAATTTTCCTTTTAAAGATATAGAATAAGTGGAACTGATTGTAGTGAAAATTGTGGAATTCCCTTCCCTTCCCTTCCCTTCCCTTCCCTTCCCTTCCCTTCCCTTCTGATTCTGCATAAAATCATGGAATCATAGACTCATACATTCATGTTGTAAGGGACCTTAAAGAGCATCATTCCATAGGCAAGGAATAAAATTATAAAATCACCAGGAGAAAGCTGAAGAAATAGACCCATAACAGTCCATTACAAATATTTTTCCCCCTCCTTCTTCTTTTTTTCTTTTTTTTTTTCTTTTTTATTTTAAAATTTTCTCTTTTACAGTGCTCATGGGGTGAATGTGCTGTAAAAACACAAAATGCTCTAGTCAGAAAAGACAAAGTACAAGTAGATCATCAGAATGCTCAAACCCCCTTTATTCTTGCTACGGGATCACAAAGACCTGGATTGCAGCCTTCCAAAAATAGGCCTGTAACAACCTAGAAGAAAGTTTGTGAAAAACAAGCTTTTAGAATAATCAGATTGTATAGGAGGAGAAGAAAACTTCTATGAAACGACAGCTTTCCAGCCTCCCACTCTTCCACTCTTCCTTCAGAAAATGCTAGCCCTCTAAAGCTGCTTGCAAAAATAAAAATTCTGGAGGTGTGGTTGTAATTTTAAAATTTCATGGCCCCTATGAGAAATTTGAATATTTCTCTGGTACTCTGTACTGCATAGCCCAGTGATTTTGATTATAAGGTGCTCTTACTTTTTTTTCCCTTTTTATGCAGTGTTGTATCTCTGTGCATCTACCAGATATGTAAGGAATGAAAGAAGACTGTAAGAGAGAAACTAACTTTCAGCTAAAATTTCCATGGATTTAGCCTGATGAGGTACCTTAAAGAAGGCCTAAATAATCTGCCACAATTCACAAACTCTTAGTTTTTTAAGATGACGGGTACCCAGCTCTTCTGTGATTAGCAGACACGATTTGCAAGGGCTCTATTCATTCAAAACAATCTGCAACCTTTGATGTCAAAGAAGCTGTGGAGTGCCTGACTGCAAGCCGCAGAGGGTCACAGATCTCTGCTCCACACACAACCTTATCTATTCATCAGAAATTCATCCCGGCCATGGAAACTTTTTAATTTTCACTGCACAGGCCTCAGAAAGCCAAATGGCATGGGAAATTTAATGTAAGTCAGTCTCACATTCCCTGACCATGAATGTGAAAAAATTAATCCTCTGCAGCTAAATACTTTTGTAGTCATTTGGTATAAAAGGCAATGGTCTGTCACTTACACCCTACGCTAAACCAGTAATGAAATCTTGAAAGAGGAGGCGGGGGGTGGAGGAGGCAGGATTTTCTCTGCCACAGTGAAGCCAAAATTAGGCCATTGCTTTACTACTCTGAAGCAATTTGGGAGGTAGTATAATTGAATGCACAGTGTTATTCCCAGTAGCACAGGAGGCAAGCAGACCTTGAGAAGTCAAGTGTGATGGCAGATGTTTTCAGTGACATCTACAGATCTTTTGCCCTTGTTTTTTTTAAGCATTTCCACCACTGAATTCTGCAGCAATATTTACCATTTGTGCTCTCTTCCTCTGGTCTCACACCCCAAACTTTGTCATAATAACATTAAAAGGGAGTGAAACCTCAAGGGCCTCCATCAGACACACAAAACCAACACTTGATTATGATGCCTCTTCTTGCTTTACAAGCTCCTTGGGGAACACAGTTCAGGAGAAGGTCAAATTATGGAACCACAGAATGGTTTGAGTTGGAACAGACCTTAGAGATCATCCACAGCTTCTCTGGGCAACCTGTGCCACCTTCACAGTGAAGAACTTTCTAATATCTGACCTTAACTTGCTGTCAGTCAGTTTGAAACAATCACCCTTGTCCTATCACCACATGCCCTTTCAAAATTCCCTCTCCAGCTCTCTTAGAGTCCCTTTAGCTACTGGAAGGGGCTCTAAGATCTCCTTGGACCCTTCTTTTCTCCAGACTTAACAGCTCTCTCAGGCTGACTCCATAGCAAAGGTATTCCAGCCCCCTAAGAATCTTCATGGCGTCCTCTGACCTCCCTTCAGACAAAAGAAACAGGTGACAAATGCAGGTGTTACAGCGGTTTTCCAGTCGCAAATATATACAGTAAATACAATAATGATATGAGAAAAAGTTTAATACGTCAGTGGTAGGAAATAGGAACATATGAGCAGTGATGAGACTCTGTCACTGCTGCTTCATAAAGCACACTAATGATGACTGTCCTTAGCATTCATAACACAAATTATCTCTATAAATGGCTATCAACATCAGAAGGAATGGGATCTTGTAAATACTATGCATTTCATAATATAAGAAATAAATATGCTAAGAATATACTTTATGAAAAACAATAAATAATTTTCATCCTTTTAAATTAAAAAATAACAATATTTTGTTGCTCTTATGAAATAGGGGAGGTTAGCTTCTGATGAAAAATCTAAATATTTTTTTAAATTCACAAAGATAAGAAACATTTATCAAAAGAGTTCGTGTTTCTGATTAATATTAAAGTGTGCAAGGCAGAACCACTGAGAACAGTAAATACTTTATAGCTGGCACTTTGTCAAAAATATAAGTGGTTCTGCCTCTGAATTTTACATCATCACTAAATTTACAGTCATTTTGTAAGTGTCATAACACAAGAATTACTGCTTTCTAAATCTAAACATAGCAATAAATTTAATATCAGGATTCCTCTTATTGTCCGTTATCATCTGATGACAATGCCTTTTACCTTCATTGTCTTGACAGAAATATGATACGTAAAATCATGATGTCACATCACTCACTATGATTTAACACTAACCAGCCCATACAATTTTAATCAATCAACATTGTTGCTTTTTAGTGTAATGATTTTCTGGTGGATTCCTTGTGTTTAATATGATATATATGCCTTATCAGCAGTTGATTTACTTTTTCATTTTGGAGTTAACAGCTAGGAAGGCCATTCTTGCCTCCTTCAGACACCACTGGAATTGAAAACAAGCATTGTTTCAAGTACTACTCAAGAACTAATTGTGGAAATCAACTGGAAGATATGAAATTACTTTTACTAAAAACTTGCTGCTTGGGGAAAAGAAAGACAGGAAAATGCTGTGAAATAAAGGAACTAAGCAGTACAGCACAAGCAGGAGCATTTTTTTTTTTCTTCACGGTATCAAAATTGACTCAGACATCCCTAACTGGACAAAGGTGATTGCTGAGTTCCACAGTTTGGTTTTAAAACATACTGAACTGTGCTGAAGGTTTCTCTGAGGAAAGGAGCTTGTTCCATTATGTTTCTCTGCATGTGGTATAGTGTTTTATTTACTATTCACAGAAGGTTACTGCATTTATTTCTCAGACAACTTCAAGAAAAAGAATTTTTGCTTGTAAAGCACTCTCAAACACAACCCAGTATATACTTGGATAACCCACCTACATTTGAACATGTCTTTACATTAGGATGTAGCAAAGCACAAGTGTTTAGAGCTGTCAAAGAATACTAAAACAACAAGTTTAACAGGAAAATTCTGCTTTTAAATTCTATTGCAGAATACTGAGAAGACTATACTCTCATGCATGGAAAAATATACATGTTCAGGTAACAAAGGAATGGCTGGAAACTGTTATATTTCAGAGTAACAAGTCCCTTTTTAGAGTCCTCAGTCAGTTAATGTTTGACAACCTATAAGATGTAAAATTTCAAGTTACAAAATCACTCTAAACTCACTAAATATAGCACTTTTCATTCTTCAGGACCAATTAGTCCTCTCTTCATGACAGATAAAGAAACAAAGGTGTGATAAATGGTGAAACAAATAGTGTTCACGGGGAAAAGTGACATTTAAGTTGCATCACAGATCATGCAGCTAACTGAGAAGACATGAAGGCTCTTTCATCAGTTTATAAGTGGGTAAATTCTAAATACCCTACTGAAGATCAGAGAAATTGAAACATCATTTATTTTCCTGTGAAAGAACAAAAATATTTAGGAATTTTTTCAATCGTAAAGCTCATTTTTTTTTTTTTTTTTTAATAAGAAAGCATGTAAAATGCTATTTTCAGCATACTTTTACTTGTTTCATAAATTCTTATTTCTTCTGAACATATAATGTGACTTACTCAGATTAGGATATTGCTACTTTTTAGAACAAAAACTGAAAAACAATAGATCTGCCAGTAAAGTCCCAGCTATGTCTTCTAGGGCAATGCTGACATTTGATTTACTTTTACTGTAAATCTCTATTCTTACAGTGTCTGGAGGCAACTGAATTCCTTCATAATTCCTTCCTTTTTTATTTTTCATTCCTTCTTTTTTTTATTTTTAATTATTCTCTTTTTAAGGTATCACAACCAGTGGGATAAAAGTTAAAAATTACAGATAATTTTCCCAAGTGCAGGAAAAATGTACTGAGAACTTTTTAGGTCTTAGTCCACCTTTCTTTTGGGAAAAGATCTTTTGTCTTCCACCATGAAGAGGCATTTATCAGACATTAAATGCAATTATGTTTTGCTTTCATAATTTTATTATGCTTAAAATACTCCATATTAACAGTATCTCTTTATTCTTTCTAAGTTCTATCTCTGCCTTCAGGAATAACTATCTAGTCCTTTTTTCTTCAGTCTCCAAGTTCTCTGCAAATCTAGTAGTGGAAAGAAACATGTGGTGTCACAGTAGCTCCACTGTTACCACAGAGATGGTTCTTACATATTGGACACAAGCAACATAACAAAGGAACTGCAAGAACCTTGATTAAACTCTCATAAATACAAATTCCCCTTTTCCTTATGTATTTTACACCTCTTGAAACAAAGTTTTAAAAGGGAAAAGGAAGTCTTATTCAGCTGCACAATGACTTAGCTGTTGGAGCTTTGGGAGACATGGGAGTAAATGGAATGATAAGGCAATATAGGAAGAATATATAAGGAAATACTAAGAAAATAATGAGGAATTAAATGAATTTAACTGCAAAACTTGAGAAGTCAGATTTTTTTTTTCCTTGTAGTCAAGCATTCAGTCAAGCCATAATTTATAGCTGCTGCATGCAGGTACAAGGATGCCCCTGAATGCAGAATATTCCTGTGAAGAACACCCTTACCTCCCACACACTGCTACCTTTCACAGTCACCAGATATTGCTATTTGATGCTGATGTACCTTTTCCAATCACCTACGGAAAAACAGATTTGGAACAAAATTACAAGACATAACAGAAACCTGTGGAGTATCTCCTTCAATAACTCTTGTTTTTTCTTGTCCTTTTAGAATGATAATATTTCACAGTGGGAATCACTTTACTTCATACACAGTCTATACTTTTAGCGACCCATCACACAGAAAGTGTCAATTTAAGAGGCATATTTTATATGATCAGGTTACTGTCTAATCTTCTATAGTAGAATTTCTTACCTTTCTCCAGAGTCTTTAGTGCACCCAGAGTCTCAGTCACGACAGAAGTCTGATCTGGTACAGCAATTCTTACTATAAACAGCCCACTGCCATACCTCAGACATAATTACTAGGCATGACTTGGGAATGGAGAAGCCAGTCACTTCTCCCTTCACCCTAAGGACAAATCTAGGGCTATAACACTCATCATTTTCTCAAGAAAAAGGTCTACTGCAAATTTTTAATTAAAACATTTCAGAACTAAAGTAGCTTCTGAAAACACCTACCCCACACCTCAATACATTACAATTAGTCTGTAGCACTCAGATCTAAATACACCCACGATGCAATTCAGTACAATATTATCAGTCTGTAGAGGACGCACTCCCACATCACAATTTCCAAAATACCTTCTGTTTAAAGAGGAGAAGACACTATGTGTCATATCCAAGCTTCCACTAATTTTGTGTGAGGCATGGTTTCAACTCTGAAGTTTGTTGTGATAATTTAACATTGTTCTCCTTGCTATTATCATATTGTTATGCTCTTAATTTTTTAGGTTATTGCTCTTCATATACATTTCTCCAGAAATACTTGCTTCAGAGAAGACGTTTGGCTTAATTTGCACGCACCTTGCAGAGCTTTGTGCAGACATAACCCCTTGGAACAAAAAATATACATTACAAAAAATATAGCAGATTATTTTCTCAGCAAGTGGATTTTATTATATTAAAAAAAAAGATAGCAGTAGATTTGAATTTCATTTTAATAAACCTTTGGCACTTTGCCCTTATGAAGAGCTGAAATGAGCTTAGTTTCTCTACCTTTTTCCTCTAATTCTTTGATCCCAGGGTTTTTCTCTACATGGTACATAATAAAAGTACTTTAAAATCACTAATATAATTAAAAGTGCTAGATATACTGAAAACCCATTCACAAGCTCTTATGCTCATGTCAGTGGAAAAATATGATTTTTAAATAATTTTTTAGATCCATTTATTTCACTCAGAAAAAAAAAGATTGCATTCCATGTTACCTGTGGCAGGCACAGAGATTCCTTCTTGCTGTCTGAATTCTGTGACACCATCTCAAGTATTAAAAGACAGAACTATAGTAACTAAACCAAAAATTCTGTTACTGTTTTTAATGTCAAATTGAGGCAGTTATATAACTCCCTTTCCAGAGTATCAGTTTGGAGGTGAAGGAGCACTGTCCCTTGAAAGATTTATATTGTAGCCCATTATTCTTAAAAATATTTTGCTAAATAGTTTTTTGAGTTTCTGGCTTTTTTCAGATCATCCAAATCAAAATCAAATTTAGATACCTGCAAATAAACAATGAAGGTCATTAACAGTCCAGTGATAGGGGAAAAAAATCAAAACACAGAATTGTTTTTTCCCTAAACCCATTGCTCCAGCTGTCATACAACATCTGCAAATCAGGTGATAGCTTCAGGATTAACTTGGAAAATGTAGATGAGTATGCAACAATACTTTCTTTAATAATATTCTGCAGGGCAGATCAGTCATTGAATATCTAGGGCTCAGCAAATCTGCAAGTAAAAATTACTATTAACAGAAAACAATTCTCCATGCAAAGCACTTCAGCTCACACAAATCAAGTGACACAAAGAGGGTTTCATTGGCTTAGCCATGATCAGGTTGATAACCATGACAAGTTGATACTGGTTTTCAATTAATTGAAAATTAGAATTGATAAAATAAATAAAAACTGATAAAATTTAACTTCTAGAAACATTTTGCCTTATACTGGATTGCATCCATTATAGTTGCTAAGGTAATTATTTCCTTTATAGACACCAGAAAGTCACCTTTTATGAACAAATAAAGTTGAATCTCTTTCTTTCTTTCCAGAGAAAGGGTTTCAGGCCTGAATGAAAAAACCAAGTTTGGGTCTGTGCCATTAGGTTTGGCTTGACAGTTATAACCATTCTCAAACTAAATTTTAAAAAACTTAACAAAAAAACCCAAAAAACAAACAAAAAAAAACCCACCCCAAAACCAAAGAAAATAAAAAATCCAAAACAAACAAAAAACAAACAAACAAAAAACCTCACAGTCAGTATCAGGCCAGTGTCATTTGGGCATAAATATTCAGGAATTTCATCTCCCATAGGCACATCACACTGTTTCAGATTTGGAACTTGTTTGTGATAAGCAGACAGTTAAAGCAACAGCCAAATTTAAAATCAGATTATTTGAATTCAGAAGCTGTTTGAATGGGATGAATTTTGATAGCAATAAAAATACTCCTATTCATACCCAGGAAGAGCACAGAAGGCGGTCCTTAGAAGAATACCCTTTCTGAAATAAAAAAGATGAAAATCTCAACTTTATAGCTCCGCTTTAACGCACACAGAATATGCAATTTCATGACCCATATTCCAGTACATGCACCTTCTGATTCTTTAGACAGTATAACAGTAATATTTCTTCAAGAGTACATAGGCTAGAAGACATTTCCAAAAAGGAGATAAAGCTACAGCCTCACATGTTACATGACTGAGCCATCCATGTCTCTAAAAATACATGAATTCTACTGAATTAAATCATAAGTAATCTTATCTGTGCAGGAAAAAAAAAAATTCTCATATGCCTTTCATTCTTAAAAATGGAAAATCCAACTCAGAATTGACAGCTAATAAAGCATCATATAAGTGCTTCAAATATCTAAAATAACAGAAGGCTGGTGGATATAGTACAGGCAACTATAGCCGTCCCTCAAACTGCCTTTCTGTAAACACAGTATAGCATCTTACAATATCTTACACATAAAATACCTAGATTTTCTTTGCTTAGACTAAACAAAATTAAGTAATGGGAAATGATTGGTTTGTACATATGCCATAGTACTTTTTCCACACCATGACATCCATCAGGCACTTCTAAGTACACTGCCTTTAGAAAATTAGAGGTTTCTTATTGAATTAAGCTGCAGCTGCTCTTCTGACTGTGTTCAGTTCAAACCACCACAGAAGCATAAATGAGACACTGAGATCACTAACAGGTACCACTCCAGGAGAAAGCACGTCCTTGAGTATAAAACCAAGTTATTTCTAACTTATTACTTCATTGTATTTTTTTAACATTTGTAATTCATTCGTAACATATTTTGAAGAAAAGTGGCAAAATAAATATAGTATACTAGCATGCAAAGCACAAGACTTTATGAAATATTTTATTTCCTTGCTGAACCACTTCAGAAAACATTTTATTTGCAATGTAATACAAAACATTTCAAAAAGCTTTAAAAAGCTTTAAAAATATGGACACTTAACTTGCTTTCAGGTTTTATTTAGGTGTCAATACAAAGTAAGAAGGAAAAAGAGAATTTTGGCTTGTCTGAGGCGCACCATGAATACACTGAATTCATTGGTTCAACTTATGCTTGACATAGATGTTGAAAGATCGAGACATTCTCCCATAAATTTTGTCCTGTACATAGTGGA
The DNA here is from genome assembly GCF_014805655.1 of Passer montanus. NCBI lineage: Eukaryota > Metazoa > Chordata > Aves > Passeriformes > Passeridae > Passer > Passer montanus. The sequence goes on from NW_024374479.1 coordinate 1,697,521, forward strand.
ACTAGGTCCTCTTTAGAAAACACACAGCGCCATTAACTCCACTGTCAGGAAAGTTTCAGAGAATTACATTGATATTGTCCATTATAATTTTGCCTGTGATTACATCAAACCAAACTCACACATTTGCTGAAATTTGTTAAAAACGGGTATGGAAATGTTCATTGCAAGAGATAAAGAATTAATTCTGGTGCAAGCCATTAGAGGTATCAAAGGTTAACTTTTGTGCAATTATCTTCTGATGGTAATCTATGAAATTCAAGCAGGAATTGTGAATTCAAGTATTGTCACATAACTTATGAATGCAGCATTTATTACCTTCCCTGAGCTATTCATGTTTGGCAGGAGGCACCAACCACATTAATATGAAAAGATAGGAATTTGAAATATTGGGATTTATCCAAAACAGTCATAAGTACTTTAAATAGGTAGGGGACGACAAAGTCACATTCATTTCAAGATTAGATAATGGACAATGCATGTTTAGATTTAGATGCATCCTGCAGTGAGGTATTCTGATCAGGGCAACACGGTGGTAAAACATGGATAAGGCTATAAGGAAGGTGACATCAATCTATGCACTGTCACCACTCCAATACGACTCCCATGTTTGAAACCAGTAAAAGTGATAGAATCTTTAGCCTAACATTCATACTATATTTTAAAAGTTTAAGGAGGATATCATATTCCCTTGATTTTTCCTGAATAAAGTATAAAGCTGCTTCTATAGGAGTCAGTTCCACTATTGCCACCTCTTTTTCTGTAGCCATCCCTGCCTTTCCCAATTGTATAATGCACCTCATGAGTCCTGTATTTCCAACAGATCCCCAGACATGAAATATGCTAGACATTGCATTCAGAGCAATCAGTGGGCTCCACAAGAATATGGTACCACTCCCAAAGTTACACAATGTGCTGATGCAGTAAGGAAAAAAAGGTTTAAAAATAATTATGTTTTTAACTTGCTTCTTGTCAAAGCACTCAGGTCCTATTTATTTCATTTATATTGGAGGGTTTGGGAAAGCATGTTTCTGCTAAAAGCATATTTAAATCTTTCCACTGAAAACAATGCCACAGTACTTTCAATATCACCTGAGTGTCTGACAAAATTTAAAGATGCAGCCTGTCTGTTGCCACAGACTGTAGTTGATCCTTTTCTTCTTTCCAAATGAGCTAGTGATGTGCTATTTGATAGAAATACACCATCAAGGAGTGCATTCCACAACTTTTTATGAAATGCTAGCTATCAGAAGGAACTTTTTTGCTTTTCTGACAATGTGTATGAAATATCTTCTAATATGATAAACCCTTACTACTGAAAAACCAATAAAAAGCAACAAATATCCAAAGCAATTCTCCATACTCATCCTCTGTGTGTGTGTATGTGTGTGTGCGTGTGTGTGTGTGCAAAACATCTATTAGTTTAATATAAAAAGGTGTGGACACTGTTTTTTCATAGTCAAAATACTCACACAACTAAAAATTTAGCAACATGAAAACAGAAAACAATCTAAGCTTATATGCTGCAAGCTTCCAGGCCTGCAACAGCTGTAATGCTGTCAGCCCCGGTTAACTTTGAACAAAATCAGTGGCCAGAACAGCCAAAGAGGCAAGGGCAATTTCTGGTGGAATTCTTCAGCAGTACTCATAGCTGACCAGAAAAAGTTCCTCCTAAAGTCCATGGAAGTTTTACTAAAGATATTAACGAAAGGCTATTTGGACAACTACTGACTACTCTGGGAAATGCTGGCCAAAAGTCACACCATGTTGTGAAGGTCAGCAGTATGGGGAATGTAAGCTGAGAAAGCTGAAGGTGTAAAAAAACAGTGTGCCAGAGGCTTGTTCTAATCATATATGTTACAATCTTGACCTAAAAATAATTTAAAATTGATATTTAGAGTACAATACAGCCATATTTAAACCTTTTACTGTTTTCATATAAAGAAGAAAGCTGAAAAGGTCACAGTCTAATTTCATGACCATATATTTAATCTTTATTCCCACAGTGAAATGTCTAATTGAAAAGAGCAAATGAATACTTACTTATTATAAAAATATTTTAGTCAATACTTAATTTCTTAATATTGATTACTATTAGACATTTAAAATGTACTCTACAGCAGCATTTGCTATATAATTCTTACCTGTTCTTGTAAGCATTTAATATATCAACTAAAAGAAGTATGTTAAAACACATTTTGTTTAGCCACCTAAAAGATAGAATTTGATTAGCAAGTAATTAAACACTCAAGAGTTACATATGTTGTTTAAACAATGCAGATTACTGTTACAATATACATTTAAACCTAGGCTTGTTTAGACATTATGAATTCTGATTTCTCTTTCAGGTACATATTACCAGAGGGTAAAATGGCCAGGGTTGGTTTTGTTGGGTTTTGGAGGTGTCCTTTATTTTTGGGGGTTTGGTGGTTTTATTGTTGATTGCTTGTTTGTTTTTCCCTTCAGTGGCAAGGGACATTTGTCTCTTTAATGCCAAACTTCAAAAAAACTACAAAGATTCATTCAATTAAAAGGGTCCTTTATTGTCTCATTTTAAATTACTTGCATCATGCCATATGAAACTCACATATATTTCATTATGCCCTGTGGTGGGTAATCAGAAATATAAGATCATAAACTCAGCTTAGTGAATGAAGGCAAACATTCAAGCAAGTACGAAACCTTGCATTTTTCTCTGAGTTTGTGTCTCCCTTATGTAAATATTGGGCTTTACACTGTGCACAAATCCTTGACAAACCAATCTAATGAAGAAATTAAGATAGCTATGAGAATAGTTTTTTAATTATTAATTTTTAATAATGACCTCAAAGAGTAGGTATTGAAACAGTAGCTTGAAATACTATCAGATTGGGAGTCTACATAGCTGTGTATCGGTCCACTTCCTTTTAACTATTCAGCCTATCTTAACTATTCAATTGGGTCATCTTGTAGGCAGAAAACACACTGTTTTGTTTTCTTTAAGGAACAGAGACTTCTTCTCCTACAAAATTACAGAATTACAAATAAGCCCAAAGACAAGATTCTGGGGAGAATATGGTGTGCATAGGGGAAGGAAGAGAAAAGGGAAGATCTGATTTAAAAGTTGAATGCAGTCTTTCTGTCTCATGTGTCTTAGGTGTCTTTCAGTCTAATGAAAGATGTGGCCTAAGGTGTGTATTCTATTGCCATCTCTTGAGGTGGGGCACTTACCTTCTGTTAATTGGGCCCCCTGTTAAAACCACGTGGGGCAGTTTTCTTTAACTCTTTCAGAACCCATCCTCCCTCAGGGGAAATATCTTCTCTTAGTGGGCCATTGAGTGTCACTGTATGACTGATAAAATTGCATCAGCCCATTGTGAGATGCTCCACCCAGGGGAAGGAGCCAAACGTTCCTCCTTGGATGTAATCTGAGGTTTGGAACACCACAGGCAGTTTTCCCCACTGGGTTCCCAGACAATGACCAGGCTCACCTACACCACACCACCACTGGACCTTCAGAGGAAAACTACATCCTTTCTACAGGCTTATTGTTTCAGTAGAACCACATCTGTTACTCCAGGAGAACTGCAGCCATGATTTGATTGGACTGCTATCCGCACACTAACCGGCAGGGTGTCAGGTCATATTCTGAGTCTGTCGGTGTTGTTTTGTATTACTGCATTTGTATTTGTAATTTTTTTTCTTTTATTCCTGCTCTCATTTTTTTGCCTGAGAGCCCTGAAATTTCAAAATTATAATAATTTGGAGGGAGGGGGTTTACATTTTCCATTTCAAGAGAGACTCCTGACTGCCTTAGCAGACACCCGTCTTTCAAACCAAGACAGATTTTGGCACCCAATATGCGGCACAAAGGCATGGAGACAAAAAGGGTGTGAAAAAGAATAACAGTTCTTGAGTTGCCTAATTTTTGTGTGCTGATATAGAAACTTGATTAAGTGTCACCATGTAGTGTAGTGTATCCTTGTTTGGTGGCATGTGGTCATGGCTGTATTTCTCCAATTTGCAGGCCCTTACGTAAACATGGATCCTATAATAAAGGCTGGTTGTTATCCAGTTTGCCTTATGGGTTAATAAGGTGAGGAATTCATAGATCTTTAACTTGCTCTGAAAAGGCTAGCACATACATTCAGAGCTATAATATACTATCTGTATGTTTCTGGGGTTGCTTTAATAATGGCACCCACTGTGAGGAAATGACACTGGAGGAAATTTTCTCCCAACCCTCCAACCAGCTCTTTGGGTCTGCTCCACCACTTTTTGAAGGTTTCAAAGCTTCTCTAAATGATAATGATATCATACAGTGGTTGGTGTTGCTGATATGCCTGTTAAGCCTGTTCTATTTAGCATTCAGAGATAAGGTAAGATTGACTTGGATAACCACCCTGATACCTACCCCAGAGACTAAGGATGTTGCCTCAGAACCTGACACAACCCCAGAAATTAGGGATGCTGTCACAGAGCTTGACACTGCCCCACAGCCCTCCTCAGAAATTAACACTCCAGATTGCGTGGGGATTCTGGCGAAGGAGATATGCAAGAGGAGCCAGCTGCTAAAGAAGTACATTTCCTCAGCTGGTGAGAAACTATCCTCCTGCCTTGAAGAGGGAGAGTCTAATGGTGCAGCAGTGAAACCTACAGATGGTACAACCGTCCAGGTTCCAGCTGAACTGCAAGGTCTGTCACAGCCTGCAGCAGTTGGCCCTGTGTAAAAGCAGAAGTCTAAAATGAAATCAGAGTACCCAGATAAGGATAAGAAAGGAGTGCCCTCATGACCCACAGGGGACCAACAGATGAGATCATCACTGAGTTCCTGATGTACGCAAGTCTCCGTAATCTGCACAAAGACATTGTACAACAGGGTCATGAGGCTTATACAACCTGGTTACTCCAGGTCTGGACCTTATGGGTACAGGCGTGCAACTGAATAGTGGTGAAGCAAGGAATTTGGGACCCTGGACCCAAGACTCAGGTATGAATCAGATTTTTGTAAGGGTGCCAGGGCCCCTTTCCCTCTGGGAGCAAATTTCAGTGAGTGCCAGAGACAGGCTTATCCAAAGAAAGAGAATTCAGGAGCACCGTCATAGAATGTACTCTCAACAGCAGTTGAGAGAAGTGGCAGTACTGGAGGATATCCCGCTTTGGGAGGGATGGACAGTATGATAATCACCCCAACAAGGTCAGGTGCACAGGGCAAATGTTGTGGAATCTGGCAAATCTAGGGCCATCTCAATACACTACCTTCATTGCAATGATTAATGCCAATAAAACTGAGAGAGAGGGGTCTGTCACCAACAAGCTTAGAAATTATGAGAGTATGATCAATAGCCTGATGCAGGGTCATGTCTCTGCTGTGATTCAGAGCCTCCAAGAGGAGATGAGGGAAATAAGAGAAGAGGTGAGAGTAAACAGTTCTCATATAGCACCAGTGCAAGTCATAGGCCCTAAAGTCAAAGCCCAAGGTCCCTCAGCTAGAGAGGGAGGGTACACCCCAGGATCTGACCTGTGGTTCTTCCTGCATGACCGTGGGGAAGACATTGGAAGGTGGGATAGGAAACCCACATCTGTCCTGGCAGCATGGGTGCATCAACTCAATGAGCGAAACACTAACTGAGGGAGCTCCACTAAAGTGAAGGTAGCCTCAACCTCCCATGACCAAGCTGCTGGGTATGATCTGTCAGAATCCCTTGAAGGAAACCCTAGTAGGTATGCCCAGGAAAGAAATCATAACCAGGGCTAAAGGGGCCCTGCCTCTAACCAGGAAGAGGCACAGGAAAACTGGGTCTTTTGCATGGTGTGGATCTGATGAACTGGCACATCACAGCCACTAAAATATGAAGTGTTAGATGATACTGGTGCACAGTGTACCCTAATGCCATTGGGACAAGTCGGGGCAGAACCTGTTTCCATTGCTGGGGTAACAGAGGGATCACAGCAATTCACCCCAGCTGGAAACCAAGGTAGCCTGACAGGGCAGGAGTGGCAGAAGCATCCCATTGTGACTGACCCAGAGCCCCATTTATTCTGGGCATAGACTTCCTCTGGAACCAGTATTACAAAGATGCAAGGGGACTCAGGTGGGCTTTTGTCATAACTGCTGTAGAGGCAGAGGGCGTTAAACAATTGAACACCTTGTCTGGACTATCAGAAAACCCATCTTCAGTAGGACTCCTGAAGGTGGAAGAGCAACGAGTTCCAATTGCCACTTTGACAGTGCACCACCAGCAGTATTGGCAAATTGAGATGCCGTGATCCCCATCCACAAAATAATCCATGAGCTGGAGAGCCAATGGGTGGTCAGCAAAACCCATTCATCCTTCAACAGTCCCATTTGGCTGGTGCATAAATCTGAAAGAGAATGGAGATTGACTGTGGAATATCATGCCTTGAATGTAATGACTCCACCGCTGAGAACATGCTGGAACTCCAGGATGAGCTGGAGTCCAAGGCAGCAAAGTGGTGTGCCACTATTGACATTGCCAATGATTTTTTCTCCATTCCTCTGGCAACAGAATGGAGGCCTCAGTTTCCTTTTGCCTGGAGGAGCATGCAGTACACCTGGAACTGACTGCCCCAGGGGTGGAAGCACAGCCCTACCATCTGCCATAGACTGATCCAGGCTGCACTGGAAAAGGGTGAAGCTCTGGAAGACCTGCAGTACATCAGTGATATCATCGTGTGGGGGAACACGGAAGTGGAATTTTTTGAGAAAGCAGAGAGGATCATCCAGATCTGCTAGATGCCAGCTTCACCATCAAGAAGAGCAAAGTCAAAGGACCTGCCCAGGAGTAGTTTCCTGAGAGTAAAGTGGCAAGATGGACAGTGTCAGATTCCCACTGAGGTCATCAATAAGATCATCACGATATCTCCACCGACCAGCAAGAAGGATACACAAGCTTTCCTAGGCACAGTAAGTTTTTGTATAACGCACATTGCTGAATACAGCCAATTGAGAATCCTCTCAATTGCAGTAACCTGGTTACCTGCAAGAAGAACAATTTCTACTGGGGCCCAGAACAGCAGCAAGCCTTTGCCCAGATCAAGCAGGAAATCACTCATGTTCTGAGCCCTTGGCCCAGAAGTGAAGAATGTGCCTTACTCTGCAGCCAGGAACAATGGCTTGTCCCAGAAGGTGCCTGGGGAGACTTTCTGGAGCTGAAATTACAGAGGGTCTAAAGCCAACTGCATTCCCACAGAGAAGGAAATCTTGGCTGCCTGTGAAGGAGTTCAGACCTTCTCCAGGTGATTGACATGGAAGCAGAGTTCTTCCTGGCACTCCAACTACTGGTGCTGGGATGGATATTTAAAGGAAAGATTCCCTCTACCCACCACACCACTGATGCCACATGGAGCAAAGAAGGAGCAAATTGCCTTTATCACACAGTGTGCCTGTATGACAAACCTGAATCGCCCGGGGATTTTGGAGATAATTACAAACTGGCCAGAATGTGAAAACTTTTGTCTCACTGACAAAAAGGAGCAGGAACAAGTGACACAGGATGAAGAACTCCACCATACAACCAACTATCAGCAGAAGAAACATGATATTTTCTTTTCACTGACTATTCCTGTTGCATCATAATTATGAAATGAAAGTGAAAAGCAGCCATATGGAGCCGCACATGCTGGGTTGCACAAGCTACTGAAGAAGAAGGTGCATCATCAAGTCAACTTTCTGAACTCAAGGCTGGTCAGCTGGCCCTGGACACTGCTAAAAGAGAGAAGGAGGGAAAGCTCTACCGTTATACTAATTCATGGATGGCAGCCAATGCTCTGTGGGGCTGGCTAGAAACGTGGAAAAAGGGCCAATTGGCAGCGTAGAGGAAAACTAATCTGGGCTGCTGATGAGTGGAAAGGCATTGCCACTTGGGTAGAGAAGCTTCCTGTGAAAGTCTGTCATGTAGATGCCCATGTTCCCAAGAGTCGGGCTAGTGAGGAACGCCGAAACAATAAGCAGGTGGAAGCATCACAGATAGATTTAGATTGGCAACATTAGGGGCAGTTGTTCCTAGCTTGATGGGCCTATGATGCCCCAGGTCATCAGGGTTGATATGCCACCTATAACTGAGCACAAGACTGAGGGGTGGATCTAACCATGGATGGTATTTCTCAGGTTATTCTTGACTGTGACTCATGCAGGCCAAGCAGGCCAAGCGGATGAAGCCCCTATTGTATGGCAGGTGATAGACCAAATATTAGTTTGGGGAGGCCTGGCAGATTGACTACATCACGCTGCCCCAGACACATCAAGGCAAGCACTACGTGCTGACCATGGTGGAAGCCACCACTGGATGGTTGGAAACCTAAACTGTGCCTCGCACTATGGCCCGGAACACCATCCTGTGCCTGGAAAAGCAAGTCCTGTGGAGACATGGCACCCCCAAGAGAATTGCGTCAGACAGTGGGACCCATTTCAAGAACAGCCTGACCAACACCTGGGCCAGAGAACACGGTATTGAATGGACATATCATATCCCTTTTCATGCACCAGCTGCCGGGAAAGTTGAATGGTGCAACTTGCAACAGACTACTTAAGGCTACCCAGAAGGCACTTGGCAGAGAACCTTCAGAAATTGGGAAATGAACTTAGCAAAAACCTCCTGGACAGTCAACACCGGAGGGTCCATCAATTGAGCTGGTCCTGCCCAGCCTGAACACTTGCACACAGTGGATGGAGATAAAATCCCTGTGGTATTAGGTTCTATTTTGTTGGGCCAGGGTTTTATGAGCTTTCAAAAGGGAACCTAATACACCCAAGGATAGCTTAGCTATTACCTTTGGAGGCAAATAATGAGCAGGATGGCTTCTGCTGCAGTGTTAGAAACAAAAAGGTTTAACAAAAGGCAAAAGTCTTAAGCCGCAAGTGCAAGATGTGGCTGGGGGTGTGTATTCCGTTGCCATCTCTCACCTCAAGTAAGGTGAAGCACTTACCTTCTGTTAATTGGGCCACCTGTTAAAACCACGTGGGGCAGTTTTCTTTAACTCTTTCAGAACCCATCCTCCCTCAGGGGAAATATCTTCTCTTAGTGGGCCATTGAGTGTCACTGCATGACTGATAAAATTACATTATCCCACTGGGAGATGTTCTGCCCAGGGGGAGGAGCCAAGCGTTCCTCCCTGGATATAATCTGAGGTTTGGAACACCACAGGCAGCTTTTCCCCACTGGGTTCCCAAATGATCAGGCTTTTCCCACTGGATTCCCAGAGAAGCACCTTTTTTTCCCACTGGATTCTCAGTGGAAGACCAGGCCCATCTACACCACCACTGGACCTTCAGAGGAAAACTACATCCTTTCTACAGGATCACTGCTTCAACAGAACCACATCTGTTACTCCAGGAGAACTGCAGTTGCCATTGAATTGGACTGCTGCCAGAACCCTGACCAACAGGGAGTCAGGTCATATTCTGACTCTGTTAGTGTCGTTTTGTGTTACTGCATCGTTTTGTATTTTTATTTGTATTTTTATTTTTTTCTGAATAAAGAACTGTTCCCATATTTTTGCCTGAGAGCCCCTTAATTTCAAAATCATAATAATTTGGAGGGAGGGGGTTTACATTTTCCATTTCAAGAGAGATTCCTGCCTTCCCTAGCAGACACCTGTCTTTTCAAACCAAGTTAGAAGGGAACTTAAAGATCATCCAGCTCTAGCTCCCTTGCCTTGGACAGGGACACATTCTATTAGACCAGGTGCCTCAGACCAGGCCTTGACAATTCCAGGCATAGGGCATGCACAACTTCTCTGCACAACCTGTTCCAGTACCTCAGCACCCTCAGAGTAAAGAGTTTCTTCCTTATTTCTAATCTAAACCTGACCTCTTTCAGTTCTAAGCCATTATCCCTTCTCTATCACTCCATAAAAATTTATTTTCCAAAATTCTCTCTCCAGTTCTTTTGGAGCCCTTTTAGGTACTGGAAGGGGTTATAAGGCCCCAGGCCTTCCTCTTCTCCAAGTTGAACAGCCCCAGATCTCTCAGCTTGTCTCCAAAGCAGTTGTGCTCTAGCCCTGTGATCATCTTCATGGCTCTCTGGAGTTGCATGAACAGGTCTATGTCCTTCCTCTTGGAGGCCCCTTAGCTCCAAGATCTCCAGGTGGGCTCTCAGTAGAGCAAAACCCATCTCTCGCCCTACTGTCCATGCTGTTTTTGATGCAGCCTGGGACACAAAGGGCTTTTTGTGTACACACTTCCCGCTCATGTTGACCTCATTCATCAAAACACCCAGATCCTTCTCCTCAGAGCTGCTCTCAATCTGTTCTCTGCCCAGCCTGTTCTTATGCTTGGGGATTGCCTCGACACAGGAGCAGGACCTTGCATTTGGCCTTATTCAACTCCTGTGAGATTTTTACTTTACCCAAGTCTCAAGCCTGTCTAGGTCCCTCTAGATGGCATCTCTTCCCTCCAGCACGTGAACTGCACTACAACTGCACTACAGCTTGGTTTTGTCAGTAAACTTGCTGAGTGTGCACTCAATCCCACTATCCAAGTCACCAACAAGGATGTTAAATGGGGCTGGTCCCAATACCATCCCCTGAGGACAAACATCACTGGTCACTACTTGGACATTCAAGCCTTTGACCATGATGCTTTGAGTGTGACCATCCAGCCAATTCCTCACCCACTGAGTGATCTATCTCTCAAATTCATACTTCTCCATTTTAGAGACAAGGATGTTGTGTAGAACAGCGTCAAATGTTTTGCACGAGTCCAGATAGGTCACTCTTTCCACATACACCTCTGCTGAGGCACCGTCACAGAATTTGTCAGCAAATTTGTCAGGCACGTTTTGCCCTTGGTGAATCCAAATCAGCTGTCATCAATCACCTCCTTATTACTATGTGCCTTAGCATACCTTCCAGGATAGTTTCCTCAAACTGTGTCACTGTTCACAAGAGTGCAGAAATCAGTCCCTATCCCTACCCTTTCCCTACTGAAGGTGTTGAAGACACGATGAGATCTCTGCTCAGTCTTCTGTTCTCCATCTTGAACAGACCAAGTGACTTCAGCCACTCTTCATATAGCTTCACCTCAAGGCAATTCACCATCCTCATGTACCTCATTTGACAAGTCTCTATTAGCTTAATTTCTTTGTTATATTACAGTCCCCAAAATTGGACAAATGTTCAAGGTGAGGCTGCCCCAGTGCAGAGGAGAGCGGGACAATCCCCTCCCTTACCCAGCTGGCGATGCTGGGCTTGATGCACTCTAGGACACACTTGGCCCTCCTGGCTGCCAGGACACTGCTGAGTTCAACTTGCCACTGACCAGGACCCTCATATCCCTTTCCATGGCACTGTTTTCCAGCCTCTCATTCTCCAGTCTATATACACAACCAGGTGTGTCCTTGTCCCAGTTTAGTACCATTGGCAAACTTAGTATTCCCTTAAGTCCTCTGTCCAAATTGTTGATGAAGATGCTGAAGTGCACAGGGGTGAGGATGGAGCCCTTTTGAAGCCCCACTAGTGACCAGTCACCAGTCTGATGACAGCCCATTCACTATAATCCTTTGCACCCAACCTCTGAGCCACTTGCTAACCCATCAACTACTATGGTTATTGAGTTGAAGTTTTGTTCAGAAGGAGACTGTGAGAGCAGTTATGAATCCTGAGATTAGCACAGTTGGTTAGAGTGTGGTATTAAGAATGCCATGGTTGTGGGTTTGATTCACATTCACTGTAGGACTCAATGATCTTTGTGAGTCACTTCTGACTCAGAAGATTCTGTGGTAGCAAATTCAGTGATAGACAATTCTGCTCTTGTTTCAGCAAGTCAAATGCCTGTACATAGGGTACAAGAATGTCAACCCATAAGTACTGGATCTCCAAAGGCCATAGTCACAAAAACCAAGCCTTTTTATGAAAGATATATCTTTAAAAATACACTTCATAGAATATAGATATATATGTTGTGCGAAGAAAGCTAATGCATATTTGGCAAACGTTAATTTTTCTTGATACATAATAATACCAACCCAAATAATTCTAAATGCTTATTCTTATGTCTCAAGGTGAAAAGTCTTATTACCAGACTCATTTTAGTTATCTAAATATATCTTTATATTTTGACCTGGTACCTCATTCTTTCAGATACTTTTATAAATAGGTCAATTTGATTGCATTATATGTAGAACACAGGGAAGGATCACAAATATTCAAACAGTTGTTTCATATAAAATACCACACAAAGTTGGAAAGGAATTTATATTCTTTTCAGGATGCCATGTTTTATTTCTAATTATTGCTCATACGAATTTATGTGTCTCATTATAGAGTCATTCTGATGGTATTTTGAGATATTGAACTGCAGTCATTAGCGATTTCTTCAGATGAGAGCAACTGTGACCCAAAAATTCAGGCAGTAAATAGTAACTTCCTTTTTGATATATATTCAATGTTTTATTTACAAGAAATTCTTCTACTTATCTATTAATTGGTCCTTTTGAATCTAACCATTTTCAAAATATTCACCTAATACTGATTGTCAAAGTTTGAATAATCACGACAAGATCTGTGAAACTTGGCAAATACACCAATGATTTTATATCTGGTATCCTACACCAACTACACATTGAGGGAATGAAAAAATTTTCAATTTCTTTACCTTGTCTCATTTGTCATCATCTGCTGATGCATGCATAAACAAGTACATGTTTATGTACATGTACATGTACATGCTGCATTCTGCAGCTCCCTTGACAGCTAGAAATTCAACATTCTCATAAAATTAATTAATTACTTGCTGCAGTGATGACTGCCTTGTGAAAAATTCAACAAGATTATTATCTCTTTTGAAAAGTGTATTTATAAATTACTGTCAGTTAGAATATTAACTTGCACTCTGTCAGCAGAACCTTTTGAAGCAACAGTTAATGTAGGGGTAAACTTCAGTTGTTATAAGCGCTCAAAACACTAAAATCAAGGCACAGAAGGCAGCAACAGTTATTTTGCCAGTTCTATGTCCACAGGTGGTTTTCAATTACCTGTCAGAAAATGCTGCGTACTCAAAAATCATCTGGTAAATTCAGTTAGATGGATTTGATGTTTCCTTATAAAGTCATAGAACAAGCCTTTTTAGTTTAATTAATGACCTAGAGTCTTAAATTACTGCAAAGTTAAATGTTGCAAGTCAAAAGGGTTATCATGGATTGTTATTTTCAAACTGTAAATTTTAAAATAATTTTTACATATACTGTGTTAATCAGATCATTTGTGAGCACAGCATTCGCTGAAATCAATCTTTGCATGCCTTCCCACAAGTTGAATCATAGAATGTTAAGGCATTGGAATGGACCTTAAAGATCATCTAGTTTCAAGCCCTGCTGCCGTGGACAGGGACACCTCCCCCTAAAGCAGGTTTTTCAGAGCTAAAACCAACCTGGCTTTGAACACCACCACAGATGGGGCATTCACAACCTCCCTGATCAACCTGCTCCAGTGTCTTGTCTCCTCCATAGTAAAATATTTCTTCCTGAAGTTTAAAGTAAATTTTCCCTCTGTCAGTTTTTACCCATTATTCCTTATTCTATCACTACAGTTCCTAATAAACAGTCTCACTCCAGCATTCCAGTAGGCCTCCTTCAGTTACTGGAAGGTTGCTAGGAGGTCTCTATACAACCTTCTTTTCCAGGCTGAACAGCCCTAACTTTGTCAACCTGGGAGAAATGTTTCAGTCCTCTTACCAACTTCTTGGCCCTCCTCTGGACTTGCTCCAACAGTTCCATGTCCTCCTTCTGTTGGGACACCAGAACTGTACACAGAACTCCAGGTGGGGTCCCACAACAGCAGAGCAGAGGGGCAGAATCACCTCCTTCATCCTGCTGGCCACACTCCTTTGGATGCAGCACAGAACACGTTTGGCTCACTGGCTGTGAACACATGCTGCTGGCTCATGCTGAGTTTTTCACCAACCATCACCACCAAGTCTTTCTCCTCAGGGCTGCTCTCACTCACTTCTCTGCCCAACCTATAGGTGTGTTTGGCATTGCCACAACCCAAGTGTACGACCTTGCACTTTGCTTTGTTGAACTCCATGAGGTTTGCATGGACCCACGTCTCAAGCATGTCAAGGTCCCTCTGGATGGCATCACTTCCTTCCAGCATGTCAACTGCAACACACAGCTTGGTGTTGCCAGAAAACTTCCTTGGGGTGCACATGACAGTCTGCTAATATCTATCTGCTAGAGTCACAGTCTAATGTGTTTAAGCTCATAATTCATAAATAACGTGCATGAAAGTGCTGTCAACTGGCAGTGGGTGGGGATAGAGGGAATGCTTTCCTGGACTCCTGGGAAATTCAGCTCATGCTGAAATTCTGCAGTATCAAAGTATGAGACTATTTATTTTCTCTCTTATTTAAACCCATATGGTTTAATCTAACTCAACTCTGTCAGCAATTGCTTACCTTTAAGCTAATAAAATACTGCAGAAATCTCACATTTTAAGCTTCAACATAATAAACTGCAATGAAAAGACTGTCAAATGAAACCCTTTTGTTCCTTTCCTGTCTTTCTGGGCTGAACAACTGGACAATCACCAAAATATTCTATCCACAGTCATTGCTTAAAAGTAACCTGCTGAACACGACATTAGGTGTTTATATACAGTCACTTTAAAATGTAGGTTCAGAATTCATATATCTCTTATGAATATAATCAGGATGCCTTAATTCAACCAATGGAAAATATTTTTTTTTTTTTTAACAAAACGAGTACTGGAAAGAAATCTTTAAAATGTAAGATTGAAGAGGAGAAAGAAAATAAGATTTTTTTAGAATTGTTTTTGCTCAAAGACCAACCTTGCACGTGGAAGATGCTAAAATACCTAGTGTGTAAATTTCATGTATTTGTGTTTGCTTTGCATTGCTTTCTGTAAGCTGAAAGAAATGGAATTCTCTCAGAGATAACAGGATGTTGCTAAAGACTTAAAAGCATTTTTCCCATAGGGAAAAACAGGCCTACTTCTAGGTGTGAGAGATAAGCTTGGACATTGTAAAACACAGCCTTATGAAGGACTGTGTCTGCCCCAGGCCTTTCTGATATGTGAGGCCAGGAACTGCCTGAGCGCGCTTTGCCCATGCTAAGATAGAATAAGTTTAGCAGTGTATGTTTCCTCCTTTTGCCATCATGGTGATGGAATATATCTATTCTTCATATTCATCTGTGGATTTTGGCCATCTTAGTTACCTGTATACATTTCTATTCACACAATAACATATTTGAATCTCTATGGTATGGTAGAATTGCTTCTTTTTTGCCTTAAAATAAAATAATAAATGTTTATTAATATATATATAATCTATTAACAAGTATACTTAACACTTTTTATCATTAACACTTATTTAATTTGTACCTAACATAAAAATTAAAAGACAAAAAAATAAGCTTTCCTCATGATTCCCACAACAATTTAATAAAGTATCCTTTCCCTCCATTTTGAAAGAGAATATTTTTATAAGAAAATTAAGGAATAGGTTACTTAATTCCTTTTTTCTTACATCTGATAGTAGTATGGGTAGTTTACAGGGCTTTTCATAAGACAACTGATTTTTATTAATGCAATATCAGATCAAGATCTATCTGTGTATTTACTGACAATTTCAGGTTAAAGAAAGAAATATTCAATAAGATAAATAGCAATAACTATCAATAATAAGGCAAAAGACAGACTTTTTAAACCCTACATTTAATGTTCTCGTGGACTTAATTCAGTCATCAGTATTCAAATACGTTGATGTCTGTGGAAGCTCAGAATGCTCAGCAACTTGTATAAGTATCCAATAAATTGCTAGATTAAGCCTTAATCCTACAGACAATGTTATGGGTGAGAAGAAAATCTAAACGCAGTAAGATTTTTTTTATGTTTATTTAACATATGAGTTCAAAGCAACATCGCACCTTTGACCTCAAACTATAATACAATCAAATTCAAGAAGGAATTCTAAGTTGCTTTGTAGGTCTATCTTCATAAAAGCCTTTTATGAATTATGAGTTAAGAAGATATAATGGATGTTTACACATCTCTGAAGATTTAAAAAAACTTTTGTTTTTTTTATTTGTAAAATAAATTTGCATAATTGTGATTATTGAGACCATTATCACACCCACTAGTTGAATGCAGGAATGGAGCTGGATGCTCCATGGCTGAATTTCCATGATTCACAAGTGTGACCATGTGTCCATGCTGGTTATAGTCTGTCACACAGATTGAACCCAGTAGCTTCATAGTGCTTGAGCAGCAAGTTTTCCATGCAGTTTCACAGGCTGGGTCCTACTAAACTGAGTCAGCAGCTGTGCAAAACCCATCTGTGCTAGATGTTTTATTTTGCAACAGTGAAAATAAGAGGACTTTATTGCTGAGTAAAACACACATATAATGATGCTCCCAGTTGTGTGTGCTGAAATGAAGTCTGCTCTTAAGACTTTTAGCCACTTCACTGAAAGGAAGCTTCCATTGGAATGTGAAGCAACTTGTCATGGTGCAACTGGATTTTCAAACAATACAAACATCTGGTAGCTTGCCTAACAGAATGAATGAACTAGACACAAACACAGAAGCTGAAGTACTACTAGAAGGATCAGAACTTATATATGATTTTTTTTTTTGTTTTGGTATGCAAGCAATAACAAATAAACTGATGCCTGATTCAGTTACTTTCCTAACCATATGAATACTCCTCTATTATCAAAACTTTTTTAAAAACCCATATAGATGAGTATGAAGATAGCTTTTCTTTTTACTCTACTTACTTAGCAACAGTAAAAAATTCTCTTACTGAAACTACTAACAGAAGTTTCACTTCAAAACTTGAAAGAATAACATTTTTTGAGGAAAAAACTAGTCCAATGGATAACGGATTTTAAAAATAGATTTTTTTTTAAGTTCTTGCTAGCAAGTCAAAATCCTTACATGAGGCTGAGAGTTGTTTGTTATTTGTTGGTTTTTTTAAATTTTCCATACATGGCTATATACTTTTTTTCTTTTATAGTATTCCAAATATTAATGGCATAAACTCAAGATGAACTGGTAATCTATGAACAAAAATCTCCTTAGAATACAAAACAGTTTTTCTTTTCAGTTTTTGAAGAATTCCATTCATAGATGCATAGTATAGTTTGGTTTGGAAGGCGCCTTAGGGATCATTTAGTTAGTTCCATCCTCTCCTGCCGTAGGCAAGAACACTTTTCACTAGACCAGTTTGCTCAAAGTCCCATCCAAACTGGCCTTGAACACGTCCAGAGAGGAAGCAGCCACACCTTCTCTGGGAAGCCTCTGCCAGTTGATTGAGAACACAGATACTTAAAAATACTCATGTAGACTTGAGAAATGAAATTTAAATGCAAATAAAAATAACTAGCCAAATTCAACCACAATTTAATATAACTTTGAGAAGAAAAGTTTCCCTTTTAGGTCACAGTTTGGAAAAATCACATCTCTTCTAAAACAATTACTACAGGATTCAACACAGTAATCTAGTTGGTTTTTAAATTTCTTATTTTCAGTGGACTTTTACACTGACTAGGTTGAAGTATGTCATATGTGATAATCAAAATGAGACTTCAAAAGACCTGGCCAAGGTATCAGTGCTCAGTGACATCCTTCCCACCTGTGGCTATTAAAAAAAACCTGAAAAAAAATGGAAACCCAAGATATTCCCAGACCACTGAAAGCAGCTTACATTTTTGCAAGCTGGTTTTGTCTACACCATTTTTGAGGGTTTCAGGAGTCAAAATATTAATTAAACATGACAATAGGTACTCTCAACCAGCAGGGATGGCCACCAGAGATTTTGCAACCTGTTTCTCAATCAATTTCTCCTGCTTCTAAAAAGCATGAGAGTTATTTCAATGAAAGGGGCAGCAATGTTTCAAAACAAATCCCTTTAGAGACTTTAATCTGAGGAGAAGAGATTCAAGGTCTGTCATCAGTGGTAGGAGATAATCTGGTAGGGCTGCAACAAAAAATTGCCTGAGCTGTAGATGGAAAACTAACTCCTGCTGCAGAACACCATACATATGCTGAAGATGCTGAAAAGATGCCCAAGCTCCCTGGTGATGGAGGCTGGAGACGTGAGGTACACACACTGTCCTTTTGCCGAGCAGCAAAGGAAAACAATCGCAGGATTCAATCCAGCACAGCTACAGCAAGTGCCAGAGAGGACCTTTCCTCTACAGAACTGTCAGAAAGCCTGGCCATTTGTAGAGAGCCTTTACTACAGTGATCCCTCCTTTGTTTATCAAGAGTGAGGATGACTTAGATGGGGAAGAAATATGGGGAAGAAATACAGGGAAGAGAAGGAACAAGACAATAACTTGGTTTTTCATAAATTATCTGCCTAAAGAGTGAACGTAGCCCATGAAAAATAATTCTGTAGCCAAAGCTCAGAGACAATGTCACCATTAGCTTTGTTCAGAAACATTTACCATAATTGATAGAAAAATGAAGAGGTATAAAACATCATATATTTAGAGAGTAATGCTGAATGAAGAAGCCATTTACAATTGTCTAATACAGGTAAAAGACAATTATGTGTAACAAATTTGCAGATAAGCAAACACATAGATAATATGAATTGATCAGAAAATGGAAAAAAAGTGTCACAGAAATTGTTTTAGTACCAGTTTTCTAGCTTTTTAGACACGCTGCCCTTTCAATCTTGTGATAGTCAATGTGCCAGAAAAACAAAAAATGGAAGAAAAACATGGAAGATGTACTACCCTCTAGAAATCTCAGCAGATTTATAGCATTAAGACTTTAGGCTCCAAATGAATCAAAATAACTGTGAGTTTATTTAAAAAAAAAAAAAGTACTGTTGAGATAATATAAAGCTCAGATTTGGGGATGGGTGAGGTAAACAGTTATGCTGGTGAATATGGGGAGATGTTAATTACATTTATCTTCACAGAAAACAAATGTGTGCTGATATGTTTCACATATGGATGAAATAAACCTTTAAAAAAATTCCCAAAACCAGGAAATACAATGCCTGCCAACACACGGTCTCATTCAACATCATAGTGCTTAGCAAGGCCAAGCAGTAAAATCAATATGTATCCTCATCTTCTTTATTACTATGTCAGTAGTAATCAGCAGTACCTACAGTTCCAGCAAGTGTTTCAGCTTTGTCAGAAATTGCATAGAGAAGTAAAAGCTATGATACTGAAATATGTATGAAATCTGCATGAAATATGTATTAACATGATATGGAAAAGCTTTTATATGAATTTTTAAGTCACATTCATGTACAATACTGTGAAATCTATTTAGGCTCAAACACCTCATTGTTTCAAACCATAGTGGGGTTGCTGTTGAAACATATTAACTCCACTTGAGCACAAACAGCCATTCTCTGGGCAGTTCATAAAACCCTAACCTTTCTTAAGCTCAAAAGGGACTTCTGACTCTTTAGTTCCTATGAGAAAAATTTACAAAACCCACAAACAAACAAACAAACAAAAAAAACCCAAAAACAAACAAACAAACAAAAACTACAGAGAAAAATCGTAGCATGTCACAACACCTAACAATAGCTCAAATGCAGTAATTTTAAATAGTTTGCATTAGCTTCATGGGATAAATATCCTGAGGTACTCAACACCCTTAGGGAGAAGTGTCACAGTGATAATTCATAGTATGAAATTGCTATTTGACTGCTGAATACCAATTATTTTCGATTTACTGTAATTTACTTTTAAACCCAGGATTTTACCCAAAGCAATCAGTATATGCTTTAAATGATGCATCAAGGACTTAAGATGTGAAATATCCAGGAGCAGCAAGAGAAATAGACAATGTTTTCGTTAACTCAATCAACAAAATGAAAAAAAATAAAGGGGGGGGGGGGGGGAAGTATGAAGAAATAGGCACTGAGCATGACACATATCCAGATAATTCTACATCCAGGAAATTGCAATTCTACAAACTAATGCAACTCTATTAATTATTTTTGAGTGAGTTTACACTTGCAAAGAGCTGAAATGCAGATGGAATGAGACACCACTCAGTCATGCTCTCTACATGGTTGTTGCATATAGTCAGGAAGATAAATTTTGTCTTGCTAAATGGAGATGAAAACAGAGAATCTGGTTTTGGGAACAGTTGTATACTTGGACCTCTTCATGTCATTGTATCCTGTATCCTGGCCTTTTAACACCATTCTCATACTCGTGGACAAACCACTCCCCCTCTTCCTATCAACTTCCTGACAAGGGAGTTCAGTGTAGCTGTCTTGCCCAGTCTTTTGGAGAGCAGAAATTATCTTGGAGAGGGACTGAAGCACCCAGCTTCAGTCACCTGAACATTAAATTATGCAGCCAAAGCTGGCTACTATAGGTACCCAACGCCATTGGTGATGAGAGAGGTGTATCAGCAAGAAGTGATGCACTGCAGCCCCTGAATGTAAGCTAGAAGAAAATACACCTTTCTCCATAAATCATGAAGGTGCATCAAGAGTTTGGGCTGGCAATCACTTGATATGTAGTTGTTTCACTGATTTGAAGTTAATCTAAAGCACATCAATGTAAAGCACAATCACGTGCTTCCATGGTGGAGGCAAACCAACTCAACTTTCAGAAAACAGGGTATTATTTATTTAGAATGCACATACACCTATGTAACAGGGTGTATTTGCAAAATTTCTCCATGAAGATATGAGTAGTTTAAGGCTAAATCCACACTGCACTCCATATAGAAATTTCTACTTTTGACAAGTTCAAATCTGTTCTGCTCCCATCCTGCAAGACAGCAAGCCCTTGATCAGGCACAGGATTAAAGAGTATGAAGGAAATAAGCAGTGATAAATTTTTAGAGCTGTGCTGTCCAAAGCCCAGTAAAAGGATATTATTTTGACTGTACCTTCCTATCCTTTCAGCAATACCACTGAATCTTCAAAGAGCATCTAGTTAATGCTCTTAGTAATGCCATTTACTTTTAGGTAGTCCAGTGAAGAACAGGGAGGTGGAGTCAATCCTTATGTGTCCTTCCAACTTGAAATAATATGAGATTCTATAAGTCTTACCTGGTCCTTTGTCGTATATAGTAATGCCCTTTCCAGGTGCAGATGAAAAGCTACAGTGTTATTTGTTCCCATCCTTCAAGCTCTTGTTCTGGTTGTGGCCACAAATTCTTTCTTAAGTCCAGTAAAATTCTCTCATGCACAACTCTGTACACTTTCTGCAACCAGTGAGCTAATCAATATTTTTTTTTTCAGATATTGTTTTCTGCATTGAAAAAATAAATACTTGCAGAAGTTATCCAACACTGACTTTGTGTTATAAGAAAAGAATATTTTACCTGATCTATATTGTCAATGATACAAACAACCAGCAAAGCTAAATATAATTCTACAATACTTATATGGAAGACCCTTAAAGTCTCACAAACCTTGCTTTCATACCTCACTATTACATGTCTGCATCTTCTTTTCTTTACAATGCCACTTGACAAGTCATCTAAAAATAAATGTCCTCTGAGTGATTTTTAATACCCAGTGCTGGAAGCTAGAGTTATTGTGATGGAAGAACTTCACTTTAGCAAGTTCAAGGAGCTCACACTACAGTTTTAAAGTAATGGAAATTTTGAGCTGCTAGCCATGAAGCAAAATTATCTAAAAAGAACTTGATGAGTTAGTGAACAAGATGAACCAAGCCATCAATCCACTGTTGCTGCAAACAAGACCACACGTAATAGGGGTTGTCAGTCATTGGACCAGGCTGACCAGAGCAGTGGTGGAGTCATCATCTCTCCAGGCATTTAGGAGGCATGCAGACGTGTCCCTTGGGAGCATGGTTTAGTGGGGGGCTTGGCAGTGTTATCTGGACTCGATGACTTTGGAGGTGTTTTCCAATCTAAAAACTCTAATGATTCTATGTATTACTGGGGTGGATGGATGGATGGATGGATGGATGGATGGATGGATGGATGGATGGATGGAAGGAAGATGCATCTGAAACATTATATCTTCTTTTGCACTTCCAAGTACAAGACAGAGGCTGACATTTTGGAGAATTCTGGAGGAGGTGGGGCACTAAGGGTGCTGGAGTAGAGTGACCATGAGTAAAGGCTAAAGGAGCTGAAATAATTTACCTAAATGTCCTGGTTACAAGAGTAGGGTACCAGTTTAGCCAACATTTCACACCATCTGACCCTCACCTCCATAATTTCTGATGACTTGCCTAGTGCACACTTGACACCTTAGGCTACAAGCTAGGTTTTAGATGAGATAAAGAGGCAACCCTTTGAGGCAGGGTAGAATTTCTTTTTTCCTCACATCAATTATTCAGCTGTGATAACTCTCCTCTGGGAAGTACGTATATATTTATACCCAGCCTGAGGGGTCATCTCTGCTAATGGGTCGTAATAGAGTCAATGGCACTAGCATGATAGGTAGCTGCAACGACTTAGACCATCAAAGATTCCTAAAAAAATCCTGTGACTCACAGAATTACTACACCATCAATTGTGAAACATCCCACCCAGGGGAAAATACTGAGCATTCCCACCTGAACCTGAACATATATATAATTGGCTTGGGGATTTCAGACATCACTACTTGACAGAACAGAGGGGGACCAGAACTTCAACAAGTCTGTGACCATTGTTTTTGCAAGACTGCAACCATCACCTAAACAGGACTGCAACCATCACTCTGACCAATGGGGTGCCAGATTGTACTCAGACTTTGTAGATTAGAACCAGCTTAGTCTGTATCATTGTGTGTATTGTAATCGCTTATGTAAACTGCAATTCTGACCTGGAATCTCTCTTGAGATAGTTGAGTGGAGTTCATTTCTCCTGCCTGTTTACTTTTAAAACAGAACACTGGAGAAGAGAAGGATTGAGGAGCATCTCTCTGCTATATTCCACAACCAAAAGTGGAGTAACAGAGAAGATAAATGCCTGCCAGACGTCCACCAGAAATGGGCAGGAGTCAATAGTCACATGTTACAAAAGAAATAATTCAAGTTGTATGCAAGAAAAAACCTCTTTCTTTTGGGTGTGGTTAAGCATTGCAACAGGTTGCCTAAGGTGGCTGGAGTTTCTTTGTCCCTGGATAAAATATAATGTGAAAAAAACCACTGGTACCTTGGATCTCTAGAAAAGGAGATTGGAATCAACAGTTGATGGTGATTTCTTTCAAGCTGAACTTTTAAAATTATTATTTATTTATGTTGTCTTTATGTCACAAAATTAGAATATGTTTGTATCTCCCCTCAGTTCTTACATATA
Organism: Passer montanus; assembly: GCF_014805655.1. Lineage (NCBI taxonomy): Eukaryota > Metazoa > Chordata > Aves > Passeriformes > Passeridae > Passer > Passer montanus. Next base: position 1,720,735 of record NW_024374479.1, read on the forward strand.
TTTTTCAATTTTTAATTAATTTTGTCTAAAATGCAAGACACATTCCTGTCATTACAAACTTCACTTGTCCTCTAGTTTCAACACACCATTAGTATTTCTTCACATTTTGGAATAGATGACACAAAATTTAGGTTGTGAAAAGAATAATCTTCCTGAACATACTAGTAAAAGAGACTTCACCTGAGGAATCACCATAAGCCTTTTCTAGAGGAACTTGTTTAGCTGCACATGGCAAAATACCTTTCTCAATGTTATCTTTAGTTTATATAACATTGAAGAGATACAAACAGGATTTTACAATCATTTTCATGTAGCTTTGACTAATTGGAATAGGAATGGTGGAGCAGGAGTTATTTGGTAGGGCATTTCTAGCTCATACTGCAACAGCATATGAGATGAGAAGTTACTCTTCCCTGCCAGATTAATTATGAAATGCCAAAATTAATATTAAAGTTTTATAAATTTCATTAATTATTTTTGCGTCTCATAGGCAAATTCTTGATCTATTTCTTTGGATTTGACCAACAGGCCAGAAGTTCTCCCATTCCACATTTTTCTTTAAAATTTTTCTATCCTATGTATGAGCAAATACAATTTCCCCTACAAAAATCAGAGAATCACAGAATATACTGAGCTGGAAGCGACTCACAAGGACTATTGTGCCCAACTCCTCACCCTGCAAAGCACAAGAATCACATGTGCCCGTAAGCATTGTCCCAACACTTGAACTCTTTCAGGTTGCTGCTGTGACCATTTCCTGGGAAACCTGCTCCAGTGCCCAGCGACCTTTTGGATGAAAAACCTTTTCCTAATGTCTAACCTAAACCTTTGCTAATAAAACTTCAGGCCATTCTCCCAGATCCTGTCTCAGATCACCACAGAGAAGAAATCAGCGTCTGCCCCTCTTCTACCACACACAAGGAAGTTCCAGACTGCAATGAGGTATCCCCTCAGTCTACTCTTCTCCAAGCTGAACAGACCAAGTGACCTCAGCTTCTCCTCAGGGGCATCCATCACCCTCATGGCCCTTCTTTGGATACTCTGTAACAGCTTAATTTCTTTGTTATATTGTGGTGCTTGAAACTGCCCCCAGCACTTGAGGTGAGGCTGCCCCAGTGCAAATGAGAGCAGGAGAATCCCCTCCCTTGCCCAGCTGGCGATGCTGTGCCCGAGGCACCCAAGGACATGCTTGGCCCTCCTGGCTACCAGGGCACTGCTGGCTCATGTTCAACTTGCCACTGAGCAGGACTCCCAGGTCCCTTTTCATGGTGATGGTTTCCATCATCTCATTTCCCAGACTGTCCATCTGTCCAGGACTGCCCCATCCAAGCAGCAGAATCTGGCACTTTTCCTTGTAGAATGAATTTAATAAGGTCAGTGATTGCCCAGTCCTCTAATATTTCAGGATTGCTCTGCAGGGCCTCCCTGCCTTTGAGGGAGCCAACAGCTCTGCCCAATTTTGTATCATCTGTGAACTTGCTTAGTATCCCTTCCAGACTGTGTCCCATATCCAAGCCATTTATGAAGATATTGAAGAGCACAGGTCTAAGATGGAGCCCTGTGGAACCCCACTTGTGATAGATCACCAGTCTGATGTCACTCCATTCCCTCTTTGTGCCAAAACCCTGAGCCTATTGCCCACCCATGATGTGTTTATCCAGCTGTGTGCTGCACATTTTATCCATAAGGATACTATGAGAGAGAGCATCGAAGGATTTTCTGAAATCCAAAAGGATTACGTCCACTGGTTTCTCTTAATCAGCTAGGTGGGTTACCTTGTCATAAAAAGAAATTAGGTTTGATAAGAAGGAATTTCCTCTCATGAAGCTGTGCTGGCCAGGACTGATGACTGCATTGTCTTTGAGTTGTTTTTCAATACCTCCCTAAAGAATCTTCTCCATAAATTTACCAGGCTCTGTAGTTTCCAGGGTCCTCCTGCTTGCCCTTCTTGAAAACTGGGGTAATGATCACCAGCTTCCAATCAGCTGGGACATCTCCATATTCCCAAGATCTATCAAAAAGTGTCTAGAGAAGTTTTGCTATGCCATTATCTAGATCTGAGAATTCTTGGATAAATCTTAGCAGGCCTCATAGATTTGTAGAGATACAGCTGATCCCATGCCATTTCACTGTTGACTGAGCAATTATCATTCTCACAGCCACGGTTCTCCAGATGAGGTCACTGAAACACCCTTGGTTCATCATCTATGCTGAGGACAGAGGCAAAGACTGCATTGAATACCTTTGCCTTGCCCCTGTCCCTGTTTGTGAGGTGATCATCCTCATCCTGTAATGTTGTAATCCTGTAAATGGGCTGATGCTATTTTTACACTGCCTTTTGCCTTTAATATATTTGAAAAATCTCTTTATTTTCCCATATGGTTCTGGCGAGCTTTAATTCCAGCTGAGCTTTGGATATATGAATTTTCTCCCTGCAGTGACAACAACATCTCTGTATTCCTCCCATTTCACCTGACCTTGTTTCCACTGGGCATACACCTTCCTTTTTTGCCTTATTTCCGAGAGAATATTTCTCTTCAGCCAAGCTGGCCTTTGCCTCACCTCAGCTCCTTCACCTCGTGACACAGCTCTTCAACCACAGCACACTTCCTGCAAAAGAACAGCTTGTCAGCTGCAGCCTCCTGAAAGTCATCAGGCAGTCCTGGCAGCCATCTCTGATCAGCAGGTCTGTCTGTCTGGAGGCCTCTGACATGACTGGTTCAGTGACCCTGGAAGCTACAGCAGCACCATAAATGATGAAGCTTAATGTAGTACTCTAATAAAACAACAGCTAACAGGAGTTCTCTTTCTCTTTCTTACCAGCTACTGAGTCCCTCTGCTGCCTCTATTGGATGGTCAGAGAGGAGACCTTTCTGCTTGTTCCACTAGCAAAAACTCATGACCTCACTGCTGTACCATATCCCTGTTTGTCATATCCCAAAGTGGCTCCCTGGAGCTGTTTCATGACCATCAGCTGCTCCCAGCACTGCCACCTCCTCATGCCTAGTTGGCTGTCCAGGGCTTCTGGTACTTTATAATACATAAACTGGTCTTCAGCCAGTGAAAATTTCTCTCAATTTTCTCTGAATATTTTTAAATACGTTTTTCAAAATTTTAGCATTTTTTCTCATCTTTTCACCTTACTTAAAAGGGCATTTTTATTTTAAAAATTAAATTCAGCTGTAATATCTTCACTGAAATAAGGTATCCAAGAAAGAAAGAAAGAAAGAATACTTAGTTAAAGAAAAATTTGTATTGTAGGACAGAAATATATTATTTTAGGATTTGTCCCTGCTCCAACTGGGTATGAAAATTCAATGTTGTATCAATTAATTACTCTAGCAGCTTCACTACTTATATCTCCAGAACTCAACAGGTCCAGCCAGTATTCAATTCCTCTCACTCTTTTTGTAGATGGTCATATTATGTTTTATTATTCCTTTGAGGAAAAAACAGCAACTTCATGAGGCACCCTAATTTTGTCTGATTTGTACAGTCTTCTAGAGTTCACAGTTGCAGCATCTCTAGGTCTTGACCTCTGAAAACAATTTTTAATGGCAAAATACTCTCAAATACTCTCATATTTTAAAAATTGCTCAAATAGTCACATTCAAAGATTTACAATTACCACAAATGGAGTTGATGAAGGGTCTTTTAAATTTTTCTGGGTCACATTCATTAAGAGGAAACACAAATTTAGCTGTGTTCAACCTTTGCAAATAACTGTATCACCATTTCCATGGCATAAGTAACATGCTTGCTATAAAAACCTTCTTCTAAGATATTTAAAATCACAGTAAACCAAAAACTTTAACTTATCATCTGTTTTATGTTTATTATCTGTTATTGTTGTAGCGATTATAGAAGACTGTTATGTAAGTTGTGTTATATAATACCAATCAGATGTATATGCAAAGAATATTTTAATTCTTTAATGATGCACTTTAAAATGTCATTAATTTTATTCCAGAACCAATATTCAGTCTTCTGTCATGGCTTAGGAATGGTATTCCTCAATTTACTATTCCCAGTGAAACACTCCAATTCATGATCCACTTGCTCCTCTCCTTCCCTCCTTTCCTCCTTCCCTCCCTCTTTCCCTGTAGTGGGATGGAGAGAGAATTGGAATCACAAAGGGTAAAGGTCATGGGCTGAGATAAGAGCAATTTATTGGAAACAACGATGGAATAGGGCAACAAACTAACAGCAATAATACTAATGACAGAACATACAAAAATGTGTACAGCTTGTACTGAAGCTCCAACATGTTCACCACAGCAGTGCTCAGGGATGGTGTGACTTCATTCAGATCATGCTAGCTCACTGTCAGTTTCCACTGTGCACTGCACTGGCCATAAAGGACCACCAAAGGGTGAGTGAGTCTTGCTGGCCACTCCCTGGTTCTCCAGAACCCATCTCATGGCTGGGGTTCAGAGTCCCGGCTGGTGTGGTGTTATCAATGGTGCACTGCTGTGGTAGTGATTGGTACCTGTTGTTCTTCAACCCTCAGCAGTCCCAGAGCAGGAGGGTCCTCTGAGAGACCAGGCAAGGTATTCAGCTGTCTAACTTCCTCTATCTCCACAGCAGCCTCTCCCAAAAGCCCAATGATGCTCTTTTTCAATACTTGAAAAACCTGAGGCAATCTCTGTCAAGGAAGCACAGGGACTCTGGGCCAGTCACAATGAGGTGTGTTTGCCATTTGTTCCCAGTCAGGGTCACTTCAGCTTCCAGTACAGTCAGCTGTCCAGTTCCCCTTATCAACCCAGGAATAGAAATAGATACTGCCCCTACATATCTAGATGGCATCAGGGTACATTGTGCTCTGCGGTCAGCTAAAGCTGTACACTCTGTGGGTCTGATGAACCAAGCCATTGGATCCACATAGTCCAATAGATTGGACTTTCCTCCCTTTCCTCCACCTGGCTGGAGGCAGAGTGTCTCTAGTTCTGGTCACACTACTCATTAATATTTCTTGAAATATGAACTGGAGATCCTTTCAATTGGACCAGAAGCAATGTCAACCCTTCTATTCTTTCTGAGGACTCACCCATTGGAATCTGGAGCTGCATTTATCCTTGAAGAGTTTCCTCTGATGTTTGTTCTTCCTCTCAACTCACGCACCTGTGCTGCCAGCACAGAGCTGGGTTTTCCATCCCACTTCCTCATATCCTCTCTGGGGTCACACAGCAAAAAAAACCACAGGTTACCTTGTGGTTTGTACCCTCTCTCTTGAGCAGAGGGGTACTTGTTCCAAATAGTCCAGACTCTGGTCCACAGTGGAGGGGCATGGGACTTTTCCCCTCTAATCTGCTGAAGTCTTTTGAGTCTGTCTGCAGTCTTGGACAGTCTTTCCACAGGCAAGGTGCAGGTCAGTAGGGAGGAAAAAAGACAATCACCCCATGGCTGTAGCTAGATAATCACCTAAAGCACTTTGTTCTCCTCCTATCATGGACATCAATGCCAGTAGCTGGTGTACAACAATCATGTGCTCCATACAAACTTCTGCCACGTGGATTGTGCACACCCGACCTCATCTGGATCTGCAGGAGACTGCACATTATTTGAATTCCTAGAAATTACCTCCAGAACACTCATTCTCCCAGGTACTGGATACCTTTCTCCATGGTGTCCCACCTGCCTGGGTGCACAACTAGATTATCCTTGAGAGAGTACCTTCCTCTCATGTTTGACAGGAGTCACCTCCAAAGGCTGAGAGCTTCTCTTCCCTTCCCAATGCCCTTGTCAATGCCCAGATCCTGGGACAGGGATTCCAGCTGCTCAGCCTTATTACCATCTAGTTTCATATCATGGGCCATGATATGGCAGCATTGGAGCAGCCAGGGCAGACTGGCAGCTGAAATCTTCTTGCACAGCCTGCAGCCCACCTGGGGACAAGGATCAGTGATTATCTCTGGACCTGCCTTTTCCTCCTGTTCTATCAGCATGGGCTGTTCCTGCAGTTCAGCTGCAGTTTGAGTAGCCACAGTGGTTCTTGGTCTGATTTCCTCTTTCTCCTCCTGAAGGTGCTATCAAGTGATGAGCAGTCTCTGATAAATTAGTAGCCAGGGCTCAGCTATAGATCACAGATCATCTACCTAGAATTTGTCAAATATTGAAATATTTTGTTGCACCAGTTGGTTTCATAAAGGAAAAATTTCCCTTTTCAGAGTTACCTAAATGATCTGCTGATTCCTTTAGAATTCTTACTTTCTCCATAACTTTTTAGCAACCATCTTCTGGTTCTATTTTCATTTCTAGTATCATGAACTAACAGTTAATGAGGTTACAACTGAAATACTTTTTGTGAGGACCAAGAGGACTGTTAGACACTAATGCTGATTAGAGGAAAAAGTTGGTGAAAGCCCAGATCTAAGTTTCTCTGCAAGGCTAACTAAATAATTGACAGCTGATGTTTAAAACTGATTGATTTGGACTCTCCAGGGAATACCATGTTGTAAGCAAGTCACTTAGGGGTATTATCATACCCTTAGAAATTGTGGCCATGAAAAAAATATTGCATTGAAGATATATTTTGTAAGACTCTATGTGTACTTTTGATTCCTCTCAAAGAGGCTGCACTTTAACTTAGCACACTAAGAAAAGAAAACTCTACATGCCTTGACACTTTAAAGACTTAGTGGTAGATGTTAGATAATCAGGAACTCTTTTGTTTTGAATTACAACTAGAAACACAGCAGTGTAAATCTGAAGTCAATAGACAGCAATTTCTGATTTTAAAATCGTAAATATTTCAAAGTAATTTATATCACAGTACTGTAAGATTTAAAAACATAGTTCTTAGGATGATAAACTGCTGTACTGAAATTCCACTTACTTCATACCCAAGTCTTTAAATGCCACATATCTAAAATTTTACTTTCAGCTCAATAAAAAAAACAGATTGATGATACAGGTTGTCACAATGAGTCCCACGTTTTTCTAAAGCTTAATAGACATTAATTGTCTTTGAACCGAGCTCTTCAACAGCAACTGTCTCACAATGTTTGTCAACCATCACCTTTAGCATAAGGGATGGGAGTTAACTCTGAGGGTCTGAACAGGACCTGTCTTGGATATATGGGAGGCATGACTGTCATACAGCTGGCTAGCATATTCCTACATCCTGTCAAATTTTTAAGGTGAGAATAAAGAATTGCCAACTTTGTAAATAATTTAAATCTTTGGCTCTTTTTTCTGATCCTGTGCAGGGGGAAAGTACACAGAGGTGTCTGGTATCAATCTGATATGTCCTGTTCTACATAAAGAAAAACAAAACTCCAACTCAAAATTTGGATGCCCTCTGTTGAACCTTCACACAGATGGTTCCTGATTATCAGTGTTCACTGCACACTTTATTTTTGGTGAAGAATGACAAACCTAACTTGGCAATGGATGTGAACAGCTGACTGTGGTTGCTTATTGCCAAAGGAAAAAAGGGAGAAAAATCACAGAGCTCCGTTACACAAGCTTGATGCATCATGTTTGGATCAGATTCCAGCACAGAGATAGCACTGTAAGTATCACAGCTTGTGTATGACGTCTACAGTTAGGATTATTATTTTGAAATTTCTGAAATTCTGACACACGGAGTGGTGACTGGAGGAAGGGAAAAAGGTACGTAAATGCAACGTGGGACATGGTCTCTCCTGCCTTCTCATGTCAGAAACCACTCTCCATCCCAACCTAAGCTAAGGATTCCTTTATTCATATATTGCTACCTCAGAAATGGGTATCAGACCTACTTCCCTACATTATTGGTTTGCAAAAACTCTTCTGGCCCCAAAAATCTTGAATCTCATACTCAGATCAAAAAAAAACCAAACCAGGAACAGAAGACAACTCCTTCTCACAGGAATGGGTAAATGGAGCCTTTTTTTTTTCCAACAGGAGAGATTAAAGTTTTGCCATTCTTGGGTGTGGAGAGTACTATGGTGAAGGTGAAATGGCATGTGCTTTAAAAAGCCAATTAAATAGGGGGAAAAACTACTCATTATGAGTAAATGCAAAGACTGAGCTCTGCCATGTTTCCAAAACTTATACACAAATTTCAGAACACATATACAAAATGTATTTTAATACGCTTGATGTGTCTCAAATCCAATCCCTTCTTATGTCAGTCATTCTTTATAAACTTACTGCAGGCAACTCAAAATTTTAGAAGTTACAAATCTTTCACAGAAGTTTACTCTACACTCCTGGATTTTAAAAAGGCTTGGTCTTGCTCTCTTGTAAACATTGCAGCTCTTGTTGCTGAGGTATCACAATAAGTCTTTTGGATTTAGTCCAGATACAACATGTGGAGAGATGAAGAATAGCAGTGTATGGGCAGAGAGACAAACTATATTGTTGAGACAGGAGGAAATGGAAAAGATGAAGAAAAAAGTAATGCTAAGAAAAATAGAGAAATACAGTGGCAGCACAGGAAAAAGGCCACAAAGGAAATCCCATTTCAGTAATAAATGAAAGAGAAAAGTGAATGGAAAAAAACCAGAAAACTATACAATAGTAGTAAAAAAAGTATAGACACTGAAATGTGTCCCAAGGGACAGTGTAGGCAGAAAACACTACATCCCTAAAAAAGGAAAACGGGGTAAAAAAAACCATGTCAGCATTCATGGGAAAATCAGGCTGACAGGTGAATGAATTGTTGAACACTATTAGCTCAAAAATAAAAATAACACATACACCAAGAAGCATCCTTTCTTCCATTTCCACGACTACACCAGGACTGGCAGTGTGAAGCTGTGTACATGCAAGATGAATCACAGCCTCTTTCTCTGATGAGCTTTTTTGTTTAATTAACCTGAAAGAAGCATAACATGACAGAGACAACTGTGGCTAGCAATAAAAAAGTGTCTGTTTTCCTGCCTTCTTCTGTAGTGTACACATACACTTCCATCTCTGCATATTTAAGGCTATGCTATGGGCTGTACTGAAATTTCAATCCCTCAGTGAGGTATTTCTGGTACCTCTTCTCCCTGGCTTCTGAGCACTTTTAAATTCAGGAACCAGCTGCAGTTACTGTGCAAGAACCTGCTTAGCAGGGCCTTGCTATTGGAGAAGAATGTTTTAGATATTTCCAGATAAAAACTACTGCACCACACTTGCAGCTTGCGAGTTTCAATAATTCAAATGGAACATTTTTAAATTTTCTGAGATGCAAAATTATCCTGCATACACAGGTGACATCCATAACTTTAATTAGCTAAAGTAGCAATGTGATGCTGTAATTCCTTTCATGCTTTCTTGTCTATGACAACATCTAACTCAGCACAATCTCTATGGTGCCTCTTATCTAACTTTAAAAAACTTTTTTGTTGGCTTCTCCTTATGAGATAAAAGATATCAGTTTAAATCCTAATCAAATACCTTTTTGAAATATGTTTATTATCTTTTATGTGGCTTATAGGTGGCAATTTCTGTTACAAACACTGTCTTTTACTGAACTTAAACAGCAATAAAAAAATTAATGTGCTCAAGATATCTTAATATTTTAGCTGATACCTAGTAAAAAAATTTTGGAGATATGAAGAGAACTTCAAAAAAACCCAGTTATCTTTGAAACGCAAGTGTGCCATAATGTTGTAGCAAGTTGTAGCAAATCAGATTTCTTCAGAAAGCAATTGTTTGGAAAACCAATCATTAACCTGTTCCTCTGCCTCACAGAAAACATCAGGAATTTCCTTCAGATAAGGCTCCATAACACATGTAAACTGAAGTAAATGACAAGAGTAGAAAGAGTGTCTGAAACCAAAATAAAATAAATGCATACAAATCATTAAACAGAAAAAGTAAATGAGTATAGAATAACACATCAGAAGTAGCTAAACAAACAAGAACAGCATTTGTAGGAAAGAATCTGAAATATTTAAGTTTGAAATAAATGATTCATACTCCAAGCTTACTATTTCTGATATACAAATAGCAGCACTACTACTACACATTTTCTGAATTATTCACCCAAAGGTTTGTGGTACTGGCTACCTAACTGCTGCTGCTGCCAAATTACAAACATGGGCAAGAAGGCTTTGTATATATTGAAATACATATGCCTACAAATTTGCTTTTTCCTTCACACTTGTACAAGTTAAGATGCTACTGAAGAATTAGCTTTTTTGAGGCACAGCATTTAAAAATCAACAACCAATGTCATCAGTTTCAGAGTAGAATATTACTAGGATATACTAGTTTTAAATAAGTACGGTATTCTTAATTACACTAAAAACACACAAATTATTTTTACTAAAGACCTACTCCAGTATGTAATTGCATAATAAATTAAAATTTATTTGCATGCATTTCATCACAAAATAATCCTTATTATGAAGTGAGGGACAATCTCGACCATTTAAGACAGAATCCAGTTTGCTTCTGGATTTTCCATGTTTTTATAAGCTCATTTTGGAAAAATTAGACAATTATCCCAGATAATCATAGTAGAGATGAGTACAAAATCAAAAGAATGTATTAAATGTTTATTGAATCATTTGGCTGAAGGTTCAGCAGAAGAAGAAAGAACTGGCCAGACAAGTTGATAAGGAATGGCTGAGAAGATGCCATTTGCACAGTGTGAGAAAAATCAGTTCCTGAAATGGTTACAGAAAGATCATGTAGAAAACTACGTCCTCAGATGGGACCTAATATGTTTTTGTCCATTGGAGTTACTGAATCTTTAGAGTATAGAGCAAGTCAATAACTGTTTGGCCAGAACCCTGCAAGCATTGGACTAGAAGGGCAACTAAAAATTGCTTTGTGCTTTGGGCTTTGATGCACTGTTTGCTCAAAAACTGGAGCAGGTTTTTTTGCTTTTTCCTTTATATTATGTCTTCCATTCAAAGGATGCAATGGACTTTACAAACACTTTTTTTCACTTGAAGTATAGGTCCCACCACTGGTTATTTGCTCTTGCATTTTTATTGTGGCTTCCATGCATGTAACATGTGCTTTGCAAATACATTTCATTACAGCCATAGGTTCTACTACTGTCAGTCATCATTTAGGGTTCATAAAAGTAAAGGTTCAAGAAACAACAAAAATTAAGCTTGATGTTTTGCCCAAGGCTTTTACTGTCTCTAATGTTGACCAGAAGCATCATGAGCTATAAGAAATTGCTAGGTTTTTTGCCAAGCTAATTTCTTGCTCATTTTGCATAGGTAGAAGAGTAGAAAAACTGATAAAATTTTGCTTTTTAATATCACAGGGCTCCATTTTAATACTAACGTATTTTTCCTACAGAGTCTGTACTGAGAAATTTACCATAAGTGCTTTGAAGTTGCACAAAGGCAACTACCTATTTTCATTAACAGCAGCATTTGGAAGTTTAACTTCATTCTCTAAACTGTACATCTATTAAATGCCTCTAGACAACTGAGTATCAATGTAATAAAGATACAGGAGAATCCAATGTAGCAAACAGAATAAATCAATGTAGCACAGTAAGATCAAGACAGATTTTTGACCCGTATGGGTTTCTGAAGGCAAATTAGACAAAATGTTGTTTGGAGAAAAATCTGTGTGTGCATGTAATTTTCATGGACTCTGATGACAACAAAAAAATTTACATTGACTTAGTTTATGAGATCATTAGGGAGGATCTGCAGTTAAGGAAGGGACCTTAATGATCATCGAGTCTCCCCTGCCAGGACACTTCTCACTAGGCCAGGCTGCTCAAGCCTTATCCAAACTGGCCTTGAACACTTCCAGATTTGAGACATTGACAACCTCCCTGAGCAACCTTTTTCAGCATTGCACCACCACCACGGTAGAAAATTATTTTCAATACCTAACCAGAATCTCCCCTATTTCAATTTTTACCCATTACTTCTTGTCCTAGCACTACAGTTCCTATTGAAGGGTCCCTCTCTGGCTTCCCAGCAGGCCCCCTTCAGACATTGGAAGGTACTATGAGGTCTTCATGCTTCTCAGTAAATTTGAAGATTTCCATTACACCACAGCACTCTGGATATTTGCCTATTTTGGAAAGTCAAAACTTAGAAGCTTCTTTGTTCTCTGTAGAACTTCAGTCTCTCTAAGTCTTTTAATAATTTTTTATCTTAAAACAAGGACTCAAACGCCCAAACTCTGCTATGGTCTCTTTATTGATACCTTGTAGCAGATAGTTTTGTCACCTGTAGTAAAGACATTTTCTCAATAAAACTCTTCCTTTAAAAGGATTGGCACTGGAAAATTCCTTCATAACATCTCCTGCTATCCAAGGATTTTTTTTCCCTTCAATCTCAGTTTGTAAGTACTATAAATGAAGGGGTTTACATGAACTCATATTCAAACTCCCTGGTTCCACTTAACTTCACACTACTACCCATTTCTCCAAGAACAGCAGTGCTTCTTTGGGCCCACAATTCTTCTTTGAGTTTTAGGTACACATCCATGTTTTTTTAATCCTGAATGAATGGTGTAATCAGGAAGCTTCTTCTGATCCTCAGAGAGAAGAAGGCTTCTGGGTCTTTCCATGCTGCTCTTTGCGACCTCTTAGAACCCACAACTTCTGTCACTGTTGTATAGGTAACACCCTCTAGTATTATCCTAATTATTCTAAATGCTTTTATTCTATCTATCTATCTATCTATCTATCTATCTATCTATCTATCTATCTATCTATCTATCTATCTATCTATCTATCTATCTATCTATCTATCTATCTATCTATCTATCCTATATATGTCCGTGTATCTCTAGTCTTCAGGAAGTAAAAACCCCCAAACCTGAGCATTATTAATTAATCCATATACCCATCTTTATTCCCCTGGCTAAAACTCCTAAGAAACTCACTTTCAAATGGAAAGCAAGGTCTTACCATATTTTGTTCAAAACGTGTCTGCTAGCACTAATGCTCCTATAGATGCTCTACCAGCTGGCTGATGGTGACTGACCCAGCTCCTCTGCCGAGGAGCAGCATGGTCTCTAGGTATTGAAGGCTACAGCAGCATGAAATTCTTGCTCTTCATCATGATGAAAGAGGATACTGATTTAGCCCCCATTGTGCTGGTAAATGGCACTACCATAGATCTACAGAGTCAAGCTGGGAGATACACAACTGCCCATTTATTAAGGTCCAACACATTTATTATTACTTTAACATTTAATTAATTACTTATACTGCCAAAACCCAGTGATGGACTAATTAACTTAATGTGTCACTTTCAGCATCAGTTCAAATATTTATGTAATGTGTCATAATTGTACTTTGGGCAATCTGCTCTGAGAATTCTTTATTGCATACTACTCCTTTTTATTCTCTCCTCCACGGGTTATTAAATGACTCATTCCTCTTGTGGGCAGAACCTGGATACAGAAACATAGAGCCTGATATAGCAGGTACTCATTCCTGCTCCTGGTTTTGGTTAGGGAACATTCCAGGTAAGAGCTGAAATGCAAAGGCATTTTGCACATTTCTTTGTTATTAACAGAAAAAGGTTCTTTTGTGCTTATCCCTGGTATAAACACAAAAGAACCATAATTACCAATAACCCTGCTGCTTTCTCCAAAAGTAAGAACCATATTAGCCCAAAAGCATTTAATCAGGCAATAAAAAGATATATTTTTTAAGGATGAACAAGGCCTGGAATGAGCTATACAGATAAGTTCTGAGGTGCCAGTCAACCTCTGCCATGGTGAAGGAGGCAGAGTTGAGTGGAATCCAGCTAGGAGAGGCAATCCTAGCAATGGTCCCACATCTAGCTACCACCAAGTTCCCAGTGCAGCTGAGATGGTGCTGAAGGTGCTGCTCTTGGAGGCTACAAGTGCAGCACCTTCTGTAAAAAATGCAGGAGTGAAAGGCTAGGCTTTAAAAGAGTAATTTTTTCTACATTTAGAAAGATGGAGACACTCTCTTTAACCCCATCTTTATGACTAGAATGAGAAGCATAAAGGAAAATTCATAGTAGAGAAGACGACAGCATGTTTGCTGGCAGTGTGATAGGAAGGTGTATACTTTTAAAAAATTAGCAGGAAAAGGTCTGCTACAAAATATTTCAAATCTTTCGTTGTTCTGGTAATAAATTATAAGGAAACATCAAGACACATGGTTTTAAAGATTTTGATTTAATAACAGCATCAGACATGCAGCATCTTGGAAAAAAAACAGGGACCACTATTTCTTCTAGCAGGTTCCATCTTTATTACTTTATTAAAGACAAAACAGCCACAACACCAGGTACCAGCAGAGAAGATGTTTCTGCCCTTATCAGTCATTCACTCAAACATGCCACAGCCCAGCGTTCCAGGTGAAGGAAAACATTCACACATGGTATTTATGGCTGGAGTCAATCCTTTGGTATGCACCTTTCCCAAGAGAACAGAGAGCTTTTATCAAAGTAGAGATAAACATGACAGGCTGCTGCTTCTACACAGAGCTCTCATCAAGGTTGGGATGGCCGCAGCAGGCTGCTGCTTCTATAGTATTCCTTTTATTCCAGCATAGACTGAAGATGCATGACAGTCAAGAAGACAGAACCAAAATACTGTAGCTACTCAGGCTCACAGTACCAAAGAGTTCAGACAGCAGCAGAAATAAAGATGGAAGTTTGCATTAAGGAAAACCTGGCAGACAATAACCTCAGTGCCAGAGCTGGGAGATAAAAACCAAATAAAAATGCATCACAAGCCAAAGCAAGAGCATAAGGATGATAGACATGGCATCAGCACTGTAACTGAAGAGGAAATTACCTTCCATTTATTTCCTACTGTTCAAATATTGACACATGTCATAGGACAGGCATAGGGAATTAAAATAACATATAAATTTGTAAACATTCTTTTAGATTTGTCACTTTGAGAAGGGTCTTCCCCTTTTGTTATCTTCCTACTGTTAGGATGTTTACTTTTTTTGTTGAATCAAGGATCATGTTAAATTTTCGTCCAAAAGTTTCTATCAGTAGAAATGGGTGCAATTCTTTTCTGGGTATTCACTGAGACTTCTTTTCCTTCCCCTGTCTAAAATACACTTGCATAAAACCTTATCATGATGATAATTTAAACATTTTCCTGAAGGATTTCTCTTACAAACACATGGAGTAAATAAGGTGGACGACAAAGAAGGTGTCAATGATTGCATTTAACAAGCCATGGAAAAAAAATCACAAACATTACATATGAGTTACTTATTTTTGCCTATGAAAAATGAAACTGAATTCTCAAGGTGATACCTTTAGTTACACTGAAACTTACACTTTTGATGGAAGTACCACAATGTATAAAACGAATGGGCATAGTAAAAGAAACAAATCTCATTGATATGAGATTTTAAAAATTGCATCTGTTATTAGTGCAGGAGACAGGATAGTAAACACACGTTGTAGTAGAAACACCAATAGAATTTTAGGAATAACGTATCATACATAATCATAGATTCATTAAGTTTGCACAAACCCTCTAAGATCATCAAGTACAACCATTAACCAAACCCAGTATCCTCATATAAAAAATAATTCAAAGAGCACCTCAAGATTGCAATTACCTTCTTTATGATCACTGAAAATTACTTTTGGCTCTTATGCTACACTTGTAGAGAATTGTAAATATCCGAAGCTGCACTTTTTATTTTGATGGCCATGGACAGGACTTTCATGCTGCCTTTGTTTATGTGTGTCCTTATCTCGTAGTGCCTAAATCCTATGTGTTAAGAGAGGATATTTTTATAGATCATATTATATAAGTAATATCAGAATATTTTAAAATGTACTCAAAACTTTCTGTACAGCTGCTGATTTCATGTTTTGAAATCATATGAATACTAGTACACAAAATGAGAATATATCGGCACTGTCTGAAATACACACAATAGCCACCAGATGGCAATAAATCCCAACTAATGCATGAAACTGTGGCTTCATTCAATATTCAAAATAACTTAATTGTTGTCTTCCTTTCTTATAGCCAATGGACATGTTAAAAAAAAAATCACTCAAGTCAAGGCGTACTCAAAATTTATAGGTATCTGAAATGAAAGCTGACAGTTTCAGCAATATTATCAGATTGCCTCAATATGAATGAGCTCAGTGAAACAATAGTTTAATACAGCACACCACTGGATGAATGTGGCCTGGAAATTATAAGTATTAGCACAGATCCCATGAATTCTTACAAAAGCTTTTCAGTGTCCCATTTTCACCATATCTTCATTAATTTTCTTCTTCTGTCATTCTCCTCTAAGTATTTGCTGAAATGTAATTAAATTAATAACACAAATCACAATGAGCTAAGACCAATTGACATGCTTCTTTTTCCACTATTTTGTAACTTCAGATGCTACCACCATAAATGCTTGCATTGGGACTTACAGAAATACTGTTTTAACTGCTCTCCCTTAATAACAAGAATGTAATTATTTTAATATATAGTCAAAAAACATATGAATGTTTTTTTCTCTTTAAAGACAGTTGCTTTTTCTCCATATTACTTCCAGTAATATCAAACATGTTTCATTTTGGTTATTTAATAGTCTTACTCAGATACATATGCCAGAATCTATTCTTGGTGCATTGTCATGTACACAAGAAATTTCCTTCAGATTAAAAAGAGGAAAAAAAATCCATCCACCACCAAAAAAATAAAGGCTGGTAGATAAGAAAAACTCTAGAATTTTCTCAGACTCACTCAATTAAGCCACAATTGCTAACTGGAAGAAACTAAGCCTAAAGCCCCAGCTGTGTGCTCATGGTGCCATAAAGGTTGTCACTTTGCTAACCAATGTCTCCCTAAGTATGATTCTGAAGGTCGCCTGATCCAGGGAAACTGGAACCAGAGCACGGGATGGCACTGCATACAGACACAAATGCCTCAGCCACCACCACAGACCCCCAGTGGAGGGTCTCAAGTCCTCACCCAGCAACCACAGGCAGTGCTGGACTGGACCAGGCAACCTCCGTCACAGTCATGTTGCTCGATTCTTCAGTTCATTTACTCCCTACAGCAATTTTTGGACCACCAGGGCTTCAGAAACATGCTTTACTGTTAAGGAGATCTTCAGATACCCTTTCAGGACTTTTTGTTCTCCCCAGGGTCATAAACTCAGACTCTAATGATGAAATTAAGATTATGGCTTGGACCTCTTTTCCACCTTGTACTGTCCCTCAAAGGACCCCTATCACACGATTAATTCCTTTCCCACACACTTTGCTTTTCCCTGTAGAAAATGCAAAAAAAAGGCTGTGAGGATTTGGCTCTACAGGGACCCCACAAATATGTGTACAAACAATTTCTGCCCTACCTGTAAATGTACCCTGTCATTATGGGGACAACAGATAACACTCACCACTATTTTAGACACTGGAGCTGATGTGACTTATCTCTCAAGCTAAATGGCCTACCAGCTGGGTCCTCACTGAGGTACCCCAGGCCCTCACTGGGACTGGGGAAAGCAGTTGCAGTTATCAAAGCCACCATCTAATTCAGGTGATGCGACCAGAAGGCCACACAGTTTCTGTAAAGCCATTTGTTTTACCTCTACCCATGGTGTTATGGGGGTGAGATGTACTTTCTCAATGGGGTTTCGAAATTCAGTCCTATTTTTCAGAGGGGTCATTGCGGTGCATGACACCCTGAAATTGACCTGGAAAGCTGATACACCTGTCTGGGTGGATCAATGGACCCTGCCACTACCTAAGGCATGCACTCTTACTAAACTTGTCTAAGAACAGCTTCAAAAGGGGCACTGGTCCCCTCCACCAGTCCTTGGAATTTGCCCATGTTTGAAGGTCCAGTGGTGGTGTAGATGGGCCTGGTCTTCCTCTGGGAATCCAGCAGAAAAGAAAGTTGCTTTTCTGGGAATCCAGTGCAGAAAAAAAGCTGCTTATGGTGTTCCAAATCTCAGACTATATATATCTAGGTACAAACGCTTGGCTCCTCCCCCTGGGCAGAACATGTCCCAGTGGGATAATGTAATTTTATCAGTCATGCAGGGACACTCAATGGCCCATTAACAGAAGATGTCTCCCCTGAGGGAGGATGGATTCTGGAAGAGATAAAGAAAACTGCCCCACCCGGTTTTAACAGGTGGCTCAATTAACAGAAGAGAACTGTCCAAGCTCTAACAGATGGCAATGGAATACACACCCCTGCCCACATCTTGCATTTGCAATCCAAGTCTACTCGTGACCCCACAGGGGACCTGCACTGGAGCAGCCTGTTCCTGAAGGATTGACCCAGTGGAGAAGACACACACTGGAACAGTTCATGAAGAACTGTAGCTCATGAGAAGGACTTATATTGGAGGAGCTTACTGAGGACTGTCTCCCATGAGAAAGATCCTCCCAGTGAAGGGAAGGGCATAAGCAGTCTTCACTAGGGAAGAAGGAGCAGCAGAGATGCTTCCTCAAGTGAAGCCTGTTTTGCCTGTTACAGTAGTAAGTGTGTGATCCCTTTTTGTCCTTACATTCACCTGTGAGCCTTTTGTCCATCTGAGGAGTGATAGAGTGTCTTTGGTGGGCATCTGCTATGTGCCCAAAATTCATGGATTTGAATCAACTCAAGACTGATTTAGGCATACTCCTCAGCTTAGTCACAGTGCCAGCCCTTTTGGCACGAGGTGAAGGACTTGGGAGAAGCCTACAGACAAAGTAGCTACAAGGCAAGAAGGGGGAAGAGCCTTAAGGGGAGCAGAGAGTAATAACAGGGACAATCAAATCCAGCACAGATCATTGCCACATACCTTCAAAATGTTTTTACCTCTGTTCTTTGTTTGACTGTCCATCGTAATTTCTGAAGCACACGTTTGGATATTACTGACTGCAACTATAAACTTGTCCTTTGGTGATGCTGTCCAGGAGAGATTGATTCAAGTGTGTGTTTAATTGTTTTCTCAGTTTAATAGCACTAGCAGTTATTTTTCAAACCAAACATTCAGTTTAACATAATTAATAGCTATACGACACTCTGATATTAATAGCAAATACATCTCAGAACTCAACTTAGTCTAAAATATTTTAAAGAAAAAAAACCCCAAACTAATAAACATTTCACACAATGTTTGAGTTTTGAGACTGAATACCTTTTTTTACAGTATGTGTCTTCTGAAAGCAGAATCATCAGAAATACAGCACATTCTTTCACAGTAATAAATGCTATTATCTAAGGATACAGAAAATACCAGAAAAAGCTGCTCCCAAATCCTGGATCTTTCAAATCCAGAAAACAGTTTCACAAACTCCAAGTTTCTTTCCAACACTGATGATTTCTCCATTAAAAAAACAAGCCCAAAGGAAGCCTATTTAGCAAAATTTTCTCTTCTTTCAAGAGCTGTGACAACTGAACAACTGTTCCAGTGGACACAGTCCAAAAGGAAGGTCTGCAGACATCCTTCTGAATTTAGGAGTTTTGGAAACAGTTCCTCAGTACATAGATCTACAGTATCATACAACAACATTTTTATCTCACCACTCTATATTTTAATGTGACAATATTTCACAAACGTAGCCGCACAACAGGTATGATGAGGGCAAATCTTATTTCTCTTATTTTTATTAATGGATTTGGGATCAGACAAATACAGATTAACAGAAATGAGTCCATTAGGAGAACATTTCACATTTTTCATTCATTCACTGCACAAAATACAGAAACCATCCTGAAGCATGTGTTTACTTTTCAGGATTGTCCCTTCGATAAGGACATGTTAACCTTCAGAAAACACATAGCTTCTATTTTGACACTCGCTCTAGCCCATTCTCTGATGTACAAAGAAACAGCTTCATAGGGAGGGCAAACACTGTCTCCACAAAAACCAGACCTAGTCTCAAACCAGGATGGTCTGTAAGAAAACGGATCAAAGCCTGGATCTTCCTACTAACTGTAGTTTATTAATGAGTCAGGAGAACATTCCAAGCTTTTCTGGGAAAAGCGGCTTTTAGAAAAATGTAATGACTTGTCAAGATCATTGTGCATTACACTCACCCTTGCAGATTTATCAATGCACAGTGAGAAGACTGATTAGCTGAAGATGCTAAATGGACCTAACCTCTGAATTTTGAATGGTTTTCAGCATGAATGTACCATTAGGTCACATGGAAGTTGTTACATGGGAGAATTCTAGGCATGCACAAAAGTGCAAAACTAGGCACACAACAAATTTAATTTTTTTTTAATAAAAGAAAATAATTTTAAAAGGAGAAATAATTTTAAAAGTTCCAAGGGAAGAAAAAAGAAAAAAAAAAGACAAACAAGGGAAAGCTTGCCAGTTTCAAGAAAGGGTTTATAATGTGAGGTAAAATCTTTATGCCTGTATGGAGGCTATAATATTGCCGTCTCCCTTGGAGCTTCGGACTCCAATGGCAGCATCATCCCCATGATTTTTCCTAGTTAAAAAGAAAAAAGAAAGAAAATTTGATTAATTAATTAAATAAATTGGTTTTTTTTAAAAAAAACTTTATGAGAATTTTTGTGGACTGCATCGTGCATAAGGTCTGTAAAAGGTTAGTGAAGGCCCCTGATACTTCATGTGTGTACAAAGTCTTCACTGCCTATTGTTGATCTAAGATGGTAAGACCTAATCATATTTGTAACCAATTTATAAAATCCTGTGTCAGGATCTATAAAACTTTTAATATTTAACTAGAAGATAGCGCATTTGACAAACGCACTCCCAAAAAATAACTAATATTTGGTTAACTAAACATCTGAAAAAAAAACCCTACTAAATATTTTTGGGTAAACCTAATAGTATGTTCTCCGTTTAAATAAAACCAAAATTAAGCTTTTACTTTTTTTGGAGGGTTTTTTGATTCTGACAAAAAGGCTTCACAGAAAAATGTCAGTTTTGCTGAAATGCAGAGGCCAGAGACTGATGAAAGGCAAAACTTCACCACCTTTGCTACACAGTGGCATGAGGCGTATACTTTAGGAACACAAAAGTAAAATGAATACATTATGAGAAATATTAAAAAGAGCAGCAGAGGCTGAATGAATATTTGTGACTTTTGGCAGGATGTGGGAAATGCATAGATACACATACATTTTTGCAGATTCTTCTGCAGAACTGTCAATCTCAAGTTTAGTATGCTTAACACATGATTAACTAAATCATGCTAGCCTTTTCAGTGGTCCAGATTTAAATCACATATAGCCATACAAAAAGCATGGTGATCTAGATGACTGGTGTATAGTGAAAGGGGAGGTAAGACAGGGCTATGAGGTCTGCAGGGTATACACAGGGGATGATTTGCTGTAGCTTAGCAAAGTATTTTATCCTTCAACAAGTCTAGAATAGGCAAATGCAAGCAGTATACAAAACACGTTCAACGTACCCTAACTACGCACGATGATTCTCTTCCTTATCCATTTAGATTTTTTAAAAAATTAAAATCCAGATGAATATCCACTAGAATAACAGATTTGTATCTTCAGCTTCCTGGAAAATGCAATTGCTCTTTCTCATGTCTGCAGATTTGTCCTTGGGCAGGTGAACATTAAGAACCAGCCCAGAACTGGCAGGACAGGGGATATGACCCAAACCCTGTGGAGGAAAGCTGCATCCCACCTGGCTGCCAGCTTTCTCAAGTCCTATAGCAACTGGAGACCATAGAATTGTGGCTTTTATGACTCATGAAAGACACAACTATTTTTTAAATTACAGAACAGAAGAAAAACACGCAAACAAACACATGTAAGAGACCACCTGAGTCTGAAGGAATGAGAGGAACAGGAAAAGCACTGTCAGAAGAGGAATTACGTCACCTCTACTTCTCTTACGAGTATTCTTTTTATGGTTGGACTTCAGGATTTTGAAGGTCTTTTCCAGCCTCAATGATTCTATGAGCTAAGGAAGTATGAATGCTTACCACAAGATGGTGCAAAAGCACAGAAAGTCCTAATTTACCCACAAGACGTCCACCCATTTGGCCACAAAAAACACAAGAGAATATCCACCAGGCCAAAGAAAATATGACTTTTTTTACTTGAGAAAAAGCAGCAAGAATAGGCAAACACTTTCAAACTGTCAGCATGAAATGTTAGCAGTATCTCAGTTTAGTCTCCCCAAAGCATGGTGTCTTGGGGGATGTCATCCACCAGCACCACACTTCTCACCGAAAATATTGTGTCAGCATGGAAGTGCTTAAGAATTAGCTAATGTAGCATTAAATAACCAAACCCAGAGCATTTACCAGAGAAACGGAACTACCAAATAATAATGAAAAAAAAGAAAAAAAAATCAACAGGTGGACGATTGCAGGGGGATTTGCAGCAATGAAATCTGTATTACTGGGACAGCCATACAGACATTGATACTACAATAGTTAAATACAAACGCATCACTAATGATTTTCAAGTTTACAGAGAAGATTCTCACACAGTACAATACATACTACCTGAAAGCCAGGACTGCTTCTTATTTCTTGCTATAATTTTCTATAATTTTTCTATAATTTCCTATCAAGCTTTTCTCACTTCTTTCCTATCTTTAAACACACACACGGGGGAAAAAAAGGCAAATCAAAACAAAAAACCCCAAAAACAAACAAACAAAAAACAACAACAAAAAGAAAAACCACAAAAAAACTAATCAAATAAACGCAAAAAAACCCCCAAAGCAGCAAAATCCTGCCAACGAAACAAACCCAAAGCCAACGAAACAAACCCAAAGCCCAATGACTAAGAGACGAGATAATTTGCCAGTTTCAGAAAAAGGTTTCTTAAGTGAAGTACAACTTTCATCTCTTCGTAGAAGCTGGAATACTGCCATCTTCCTTGGGGCCGCTGACTGCAGTACCAGAGCATCCACCTGCGCGACGTCCGCCCGACCGGCCGAGCACCAGTGCGCACAAAGCCTCTCGGGCCGCCCGAGCTTTCCCAAGGCGGCGGCGCCGCCGCCGGGGCGGGGCGGCGCATGCGCGCCCGCCCTTGTTTGTCACACGGCTTATAAGGCGGGGCCGGCGGCGCGCGGCAGCGCCTTTGTGGGGAGACGTCGCGTTCGCACCAGCGCCGCCCGCGCCGGGCCGGGCCGGGGCTCCCAGCCGCCCCCATGAGCTGCCTGTAGGGTCCGCACCGCCGCACCCCTGCGCCCCAGGGGCTCGGGGTTGGTTGTTTTTGGGCTCCCCCTTCCCTTTTTTTTTTTTCTTACAGTCTATTTTTGTACACTTTCCTATAAAACCATGGTGCTGGGGAAGGTGAAGAGTCTGACGATAAGCTTTGACTGTCTGAATGACAGCAATGTCCCTGTGTACTCTAGCGGGGATACAGTCTCAGGAAGGGTCAGTCTAGAAGTAACTGGGGAAATAAGAGTGAAATCCCTTAAAATCCATGCGAGGGGGCACGCTAAAGTACGTTGGACTGAATCAAGGAATGCTGGATCCAACACTGCCTATACACAGAACTACACCGAAGAAGTGGAATATTTCAACCATAAAGACATCCTGATCGGCCATGAGAGAGGTAAGAGCTGCCCTTAACTGTAATGCTTTATTTTATTATGGAAAAAAAAGCATGCATCTTTGTGTCATACCGGTTTAGCCCTGTCTTTTAATGGGTGCATTGGAGAGCAGGACATGCCCAGGGTGGTATCTTGGCGATGGAGTTACATATGGGAGATTTGCAAAGTACCTGCAAACAGGAGGACTCTCTTTGAACTACTTACCCTTCAGTACGGCCATATGTTAATAAGTTGGGGTTTTTTTCCCCCAGTGTTCTACCATTTTTTTTTCTTTTTTTTTTTTTTTTCTCCTCTGGTGATATTTAGTAGGCATTGCCGTTCCGTGGGGAAAAACAGCTGTAATATCACAGCCAGATGGGCAGCGGACTTAAATGGCAGATTCCTAATTGAAACGCAGTGAAAGCGTAAAACCCGTACTTTTTGATACGTGTGGGGTTCTGCTGATGCTGTTGGGGTGGTAATACAATGAATTTTTCAGGATGGCTGATTATTGGCAGATAAGTCTCCCTGGCTTATTTTGACATAGCACCACGTGTAATTTTTTCCTCATTTCAGTATTACCCTCGCCCCCGTAAAAAGCTTCCATTTCCTTGGGGTGCCCCTACACCCCGCTCGGCAATGGGGGTCACCCCGATGTAAAGGTGTGTCCGAAAAGCCCTTGATGAGAAGCAAAAGGAGGGGGAGGAGAGAGAGGGGGGAAGGGGAAGTGGTGTTGCGTAATGGAAGCATCTCTCCCAAAACTGGGGAGATCAGGATCTCCTGCTCCCCACTTCCCACTCGAGCCGCCGTGGTGTCCCCACGAAGCGCAGACCTCTTCCCCGGGGCGGGGTGGAAGCGCCTGGGTCCGGAGGTTCTCTGTGTTTTTTTTACTTCTTTTTCCTCCGAACTTCGCAGCCTTTGTTCGAAGCGGTTCAATCCTGTTTGGGACCGGCTTTGGAGGAGGGGGGTGGGCCGCCCGCTCCGCGCAGATTGGCCGCGCGCGTCAGGTGGTGGCGATGACTTAATTCCCCAGCGCAAGAAAATAATGTTAAAAACTGGTTATGTAATTTTTTGTGCTGCTTGTCGTCCCCCCCTTTTTTGTTTTTTCCTGAATATGCATC
Source organism: Passer montanus (assembly GCF_014805655.1). Taxonomy (NCBI): domain Eukaryota; kingdom Metazoa; phylum Chordata; class Aves; order Passeriformes; family Passeridae; genus Passer; species Passer montanus. Next base: position 1,745,215 of record NW_024374479.1, read on the forward strand.
CTATACACTGCAGCGATGCTCTATTTCTCGTTCTTTTCGGGGAAAAAAAAAAATGTATCTTTTAACAACAACTGGCGGCACCGAGCCCTTCATACAGTATATCCGAGATCAAAGCTGTAAAGCTGTTGCAGAACTGGGGACTTTTTTTATTTGCTTCATGTCTCGCGCACACGTCGCTAACGAGGTGACTTGCGGCTCCCACCCGTCTCCTGACACCGCCTCAGAAATCACTCACCCGAGCATGACTTCCCGCACCTCTGGACCAAGAGCTGGTTCCAAGAGCTTGGCGACGGGAGTCTGCAGCCACGCAGGAGCTGCCCGTGGCGGGGGGAGCACGCGTGGGAGCGGGTAGGACAGGGGCCTCGCGCAGCCGCTGCCGGCGGCCGCGTTTCAATGACTGCCCCGAGGGCCGCCCGCGTCCCTCGCCGCCCCCTGATTGGCCGGCCGTGGTTTGTTGCCCTGTTGCTAAGGCGATGCCCGCCGCTGATTGGCGGAGTGCTGGCAGCGGGGGTGAGGGAGCAGGTTTCGCTGCCAGCCCCCGGCGGGCAGAGGCCGCTCTCCGAGGCGCTTGCTCGGCGCAAAGCCCCTCAGAGAGAGAGGGCAGGGGGACGCGCTGCCCTCAGTCTCGTCTATGCCGCCTCCTGTCGCCGGTCCTATCACCTGAGGGGTCTAGACTTGGCGCGGGTGGCGGAAGGGTCCGCCCTCGGTGTGGAGTCAGCGGGCGCAGCGCACGCAGTGTGAGAGCAGCGAGGCTGGCGGCGCTCCGCGCGCGCCGGTTCGGGCCGGTCGGCTCCTGCTCCAGCCTGCGCTGATTGACAGCTCAGCACTTGTTTACCGCGGCGTGGCGGGACTGCTGAGCTGGCAGGAAGCGGGGGGAGCCTGGCGGAGAGCAGCGCAGTCACAGCCGAAAGCAGCGCTGCCCCCCTCGGAACAAAATTAAACAAAAATAAATAAATCATATTTATTTAAAAAAAAAACCCCAAACTCAAACCAACAGTATAAAAGCCCACCCTCACGCCTACACACCGTCTCGTTTTTTTCAGCACATTTTCCTGACCTATCTTGAGTAAAGTTGCGTGCTGAAGGTGTATTTATTTCCGCATCTCGCTGCTAGGAGGGTTTTTTTTGCTTGCTTTGTTCATTTGTTTTTAAATTTTCGTTATTTGAGCTGCAGGAAGTAGAGAAACTTAGAACGCTTCTGCATGCCTCCATTAATGCTTCAGAAGGTCACACATAAGCTGTTCCCTTTCACTTTGTCTTGCTATAAGCCGTTTTATAATTCCAGCCCATTTTATCTGCGTGGTGCTCAGTCATTTTTCACTCAACTTTTATTTTAAACGAGTCAGTGTTTTTCTGGTTTGATGTCAGAATAAACTGCAGTTTTCTTGTGGCGTTTGAAGCTGGACAAATAATCGTAAACATAAACAAGGGTTAGCATTCCTGACATAAAAAAAGAAAGTATCTGTGCTCTGTCTGAGCAAGATCAAGTTAATCTATTAAAGAAATTAAAGTTTAGCTCTAGATAGTATTAAGTGGGCAACTTGCCAATTCCTATGCCTCTGAGTATGTCGGGTACTTTCTGGGTGTTGCTCGTATACTCTTACTCCTTTCTCACACAGTTGGTTGTGGGGTTTTTTGGTGGTTTTTGGTGTGGTTTTTTTTTGGGTTTTTTTTGTTTGTTTGTTTGTTTTTTGGTTTTTTGGGGGTTTTTTTTGGTGTGTGTGTGTGAGATTAATGTCTGGACACTGTTGCCAGGCAGGAGATACAAAGAAGCAAAGAAGCTGAATTTCTAAATTTAATCTTAAGCAGCAGACTGGATACTGTTAATGCTGGTAAAAAGCCAGCTCCAGTTCATTCTGACTAGCAACTGCAGTGGAAAGCAGCATGATTTTCTTTACAGACCTTGAATGGAGGCCTTGAAATGGCATCAGTTGAAACTGTGTCACTGTTCAGAGGCAGGATTATATTAAAACAGTAACCTCTGCTTCTCTCTAAAACGAAGCGGGCAGACTTGCCTACCTTTCTGTCAGTCAGACTTGGCCCTGCATTCCATCCAGTTAATAACTAATGGACTGGAGACCCTTGTTCCTGGGACATCACATTCATTGAGTGTTGTAATGTTTGAGCAAATTGTTTTGTTTTTTTTTCTGGAAGAGAAACCCACACAAAGTATAACATGTGTGCAGCTGGATTACCATGTTGGTTTTTTTCTCTCTTTTAGATGATGACAATTCAGAAGAGGGCCTTCACACCATCCATTCAGGAAGGCATGAATATGCATTCAGCTTTGAGCTTCCACAGACGTAAGTACCCACTCACAGTCCTCCACACAGGGCTCTGCTGCCCACCCACCTGACCAAAACTCCTGGTGTGGGTGGAGGGGAAACCTTTTCAATGGTATTAGGAATTGTGCTCATAACATGCAGTAGAGAACGTAATCTCTTTAAACTGAAGAGGTTGCTTTTACACTGATATACCCAACCTTTTCTAAAAAAAATTTCCACAAAAAAGGAGCTCACTGCTGCCCAGTTGCTCACTTTCTTTTTACCAAGTCTTACTGACTGACTAGGTATTCCAGTATATTACCCCTTCCCAAAAGGAGGGACAGGAATTTGAACTGCCACTGAAGTCCTGCAGAGTGACTAAAATACCTTCTAACTCATCCATTTACTGGAGTTATGCAGACCAGCAGAACTAGAGATAAGATCGCAGTGGAATTGTTTGTTCTCAAGTCTGGAACAGATGTGGCTAGTTTACTTAGATTTCAACAAAAGAGGAGGTTGTTCTTATTCAGATAGGATGTATATACCCAGGGGATGGCTATTTATACAGAAAGCCTGGATGGAAACAAACTTAAGAATGGGTGGATAGAATAAGAAGAATTTTCCTACCAAATCCCATTTGTTTTAGAAAACAAAAGCAAACAAGAGTAAGAGCAGAAGTTTGTACTGGTAAGATAAAAATTGTTGCCCCACTCCTGTCTGAAGTATGTAATGTTGGCACTGTGGATGTAAGATTGGGTGTAGTAGAGTTGGAAATACGGAAATGAGCTAAAACTACAAGTTCCAGTAAAATCAAATACACAGGAAAAGAGGGAGTATGAGTATGGATGAAAAATGAGCCAGTGAATAAGCACACTGCCTAATATTGAGGTTGTTTATTAGAGGTGCTGGTTTTAGCAGAATGTGCAGATGGCAAACACTTTGAAAGTTTCAAACTTTTTAGAGTTTCAAAGTGAACAGCACAGGACTTCTACATTGTTTCAATAAAATTTTCTGGGAAGACCTGTGAACTTAGAGATTTTAAAGACAATTTAGCATTCTGTGAAAATCTCAACAGTAAGGCCAATACTGATTTTCCCTCGAGTTTAAAGGGGCATTAAAAAAAAAAAAAAATCCCAACCCCAAAACATTAAAAACATGAACATTAAATGTTTAGCTTGAAGTGAAACAAGAGATAGCAAAAGACCACAAGCACTGGTCAAATTATTGGTTCTTTCTAAGTGCCGTGAAAGACTACCTATTAGCCCAGTTTTTAATAATACTGGAAAAACAAAGAGTGATATTAAAAGCCTGAACTTTGATGCTGCCTACTTACCTGCTATTTTGTGTCCATACAATATTTCCAAAACTGACTTAAACTTCAGAGCAACAATGGAAAGATGTCAATCATCCTCTAGAGAATTTTTCCTCTACAGAATATGGGACAGAATGAAAAACTGAAGTTTTAATTGCATTATTAGGAGAAAAAACTAACATTTCAAATTTGCACATAGTGAAGTCAAACCTGTAATTGAAAGAATTATTCTAGTTAAGCACTAGCACGACTGGTATTACTCTCTGTGGAAAATAGGAAATGTTACAAATACTTTATTTTAATATATATAATTGTATTCAAAACGTAGTAAAATACAAGAAAATACTTACAAAAGTAAAGAGAGTAAATTAAAGAAACTACTGTAAGTTTGAAATTATTGAACTTTAAAGATATTTTATCTTTCTTTTTATGGTACTGCAATAAAAAAGGGAATGTTCACAGGTCTGGAAAAACTACCTGCATCATCTTGCCTCCAGCTTCTAAAATAGACTTGTTCATTTGACAAATTTCAGAGTAGTCTTCATGATTTTATATGTGTGTGTATATATAAATACATATATGCCTATATGAGTACATTCTTAGGTATTATAAATGTTTTAAGCTGCCTTATCAGGGTAGAGAAAGATTAGAAGGTGCTCAAAATAGCCTCTCTTCAGAACTCCATGTTGTAATATTTATTCTGCTTAAGGTGAACCTAACTATGGAAGTGCTGAGTTACAGCTAAAATTATCCCAATGTTGAGCTACTGACCAAGTAAATAATACACAATTGCTTACAAAAGGTGATAGCCAAAACTATAATTGGTTGATACTAGTGGTAATTCTAAATTGATAGTCAAAAGGACATACTTTACCCTAGATGTGGAAGTGGCCTCTTAAGCTTAAAGAAAATCTGTGCTCTCCTGGCATTTTCCAGTACAATTCTTCAATTGATTCCTAAAATCTATGAAAAACTATAGTAGGGTAAATTGGAGATGATTTTTTCTCCCATCTTTAATCTTAAATTTTTCTGAGATACTATACATTAAGTACTACAGTGCATTAAAAATGCAGTTCTATATACTAATCACTGACTTGATCAATTGTATCATTATTAGACGGAAAGACTTTACTCAGTTTTGACCTTTGTGTCCTGCACAGACCACTTGCTACCTCATTCGAAGGCAGACATGGCAGTGTGCGCTATTGGGTGAAAGCCGAATTGCATAGGCCTTGGTTTCTACCAGTAAAATTAAAGAAGGAATTTACAGTCTTTGAACATATAGATATCAACACTCCTTCATTACTGGTAAGAATTGACAGAATTATTATTTTTTGTTTTGGCATAAAAAAATAATGACGTTTAGTAACTGAAACGATATCCATATCTAATTTTACATAATACATTACCTGATACTTAGTCGATACCTAGTTACAGCCAATCTTCTAAGTATTACATTAGTCTGCAGCTCTGTAAGTACTGGCATTTTGAAAGCTAGTTTTTCCTGTACTTGGAGTTGCTTTACTTTTAAGATCTGTAAAATGGTTTTGTCAATTTAAATAAATACTAAATTGTTAAGTGTGAGTAAGAAGGAAAATTCTGAGAGAACTGTTCTTTGACTCTGAAGACAGAGCAGTGGCACTTAAAAGAATTAGTGTGACAGACTGCAAACTTAAAAATGCAAAGTAAATAATGTGCTGGTGTACATAATCGATCACTTTCATATGGATAGTTTTCTACCAATGGGGAGAAATTATCACAACGCTCTATAATCTTTTTGTGAAATGTCTTTTCATTAAAATGATTTCAGTATCACAGCTCCTTTCAATGAGGATTTGAATTCAATCAGGCCTAAAATTCCATTCCCCCCCACTCTTCTTCAAATTCACACCCCTGTGGAGAGGGGAAAAAATTCTCAAAATCCATTGAAATAGGTTTCTTGTGTGTATGGGTGAAAAATCAGTCTTGCAAGGGGACATTGGCCTTGCACAAATTCCATTAAAATCAAAAGACTCTCATTTGACTTTAATGGACTTTGGATCAAGTCCTAAATCTTGGTGTCATGTAAAATAACAAAGTCTGTTTAATACAGATGAAACAGGATCATTTTGAAACAGGAAATAGCAGGAGTCAAGGCTTACAGGACTTTACCTTAGTTACTGTTTTTGAAATACTATACTGCATGGAGATAGACATTCTAGTTTACTGGTAAATTAAAAGTTCTTTAGCAATATGGTGGGATATGTAGGCTATAAAGCCTTTCCTTAAGCTCTGCTAAATTTATTTATGTATAGAAACTTGTTTTAAGTGTAACTGCAGTATGAAGTGTAGAAAAAAAGCTTTGTTAATGAGTATGGAATTAGAATAAAGCTTACAGTTTGCGTAGTGCAATTTACTTGAGATTTTCCCTCTAAATAGAACTAGATATGCTTATCAAAATGCATAGAAAGTATATTATACATATTTTTTGGTGTTGATAAGAGCAGATTAAGAGACTCATGGAGCACTCTATTAAATGGAAAATATTTTTCTTTTCTTGCAGTCACCCCAAGCAGGCACAAAAGAAAAAACTCTCTGTTGTTGGTTTTGTACCTCAGGCCCAATATCCTTAAGTGCCAAAATTGAAAGGAAGGGCTACACCCCAGGTACGTAACAGAAGTAATTATAGGAAATGTTTTTCCTTCCCTTTTAAAATGACACTGTGTACTTAGTGACTGTTATGTAAAATAAATAAAAACTGTTCTTACCATTTTGGTTTGCATTCGTCTTGCTATTTTAAACAACTGATTTTGTTATCTTGCCCTGTCTCCATATTGTTAAAGGACATCTGCTTTTATTGGGCCTGTGCATTTTTCTGTTAGATTTACCTCATGATGACCTTACTCCTGCTAGCATCAGTGGATATTGTTCAAAGTGTGGAGCATTGCTAGCAGCATCCAGTGTCTTATAACAATACACAGTGTGTGGAAATTTGCTTCAGTTGCCTTGCAAATACATAGGAAAAATGAAATGTTGTTTTTTTTCAGGTGAATCAATTCAGATCTTTGCTGAGATTGAGAACTGCTCTTCCCGTGTGGTGGTGCCAAAGGCAGCCATTTACCAAACACAGGCATTTTATGCCAAAGGGAAAATGAAGGAAGTCAAACAGCTTGTTGCCAGCCTGCGTGGGGAATCCTTGTCATCTGGCAAAACAGAAACCTGGAATGGCAAACAGTTGAAAATTCCACCAGTTTCTCCTTCAATCCTTGACTGTAGTATAATCCGTGTGGAGTATTCACTGATGGTATGTTGGATTGTTCATTGGAGCATGAGTAGTTTCCATGGTTCCTTGCAAATTGCTAACAAAGCTTTGTGAACTGCTAATTAGTTACAAAAGAAATATATAGCCTAGCATTAGATGTCCTGACAATAATTCTATAAGTAAATTCTGTTTAAATCTTGCACATTCTAAGGAAATGTGTTATGAGTGTGACATTTCCATCTGAGGACTTGTGTTCAGAGTATAGAGCTGCCTTTGTCTTGGAGGGCTATTTGACTCCATAGGGACATTGGCTCTGAAATGAGCAAAATGAAATTTCAGCCTCTTGTGAAAAATTACATGGCTGGAGATTTTAGTCTAATAATTAGGAAGTGCTCATACAAACCTATTTTTAATCTATACTTTTTTATTGTTCTTTAGGTATACGTGGATATTCCTGGCGCCATGGATTTATTCCTTAACTTACCACTGGTCATTGGCACCATTCCTCTACACCCATTTGGTAGCAGAACTTCAAGTGTAAGCAGTCAGTGTAGCATGAACATGAATTGGCTTGGTCTGACACTGCCTGAAAGACCAGAAGGTAACCTGACAAAACAAGTCTGTTTTGATTTTTGTGTGCTTTATTCATTGCTGTCATGCAAACAGACACAAATTACATCCTTCATAATAAGGTCCATAGAAGGTCCTTTGGATGTTTCCTTGCTACCTGCTTGTTCTCTGAGAAGAATGGAGTTCCCCTCTTTGCCTTCCTCTCTCAGGTGTACAAGCAGTGGCATGCAGCTGCTTGGAAGCTGGTACAAGTGAAAGCACAGAATGCCATTGTACCTGGGCAGAATTAATTCTGCCTCCAGTATCTCAACTGTGTCATTGGTTGTAAGTCAGTGTAACCTGTCAGAGTAGCAGTTAAGGTGACCTTTATCATCCTTAGTAGCCAAGACATTGTGAAACCATAATGTAATCCATTTCAGTGGGAATCTCTTTTGTCAAATGAGAAGCTCTGTAGCTTCTCTATTTTTGCATATAAACATATGGGGGTTTTAATGTACAAATCGCAGACTGATGAAGCAGTCCAGAGGAATGCAATGTTCTGTCATTCCTGCCTGTAACAGAAATTTGGTATTCTGAGTAAGCTTTAAATTTGAAGGCGATCATTAAGCCTCAATGAACAATGGTCAGTCTGCCGTTGGATTTGAGCATAGTTGTAAAATAGATTATAGCAATGTAACCCCTTTTTCATGTTCAGTAACTGTGTAAAAGTCACAGAAATAATTTATCTAAATGCTGGTGCATTTTACAATATAAAAGTTTAATATTTGTCATGTTATATATTTTGACATGCATAAGAACTTGTTGTTCGAACTGCGTGTGCCCTTTCCCTGCAGCACCTCCCAGCTATGCAGAAGTGGTTACGGAGGAACAACGGCAGTCCAGCCTTGCACCCTTAGGTGTTTGTGATGACTTTGAGAGAGCGCTTCCAGGACCACTGTTTGCATACATCCAGGAATTTCGTTTTCTTCCTCCACCTCTCTATTCAGAAGTAGGTACTTCAAAATGTAATTATGAATGCACTGTTTCTTTGAATTCTGCCATGTGAAATAAACCTAAGAAACTGTTTCTACATTGTAATGCCTCATAGAGATTCCGAAATTGTTTTGAACTCTCTCAGCAACTTATTACAGTTATATATGACTTTAATGAATACCAACGTTTTCAGACTATAGATGCAAAACAAACTGTTTTTCACCTCTGCTCTAAAAGTACTCTGTATTTTTAGCTCTTCGTATGTGTTACTTTCAGAATTTCCATGCAGAGAAGATTCAAAGGTGTTCTTTCTGGCTCAGGTTTCTCTAAATGCACAGTTCAAACATTTCTGTCTGCAAGTTAAGTTCTGTGAAAGTCACTCAATAACTGGGACACAAGTTCAGGCTTCAAAACCCTAGTTCATATTTTTCAGGGAAAAGCAGTGGTGTAGGACAAAGTAAAATAGTGTCCTTTGGCTAAATCTTGCCTGGATCCACTGACTCTTGATTGTTTTCCTCTTGAAGTACTTAATCTGCTAGTGAATGAGTGCGTGGCATGTTTTTTTGTGTCTCTTCTATAACATAAGCCTAGAACACAACTCTGGAGCTTTTCATTTTAGGTACTCTAAATATTTAGAAGTAAGCTTTTCTTTGTTCTAAAAAATGTCTTTTTAAAATAGCTGACCAAACTATATAGTGTCCACTTAAACTATAATCCCTATTGAGTTTTGGAGACCTAGGTTAGAGACCATGTTCTTCACCTCCTTCCTTTTGTTGAAAAGAAGAGGAGGTAATGAACTTCTGAAACATTTTATGGGGTTTTTCAGGATTTGTTACTTACAAATTAAGTAGAAGAACTTTTTACTAATAATTTTGTGCCTTTTTAAGTAAAATGTCTTCCAAAATCAATTTAGTATTTTAAGCTACATGTTAAAGAGATGGGTCTGGTTGTCTTCTTCTTATGCAATAAATAATTTAGAACATTTCTGCTACTATAGCAGATTTTTTACAATTTTTTATTACATATTTGTGCTTATTCTTAAACTACCGTCAATGTGCAGTTTAAAATGTTTCACTATACTTAGTAATTTTCAATTCAAAGTTTTATCTAATTTTTAGAAATACTTCAGTTACCTGAGTAACTTTCAAATCAGGAATAGCATTTATCTGTGACAGTCTTGGACTTAAAAATTTTGGTGTTTGGATTGATTTATTCTCTAGCAATCAGTACTAAAAATACCTTGGGTTGTTGGTTTTTTTTTTTCTCTTTTGTTTAGATTGATCCGAACCCAGATCAGCCCACAGACGACAGACCATCTTGCCCTTCTCGTTGAAAGAATCCGTAAGAAGCTGACTTGACTTGGGTTTGGAATCATACCTGTCATGTTGAAGGTCAAGGCATCATAGTGGAGACACACTTTCAAAGAAAGTGGGTTTGCTCTTGCCTGTGTGGTGAATAAATGAAAACAACCTGTGATCATGCTTTGAAGCCTACAGAAACGTTGTAGGACTGCTCCACATTCTTGAAGAACTGAGCTTTCCCCCCCTCCTTCTTAAATACTGGCACATACTAGGAGCAGCCTTACTAACCTACAGTCATGTGTGTCCAAACACCCAAACCACATTAAGAGAGGTTTGGCTTCCTCTTACAATTTGGAAATTTGCACATGCTTATTGCTTACATTGTGCGGTTCAGTGTCACTACAGCTTTTCCTCATTTACGCCGGACAGTTGTTACCCCTTTCTTATGTCTTGTGGTCCGCACAATAAGGAGCAAAAGAAAGCTTTGACAAAAAGAAAGAAACAAACAAACAAAAAGCCCAACAGCAACAGACTTTGACAAATGCACTGACTTTCCTTCTTTTTTTAATTTAATGTAGCCTGGACTTTACCTGCATATGCACATGCTCAGAATTGTCCTAGTAGGCTGATCATGTATCACCTCTTCAGCTTGGATCCTATTGTGGATTTATTTTACAAACATCAAATGCCTTCAAGCCAATCCTACTTGCTGTATGTTTTGCAGCCTACTGTAGTAGATAAGCAACAGATATGGGGATAGGGTGGGAGGGAGTTAATAGAAAGAAACTAATAGACTTTGTCAAGATTGTATACTTTCTTGATTTTTTTTTAAGAATTTGTTGCCTTTCTACTATTATTGCAAAGCAGCATTTTGTTACAGACTGCCTAAAAATCACTTAATCTCAGGTGAACTCATCACTTGCCAAACTGTTGGAATGCTATTTGTTTTTTTATGTTGCACTGTTGAGTTAGTTCTTTTTTTGTGTTTGTGTTTTGTTTTTTATTCTTTACTTGAGAGGGAGATCTGGAATAAGGACATACACAAAAGTTATTAAATCCTCCTCTTTCCCATTTCTCTTTCTGCATTATGAAAAAAGATGTTCAAGTTGTGAAGCTCTTAAAAAAAGTCATAAATGAAAGCAGCACCAGCAGACACCAGCTGTTCCTCAAAAGACTACTAAAAGGAAGTGGTCATACACTGTCTAGATTCACAGACAGATCAATATCTCAAGTAGTAGGGATAGGAAGGGAAAGTAAATTTATTTTTTTATATAGCTACTTAATCACCAAAAATGCTGTATCTGATGAGTCTAGTAGAAAGTATATTTCAAACTGCAAGAAAAGCTTCTTTTATGCTGAGAGCTCAGTTTGCGCACTTTGCATTACCTTCAGGGTTTATGATACTGTACAAGATTAGAAGTATAATTAAAGCAAGAAAGATCAGTGTTACCAGCCATACTTATATATGAGTTAGGTGGAAGTGCTTTGATAACTGCATCTTCTGTGGCACTATCAAGAGCTTTAAAGCAAACAGAACTCTGGATTATACCATGTATTCATCCAGAATGCAACAAAACCGTAGGGAAAGAGCACTTGCCCTTAAGTGTGCCCCAGGGAAAAGAGTGCAATGGAGCTATTACCTGTGCTAACAAATACCAGTGCTTAGATGCTGCAGATGTACAGTGGAAGTCAGCTTTGCTCTTCAGAAACTGTGGAACACAAACCACTGATGAACACTATTCTGGTCTTGAGTATTTGAACAAATCGAGATCTAATCCATCAAATACCTAACTCCTTGTGCAATAAAAAAGCTCTGAAGAGAGTGGGAGAGGAGAGGCTGGTGTTTCTGCATGGTGCTCATTTTTAAAAACCTTTGCCTTGTTTTTAAGGCTTCATAAATGCGACAAAATCGGCTTTTCCATAAGTGGCCTTTATGAGAACATGAAAGATAATTCATGTTTCAAAAATGACAACAGGGTGATAAAATACAAATGAGTCGCGTTTTAAGTGATTCAGTTAAAAGGTTTGGGCTTTGAACGGGAATATTGGCAAGAAGGAAATTGGATGATGCTACTAGGCCAATTTTGTGGATGTCCCTTCCCTCTACCCTCTCCAACCAGACAATTTTTAAAGCTGATGGGATCGTTGGTATAAAAGGGCATTTGGTGGTTTTACTTTTTTTTCCTTTTTTTGTTCTTTTTGCAGACTAGGGAACAATTGCTGATATACATAGCATTAAATGCTTACCACAATACAATGGAAAATTGCATATGAGGCAGGATTGACCGATGTCATAGTAATTGGCTTGGCATTACAGCCTTTGTGATTAGAATGAAAAATTGTATAAGCTTATCAAATAAAGACTTACAGTTTAAATTACTCAGAGGCATTACTCTCCCATAAATATCGGTCAGTTCTCAGCATTATAAAACCTGAGGTTCACAGTTGAAACCCAGTATTTGATAGAGAATTCTGATCTGAATTAGGAAAAAAGTAAGTAAAATCCAAACATTAGAGAAACAAAGTGCAATATTAAATGTTTGCTTTATAGATTATATTGTATGGCTGTTTGTACTTTTTTTTGTTTTTAGTTTTGGTGCTGCATATGTCCTTGTAGACTCTTGTTTTAAGAAAACAGTATGTGGAAAACAGTTTAATTTTTCCTATTGCTCTTCCATGTGGAAAATAAACTTTTGTAAAAAAAAGGGTTTTAAATGTTGTATCTATGTGTAAAATAAAAAAAAACACAAGTATCACATAATACAGGAACTTACTGCAGGAAAACATGTGTTGCTTTCTCAAAAAATAGAAAAAAACTATTTCTAGAACTATACCACTGAGTACTACTGAGAACTATACCACTGAGTCTAGTTTCGGGATTCTATCTCTTTTATTTACATGACTGAGCTTATGGGGCCAGGTCCCACATGGGAAATGCCTTTTTAGGACTCTGTATCACATTACAGCTGCAGTGACCCTGTTTTGAGGTATCTGGTCCTTTGCCTGAGGAGGTGACACAAATATTGGGGTACTAGGAGGAAAGAGGGCAGTGACTTTAAAGGTCTAGTTTGCAGCTGGAACTTTTACATGAAGTTTCTTGACTTGGGGTGTAGAAGATGTCCTTGGAAGTAAGGAGATATGGAAATGTGTGCCCTGTGCAATGTTTTTGAGTCTGCTCTGTGTGCCAGCAGTGTGGCGGTGCTGCAGCATGTCCTGTCTGCTATGCACGGGCAAAATAGATTGTCATTGTCCTTCAGGATCAGCATGTGATTTGACCTGTGGGAAGAACAGAGGCTTGAGTGGCAGGCCTGTCCTGTGCACCTCTGTTGGTGTTTGGGGTACTGGGCCTCAATGTTCCCACAGTACTGTATCTTCAGGGATGCAGCTGCTAGCATGGGCAACATAAACATCGATCCAACACCTTACATAATACAAACAATAGGACCTCCTCTCTAAATAGAGCATTTCAGGTTAATTTTGAGCTTAATTTTGTTTTTGGTGAAGAATTCAGACAGACTTAAGAATTAATTCCCTCCTTATTAATAACACTGTCCATAATATTTGCCTAAGTTCAGGGTAAAACCAATAAGAAACACAAAGGTTGTCATTTTGCTAATCTGCTTGGAGATCTGTTACTGTGTATAACCTCTCCTAGTGAAGAAAGAGTGTGCAGCTTCTCCCTAAGTGCCCCACTGTGGGTGGGGGAGGAGAGTCAGAAGAGTCAAGTGAGAAGACTCAAGAGTTAAGACAGTTTAGTAAAGGAAAAGCCACAAGACACAAAGCAAACCAAGGAATTCATTCCCCATTTCCAGTGGACAGGCTTGGGTTCAGCCATCTCCAGGAAGACAGGACCCCATCATGCCTTAATGGTGACTTGAGAAGACAAACTTCATCACTCTAAATGTTCTCCCACTTCCTTCTTCCCCCACCTCTACAAGCTGAGCATGATACTACATATCCTAGAATATCCCTGTGATCAACTGGGGTTCAGCTGTCCCAGCTGTATCCCCTCCCAGCTCCTTATCTACCTCCAGCACACTCGCTGATGGGGTGATTCAAGAAGCAGGAAAGATCTAGATGCATTGTGAGTTCTGCCCAGTAGTAATTAGAACATGTCTGTGTTGTCAGTGCTGCTTTCTGTGCAAATCTGAAACACATTCCCATAATAGCTACTGTGACAGAAATTAACTACCCCAGTCAAAACCAGAACAAATTCCTTAATAGCTAAGTGACTATATATATATATATGTGTTATTTTTTTAATTTTTTTTAATATCTGCACAACCCTTCTAGTGCTACATTACAGAGTTAGAATTTAAATTAGCACCATTAAAGGGACACTCTGCTAGCTGTTCTGTGCAACATCTTGAATCCTACATTTTCAGACCAGTACCTCTACCTAACAAACTTAGTTGTATTGTCAGTGTTATAAATTTGGAAATTATCAAAGTTTTGCTATTTGAGACCTTGAGAATTTTTAAATGCAGATGGTTATTTATATAAATAATATAAATGTAAATATATAAATATATATAAAGGTAAATATATAAATGTAAATGCATAAAAGCCTGTTACACCAGGATGTAATGGCTCTTCCACCTCAGCCATTCATTAAAGTGTACAGAGCAGCAGCAATTTACAATAGCTCAAGCACCTGAGCTTTGAGAAGCAATGCTGCTTAAGCACCTGAGCTTTGAGAAGCAATGCTGCTTAAGCACCTGAGCTTTGAGAAGCAATGCTGCAATATGGATGAAGATATTTTCTGGGAATTATCTAGTTAAAACATGTACCGAGTACTTTTTAACCACTTGCGAGATTTAAACCTTCCCTTGTTTTACAGAAATGGACCACTACCTTGCTGTGATCTTCACTACTTTACCTTTCCACAGCACAGCTACAAAGCACGAAGTCCAACTACCAGAGCGATGAAGGGTCTCCAGAAGTAGTTTGTGAAGCTGGGCAGCAACACAGCAATGCATTTCCACAGGAAAACCTATTTGCTTGGGCTGATGCTGCTGATCTAAACCAATTCCTGCAACTAGGTACACAGCTATGGGCAACTGTTGCAGAGAGACAAATGACCAGCAGAGATTCTTCATAGGCTAGTACTGCAGGAAGATGGCTGTTCCTGAGGACACAGAGGCCAGATGTCCCGCATGTTGTGGATTTTGAGTGGAGTCCCCCTTCAGAGATCAACAGACACGTTAAGAGTTACCAGCATTTGCGCTGTATGACCATTCCTGTGGATTTTAGCTCCTGGATTTTGATGTTATTAGTGAAAGTCACTTGCAAAGGCACATTGTCAAGCACATTCCTCCTTGACCTCCAGATCATATCCTGGAAATAGCAGAAAAGTAACCTATATCTTCTCCCAGCAGTCATTCACTCCTGGAACTCCACCTGGATACAGCATGCTATTTCTAGAGCTGGATCTCCCTACCTAGTGGATGTTATGACAGAGCAGTAGCTTCTGAGTAGAGTCCAAGTGCTGTTATGAAATCCAAGTTGAACAGTGTACCTTTCACCTAGTACAGCTCCTAATGGGGAATTCAGAGTTCAGAAGGACGCTGCCTTTGAGTTTGCTTCAGGCACCTTGCCTGAGATGTTTGTCGTAACTTGGATGAAAGACAACTACCTGGATGAGAGAAGGGGAGAGTGCTAAATATAACATAAAAATTGAATTATTTAGATGTATTTTAAGGGGGAGAGGAATGTACAATTAAAATATTAAAAAACACATCCAGAAAGTTAGCCTGGCACTATGTGATAATTCTCTTGTGTTTTACACAGGAAAAACTCAACTCTCTCTCTAAGACAGTGCATTCCATCTACCATGAGCAGCTCCCTGCATGATCTTCTGCTGGGGCACTGAGGGGAATAACCAAGCACACATGCATTCCTCTTGCTCCTGTATGTCACTACCAAGAATCTCGCCTTCTATCACAAGCCTTTCCAGGCTAAAACATGCCTTTGACTCACCAACTCTCCACCAAATGTAATTTGTAATGGTGAGGCCACAACCTTTAAGCTGTTTATTGGTGTAGTAAATATTATTTCTAAAGTGAACTGATGAATGTGATGCCATTCAATCTTTCTCAAAGGAGATATGATACTTTTGCTTTCAGTTGGAGCATAGGAGGGGAAAAATTATTTTAAAACCTGGTTATTATTTATCTGGAAATTAATGCAATTTCCCAGAGCCATAAAAGACCTTGCTGTGATTGGACTGTCTTGAATTAAAATGAAAACTCCCCACTGCTGATGGTCAATACTCAAGGCAAAACTGTTATCATTGCCCATCAGCTAAGAAACAAAATTTTAGAATACCTTCTGTAAAAGGTGTCAAGTATTCAGCAGGTAATGGCTTCTGATTAATAAATTGTTTTTTTATTATTTACATTCTTGCTTGGGGTGTCTATCCTCAGTCGTTTCAAGTCTGTTGAGACTGATCCATTTCTTCTGTAAGTAGCCCATATTTCCTAGTTAAAATTCCAAGAAAATAGATCATGATAACAACTGCAGCTCTAATTAAAAAAAAAATTATTTCAGTATTAAATATGCAATATAAACAAAGAGAAGCCTGCAGCAATATTTTACAGCTATATAATTATCACATATAAATTAAACTAAATGGTCCCCTACCCTATCATTTAACAGGATAAGACAGGAAAGACAGTTTTACTGTTGGCCATTTTGTTTTAGTCCGTCAACACTGTTTATGGTGACAGAGTTGCACAGCTCTAAAGTAACAAAGCAGTTCTTCAGTTGTACCATGTAATACTGACCTCCCAAACAAACAAAGGAAGAAAACAATACCTGGCCTATGCAGAAGAAGAACAATGTAAATTAATTAAAATGAAAGGCTGCAAAATTTCTACTTTTTTTTTTTTTCTGATTTCCCTCTTTTTCCCCTCATAGTTCAAAGTAATTCAAAGGAAGTAATAATCTTGTCTTAATTGCTGTCTTCCTCTTCCTATATTTTATTCAAACTTTTTAATGCCTCAAAATATCCTACTTCTTTTCTGTGCATATAACTTATACTACTATAAAGCCTCATATAAGCCTGTATTTCCTCAAAGAAAACCCATTTTGTCCAACTTTTTGACATAAAATACCTTCTCAGAATAAGCTTGAAAATACTCTATAGTCTTTCTCCCCCAGTCATATTTTATGGAACAAAAACCTAAGAGTACTGACTAGATAGACTTTTGAATTCCTTGTATAAAACTGATTTTATTCATGGTATGAGTGAATAAAGAAGCAGTTGCAATATGGGAAATATTTAAGGTGTTTCAGCATTATTATTGTGAATTATTTCAGAATGAATGAAAATTGACTTACCTTGAAGGTGATTTTATCACAGGTTAAAAGCATTCAGAGGAACCACTAATATCAGAGTACACTGCAGTGAACTTGTATCTTTTTACCTGGGAGATAACAGATCCTACCTCTGTCTGACAATTACCCTTCCACCCCAAAAATACCTCCAAAAAACCAAACTACTACAAACCACAAACAAATTAATCTTTAAAAAGCTTTATAAGCAGCATTTTCATGTAGCTAAGCTAGGGAAACACTGTTCTATTGAAAGCTATACTACCCTACACTTGTTCTTATATTTTTTTTGCTTCCCATATGCAGTTAGAAAGTAAATTTAAATTACATTAATTTATTTGGCATATATTTGGTACTTTTCTATGACTGCATGACTGAATACTAACTAGGTTTCTGGCACAACCAGAAGAAACAAGAAATATTACACTTGACAGCGTGGTTAGGGTTGAAACAGAGTACAAGCAACATGTTTTATTTGTTACTGTGAAGGGCAAGCTCTGTTGTACTAAACCTTATTCTTTTGGCAACTAGTTAATAAATACAAAATACTCCAACAAATCATTCTTTTACCCTTTGCTCAAAGTGAGCAGGTCTGAAAGGGACAAAAAGTTGCTGTAATTACAATTAAAGAGCAGTGAAGTGGGAAGGAAGAAACACAAATTTTGCAACTGGCAACTGTCCCCTCTATCCAGAGTGTCCCAACAGCACCAAGAGAGAAGCCAGACATCTCACCTCTGACGAGCACACAGGTATTTTTAGCTCAGTAGTGCAATGTGAATTTTCTAAGTGCACTGCATCAGGCAAGTCCCTTGCTGAAAGCAGTGAGAGGCCCTTCTGGAACCTCTGACAGAGCAAACTCCCCATCAACGTGCATCTACCTCCCTTACCTGTGTCAGTCCACAGGGATGACATGCACAGCCCCAAACACAGGCAGACCTGGACAAAAGGGGCTGTGGGTAAAGGAACAGTTTTGATTTTTGTGATCCAGAGATCTGTTGACTGATTACACAAAACAGAGATCTGTCCAGTTCAGACAAGGACAGTTTAGACTTGGATGTGCTGTTTTGTTTCCCAGCTTTATAAGAAGGTGGGTTTTTTTAAACATGGTGACAGTATTAAAAAGGGGTTTCAAAATGCTGTTACTTGATTATTCTGTGGTGCTCTGGATTGTACCCAGGAATTGAGCCAAACACTTTTTTCCAGCCCTCTTGCAAGGCAAGTTGTTGACAGAAGAAGCAAGCACCCTTGTGACCTTTAAAAAGTTTCACTTTCATAAATTGCAACCCAGATCCCCAAGAAGCCTTAAGGCTAGCGTTGTTACAAGACAGAGTGGAAAATCCTAAGAGCAGTGGAGCATGCTGAAAACTGTAAGTTACTGGGATTTATCAGTGGAAGCAATATAAGCCATGGACATAGCCAGAATGATATAGCAAGAAAACATGTTGTGGTGCCTCTACTTAATTTCCTCAGAGCCAACAGGTACAATCTTTTTGCTTTAAGTTTAGCCCTATGTCACTCAGCAACATTTGAATGTTGTGGGTGAGCACAGAACACTCTAGCAATGCAAACATGGGCAACCATCTTAATAGCGGTGCTGTGGGAGCACTGAGTCTCATCAGCAGGATCCAGGCCCATCCTCTCCAAGCAGGGATAGCGAAAGTGCAGCCTCATCCTCAGCAAGGGCTGTCTAACTCTGAGGAGCAGCTGCAGGGAAAACCGGTCCCTTGGCTCCTGGTCTGAAAGTTCCTTGGCTGCTATCTCTAAAAGGTGCTGCCGACAACAGGCTGTCCAGGGCGGGGAAAAGAGACTGTGTCACCATGTTCCCACTGAGGGTCGGATCTGTCTACACATGCACGGGTTTTATATTCTTGGCTTCTCCTCCAGAATTCACAGCTGACACTAGTTATTTCTAGGAGTTATTTCTCTCCAAAAGGAAAAAGCAAGGGTGGGGGAAGAAGATGGTTGCAATTATTTAAATAAATAGCATATAAGCCATTGGTCTTGTTAAAGAAATAGAAATAATAGGCTCAGTCTTTTCACATCTTATGCACTTATATGGATTATGACAAGCTCAGTTCTGTACAAATAATTTAATGAATGTACAATTTGCTTCTACATGATAATACATATACCTAACTTGTTTTCTTTCTTTCTTTCTTTTTGAGGGGATTATATTACATAAATACAGTATATAAAAAAGGCAAAAATTATCATCAAAAGTAGGATTTGTGGCTCACTGACAATGTTTACTGAATTAAAAGGAGGAAATTTCTTCCATTCTGTTGATTTCCTTGTAGTTCACGGATTTTAATTACTTTTGTCTCTAACTGAGCTCATCTAGCTCTGATTCATGACTGCTGCATCAGTAAACCTGCAGAAAAAGAAATTTTCAGCCTTTTCAGTCACCTTCTTTTTATGGAAAAAACCTAGTAGAGGAGTATTTGTCTCAATCCACACAAGGTCAACACAAACAAAGACAAGCAGAAAAAGACAGTTCTGAGAGAATGACACAGATATGTGAAGAACATTATATGTTCCCCTACACCAACATCTAAACAGTCACTGGCAACTTGCCTAGATATTTTGTATGCTACATGTCTGTCAAATAGCTCAAAGATCCAGATGCAGAATCTGGCAATTATGACATTCTGCTGATGTTTTTCAACTCATCAGCTTGTGATTAGGATACAGAGAAGCATAAATATAATGATTTTTAATTAGGTATGTTTTTTCAGGCACTGTTTTATTTATCAGAAAATTGACATATATTTCCCTCAGTTCATCAAAACGGTATTTCAAAAACATCTTTTCTTTTCATTCTTTTTAGAGGAAAGGTTCTAACTCTTAAATCATGGAGAACAGTCATTCAATTGTGGCATCAGCCTTCCCAATATCACTTCCCTAGAACAATGAGGAGGAAATTGCTAAAAGTTTTATATTAATTCAGTTATGAAATTTAAACTCTTACTTCTAAGGTGAAAGGAGCAAAGCATCCAATACGGTAGGTACACTGAAAAAATTAAGGAATACTGCCTATCTCATGCAACTTACTGAAGATAAACTATATGGGTGCATTCTTGTGTTTTGCTTCATGATTTCTTTATCCCAAGCCTTAGAGTTCTGCAACGAAAGCTGCAGAATGCTCCATTGGGCTTGCATCTTCACAGATCCGGCACGGTACAACTGGTGCACTCACAACTGCTCTGCATACCTAATAGATGGCAGGCTGACACACAATGGTTATGTCATTGAGTCCACAGATTAATTTTGCAGAGACTGGGACAGGTTCAGAGGAGCTTCTCTGATTCATTAGTAACATATTAGTTAACATTAAGAGAATTTTTTTTTCAGCAAAACATACTTTGCAATTACTGAAAAATATACTACATGCAGTTTTGTCCTGTAAGTCCCTGTGTCTTCCAGAAAGCTGAAAGTCTTACCAGACAGCTTGTGCTCAGTTTTCTGACACCCACATTGTCTCCTAATAGACACTGCTCTAGTTTCCATTGCTCTCTAAAGTAACTGATGCTCTCACCAATGAGCTATTTGTCCCATCACTCTGAAAGGGCACCAGTGGTGTCCACCACCCCCAGCTTAGCACTTGGGTAGAGAAAAATAGGTCATTTAGTGCAGCTAAGGCATAGGCAACACTGAGGATTGCTGCTTTGAAGATTGTTTTTTCCTGCAAGCCTCAGACACTGCTGTGCACAGAAATACTCCTCCTCTGTTTACTTAAGAGCAGGTTGCTGGAGCAAGGAAGGCAAGTCTCCAGTTGCCCTGTGTTCACACAACATGTTTTCTCAAAGTGCTTCAATTTCCTGTT
Source organism: Passer montanus (assembly GCF_014805655.1). Lineage (NCBI taxonomy): Eukaryota > Metazoa > Chordata > Aves > Passeriformes > Passeridae > Passer > Passer montanus. The sequence continues at coordinate 1,766,033 of NW_024374479.1, forward strand.
GAGTTACCTAAAACAGTGGTCATAGAACAGGTGACAACTAAATCTTACAACTTGCAAGGACATTGTTATGTTTCTAATACAATGTTTTGATGCCCTTTTCTTTGGAGCCATGAGTGGAGTGTATATTGCCCATGTATGAAAAAGAGAGACAGATATTCCAAAGCTCCATCCTAATACCTCTCAATGCCTTCATGAGGAAAGTTTAGCTATGGTTAACTCTTACAACAAATATTGTTGTATTTTTGACCTTTTTAACCTAACAAAAACTATAGTTGTAGTCTTCCATTTACTAGGGCCACATTGGTGCCCATCTTTTCCCTTGATTCCTTCTTGGATTTTTTTCTTTGATTCCTTCCTTCTTCTCTCTTATTAAAGAAGAACTCTAAGAACTAGGCAATATTTATTGTATTCATTCGAAACCAAATTTTCAACAAAAAATTTTGCCTAAGAAAGTCTCTCTTACTGGGAGTATTCTGTGTGCATTGGACTCAAATAGGGACAAGATAGAACTCAAAATCTATAATTTGCTCTCTGAGTTTGCTCCAGGTGACCAGTGTCTTTGAAGCATTTATAAGTAATACTTATAGCCAGATACAGTTTAAATGTCATTTTGCAATCTAACTGCTGCAGCCATAAGTTACATCAAACAAAAATTTCACTTTGATAATTTCTATTAAGCATACGTTTTTGCTTGTGAATCCAAAGTAATTCTTCTGCCATGACAGTCGTAGCATGCAGGAGACTTAAAATCATCTTAGTGATCTCATTATTCTCTTCATAATATATTAAGAATTTTGAAGAACACTTTCTCCCCTTTATTTTCTCTACTTTTTTTGCTATGGTCTCAGTAGTCTTCAGGCTTCCAAAGCTGTGCATGCTTTAAATAGCAATATATTTCACATACTTTCCATCTCCCTCATCTTACAGCATGACCATCAAGTGTTAAGGAAAGCTTCAGATAGTTCTGGATCTGAATAAAGTTTCATGTGAATGAAACATACAAGGAGCACTTGGGAAGGGATTCATTGCTAGTGAGAGCTACCCAAATTATTTCCTTCAATATGGCTTTTCAAGTCCTTGTTCTTCCTTTTAAATAGTGGAAGACCAGGTAATTGCTATAATCAAGAACACATTCCAGCTATTCTAGTCTAAAGCACTGCATCAAGTAACTTGACAGGAAAAAAAATAATTTTAAGCTTACAAAACAAAATGTTTTTCAAGGAAAAAAAAAGACACCAGCAATTTATTTTCCATATTTAAATTGCTTTGCTTCTTCTTCCATTTATGAATATTACAAAAACTTTCTGAAGCCTTAAAATGAAAATTTATTTCTTTATAAAATAAATTTGTTGTACACTTTATTTTATGTAGATTTTTTATATTTAATCTATTTAAAAATATATTTTTTAAATATTATTTTATTTTATATTTTTAAAATGCTTATTGATGGTAACTGGATAGAACACAGGTTTTAGAAGTCAGATTAAAAGACTGCATGTTAAATTTCCTAGTTTCCTAGGTTTATATATGTACACATCACTTGGATAGACACTGAAAGCAGAAACAATGGATTAATCTATTATTGCAGAGGTTCCTATACCTATTAACCATTTCAACTTCTTTGGTATGTGTAAAGGAAATTTTGGAGGTAAACTTGACAGATTCACATTTTCCTTTATTTTATTATGTGCTTTCTAATGGTATGTCCAGTATTGGTAATTTTTGCTTAATAAATTGCAAAGCAAGCCTGCACATATATTTTTGCACTTTTTTTCCTTTACAAAACATATGTTTGAAAAATTTCTAAAAACTACATTCTTAAATTAATAGTTTTGATGAGTTTAATTTAGAAATAAGGAAAAATATTAGAAAACAAAAAGATGCATTAAAAATAATAGGCCTTGTAAATAGCACAAGCCTATTTTCATTTTATGAAGTATTCTGTCTGGGAAAACACTTGGACTGTAGGAGCAGGAACACAGCTGGTGTGTGCATACCAGAACATACAGCTATTGCTGGAGTGAAACTATTGTGTTTATTATTAAAGGCTGGAACAATGCCAGGACATCTCTGGATCTAAATCCTGCAAAACTTGCTCTGGCAGGAGCTCCCCTGCAGTCCGGGCCCAGCTCTCCAGCTATTCTGACAAGTTTTTGTCCTAGTCTGCTGTAAACAGGAAATCAGAGTGGAGAAGCCATGCAAAAATATGAAAGCCCCTTCTAAATTTGTTGTGTAATGGGCTTGAACAGAGAGTTTACTGAACAGAAGCTGAGTCATGTTTCTGTAACCAATGCCAGGTTCCCCTTTCCCAGCCTTCTCCCCCACATTATCATCATCATCATCATCATCATCATCATCATCATCGTCATCATCACTATCATTACTACTACTTTTTTTGTTTTTCTGATTCTTTTAATGTCAGCCCTGACATATCCTTTCACTGCCTGGGTGATTGAGAGCAACTGTTTATAGCAATCGTCCTGATATCACACAAGACTGAACTTCCCACAACTGCTCAGAAACACCAGCACAGAGCAACAACATTTTAAAAACTTGACAATGTCATTGCCATTAAGCAGGAGTCCCTCTTTCATGGACTGTACTATTTTTTAAGAAGAAGCAGCAGAACAAGATAAATGTGACTGCAGCAGGGCACTGTACAAGCAAATAATTCATTATCATACCCTCTTGAGCCTTCAAAGATTATAAGACTGGTCTTATTCTTGCCTTGCAGTTGGTGAGGAAGTGATGCACCACAAAATCATTCTGCTGTCTGGAAGAGAAATCAGAAATAGTTAGTTGCTGTAACTCTTAGTAGTCTGCCAGGCAAATAGGTCAGTGCCAGGCAAATAGGTCAGGTGATTGGGCTGCTGATGGGAGCAGGGTGACACAAGTGCCAGGCTGGACTTTGCTGCTTAAACAAGCACAGTAGAAGAGACAATTTCTCCTCTGGAAGACAGATGTGGGGATTTTCTGTCTTAGGTATAATAATGTAAAACAGATACACCCTATGTAATCCATACTTTACTAAAAAAAAAAAGTTAAAAGCTAATGAAAACAAAAGAAAAAACCCCTAAATTAAATAAAAAATCCAAACCCAACAACGAGACAAAATAACCGAAACCTGAAAAACAAAATATATAAAGTTCTAATTTAAATCACTGTCTTTATATCAGAGCACAGAACAGTATTCTGAGATTTGAGTTTTGATTGCATTCATATCTGAACAGTAAAGACCTCTTTCCTCAAGTGAATTGATAACAAGAAAATCTCCATTGAAAGCAAAATAAGTAAATGGCTAATAAATTGTTGAGGAACATTTGAAAACGTAACTGGAATGAACTCTGATATCACATGCCTGATATTCATACTAATAGACACATGCATACACTTCACCTTCAAACTTATTCCTTTTGAGAAAATTCTCTTCTAGTAGGTTTTTTTTAATTTTTTTTTATTGGTTGGTTGGGTTTTTTTTAGTTTGTTTTTTTTTTTTTTGAATGGCCAAGATTGACAATACTAGTTTTTTAAGAGGAAAATTTAAAAAGCTGACCTCTTGTTTTCTTTGATTATGTTTTGTCATCTTTTATTGTTATCTTCATTTCCAAATAAAGTAAAAAAGTAATTTATTTTTCACCAGTGATGATTCTCTCAGAAAATAGTAGCAAGTGGCAAATAATTCATATTTGCTTTTTGGAAAGGTTTTGCCTTTCCCATCTATAGCTAAGCCAGTTTTCCCTTAAAACTGCCCCTAAACCTGGCCTTGCTCATTTTATGCAGAAAATAGCAGAGGTGGTCTTCAGCTTGAGTCCTCAGCAATAACAAATGAGTTTTAATTAGTATAAATAAAAATTGTCAGTCTTCATTCCAAATTGTTTTGATGGATCATCAGCATTCTTCACTGATTTGCAAAGTTCATTGATGATTTACAAACACCTGGGGACAATGCCACTATAGCTGCCCAGAGCTGGGTTATCCACCAGCTATCTCTTTCTGATGAGGCCAAATTTATTCCTAAGACAAGTCTTCCTACCTGTGAAAAACTCAAATATCGGTAAGATTTTTATGCTGCCTAGCACTCCTATCAACTCCTCTTGCCTTCCAATGCTGCTCTAATCCTTTTGTTGCATCGCTGCATGGTGAAAAAAAAACCAACAAATCACATAACTCAACGTTTAATGAAGAAAGGAGTGAGGGAGACTAAAGGGATAAAGAGGACCAATAGAATGCACCAGACAAGTTTTCAACATGGTGATGGTGGAGGCAGCTCTGTGTTAACCTGCCCCAGGGTCTCCTACTGGGAGTGTCTTCCTCTTTCTCTATCAAGTGGTGCCCAAGGGTATGATTTCATCTTGTGCTTTCTAGTACTTCCAGAAAAGCTCCAATCTCTCGAGTGAGGCAATACGACTCCCACAGTAGTTTTGGAGTTTTGTCTGAAGTAACTTTCTAACCACCTTGTTTTGTGAGAAAAGCTTAAAACCTAGAAGCTAAAAAAACTCAACTTGCAAAGAAAGGACAACAAAATATCATCAGCTACACCCTGAACTGTGTTTGGAATCTTACCAAAATTGTGCTTAGCTCATTGCTTTCCAAGAAACTGATGTCCTATGCAGTGTCTGCAAGTACATTCTGATCTTTCTTTTTAACCTACATGTTCCTGGCTCTGCCTTGTCCCAGTCCAGCAAGACTGTGTTCTTGTACAAATTCAGGAGATGCAGGCAGGAGAAAAAAATTCAGTGACTCACCCTATAATGAGTTCATCATTAAGGCTGTGCAACTTGCCTAGAATATTAAATTAATACTGTTAGTTGTCATTAATTTTCTCAGATGATGGGCAAAAATAGTATAGCATATGCTGGTCTTACCTTCATACATTAATGAACCTCTAACTCCACTTCTAGAAATAAAAATGAGGAAAGTAATACACTTGGCACTTCTAAAACTCCCAGTTCATCAACATTTTCTCTTGGGTATTCGCAACAAATGTTATCTTTCATCCTTCTGTTTGTCTTTGCTTATGTCATAAATAACCTTGCAAGCAATAAAATTCCTTATCTCTAAGGTAAATAAATCTTAGCCTATTTTATAACCTTCACAGAAGGATTTTTCTTTTAAAGGTAAAACAAATGCAAAACCAGACATTAATTTGTGTAAAAGCATCTGTAGACTCATAATTTCATACCTTCTCTTTTTTCCCCTCTTTTTTGTGAAGCAAACAAAAAAAAATTAAAGATTGTAAGCAACTCCAGCATGGCTTCTGATGTTGTGCATGTTGGTGTTCCTTTCTCCCCATCATATTCTGAACCATACAAAGAAGGAAAATATATTTCCAACATTAGATCAGTGTGCAACCAGTGAATAAAGAAAAGGTATGGGGAAAACATCATCATTAACTCATTTTGGATACATTCTCATGGTAAAGAAAGATATGATGAAGACTTCAGAGAGCTGAGCATGAAACATCGCAGGTGAGGAGATGCAGAGCAGAAGGCAGAAATTATGGGACAGGAACAGAAAAAAAAGAGTCTTCCAACTCTTTTCCTTTGTCTTCTTATGTATTACCTTGTGAGCAGAAAACCTGCCTTCAGTTTTTGTGTTCCTCCGTTCATGAAAGCACTCATGAAGATACTCAGTAATTATGAAAATAAAAGCAGTTCACAATAAAATCTGAACTAGTGCATCAGGATTTGGCTCTAGCTCTTAGATGGTAATTTAAAAGAACACGTCATTATCACCCAAAGAATTTGTCAGTACCATCTTGGTATTGGGATTACAAAGTACACAATTAATTATCCCAATACACAAATGAGGAAGTAAAATAACCATAAGCCAGTTAACTTCTGTATTATTCAGCAAATGGGAAAGAACTGGAAATTGAAGAAACAATACAGAGAAAGGGGAGGAGAAAGTTTTCTTTAACTTGGAGGAAAGTAGGTAAGATAGTTATCTGCAGCTATTTTCTGTGTAAAAACCTTCAGACAGTAAGTTTTTAAAACATGGAGTGTACAGTCTATAAACAGAGAGAAGCTCAGGGGGAAAAAATCAAACAAAAAAAAAGGTCTTCAGTTTATGTTTAGAAGCTCAACAGCTAACAAACACCTCTTACAGAAAATTCAGACACAAGAGAAAAAGGTTTCAAGATGTGTGATATGTCAAACCTACACTCTAATAGCAATTTTACATTACACAGACTCATACATGCTGCAGAATGCACTGTAGTTAGTTCCCAAAGATGTTGAGATGGTGAAGAATATTTAAAGGGCTTTAAAAAACAATGACTGTATTATTCATTTCCAAAAGACTCATTCAAACAGAAATTGAGAAATCCTCACATAAGGAAATCTGAATCTTATTATTTGCTGATGTATATGCTACAGCTAATAAAAAGTGTGGAACAGCATTTCATTTCATCTTAGCTAGCACATCCTTAGGTTACAAAAATCTAACTACTACCACTATCACAAATCTTCAATCAGCAACTCTCCCAGCTGAAGAATTATTCCTATATTACCATAAAATAATTAGTACTTCATCATCTCTCACTTTCACCCAGACCTCACAGATTAAGAAATATACAAAATATAAACAAGGGAAATTCCCTGTAACTCAAATACTTCCCAAACAGTTCAAAAAATCCTTTACATAGCCAATGTCTTAAATAAGGAATAAGAAATGCTGCAATGAGGTACAATTCTCTCTTGAGAAGTATATCAGGGATGGATAGGAAAATGAAAGACATGGAGGAAAAAGCTCCACAACAAATCCCTGATTATCTCTGGGTTAAGGTCATGGTGTGAGCTATCCCCCCTCAGAAAATAGCTTTGGATTTCAGGAATTTGGACATCCGTCTGTGAAGTTTGAGAAGTCATCTCCTTCCCCTGAAAATAATCTTTATTGTAAATCAATGATTTAATTTCTATAATAGCTGACATGAATGACAAAACAGAGCAATTCTACCTGCAAGCCTACTAATATTGTTTGAGGGCATGACACACCTTAGAATGTGAAAATACAAAGTTAGGATACAAGGACAGAACTAAACATAGCCACACAGTTTTGTGACAAGCAGTCTTTTCCACCCTTAGCATCTGCTATGATTCAGTTGTTACTCAGAAAGGAAGGAGCAGCTAGTGAATGAATCATCAGGCTATATCCTGTAGCAGTTTTGTTTTCTCTAGTGGTGTTCCAAGGATGAATGACAAGTTTCAATCTCTGCAAGTCAGAGGGATCCAGAGGGACACACTACCAGAAGCAAATGAGTAAAAGGATGAAAAGAACAGCCTTGACTATATGTAATCTTCACACAACTTAAGTCATCACAGTCAGTGAGGTTATTAATGGTGGTAAAGTGACTTTTGTTTAATAGAAAACAGAATCCTCAGTAAAAGGCATCTTTAGAAATAGAAAAATATGTTGACTACATGAGTTACTCATGTAGAAGGTTCCTGTTTTATTTCAGTTATTCAGTTCACTTTTCTCTCAATGCAGAGAATTAAAACATAGCTGAATGCATTTATATGACGTATAAAAAATAACACATCTTTAGTCCACTCATAATAATTTCAGTTGCACTGTCAAGCTAAACACAGCATTTTGAAAGAGCTATCATGATCAGATCCTTTCAGCTCATTGATGAAAAATTATTTCTCAAAACCAGAAAAATTGACATGTCCAGGATTTTCGAATGACAACACATTTGCTGAAGGTCTAGGGTGTGTGGGAATGCCTTATTTTCTGTTACAGATTTAAGACTGGAAGTCCCAGAAAAGAGGAAAGTTTTTGCTTTCCTCATCCCAAATAAAATTTCAACTGGTAAAATAAAAAAGAGGGAAAAATACTCACATGAAAAGCTGCATCTCCACATAAAAGTATGGTAGATTCTAAATCAGTCACATTAAAACATTATGGATATTTTTGCCCTTGAATTCATGTTACAGATAAAATTAAGCATGTAATCTTTGTAGCATGTAACCTCAGTTTATCAGCCTTTTCAAAACATACAACAGTCTCAGGAGAAGATTTGCTAGTTCCTGGGTTCAGTCAAATCTGCTTCAAAGTTAATCAACAAGTTATATTAATTTACTAAAGACAATAAAAGGTAAAACATTGCCAAAAATATTCTGGTAGTCCAGAATATTTTCGCAGCCAAATTAAACAACATTGTCTTTATTTTTATATGGTATCAGCATGAGTAGATGATTTTTCTAGATGTATAGACTTCATAATAAAATTATTATAACTCTTTCTTCAATAGTGCAGCATAGTATAAACCTGTCAATAAAGAAAATGAAAATTCTTTTATTTAAAAGAGTTTTGGATGCACATATCTATACAGACATATATACACAAATAATATATACATAAAAATATAATAAGAAATACGTACTACACATGCATATATATGTCTCTGCATTTTAAAAAACCCTAGAAAAGTGTGTGTTATGTACTATTCTTTTTATATCAGAAAGAGTGGCAAATGTTATGTGCACCTAGACAATTAAGAGCTTTTTCATGATGAGAAAGAGTTATCAGCAAGATGTCTGTTGCTCAACATACTCATAAACAATTTAGATGAAAGAATTGATTGTGGTATAACAGTAACCTCTGATGAGTTTACTGTTAACTTCTGACACAAAACTTCTTGGAAGAGTCAGAATAAAGCCAATTACAAAGCCCTACGGTAGGGTCTCTTTGACTGAATGACAAAATGCCACATGAAATTCAATATGATAAATGCACCTCTGATACTCAGAAAGTTATCCCTATTTCACACACTAAGCCATCTATATATATCTTCCCTTTTATGCTTGTGGGTAGCTTTCCAAAGACACCAGCTAAGACCCCAACCAGTGGAATCTCCAGATGTCTTGAAATGTGGGAGCATTTGGGGTCTTTCCAACATGGGAAGCATATGGGGACAAAAAGAGGATGTCTCTTTACAAGTCATAAGAGACACTACAAAACATACATATTATCATTACTTTCTTAAGCATCCTGTGATCATTTATGATCACTTGTGCACTTCCTTCGCATTCCTGGTATTTAATGGTTAATAATTTTTTCAATTCTTAGACTCTTTCTAAAATGTCAGCTTTCTCACATTCATGATAACATCTTCAGATGTTCTGAAACCTCCTGAGGCTGAGAGAAAAGTCAATGATGCAACCTCCCACTGCCAAATGAGATTCCACAATTTGTTCTTCAGTGTTTGCTTTGACTTCAAAAATATATACTACATATTTCTACATCCATATTAAGTAGAACTTAACACTACCGAGAACTTAGTTACAAAGCCTAAGGAAATATTCTCTGAAGGGTGGAGAATTTTGTTGGGGTTCTGCCAACTGCTCTCCATTTTCTTTCATCTAGTGTTTATTATTGGTAGAGATATTAACTCAAACACTCAAACAACCAGTACTGCAATTTCTAGCCCACAGAAGAGTAACAGCCCACTGATTCTAAACTCATTCTTCTGCTGTCCTAGTGAGGGCAATAAATCCAAAAGACAGTAGGGAAAGAGTGCAGCAGGTGTGTCCTGGTTTAGAGCAAATTTGTGAGGAAATTCCAAAAGGGTCCCTTCAGTAAGCAGATTCAGAACCCTCCCCCTACTGGTTCAGGTAAATATTTCCTCGGAGAAAAATGGAAAAAACCCTGTTTATTTAACAAGTAAAGTATTCACAAGCATGAAAAATTAATAACATTAAACAACAGAAACTTTAATTGTTCTGAAGAGATGACAGACTGAGAAAGTCCTTTCCATGGGGTATAGCTTGCCTCACTCAGTCTGTTATCAGTCCCTCCTGTGCTGGAAATTCTGCATCCCAGGCCCTGGTGGGCCACAGGTGCGAGCTCCTAGTGTTCTGGGTTTTCAGTCCAGAGCAGGTTTGAACAATTCCAAGAAAAAGAAAAACCACAGTCCAGGGAACTTCTCTGCCTCAGCTAGCTAAAAGCTAACTAAAAGCAAAGGAGAGCTCTGTCCTGTTGTCTGTCCATACACAGACAACAGAGTCCAGGAGCAGGAATGTGGAGGAATGAGTGCAATGTCTGAAAACAAACTGCATACTTCTTCTCTCCCCTCTTTGCTCTTGGAACAAGTGTTAAAGATTCAAAACTTATTATCCAGCATAAACAGAACAGACAACTGGGGATAAAAGCATCATATAGTCACCCTAAGACAAAGTGGCACTTGTAAACAAGAAAGCAACTATCATCTTTCTCCCGCTCTCAATCTGTGTACATACACAAATAAAGATGGAATGTTAACCCATCTAAAGCACTACATAATACCAATTTAATCATACTTTCCTCCTATTTTTTCAGTAGGTTTCTCCTGTTTGTCATCCTTTTGTAATTCATTTCAAAGCCAAAATACCTGGAGTACAGAGTGGATCTATGACTGAGTAGTAACTGGAGCACCCAGAGTTGAAGGAGATTTCCCTCCTTGTCCCTAAAAGAGGATGGCTGCATTCCAAGGACATGATATACATTGTGGTTGCAATACCTACCCACATCTCCTTTGCTGGTTCCTAAGTGGAATTACCACAGTTATGAACACTCAAACAAGAAACCCTGAGCTCTCACAAAATAAAACAATCTATATCCACATGTGCCACTTCGTAGGACAAAATTTTGTGGTGATGTCATGAAGCTGTGATGAAAAACATTATTAAAGCTGTACTGTCCAGAAAAGAGTGGATCTTCAAGGATGAAGAATGTGTGAATATTTATGCTGATTAATTTACACTTGAATGGTCATTGAATGTTCTGTCTTAATGATGCCACTCCTAAAAGTTAGATATTTTGCCAGCTATTTAATCTAAGACCTGATGTCTTTATTGGTCTCTATGGACTGTTTAGACTCTCAAAAAAATTACTTTTTTCCCCTAGCAGTATAAAGACATTAGGAAATTTTTCAGTTCAAGATAACTTATCTATGTAGCTACCTATTCAACCAAGAAACCAAAGAGAATTCCACTGGGGAGGCATTTTTTCCTACTGCATTCATTACTCCCTGAAAGCTATGATCCTTTCAAAAAATTAAAAATATTGCAAGATTAAGATTACTCAGTTTAAAAGGGATCACTAATACAATAGATCCTTCAAAAGAGAAGGTCTCTGGTAATGAGATATAAATAGTCATAGAAACATTAATAATATAGCTTGGAAAGGGCCTCTGCACGTCCAAAGTAAAATTTTGTTTTCCCTCAGTCACTATTGTAGGCCTACATGGGTACTTTTCCCCATTTGTACAGCCTTTGATAACTGCTCCTTTGGTCTGTAGCCACCCCTTAGTATTGCCAGTAACAAATGCCCCATTAACTTCTCCAAAAGCAAGACTGGGTTATGAAAGAAAGCCCCCCTTCACGTGTCTGTACCTGATTTACCTATTGATGTAACATCCAAGCCAAAGGCTGTACCACTGATTTTTAACTTAAGGATTCATAATATACTGTTTTATTTCCTCAATAGAAATTCCTCAATGAATATTTCAAGAAATGTTTTTGTTTCATAATATGGAGATTTCAGTGATAAAGAAGGTATTGTGTGAAAACAAAGAACTTGTACATATCAAGGCATACACTGGGAATCTAATTTGTTAGGCAGTCCAATTATTGAGTTTGGTCTCCTACAGTGAATTTATATTTGACCTCCGTAGAATGAGGACATTAACATCTGTTCCCACTATTTTATTTGTCTAGTAATTTCTTTCTTATAAATGTAGAAATTTTATGGTTGAGGTACAGTTTGCATTAGATACAATCCAAAAGAAACAGATTTTGCAAAGTAAAATACTTGTGGACTTGTGGGTGCTTATTCAAAGTTTCTGTATAATAAGCAAATATCACTGTGTAGAAGGCCCTATATCTTAACCCATAATTCTCCAGACTGAATAGAGCATTTTTCCTTACTTCTGTAAAATTTGGTTCCTTAATTTCCAATTCTGTACAAGTCAAGGCTCTACAGCTTCTCCACTCAGCTCATAGAAGGCACCAGAGGACTTTGAATGATGTTTAATTCATGCTAGAAGTTATTTTTTTTCCTGGTAACTCATTCAATGCAGTCCACCCAAAACCCAGATGGAAACAGATTTCAATTACTGTTGACATAAATTGGATATGAAACAGATGTGGAAAGCCTAATGTAAATGTGAGGATTGGGTTGCCTGAAATAGAGTTCGATATTTATTGTAGGATGTATTCTTTAGCAGCAAAGTTTTCCTGTTACACTCCCAACATTATTACAAATTCTTACTCATGGAATATATAGAAATAATCTCTATATTAGCTTTAAGATACTATATGTCACTCATTTCTGCTTGATCCTATTCAGCTAGCCCAGCACTTCAATGACAATGAATTTTGAGTTTTTTCTTTATGTTTAATCAGGGTTTCTCCTGTTGTTTCTGAGATGACTTGCCACTTCTTTGTCATCAGGAGTTCATAATGTTTCTCCCTCCCATAATCCTGTCAATTACTCCAGCTCTTGCATTTACTATGTGATGTCGAGGATGTCTCATGGGGCTCCCATGTTCAACTTTCATCTTGCTGTGTGTCTATCTTCAGCAGTCATGCGCATTGTTTTAGCTCTGTTTCCACAGAAGATCCTAAATGTTTTCCTAAATTTGTCCTAGATGACAACACGGAGTTGCACATACGAGGTACAATAAGACTATATCTACAACTTCAGCATACAAATTCATTCACTTTATATTAAAAAGAATATTAACTTTATTGTGTTTCCATTCCAAGTTTCTCTGACAAACACAATTCCAAAATAATTGCAGCCATTATAATTTTCCAGGTGAAATAACTGCACTATAGCAAAATATTGCATGAAAATTCACAGAAGTTTGCCATCAAATTCATTTTTTGTTATCTTTCACTTCCTCAGTTTGCACTCACTTAGACACAGTCATGACTGGAAAATAAAAAATAAAACAAAACAAGTCCTGGTCAGGAGAACTGGTCAGAAACCATCTGATTTCCAGCTTTTTCAGAGTTTGAGGGTTTTATATTTTTGGAGTTTTTGCTTGTTCAAAGCTCTGTGTCTATAGATAGGTGTTCTATCCATGGATCCTTTGTCTTGTTCCACTCAGCACCCTGACCCTTAAGGATGAAGATGCTGTCAGGTCTTCAGAATCTTCTCCCAACTGAGAAAATTTTCTTCTCCAGGTTAGCTTCTTGGTGTTGATGACTGAGCTTGCAAGGTCTTTTTCTCAGATTTAAGATCTTGCTCTTTTTGACTGTTACACAACAGCATATGTCACATGTACTCAATCAGTTTTGAAATTTCAAGGAAAATAGAAGGGTAAAACTATACACTGCCATTGGGAAAACCGAAATACAGAAGGGTGGAGGGTTTCCTGTGATCATCAAAACTTCAAACTTTAGCAGCCTTTGACTTTTTTCCAATAAAATTATTCCACTTCAACTCTGCCAAATTTCTAATACACTTCTGAAAGCATTATCTCATGAAAGAAGGAAAGAAGAAAGAAATAAATGAGTGAGAGTGGTAAGGAATGGATGCATAAGAATAAAAGGGAAAACAGCAAAACCAGAGAAATATATAAAAATCCTGCAGTGGTAGAAAGGAAAGACATAAAGAAAGAATTGTCATTGAAAAATTTTTGAAGAAATGTGAGATTTGTTGTTGGAATTCAGGATAAGAAGCAAGTGGCACACAAGGAGGCTGGGAGGGGAAAAGGAGAGGAATGCAAGATGCAGCCCTTGTTATGCAGGATGGGTTTATGCCATAGAAATAGTAGCAGGTAACCCTTCAGTGCACGAGTTTTACTGCTCAGGTTTCTGTGCTGAAAATGCTGGAGAAAGTTGGTGTCTATTTTCACTGAAAAAAACTTAGTGCCAACCAACCACTCTAATATCTAAAGGTCAAGCACATGCTCCAAAATCTTGACGATGTGAACTTTGCCTGCAGAGTGGGACAGCAGAGCAGTGTGAGACGCATTTAATATGGATGATGGACAGCTTTCACTGTACTGTGATGATTCAAGACCTGCTCTATGGTTATGCCACCAGCTCACAGAAATGGAGGCGTAGGAAGCTCTCTATTGCTTTTCATCACCAGTGAAGAGCAAGAGGAACCAGTGTCAGGACTTGTCCCCACCTCCTCTCTCTGCCTACACGGGCTAAGTGGTGGCAAGAGCAGCAGCACATCCTTGAGACAGAGGCAATGCCAATCTGAGTCTTCAAGAAACAGAGAAACAAGAAACAAAGAAACAAAAAACAAAGTTGTTGCATGGGATTTAGTCTTTCTGGCCTTCCAGAAAGACTAAATCTCTTTGAACAAGAGCAAGACAAAGTTAGAGAGATAAGGAGACAATCACATTCTCTCCTTCACAGTCTACGGTTTATTTACCAAACCCTTAGATCAGTAGTATATTGTGAGGCTTCAATACCTTTTCAGTGTCAACAGTATTAATGATGTAACACAAAGAACACAGCTGCAGAACAACACAGGAAATTTTTGCAGACCATGCCCCACCTGGAGATCTGAACGAACGTTGTGTGTAAGCTAAGTCAATCCTTCACCGTGGGCAGCTGCAGGTGGGACTTTGAACCTCAGAGTGCTCTTTGCATTTCCTGACTATCACCTAGACCTCTTATATGACCGCAGGCATGAAATATCCAAGGAAGTGAATTCATGGTGTGCAGTTGCACTGAGGACCAATGCCAAAATATTTATGAACTGGGCTAAAGACATTATCAACTTTTTTGTGAATGAAAATATTTAGAATAGAACCTTTGGAGTAAGTTGTAACTGAATACAGAATACATTTTATACTTCATCATCTGGTTCACAACCTTTTGAAAAAGCTGATAAAACATAATAAATGCTTGAAACAGTGTTCTGAATTTAAACACAAAGTATTTGCATGAGTAAGGTCTTTACCTCCCTTACAAATCTGATCTATCTGAATTTCCACTAAAATGAAGAGGATTTGAAGGACTGTGCTGCCTCACTAGTAAGACAGTGAATTTTATGAGATGGGATGTTTTATTAGGTTGATCTTACACACTGACCTTTTCAAACACAAGTAAATACGTTAAGAAGGACACTAGGCCACCATGACATAACACATAGAGTAAACATGAAAAAAATATACTAGTTCATCAAAGAGTAGGTCAGAAATAAGGCACTGTTGAGTGTCAAGTTAAATGAGTCCTAATAAAATGTCTCCCCTGTTACCCAAAGTCTAACCACTATTATATTTTCTGAAAGAGCCTCTTTTTAGAAGTGTTTCCAAAAGAGCTGGAAAAAGCTGCCTTCTCCTCTGTTTCTCTGCTGCATAAACTAACAAAAACAGTTCACAGTTGGTTTGGAGAGCACTAAGCGATTGCTGTTTATGAAATCCTATTCCTGTTAGTCAAGGAAATGAGTTTGACTCACCAGCTTGTTTATGAGTTTTGCTGCATGAAAGCTACTGCTGACCTCTGACTGCTGTTCCACCAGCACAGCTCATAACTTCTATGGGGGGATTTGCACAAGTTCCCATTTCTGCAAAGATCTACTTATTCAAAGACTGTGTTTTGAACAGTATTCTTAAGGTATTATAGTGGAAGTGGGTGATGTGTCTCAAATAATACAGACAAGTAATCACAAAAGTGCAGAGCAGCACAATTTGTTATATTCTTAGTTAATTTACTCTGTGAGAGGATGATTTACTGTTTCTGATCACTAACTTCCCATGCCAGTAAATATGCAACAGCAGAATTGCTGCCTCTAAATTCAAGAGTCACACCACAGACTTTAAATGTAATCAATGTCTTCACAAATATAAAAATTAGCCTTTTGTATCCAAGACAGAGAAACTAAAAGGTGAACCCTCAAGGATTTTGAGTAACTAGGATTATTGGTTTGAAACAGACTGAGGTTTCAGCAATGCCACAGTAATAAAGTTAGCCTACTAGAGAAAAGGGAAAAAAATAGTTGAATCACTTGCAGAAATCTTAGTTTGAATATTTCTTTTCTGGGCTTTGCTTTCTACTTGATACATGCTGAAAACCTTTAATAAGACTTGTCCGCCTCTCCCTTCCAGGAGTTCCTAACACATGACTTCATTCACTTGAGGCTGGTTCTTTTCCCTTCCTTTGTTTTTGCCTAGCATATCTTGTAAACTGAGGCCGGAAGTTAAAACTATCACAATCCATACAAAATACATTTCAGCATGAGTCAGAGATTTTTTTTTTCCAGCTGAAGCGAAGTCAGAACAGAAGATAAACTACCATCCATCTTCTATACATAAAATCCACAAATGAAGATATGGTAAGAAATTTTCACATTTATATGTTGGTAATGAATGTACAACTGTATGGCTTGTTCACAGATGCAAACTTACATGTTTGAATTTTATTTGAATTTGACTTGAGCTCATTTTCTGATGCTTCCAGGATTTTAACTTCTTCAGTAAGCATAATGGTAAACATTTTGCAATTACTGAAGGAAGGGAGCAAAGAAAAATGAATCAGCAATTATCAGCTTTTTTTCTTCCTCCTTTCAGAGGTCTAAAATCTTAATTTCCTTTTTTAAGAATAAAAAATTTCAACAGAATTATATCCATTCTTCCTTCATAGAAGGGATGTTCTGCACTTTGCCAAAGGATATTTAAATATACATTTCTCTTACACTCTATGTACCAGGTTTCTCTTACTTGTACCTTTTTTTGCCCCTTGTTATTTTTATGGGCCTAGTAAGACAGTGATGAACCTCTCACACTCGTTTGCACTGAAGCATCTGACTTGTTGGTACTCAGCTGGCCTTACAGTAAGGCAGCTCAGGGAGTTAAACTAGCAAAAAAAAGCACAAAAATATTTTTGAAATCAAGAATCACAGTATCATGGCTAATATTCAGTAGGTCAACACAAGGGGCATCACCTGGAGATACCCTAAGCCCAGTTATATCAGATCCAGTTTGTTGTGTAACATTCATTTTCTGGGGCTTACGAGCTAGCTTTGAGCATGCTAGAAATGCTTCAAGCACAGCACGGTTCCTGGTGGCTGCCAGCGGCAGTAAATATAGAACGAAGCCAGGCTTTTCACAGTTCATATTGAGGTACTGTGTCAACAGCCTGTGATCTGAGGAATGCTTTTTGGACTGCTATCAAGTTCCTGAAGGACAGTGCAAAAACCAGGTCACAAGTGTGCCATGCTCTCCTGTTTCCAGCTTCTGAATCAAAGGGAAGGAAAGAGAGCAGGACTCAGTCTATCTACTTCTCTTCCTGTGCCCACTGGTATAGGTGATGCACTAATATTCTGCAGCTGTAAGCCAGAGTTGGCAATGTCCATGTGGTTCCACCTACAGATGACCTTTTCTCAGTATCTCCCCTATTCTGAGTTCAGCCAGGCTTTTAATATGCTAAGAAACTGAAAGGATAAAACAAAATAAACCAAGAGCTCCCTCACATTGCTTGTGTAGGAAACTCATTCTTATCTGAGTTTATAGCAGCTTAATGTCATCCATAAAGCCCTATTCCCCTTTGGTTTAGGCCTGTATGGCTGTCTACTGTCACACTACTCCACTTCTACTTGCAGCCTTCTGTCCCAGCTATAATCAGGTAAGACAGGCTTCTATCATCCTCCTTGTTGGCCATTCAAATAGTCTCTCTTTCCTTCCTTCTTCTCTCCTTAAAACCAGTCTTGTGTTAAATCTATATGGTAAATTCACCAGCATTTCTGCTGAGAAACTCTTGATTCATCTCTCATGTGCTCAGATCCAGTGTGGTACCCACAGTCTCAAAAGGTGCATTTGGATAGTGAAGTCTGTGGAAACTTGTTACAGCTGGAAGAACAAAGACACATGGGGTCATCTTGCCCTACAAAAATAATCAGACAGTTAAGGGAGATTCCTGGTTGGAGATAAGGGAAAACCTGCACTGAGAGAAAAAAAAACCAAAAAACAACATATTAATTAAAAGAAGAAACTGGGAATCACTGACTTTCAATATCAAGGAATGATTCATTCATTCAGTTCATTCATTCATTCATTCATTCATTCAATTCCTTGCAGAGACATGTTAACACACATCTATGGAGAAAACTCACTGAAGAAACGTAGGTTTCATGAAATACATCTGCCATGCTTTTTTGAAAACACAGGAAGATTTTTATACAAAAAAATCAAAAAGGTCAAATGGTTATTTCCAACGCACTTTAAAAGTATTAAAACCAGATTACTTTCTCAAATTGGAGAGAAATTGAGTACCTTCACTTTAAATTTCTTTTATTTTCCACCATCAGTCTAAAGCAATGAACATTTTTCCAGCTAAGCATATGTCGTACAATGTAAATGCAAAGTGGGATTTTCCTTCATTGCCTTAACAGCCACAAAACCCCCCTAAAAAGAAAAAAAAATGCTTTTTTTTTATTTTAAAGGAACCTCAATTCTGGTATTGACCTCTGCTTTTGTAACTCAGGTGTTTCAGTACAAACACCTTAAAATTTAATAGTCTAAAACTATGTTTTAATTTTAGAAACTCTTTCTCTTTCTCAACTATATAAACACTTTCTCAATTATATGAGTTGAAATACATCTCTCTTTGTAGTGCAAGCTATAAGGAGAATTAGAGATAGGCTAAAGATCTGGCCTTACCCATGAAAAGTTGAAAACACTCCCATTAACAAGTTTTTTCCAAGATTTCCTGCAATTCATGGAGCTGAATTTCACAGAGTGTTTCCAGACTCAGCAGCTGCACTCTGTAGGAACTGAATTTCGGTAAATGTTCTCACCTCCAGACACACAAGTGAGTTTACCCCAACAATATCAGTCCAGTCCAAACCTTTGATCCTGCTAATTCAGTGATAATGAGCTGCAGCTGGTTTTAAAACAAGAAAGGGAATTGTAAGACCTGAAAACACAATTCTACATAAAACAGATGGCAAGGCCAGGAACTTCTGCAAATTTGTCCAAGGGCTTTGAATTATTTAGCTAATATTGCGAACAAGGTTTTTTTACCTGTCAGGGTATGCTCCATCCATAATCAGAAGTCCTCCACATAATTTAGAGGGAAGGTCAAAGAACAGAAATTGTATTCATGGTTTTTGTAATCTATAGAAATGAAAAGGTAAGAATTCAACAGGTCTTTAATTTAAACAAAAAATCATCACCAGTGACACTATACTTGAAATCTATTTTGCTTACTAAGTATTGGCATTTAGTTTGAATTAAATTATTCCAGAATACTGTTTAAAAACCAAAATGGATGAAAAGAGCTACACATTTTTTCTTTTCTTTTTCTTTTTTTTTTTGTTTGATTTTTTTTGTTTTGTTTTGGGGTTTTTTTTTTGTTTTGTTTTGTTTTTAATCTGGAGAAAGGGATTAAGATATGTGTTTGGTTTCTGTATAATTTTTTGTTTGTTTGAGGGTTTTTTGGTTTTGTTTGGTTTTGTTTTGCTTTGTTTTGTTTTTTGTTGGTTTTTGGGTGGGTTTCTGTTTGGGTTTTTTTTCCAATTTTTTACCTGATTTTTGCTTTTGACACAGTGTTGGGAGCAGAGGAGAAACATTGCTTGCAAATAACCTCCACCCTCCAGCCTCCAAAAAACCACTGCTCCAGCTTCAGGACACTGGAGTATCTTTCCACCATTGAGACCCCTGGCAGCCACATAGCCACAATTTACATATTACACACAAGTAATAGAGTTAATGATGTTATTACATTATTATATCCTATTTTATTACTTTGTTATTGTACTGTTTTATTGTTTCATTGTTTTATAATTTCAATATTTTACTATTTTGTTGTTCCATTTTAATATTTTATTTTTCTTATTGTTGCTGTTGGTTTATTATTATTGTTGTTTTTTCAAACCATAACTTCCCAAAACAAGAAGCAGAGTAAGTCTAGTGGAAACCATGATTATGATTAGAGGGCTGAAGCAAATCTACTATGAAGATAGGCTGAGAAAGTTGGAGCTGTCCAGCCAGGAAGGGAAGGCTCTCGTGAGACCTTAGACCTCCTCTCAGTGCCTAAAGGGGCTGCAGGAGAACTGGAGAGGGACTTCTGACAAGAGCATTCCTTCTGACAGGACAAGAAGGAATTGCTTTGAACTAAAATGTAAGAGGATTAGATTAAATATTTAGAAGAAATACTTCCCTGTGAGGGTGATCCCTGGCACACATTGTCCGGAGAAGTTATGAATGCCTCATGCCTGGAAGAATAAAGCCAGGTCAGATGGAGTTGTGAATAACCTTGTCCAGTGAAAGGTATCCCTATCCATGAATGAGGGAAAAGGTCCCTTCCAACCCAAACCACTCTATGATCTGTGATTTTATGAGTATTATTTATTGTTGCTGCTATTGCATTACTATTGCTATTTCCCTTGAAGATTTATTAAAAGGGTTGAAATGAATGCACATTTGTGCCAGACAAAAGATAACAGGCAAGCAGTCCCCCTGATGGACAGCATTTCCATAGATGTATATCGCAGGAAAGAATAACTATAAAAATCTCACATCTCATTTACTTCATCCTTCCTTCCTGTAAGCCCATGATTTACAAGGTTATTGCTGTCATACATCACAAAATTAGCATAGAGACAAAATCACCATAGTGGCAACACAAACCAAGTCTGCACTTGGCACAGGCTATTGGCACTAAGTGGCAGAATAAAGCAACAAAAGACATTTTCAGTCAGTAACTAAGTTGCCTTTATTCACTTCAGATTGCTATCTAAGCAGATAATATTTCTGCTGTTCTGTTTTCTGAAATACCTCTTGTGTCTCCCTAAACATAACAAGGGAAGACTGACCAAGCAAGTTACTTTAAGACTTCTAAATTACTTGCACAGAAATGAACAAGATGTTTGTTAGTAGTTGACTTAATTAATCTGGTAAGATATTGCCCTAAGAATGGCTAAAAATCAACAATTATAGATGCTGCTTTGGGAATGCTAATGTCTGAAAAATGCTGGCCTGAATTTCTGGATAAAGCTTCCAACAGTCCCCAGCTCTGCATGTCTACTTTAGCAGTTAAAAGTTACTTGATTTTTCATTTGGTGATTTTTCCATCTCTGAAATGGAGTTAACACTGCAGTGTCTTCCAAAATGTTTTCAGAAGTGTTGTACAAAACACTGACTGATAATATCTTTCTGGGATGACTGGAAGGACAACTCATCCAAAGGTCATGTCAGTGGGTAATTAAAATATAAGCACAACACTAGTTTGAGTACATTCTTTTGGGGTCATTCTTGCAGTGCTGAAAGGAAGGTTGTCTGCTTT
The DNA here is from genome assembly GCF_014805655.1 of Passer montanus. Lineage (NCBI taxonomy): Eukaryota > Metazoa > Chordata > Aves > Passeriformes > Passeridae > Passer > Passer montanus. The sequence continues at coordinate 1,787,266 of NW_024374479.1, forward strand.
TACTCCACCTGCTTTGCCAGGAAGAGGTATGATTTGAAGGACTCACGAAGGAGGAGTGGGGGACAAAAGAGTTGAGCAGGCAAAGAATCATCAAGGCTCCCAAGGGCTTTCAAGGGTGCTCAAAGAGACCCATAGCCAGCAATTAATTTTCCACAGCAATTCCTCCTCCAGCAACAGATCATAGCATCATAGAATAATTTCAGTTGGAAAAGACCCTTATGATCATCAAGTCCAACCATTAACCCAGCATTGCCAAATCCATCACTAAACCATTCCCCTGTGTCAGATCTACACATCATTTAAATGCCACCTAGGATGATGATTCTATTACTTCCCTGCACAATCTGTTCCAGGACTTGGCAACCCTACTCATGAACAAATATTTTCTAATATTCAATCTAAATCTACCCTGGAGCAACTTGAGGCTGTTTTCTCTCATCCTACTGCCTGCTACCAGGGAGAAGAGACTGACACTCAAGATGAAGCAGCTGTTAGAAACTGGAATACATCTTTAGTTCTCTCAGCTTCACGGAAATCCAGGTGGATGAAGTGCAGAGAGAGTTTCACCTGCGGAGACATACTTTTTTGTGGTATGTCTTTGCAGAAGGAAGGCAAAGGGACATCACACAGAGCAAATCAATGAGGAAATGCAGTCCACAGAGCTGCATGAGTGAAGCATCCTGCTTCCCAGCACAGGAAAACACCTGAGGGACAGGTGCTCAGGCAAACATGAGATTTGAAGTACTTTAGTTAGGAAGAGGCCGTGGAAATGTCAGCACCTTTTTCCACATGGTAGGAGAACTGGGACAGCTCTGGACAGATGGGACATTTGTAGGCTCAGGAAAAACAGGACTGCTCTAGATGTAAGGGGCTTCCCCCAGCAGGTGACTTGCACTGACTCAGGCATCGGGTAAACATTACCCTAAATTTCCTTCTTGATAAAAATCTTATTCCTCCTCTTTCCCAAGCCACCAAAAATGTACTTATAAACCTCTTTAGGAGAAAATAAAGCTTTGAAGTATGGTCATTTCCTTGAGGGAAGAACCCTCAGGAATATATACCTGTGATGCTTTCTAATTTTCTTCACAGTGGTTTTGTATGGGATGTTATACACTTGTTTTGGATTTGTGCCAAACACAGAGCTGATAATATAGAGGTGTTTCTGTTATTGCTGAGCAGGTTTCACACAGAGCCAAGGCCTTTTCTGCTGTTTATACTGCCACATGGGTGAGGAAGCTGGGGGTGCTTAGGAGGCTGGGAGAACACATGGCTGGGACAGGTGACCCCAACTGACCAGAGGGATATTCCAGGCCATATGGCATCAGGCTCACTATATAAAGTTGGGGAAGAAGGAGGAAGAGGGTGACATTTTGAGTGATAGTGTTTGTCTTCCCAAGTGTCTATTTGTGTGATGGGGTCCTACTCTCCTGGAGATGGCTGAACACCTGCCTGCCCATGGAAACTGGTAAATCAATTTCTTGTTTTGCCTTGCTTGTGTGTGAAGCTTTTGATTTCCCTATTAAACTGCTTTTATCTCAGTCCATGAGGTTTTTTTTGCTTTTATCCCTCCAATTCTCTCTGTGATTTCACCTGTGGAGAAGCAAGCTAGTGACTGCATGGGGATTGGCTGCTGTCTGGGTGAAACAAAAATACCTCTAAAATCTTTCAGCTAAAGAGCATTTAGCAACATATTTTATCAGTTTCATAAGGTGTTTCCATTCTTCCTAATACATATCCCCATGTGAAAATAATCCAAGCCTAGCAAAACACCTCATTCAAGCTCATAAAGACCAGACTAGATTGGTTAGATAACTTGCTTTCTGAGACTCAAAGACAGAATCACTTTCTCTTCCTGTGCTGCCTTTGTTTTAGATTAGGACATATGAAGCTCACTGCCAGAAGTTGTCACTACTGGAAAATGACGTACTGGGAAACTACATGCTTTATTATTTGGGATTTTTTTTGTACTTACATGACCCTTGTTTTATAATAGCTACACAAAGAAAAAAGGAAAGGCTACAGATGAGTCTGGTAACTAATGGAAAATGTAGAAGGAAGGAAGCAGTTGGATAAGGCTCCTGAAATTGCCTCAAGTTGCTCTGACAAGGAGTTACCTCCTTCTCTCTCCTCCACACAGGGTGGTTGTGACAGCATGCCTGCCACCAGAACAGGAGAGGACAGGAGGCAGACCTGTGCAGCATGCACAAATCACCTTTTCTCTAAGGAGAAGTGATAGAGCAAGGAATGTAGCCACTGCTCTGTTAGCCCTGCCCACTCCATCCATCATGAAGCAGCTGATCAGGAGCTGGGGCAGCACAAAAGAGGTATGCCATCCCAAAGCTGTGGCAGAAGAAAGCGTCTATCTCCACTTGCTGGGCAAAATGCAAGTGTCTTCATTGTGTAATCCAGGATTCTTTTGCAGAAGAGGGGTGCTTATCACTGTCAGCTGGAAAAGGAAAATAAAAAGGACAAAAAAAAATAGTTAAAATCAAGCTCTGCTCCGCTGATAAGAGTCTGTGCACCTCAGTACTGACTCAAAATTCCAAATTTTGTATAAAACTTTGAACTTTGTTATTGTTTTCCAACAATTTTGAATTAAAATACTTTAATCTAAGGAGATATATATTTTATTTTAAGATAGGAAACTGAGTATTTGCAACGTTTACAAAGTTGTTTTACATTTTCACAGTTTCAGCTAAGAGACACGCCAGTTTACAATGTGTGATGAATCTATATAATATGCAATTTAATTTGTACTCTTTATATCAGATATTTTACCTTTGACTTTCTGATTTGGAAGTTCTTTATACAGTAATATTATTTTGGCCTCACTAGTGTAACAAATGGTCTTGCAAGATAGTTATCTCATGATATGCATTTCTTCAAGTCATATCCCTCTATAGAATGCAGTATTGCTCCTTTCCACTTTCTTCCCAAGATTTATAGAAGGCAAAAATACAGAATAATAAAACTGAATTACCAAACCCATGATCTACATCTCATATCCAAAAGCACAGAATCACTGTGACATTTCTGCCCACCCAGAACTGAGCTTGCCAGGTAAGGTGCTTTCTTTTTCTAAAGGTCATAGAATTTGAACAAACATTGTAAATTTTTTTTCAAGTAGCAGAACATTCTTCTTAGAAGGATATTAATTAAAGGGAAGAAATAACAGAGCTCAAAGAAAAAGTCTTACTACACCTAGATTTATGTATTCTCTTCTGCATTCTCATTTTAAAAGTGATGAGTTTTTGAATCCAGGGTTACCATGGCACTTGTATTTTCTGTCAAAAACTTATTTTATACTAAGTTTATTCTTCAGAGGAATGCACCTGATTCATCTTATTATTACATATAGACTGGTCACTGAATCATATTTGCGCAGTTATTCAGCACTAACTAAACTTACCATTATTAACATGGTCATTTCTGGATTTACGTCCAGCACTCCCTGACATACCACATCAATATTGTAATTAAAGTTTTAAGGGTGAAGGTCTGCTTTGAAAACCCTCTACCTTTTCCAGTGAGAATGATATTTGTGATTAATTCTTTAGGCAAGTTTTGGTTTTGAAAACCTTATTTTACCTCATTTTTAAGTGAAAAAAACCCCTATAGGCCAACACCATGACAACTTTGTTTCCTGAGAGACAACTTACTTATTTTAGCTTGTATTTTCAACTTTAACATAGAAGCTGAAGATGTATATGGTCTAACAAGACTTTTCTAAGACCTTTTTGCCTGGAACATAGTGAAAACTCAATTAAGAATCCATCTTGTTAAAACTACCTCTCAGATTGTTGAGAAACAAAATATGAAACAAAATATGAAACAAAAATATGTCAACTTGAATTTTTAAATTTCTATCCATGTCTCTATAGAATGGTAAGGCCTCTGAATGTTGATTTAGGGAATTTATCTCAGTAACTTTTTGGGAAGAGGATAGGTAAACGTACTATGAAATTTTACTAATCCCTTCAAAGAAATTCTAAGAAATGAGAGCTTTGCCTTCATGCAAGACCACAAAACTCAAATATCATGCTAAAAATACTTATTTGGATATAAACTGCTAAAGGAAGTATAATATCAAAGATAACATCTCATGTATCATTATATTCATGTACTTTCCTTTATGTTAAGTGAATTATTGAAGTTTTCAAGAGAAAAGATAAATATGCAATTAGATTACAAAACCATTTCAAATTTCTGAAGGAACATTTATGACCCAATGTTCTATTCTACTCAAATATTTTTTGTTTGTGAAGAAGACACAACAGAATTTAGTGAGATTAGGAATTAAGATATGTGAAGGGTTACTATGATAGTTAAACTCTATACAAATGAGGGAACTGAGGGTGTACATGGCGTATCACAAAATCAGAATAGTTTGGGTTGAAAGGGACCTTTAAAAGCCATCTAATCCAACCTCCCTGCAATGAGCAGGGACATCTTCAAGTACATTGGTCTGTTCAGAGCCCCATTCAACCTGATCTTGAATGTTTCCAATGATGGGGCATCTACCACTTCTCTGGGCCACCTATTCAAGTGTTTCACCACCCTCATTGTAAAACAACTTATTTCATATATCTAATCAAAATTTACCCTTTGGATTTAAACTATTACTCCGTGTACTATTGCAACAGTCTGGTAGTTGATGCATCTAGCAAATGTCCTTAACAATTTCATGTTTTCTAGCCTTATCTTGTTAGGTGTTTGTTGGTTCACTCTCCTTGATCCAGCTGTAGAGTGGAACAATAGATTCTGGATTTAGGTGTCAAGCATTTGAACCCTACTTGATGTCTCTTTAACCTCCCTACCATTTGAACTGGAAATTTGAAGACATTGATGTTATAGCTCTACGGAAATATTCTCACCAATATCTCACCAATAGTGGTGAGAATCCAGCTGTCTTTCTCAGAGGTTGCGGTTTGGCCAAATAATGACATTCACTGTTAGAGACAGGAATGGCTCTCTCCAGATGCTCATGTAATCCTGAGTCAGCAGCACTGATAGTCTTTGTAAGTCTTTACAGAGATAATTAGTAACACTAGTATATTTTCAACCTTGCAAGTAAACCTGTTCCATCTCTTTCAGTGCTGCTTAACAAACCTTTCACCTACATATATTCTTTGTTTGGATGCCCAACAAAGTCCTTAACCTGTAGCAGCATTTTGATTTCCCCAGAGTGCTCTGTGGAGTCCCCTGCACTTCCTGGCCCTTGCACCAAGATGATGGCCAGCTGAATTATACAATAGAGAGTTCATTAGCTAAAAGAGGGAAAACCTCCAATTACCAAAATAGCCAAGGGTCTAAAAATAGTTTTTCAGCACCAGCTAACACAGCCACAGACAGGATTCTGGCTCTGGCTTACTAAGGGCTGAGGTCCAATGTGCATATATGAATCCAGAAAAAGTGCACATTAAGTCAGTAAAGCACCCAAAACATTTGTTAATTTCTCTACATTATATAAGGCAACTACATGCATTAAATTATTATAGTTGTCAGTGGACCGAATGGTCAACAAGAAAGGTGTCTTAGAAGCAGTAGCACTGCAAGTGTTTAGTCTTTCCCACAAGCAGTGCTACTGCTTCTCAAATAAGGAAACCAACAGGTAGGTTAAAATATAACTAGCAGAAAGAAAAGAATTCTTATCTCCAGGGCACAATGGAAAAAAGCAGCCCAGAGTAAATCTCATCAATCCCTTGATAATGAAAATCTAACACAGCAGATGTTTGTCTGGGAACAGTCTCTCAACACATTTTGATTTCACAGAATGAGCTAATCTCTTTTTGAGAGTACATGGAAACAACAGGTCTCCTTGCAGATGGGAATGGACTATTCCTCTCTTCTGATACAACTCAGTGGGTGCTGTAGCACTGACGCATTTATTTGGGTCTGTGCTGTAGACAGTGGGATGAGAAAGGAGAAGGATGTCCATAGCTCTAGGAATCTTCAAAGACAAGAAGCATGCATACCTACTAGTGAAAAACAAATTTTAAGCTGGGAACAGAACATTTGCTCACAAAATGTATGATTAACCTATAAAACTTGAATGCCATTGGATTAAAAAGCTGAGAGGGGAGTAAGAAGGATTATGTATTTACACTGTAGACATCTACAGATGAATTAGGGAAAGAAAGACAGCTGCCTTACACTGCATATTTGTGTATACAAACTGTTTTGTGCTGGCAAGATTAAGTCAGCAGAAAAATTGATGTCATTAAGTCAGTGAAAATCCTAGGTTTCAGCAATATGAATATGTATTGTTTTAGTACAATACTCCGTTATAATCACAATTTCACTGTGCTTTAAGTTGAAAAATCTTCCATTCCTGAAATAAAGTGATATGACATAATAAAGTCTTAAAAACTTTGTTATCAGTGCTTCTGTAAGGATGATGACAAGCATACATATCAAAGTTACATATGAAGAAGCACAATAGAAAGCAAACATAACTACATATAAAGCATACATACTACACTTTCTCTAAACCAGAATGATTTTGTACACACAATCTCAGTTCTTAAAGTAATTTTTTTTAATACAATGATGGTACTAATCAGATTGGTGTCTAGGGCTGAGGAAAATAACTTCATCACAGTACTTCTCAGTTTCACACAAGTCAGGGAATATGTGCCAGTGTATTTCGTTGTAAAATTACAAAAATTTCTCTACAGGTATTTTCAGAATTGTCTGATGAAGGAAAGCAGAAAAAAAAAAATAGCAATTCTTATATTTCCAAATAATACCTATACTTCCAAATAATAATTTCGGAAACTTACATGGGTTTCATTTTTCTCTCAGAATAGAATACATCAATTTCAAATGGTCACTGTAGGTGCCACAGATTTGTAGAAGCATTTTGAAGCAAATTTAAGCTTTTTTCTAACAATCTCAATTATACTTTATGGATTTTAATTACATGAAAATATATTAACAATACAGTATTAGAATGTAACAACAAAGTGCTCATAAACCCAATGCAATTTGTCAACTGTCTTGATATCATGGCATTAAAACCTGAAGGACACCTGTGGAACTATTAAACAAAAGTGCAACACAGCAAGATAAATATTTCAAAATAGTCCATATTCTATGAAGATAAAAGTTAGTTTCCTATGTAAGGAAAGATTTTATGTAGATGCATATAATTCTGGAAATCAACCTCATAAGATGCACCTTTACCAGTGGTTTTCTTGAATTGTTTAGATCTTTGGTGGTTTAGGTTAACTCACATAAGTGGGTTTTAGTTCTTATCGTTCTAAGCACATAGACACAGGAAGGATTGTCTGGCCTTTTTTTTTAACCTGGATTTTCTACTAGTTGATTTTTTATTTGCCAAAATTTTTGGATTATGTGCATTTTAGAAAATAAGAGTCATTCTCAGACTTAATTCTTCAGGAAAGCAAATGCAGACTATTTCTTCTGCCAATAAAAAGCATTAATATCAATTTCCCATGGGTTTTTTTTGTACAGTGAGGATAACAGTGAAAGGAAGCAGCATTTGAAGTGTCAGCTTTTGCACTGATATTTCTTGCATTCTCTATGGTAGATTATTTATTTAAATTTTGCCTTCACACATGCATGAAGAAAAATTTTATCAGCTGCATATTAATCTGCTGGGCAAGGATTACCTTGACAAAAATATATGCTGGCATAAAGAATAAAGTCCTGTTTCTTTCCAGTGAAAGAAATCCACATTTATCTATTCATCTTAGACACAGCAAATGCTCAGAATTATTAGGGAGATGAATAAAGCAGAGAAAAGAATTATATTCAGAATTACAGCTTGAGCAATTTTCCATTCCCATTGTTTATGCTATGAAAGACAGGGATACAATTTGAAAATTGAAAAAAGCCTTGCCACCAAGATATTGAAACATTTGAATCAAGAATTGAATCAAATGCATATGGATGATGGATTTAAAGTGAACAATTCTATGATAAATTAAGGACTATTCATTTTTCACTTACTTAAATGAAAGCACATTATTTTTAAAGGGGATAGCCATTATGCAAAAGGGCTGCCCTTGTCAATCTGTCAGTGCTTAGTAAAAATGTTGTGTGTACTTTAGCAACCAAGATCATGATATTTCTATCTTCTATGCACTTTAATTCAAAGCGTCCAGCTGAGTTTGACTACCAGCTACATACCTCTGCTTGGGTGTCTGTGGTCAGCCTCAAAATCACAAAAATAGATAAAATGCCTATTTTTCATGTGAGCAGAACAGAAAATTTTAAAACAGGACATTTCTACGTAACATCTAGGTTCATTTTACAGCCGTCTCCCAGCTGCTGCCCCCTAGTCTGCACTGAGCTAGATTGAGGCTTTCAATTTAGTTTGGACATGTGGTTAAAGTCCTCCAGATGTCCAATCTATCAATATCACAGAGTAGAAGATGAGAGGAAACCTGGTGAGGACTATTTTCCATCCTTCACACTAAGGCAGCTTCAATCACACCTGTCATTCCCGAAGAACGTTTGCTTAACCTGTTTTTCACAACTACAACATGACACCAGTGCTCCACGCCTTTTCTGCACAGTACTTCCTTATCCCATAGCTAATAATTAAAGCTCCCTTTTTTGCAATGTAAACTCAATGCTTTCTGGTTTGTTTCTTGTCTGTGTGTTAGAACAGCCTGACTAGTTTTTGCAACTTTTTTTTGTGCATTAAAACACATTTTCTCCTCTGTTAGACAAACCTCTAAACAATTTTTATCTTCCCCTTGGAGACCTTTTATCCTATATCTTTGACAATTTATTTCATTGATATTGTCTAAAATACAGCACTGCCATGTTAACCAGGTAGTACTGAACGATGAAGAAAGGTTATTTCACCTTATTCACACAGCTCATCTTCTAAATCCATTCCTATAGAAAAGCTTACTTTCTCACATGAACACTACTACTGTCTTGTACAACCCATGGGCCACAATCATTCCTAGGTCCTTTTCTACCAATATGTTGCTGACTTGGTTGTTTTTCATTCTGTCCTTTCAAGTTATATTATTCAATAGTCCTGAAGGTCTTGAGGTCTGCTCTCCATTTGAAAAGATGTTTCCCACTGAGGTGCAATGTTCTGCACTTGGGCTTGTTGACTTGTATTCATCAGGTTGTAAAGGTCAAATATAAAGTTAAGCCTGTCTATACATTCTTATTCTTTTTCAGCCTAATGTTACCTCTGAATTTAATGACCGTGTTCTTATTTCATCATCCCATTACTATTATAAACTCTTCCTGAGTGCCATACAGTGGTCATATTCCCTGACTTTAGGCTGCTGAATTCTGGAAACAGTTTTCCAGCCAGTATTGCACTGAGCCTTCAGCACATACAGCTCAACATGCTTCCTCACCAGAAAGTGTTGGGTGAAACAGCATAACATTTTTATGGTAAGCTAGAATGCATAACATCTGCTGTTTCTACCTGTTGAGAAAGTCTTTCATATTTCTAATATGAATTTCTAATAGAAATTAGATTGTTTACACACTATTAGTTCTTGACATATCTTTGTTGGCTGTTTAGCAGCTCTTGTGTTTTCTTCAAGATATTTGTAAGCTCTTCTGCAATTGCCAAGCATTTCTTCAGAACTTTCTAGTAAGCTAGAAAGACAATTTGCCATCTCACCCTTTTCTCCCTCTTTAAAGTATGATAGACAACAAGCTTTTATTTTTATTATTATTTTATTTTAATTTTTATTATTACTTTTATTTCTGCCCACCAGTATTTTGCTCATCCTCCATATATTTTCAAAAGTAGCTGCAAATAACAGACATATCAACATGCCCCCTCTGGAGTTCACAAAGATTGCTGTCATGGTCTTTCAACTTCACTTGGACCACACTGAATACGGCCAGTTTTCTTATTTCAGGTTGGACCCTTTCCTCCAGTGCTTGGCTGCTGCTGAGTGCCTTGCAGATGCCTCCACATGCTAGAGCTTGCTGTATCTGTAAATAGATTAATATCATAACACACCCCCTTCTACAATCTGCTCTTTTTAGAATCTCTGGGAGAAAAAAAAGATAATAAACCAACTCCTCAGACTTTCCCAAGAAGTAAGTTTTATCAGGAAACTGTGCAAGTTTTCTTGCTGTTTGGACTCCATGTTGTGTTACTCATGGGGAGGAACAGGAACGAAATGAAAATAGGATGATCATTTCTTTCAGGTGAGAAATCTCTGGTAGCCAGTACACCTTGATAACATTTACAGACAGAGATAATAGCTGCTCCCAGCCTCTACCCAGTCTCATCACATTCAAAATTCCATCTTAAGCAATGTTTGCAAGGATTTAATCAAGAATTCAGTGGAAAAGCACAGGACTTTCATGTCATATGGAAATATACCAACTTTCACCTTCACTTATGGACCTGGGAAATTCCTTTAATACAAAATTAATGTCACTGCAACCAGTTAGAAGTGAACATACAATCTTTTGAAGAAGGGAGGACTTGGTTCCTCCAGAACATTCTAAGACAACCAAAGAAAACAAAACTACAATTCTTCAAGTAATTTTTACCTCTGTTCACTACGTCTCCACTGTAATATCTGTTTTCCAGCACAGTTCTCACATCACATTTGAGTTTTCCAGCACTGCTGACTCAGACTTTCCACATCAATAAGATACTGAATTTTTGCAAGACTGAGAAAAATGGTTTGGCTGAGAAGGAAAACAGCTCTCCATATAATACCAGTGCATAGTAATCAGGAATTCAGTGTTCTCAAATGATGTTGAATGGTCAAACCTGCTCCAACTGTAGTAAAATTAAGTCAGGTGCTTGCAAGAGTGTCTTAGGAAGAAGAGGAGATAAAGGAGGATGGAGGCACACACACCAAAGCACAGTAATTACAGGGGTCTTCTTGAAGGACGGATCAGGGTATCTCCAAACTGATTTAACAGATATTGATAGAAGTCAAAGAAAAAGCTGGTGTGAGTGCAGAAACCAGCTGCACTCAGAACTTATTTCACTGTTAAATGAGCTGGTTATCATTTGAAGCTTAAAAGAAGGGAAAGAACCTTTGAGGCACATAATGTTATTTCATCATATATCTTGATTTTATTTATGTTTGAAGGGCTGTTGCATAAACACCTATATTCAGGATGTCAGCAAAATTACTTAGAGTCATTGAACTGTGCAAGCTGTTTGGCAGATAATTGGCACACCCTACTGCTGAAGATGGGTGATTAACTCTGTTCTGTATTCAGGTGTAATATGAAGACATTTGCCAATAACTTTTTATTGTAGTTATGTTGAGTCATTGGCTAATGTGAAAAACAAGCAAACAACAAAGCCAACTACCACAAAATAAAAAATTTTCACCCAGTTGTTTTTTTGCCAAAAATGCAAATAGCATTACAATATATTGTCTTTTTTTGGTACATTAAATCAATTATGTTAAAATATCTTTTTCCTGAATATGCTTGAGAAAATTGCAGAATTAAAAGGAAATTAGTTTCATTTGGCTTTGGTCCTTGTAAAATGTTAGACAATCATCATCATCATCTGCTCTTGGAGGAGTTTGATGGTGAAAAACTGACATAATTAGCTATTTTTGCCCTCACACCTCCAAGGGAGGGACACAGTTCTGCTCAGAGGTGTATATCAGATAGGACTCCTAAAGCTCACCCAACCAGGCATGTTGCTGACTTACTCTGGACTCTGGATCTCATAACCTCATGAGATCTGTTCCAGGATTCCAGGTGCCCTTCTTCAAATCCAAATGAAGGTAGAACAGATTGGCAGAAAATTGGACCCTTTGATTTTTTTTTTTTTTTTTTTTTTTTTTTTTTTTTTTTTTGGGACAGAGGCTCATAATTTTTTCTTCAGTTACATTCAAAACTTTTGATAAAAGCAAGCCACCCATGCACCAGCAGTGGTTAGTTTTGTATTATTACTTGAGAATGAAATCTGCCATTTAACTACTCCAAAACCAAGCTCCTGGCTGTGCATAGCAGAACAGGGCTCATGTGATTTATAAAGCACTTAAGGATTTATAAGGAACTTAAGCCTGTCAGCCTAGGAGGTGATGTGAGCCACGCCAAACAACCTGGCTGTTTGCTGTGGGAATTTGGCTGATGAGAGGTCTCCTCTTCACCACCTCTGAGTAAAGACAGGAGAGACCACTTCACCCAAAAAGCTCCAGCACATTTCTCTCAAAGAAGATTCCTCCTTGGAGCTGGAGGAGAGAAGCCACTGTTAATCTCCAGGCATCCAAAGGACTTTTCTTGTGTCTCATTTATGGCCAGTGTCCAGTAATACATCTGTGCCTCTTCCTTGTGAGGGGTCAGCTCCTGTCCATTGGATGGGCTCAGGCACAGCAAACTCCAACAACCTCAGTCACCCCTCTTGATTAAGTTCTACAAGATTGGATTGTTCCTCAGCCTGATCCCTTAACTTCAAACCGAACATATTTGGCTCCTTAGTGAAACATAGACTTCCTATCTGAGCTAATATCTGTCCATCAGCAGAGCCATCGAGAAAGGAGCACAAATCAGAACATAGTGCAACTGGCAAAGCACCTATGTTCTATCCATCAGTTTCTCAAAAATAGTACTAACCTGACCCTACATGGAGCACAAATAGGGCCTTTAGAGGAACAATAGAAGTAACAAGTAACGAAACCCAAATTAAGAAAAGTTGTGTCGCATTGATATAGATAGTAGAACTTAGAGATCTAATGAATCAGGGCTTAACAGCTCTTTGAAACAAGAGTTGTTTAATCTTGACCATTGGTCACCACTACTGCAAAGCATAGGGACAAAAAAAGCTACAGTCACATTTTCTTCCATCACGTTCAACCAGCACTTTCTTCCTCCTATGCTCTTCTGTACAATCCATTTGTAGGCATAAAGCAGTCACCATAACCCGACAAAACTCTGAAGAAACTCCTTAAAAATAAAAGTCAAGCAAAAACTTTGTTGCAATTCTAAATGCATTGGTCTTTGAGCCCTGCTGCATAAGGTACACACTGACACAAGCTTCCTGAATGCTGGCAGCATAACCACAGTGCAGAAAGGCAGAAGCAGCCATTCTGACTCACAGTTCAGGAAGCATTCAACCACTAATCTGAGCATAAGAAAGAAAGAAAACCTGTGTGCTGCAGCAACAGGGAATTGCTCAGTGCCTTCTGTATTTTTTAAATAGACATCTTAAATAGGTATTAGCTCATGATTAACCTTCAGTAGAGTATAAACTCACCAAAAGTTATGAAACATGAAAAGGAAGGGTAGGACCTACTTTTCGTAAGGTCTGCATGATTTCAGTTTATAGCTTTTAAGTACCTGAATGATGACTGATTTTAAATAAACACAAGAAATGTCAAAGTACTTTTGTAATGAGATATCTGTTTTAACTAAGGAGCCTCATGCTGCACTGTGGTTTCTTGGTTAAATAAGCTGCATATCCCGTCCCACTAATTGACAATCATGTCAGATTTTCCACTCTAAGTGACTAACGGAAATTTGAATACTACTCATGCTTGTTTGCCTGAAGTTTTCCTAATGCTGTATAATGCCAAAGTGTTTGTAAGTTTAGTCCTTAATGCATTGATTTTGCTTGTTGGGCTTTGCTAATCAAAGTCAGTGAAGTCTTGTTAAAAAATAGTAGTGCCTGATCATCTTAAATTCTACAGAGATCTCACAATAATGATTAGCTTTATGGTGAGCTAAGGGTTTTTTACTCATCCAAGGGGAGGAACATCAGGATAGAAATAATTTGCCAAATCCCAGCTACCAAGGCCTTGGCAACAAAATATATCAGAAATTTTAAAGAGAAAGTACCAGCAAAAAATCTGCTATTTATCAGAAAATTTTAAGAAATTAGGCTGTTAAACATATAGGAAGGTTAGCTTTTCTTTTCAGATAAAGATTCGAGGAATTTCGTTGTATCTTGACATGTTCTTGACAATATCTGAGGCGTTTTACAACCTGAAAAAATATAAAAATGCTTGTTGGGTAATTCTGATGCTAGATAAATAATTTTCTGTATGTTCAGTGAGGGCTAAAAGGAAAGAAAATCTCTTATTTGGAAAAAGATTCTTTCCTGTGGTACATCAATATCATGGAGGTAAAATTGATTCTGTTTCCACCTACATTTAGTAGCAGCAACCCTCATTCATTAGTGGAATTTGTGTGACTAAATTTTCAGGCATCATGGCAGACTGACACACCTTTATATCCCAGTGACTTAATCTCTAGATGGGGTTGACTGTCTCTAAGCAAGTAGTAAAACTTACAGCAGAAATTCTAGAATGTCCTCTACTATCTTAGAAAAATTAACAAAACCAAATGAGTTTAGAGTATATTTGAAAAATAAATTTTTCATATACTGGTGATAAACATTTTCAGACTTCTGCTCTAAATTCTGCCTAATATCTAAGATTAGCATAGCATTCAAATTTAGATTCCTTAGTTTTGGTCAAGCAAAAAAAAAAATTCTTCCTTAGCTTTCTGGATCATCCTTGACATTTCTAAAGTACTAAATCTGTGTAATATGGAGAGTGAACCAGGAACAGAAAATATTATGGCCAACAATATAAATTAACCAAATGCATTTCTTGTGGAGCAACAGCTCATGGTAAGCTTGTTATTTCATGTCCATCAAAATAATTTGGGCAGTCAGATTAAGAAATGGCTAAAATTAACTTCTGTACCAAGTGGGTGACAGCTGCTCCCTGTGAAGTTTTCCAGAGCTTTATCCACTTGGGAGAGCATAGCCTAACTCAGTACATGTTGAGCAGGATATTGAGCCATTCTGAGGGTTAAACTAAAGGATTAATAAATTTCCTGACTCACTCAGGTTGAAGAGAGTTTAGACAGTGACGGTTCCATGCTCAGCAAAAGCACAAGGAGAGAAAGCTGTTATAGCAGGTATTTTGAAAAATAGATTCCAAATTCAAGCTCCAAGTAAAATGCACCAGCCAAGATGAGGGGTTGGCAGACACCTAAAAGAATGTATTATTGTTGATTAAGGGTAGGGTTGCCATCTATTGAAACTGTTTAAATAAAGACAAAACAGGTTTGGTCAGTGCATGTTTTCTATGGGACACTAGATTAATCCATTATTTTCTTCTCCTATCTTCTTCCTTGGCCTCTTAAAAAACCCAAAAGAAGCCCCAAAACTAACAAAAAAAACCCCAAACCAAACCAAAACAAACCAAACCAAAACAAAAAATACCACAAAAAACCCCCACAAACAAACAAGAAAAAAACACCAAGAAACTGCCCCCATCTCACTCTCTCCCTGCAACCAAAAAGAGAAAAAAAGCAAAAAGAAAAAAGCCACACCAAAATACCAAACCCAAACCCACAATGGCAATTTTAGCAGTTTCGAAGAAATAGGCAAGTTCAAAACTCCTGGGGACAGATTTTATTCTGCAAGCTGAGAAAAATACAACACAACTTCATCTGCTATTTCAGCAGAACACCTTAAAAAGTGAGAAAAAACCCCTACTCTTTCATAATGCTGAAGAAAAATTTTTGTCCTTGTTTATTCTTCAAAAGTTAAAAGGGTGTTGAGGCTTGTTTCAAAAATTGGTTACAAAGAAGAAAATTTGAAAGCTGGTTTATAATATGTCATTTCCATTAAAGAGTGACATTTAAGCAAAATCTATCCCTAAATCAAAGCACATATATGTTTATCAGAACTCTAGTTTGGCATAAAATCCAATATTAATTTATTAATCCTAAGGTCTCACAGCAGTTCATGATTCTGTGGCACCATCCTATCTAGGGTGCAAAATAATAGAATATGTGAGTCTAAAACTTTATCTGTCCTTGAATGGAAAACAAGTTTTGTTTTGCCACTAATACCCTATAAAAGGAATAAGGAGGAAGGACTGGCCATTTCGTTACTCAAGCACCAGGCTGATATGCAGCAATAAGTGTGTGACCCAGCATTACAGTCTGCTGAGGGATGGGATTGAATGTTTCTCTAAACACAAATAAAAAGCCTCTAAAGGCTTGCGAACAAAGCCTCTGTTTGCTCAACTTCCTCCTGCCTACATCAGAGTAAAAGTGACATCTCAGTATGTATTTAGATGAAGAGATTTGTTTTGACATTGTGTGAAGGCTCTGTACACATTATCCATATCACTGTAGAAACCAATTAGGCGTAAGCAAATGATGCAAGAGAGCAACTGTGCCACTGGCACATCACTGGGAAGTGACAATGTATTAACTGTATCAAAAAATTCACACTCTTCAGCAAACCTCACAGAGCACTTAAAACCAGTCATTTTCGCAGGCTTTAAGAACAGCAGCAACAAAAACAAGGACAGGTGCACATTTTCTAAAGAATATCTTCCCCTCATTCATCAGGAAAAATGTTAAATCTGCATGTAAAATTGTAGCCCCATCTCAAAGAGTTGCCTGTGAAAATTACTAACTTCTGCAGCTCCAGGGAAGTGTAATTCCAAATGTAATACGTACCACTATAGTCAATTCACTTTTGCATTTTGCACATAGATGGCACAGTTTTGCCTCAGAGGATGCCTTTTGCATTGTTCCCTCTCTGATTCACAGTGCCAACAGCAGTGCTCAGCACCACACTCCCAGACACAGCTTCTTGCAGAACATCATGTCACTATGAAGCCTAGTCCAACATTGTCACAGATTAGTGTTCTGATTCACCTAATCCTGCACAGATTGAACTTCAGCATGTGAGTGGCTGGCAGGACTCTGAAACTGTCCGGAGTTATCCTGTCAGCTTTCCCCTGAACCCAAGTCAGACAAGGGCTTGCTTCAAAGAGTGAATGCCTTACTGACATCCTCCCTGCAGTGGAATCAGAACATAGATGTTCTGCCTTTGGTGAAAGCCTAGCACAGGAGGCAGGAAGAGGCTGCCTCAGACCACTCAATGGACTACAGATTTCTGGGATGGGGAGCTGTGTGTATGCAAATAAATAGTAATAATAATAATAATAATAATAATAATAATAATAATAATAATAGAAATAGAAATAGAAATAGAAATAGAAATAGAAATAGAAATAGAAATAGAAATAGAAATAGAAATAGAAATAGAAATAGAAATAAATAAATGGCCATTCTTTTTTATACAAAAATTAGTGAGAGTGACCTTTTATGTGGGTAGTTAGTGATGGAACAAGAGGAAGAAGTTTTAAACTGAAAGAAGACAGATTTAAATTGTATTCTAAAATGAAAATCTTGACTGTGAGGGTGTTTGACACTGCTACAGAGAAGTTCACGATGCTCCATGTCTGGTGGAAGTTTTCAAGGCCAGGTTAGATGAGACTTTTTGAGCAACTTGGTCTAATGGAAGGCATCCTTGCCCATGGTAAGGGATTGGAGCTGGAAGATCATTAAGGTACCTTCCAACATAAACCATTCTGGGATTCTATGACTATGATGTTTTGTTGTTTTTTTGGTTTTTTGTTTTGAATCAGGCCCAAAGACCCATTCTTCAGTCAAATTATTTCAGTTTCCTCCTAAAGGCTACAGCTGACAAATATCTTTCTTCAGCAGGATGGCAAATGGAAAGATTGAGAGACCAAAACCACCAAAATACTGTGCTATCACCAATCTACTGGTAGAGCCCTAAAAGGACATGGTCGGCAGGAGGAGTTCATGCTCAGCCAAGACAAGCTCTCACCAAGCAGAAGCAAAACTCACTGAGATTCATGTTTCCTTGCTGAAAACAGCAAAAAGCTACAACAGAAGTGCAAGGGCTATGCTCTGGCTGAAGGCACCACCACCAGGTCTTAGAAGATCTTGAAACACAGCCAGTGGTTTGGCAAGGAATATTAGAATGCTTAAAGCATTCTTGTGTGACATTGTGAGTGTTTTAACTCATGCCAGAAGATATCCCTATAGCACTGAATGCTATTGTGAGTCTACAGATCACTGAGCACTCTGGAAAATCCCTTCAGATTGTACTGGAGTGCTGCAGTTTGGCTGTGTCCATGTTAATACGAGAGATGTTCTCTCACAACAGTATCCCTCACAGATTAATTCCAAGGTTATAAGATTGCTATTGTACAAACATGTGGTGAATACATTATATATTTCACATGGACTGATTCTGAAAGGAAAAGAAAAAAAATACAGATTAATTGTTAACTGCTTCACATGTAAACATATATTTTGTTCAAAATCATAACACATGATATCTGTTCCTGACATGTACTCCACACAGTCACCCTGTTTTCTTTTTTGGATACTCTGCAATACATTTTTAAAACACTTTTTCTACCCTCTCCCATTACATCTATCAGAAATTTTTCCCATGGAAAGGCAAAAGGCTTGTCTAAAGAAAGTTTTTCAGGTAGTTTGCACAAGTTCATCCTAATTCTCTAGGTAAACTGTACTTTTTCCCTCTCCCATGTGTGTGGTCTGAGAGCTTTATTGACCAGTGGGCCTCCTGATCAGTCTTCTGCAGCTTGAAATGCAACAATGAACCTGTAATGGCAATGGCACCTCTATATTTATTGCATCAGCTGATTGCTCTTCTAGTCCACATGTGAAAAATAGATGGAAACGGTTCTCACAGGCACCTTCTCCAGCACCAAAGGCAGGTAAGCTCTAACTAAGGGCTTCTAGATTATTTCTAGATGTTGTGGAATTTTAGTAAGATTAAAATAGTTGAGTGAACACTTGCTGATATGAACGGGAAAGCTCCTCCTCAGCTGGACACGCTGATCCTTGTGGGTTCCAGCTCAGCATATTCTGTGATTCTGTGATATTTATTCATTCATGAGTGCAGATTTAGTCTTTATTTTTTTATATGTAAAGGCTGCACATCATGTTGATAATTAGAATAGCAAGGAAGCAGTAAATAAACAATGCACTGAAACAACTTTTTCCAGAATTATTGTTATTATTCCTGTGTTTTGTATTTTCTATGTTTGTTTTCCTTGAAATATCTAAACAATATAAGCATTCCTGGAAAATATTTATATATTTGTTTTATGCTCTTCCTCCTTTTAAGTGTTTCATTCTTGACTGGGAGTTTCCCAGGGCTGAAACACCAGCCTTTATGAAACACCAGCCAAGGTGTTTACACAAACAGAACCCAGACACATCTCATCCACAGCATCAGTCTTTTTGCTGCAGTTTATAAATTTTGATTCTAGTTCACATGTGCCTAAGGCTAAGACTGTCCTGTTCATTTCTCCAAAAGGTCGCTCTTAGTGATGTGGTCCTCCTCAAGGAGGAAGACCACATCATTTGGACTTCTCAAGGGTGGGAGACACTTCATCTATTTAGCAGCTGTGGATAATCTGATTCCTTTCATTCTAGGTTTAGTTATTTTGCTAACTAAGGTATCTATCTAAAATGATAAATTTTTTGCACTCAGCAGTGGTGAGGCCACACCTTGATTCCTGGGCTCAGTTTTGGCCTCTCACCACAAGAGAGACATGGAGGGGGTGGATCATGTCTGGAGAAGGAAAACAGAGAAGGGTGAGGAGCAGAAGTCTGATGAGGAAAAGCTGAGGGAACTGGGTTGTTTAGCCTGGAGAAAGGCTTAGGGGAGATTGTCTTTCATTCTTTCTACAATTACCTGAAAAGAACGTGTAACCATGTGACAGTAGGTCTCTGCTCCCAAGTAACAAGTGAGGACTGGAGGAAGTCCTCAACTTCTGCCAGGGCGCATTTAGATTAAATATTAGGAAAACTGTTATTGAAAGTGTCAGTCTCTGGAACAGGCTGCGTAGGGGCGTGGTGATCTCACTGTTCCTACAAGTATTTTAAACACTTGCAGCATCTGGGGACATGGGTTAGTAGAGAACTTGGCAGTATTGGGTTGAGAATTGAATTCAATTATTTTAGAGGTCTTTGACTATCTAAATTACTCTATGAGCCCATGATTCTATGACTTGGAAGTTGCTTTTATTTTTTGGTATAACAGACATATATCAAGCTCCTGCACTATCACAGGGACCACTTCAGGACACGCAAAAAAAGAGAAGTGCCACCTAAGCCATTTCAGGAGAGACAGAAGAAACCCCAAGTGTTCAGACTGTTTTGAGGTTCACATAAAAATTCCTTTAAAATGCCTTTAAAATCTCAGCCCTTGCTAAATATTTTCTAATCCATTGTTCCGTAGGATATGCCCTGTCCTCTTGTGAGCATCCATAGCAATAGGAGTTCAGAGCTGGTGATTTTCCACTACTGACTATTAATGAAATCAGGATAAAGCAGGGAAGAAGCAATGCCAGAAAGTAGCAAAGAAAAGAGAAGAAATCTCCAACCCATGTTTGCAATGGCTTCAAAATTATGAGTTTGGGAATATTAATGAAAATATCAGTTATTAATGGATAAAAAATATAGGACTTCTTGTTATTCCTAATTTATGTAGAATTGGTGGAATGGTTGAAATGTATTATTACTTTCATCAATTTATGTTGAAATATTTACAGAAACACTTGAAAAGTACATTGTCCTTTACAGTCTTGAAAGCAGCAGTCACATTATCAAATTATTCCACTTGGTATATTTTACTGAAATCAAATGCATTTAAATAGGTTCAAGATTATGACTGATTTACTAATTCATAGGCCTAGACAGCCTCTCGAGTTAAAACTTACAAATTGTTTTAAATTACTTAACCCATCCCTGGCTTCTTGCTTTTTGTTTTAGCTAGTGTGGTAGAAAAGAAGTGAAGGTACACAGTGCAATTATGATTTATTGATTTATATTATGGAAGGGTAACAGCCTTCTTGGCAAGACTTTACTTTCTTAGTGGCTTGCAAGACATTAGTAGGCAATGACTAATATTATTATAGCTCTAATTCAAAATGATTAAATAGTTGTATTTTAATTGGCAGTTGCTGGTACAGTTTGGGAAACAGGAAATATCTTAATTGCTAGAGTGATTAATGTCTTGGAAAGCCCTAATTGAGGCAGGCGGGAAGTTTCAATACTTTTGTTTCAGTGTGTGTGTGTGTATGGTGGATGTTGGATAGTTTCCTTCAATATGGAAATTCATCATGTGGCATTATTAATATTTTAGTTGAAAAAATAGGTTAAAATAATTTCGATTCACCCATTTCAAAAGAACATGGATATAAACCATCATAGATCTACCATCATGCATGATATCCTTTACACAAATTTATCCCCAACATAACTGATACTGCTAAGAAATTCCTGGAAAGATAAGTATTATCTAATAAAGCATCAATTTGGTTGCTTTTAATTGCTTTCCACAATCAAAACAAATTGGTCATCTTCACATCCAGCAGACATATGCTCTCAATGAAATACTTAAGGAGGAGCATTGGAGCAGAGGAGTTGGAGAGCAGAGCAGCACCCTGCTGACATCCTGGAGGAGTCATGCTGTCCTGCAATAGGTTAGCATAAGGGACTGTTAACATGTCTTGCTCCCCACTGTCAGCATCACACCCTCCTAGCATTGTGAACTTTTCCAGCCCAGTGGCACTTGTTCAAAATGAAAAATCTGTAACCGAACGGAAACTGCAAGTGTCATATGGAGTGCCTTTATAAGCAGTTAATTCTGGCTACATTTCATTAGATGTATATGGAAGGCACAGAATAAGATCTTTTGAGTTGTTTTCCAAATTAGTGATTGAATATGCTGACTCCTTACCATGACAAAAAGCATTTCCCTTCAGTCAGGTGCATAGATAATGTCTTCCTTCTCATTCAATCAGTAAGTCTAAACAAATGTTACACTATTTACCTCCAAGCACAAATAAAACCTCAATCTTTTGATGACGTAAAAGACACTGTGTTTGTGTAGGAGTGCACTCAGCAGCGTCCAGTGCTTACTTCAGTAATAACTTAGTTAGATATAAAAGAATCAAAATTAGGTACAACCACACAAAACCCCCTCAAAATTAACTATGACTTTTCCTTTTCCTTTAAGAAGCATGTTTGTTTTTAATCAAGATCAGGTATTACAGAATATACTGATCGTATGTCAAGACAGGGCACTAGAGCGAGAGACTGTTAAGCAGACATTAAAAATGGGGTATCTTTCCGTCTTGTTGACACATAGAAAAAAACTCATATTTTTATTGCTTTATAAGCAACAACACAACTAATTTGGTATTACCAGTACTAAAATTGCAATTTGTGTTACACATTTTAATTACATATTGTAATATAAACCCATGTATTTGTATTATTGATAATTTTAATTACAATTTTTTATTGGCAACATCAATAGTCTGGAAATCTTTCCTGAAAAAGGCAAAAGCTTAAGAAAAATACTGTCTCTGGACAATTGTCCACTGATTATCTAGCATGTATCATATAGTCTACATATCTCCTTCACAGACAAAGCTGCCAACATCTCAAAGAAAGGCAGGTGAACACTAAAAATTGCATGTCCGGTAGAAAACCAAAGAAGTAAAATCAAAGTGAAGCAGGGAACCACATGGTCACAGACTATCTGCCCCAAACTGGAAAGTCTTAAACACAACCAGCATCAAGGCTTTCTCCAGACCTCATTGTTCCCTGGAAATCACTTAAAGATCAATTCAGGGGGAAAAAAAGCAATTGAACAAGTCTGAAACAACCTCAGAGTCCAACAGACCTATTTTTACACCCTCAGAGACAAATTGACTAAGCAGACATGGGTTTACCTTGTTTCAGCAGACATCATGTTGATTAAACCATCATAATTTGACACATAATCAAAGATTGTGAAGGTAGCTTCACACCCACATACTATTCAGGTGGTGCTTACAGGGAAGACAAGGCAAGTTTTTTTGGTCTTGGGCTGGGAGTTGGGCTGCTGTGAGCACAGGTACTCCATGTAATGCAAGTCACTGAGGTATCCTATGGGCTAAAGCTAAGACCTGAAAAGATCCTCAGACACCAAAAAGGCAATCTCCCTTCATTGTCTGCTGGACCACAAGAGCCCTGATCAGGAGTTTCCTGTGTCCCCTCTCTCAGTTTATGCCAAACCAGATTCCAAATCTCCTAACATACTGTTCATATGTAGGCCCTGGGGGTCCAGCCAACCACCAGATTTTCTTACAGAACATAGCTGGAGCTTTCATGATCCATAAGACTGCACACACTGAAGCTATAAAGCAGGATTGGATCAGGTGTAATTAGTTCTTCAAGCTCTACAGCCTCAAGACACCTGAAGTGTGGGGCAAGTGCAATGTTTTTAACTCTGTGCCACCCAGTCCTGCAAACTGTATGGCAGCAATAGTCCTCTGGAAGAAGATCATCCCTACAGCATGATAGAGCTAAAATAAACATGCATGAGGGCTGTCAGAGAGAGAAGTTCCACGTTGTCACCTGAGCATTGCCCAAAGCTGTCACTGTGGCCACATGGGTAGGGGAAAGCAAGAATCTGGGCAAAGGAAGCTGCAGAAACAAAACCCATTTTATCTCTGCTGTACACAGATACCTCCTGGCGGGGGGACTGGTGCTATGTGCATATCTAGTGTATGTAGGGTGTGGATGGTGATCCTCATGATAATAAAGATCTAGTCAGAAAGAAGAGTGATGTTTTCAGATACACTTTACTTTCTGTAGGGAAAAGCCAAGACCCAGGCATGCACTATGTGCACTGATGCTAGAACACTGCATAGCATGGCAGGAGGGCAAATAGTGCCTAAAGCTCTTGTGGTACAACTCAAGGGCTGCAAGTGAGCAGTATCTGCTATCCACATCTTGGTTGTCAGTGCAGGTGACACCTCTGCTCATCAGCATCTTCCACTCTCCTCTGTGGGAGGGACAGATGCCAGGTGTCATATCCCATAAGAGCCACTTTTGACAAGAGTATGTAATAACAAGAAGGGGGAATGTCTTTAAGATGAAGAAATGTAGATTGAGATTGCATACTAGGAAGAAATTCTTCCCTGTGGGGGGGGTGAGGCACTGGCACAAATTGCTTAGAGTACCTGTGTTTGACCCATCTCTGGAAGTGTCCAAGGACAGGCTGGATGGAACTTTGAAAAACTTGGGTCTAGTGGGAGGTGTCCCTCCCTGCCTATGACAGGGACATTGAAATGAGATTATTTTAAGGTCCTTTTCAACCCAAACTGTCCTGCTGTTCTGGGTTTTTGTGTTTGGAAGCAGGTAGTGGGCAGATGGATGAACATGATCTATCAATTTAAACACAGAGTCACAATGGAGTGCAGTCTTTTTAAAACTGACAATCATAACCCATCACATTATCTGGGATTGTACAGACCACAGTTCCACTCTGAATTGAGGAATGTTGTCTCCCAGATCATTATGGGAAACCTGGAGATACAGTTTTTCCACCTGAAAGCCAAAAATAACATTTATATTCACAGCATAACTCAGTTAAAACCAGTTTAATGCCTGCATACAAAGTATAAATTCCTGTCAGTGAAATCTGATGTTTAAAACTATTGTCCGAGAAGCTGTTAGATCAGGATCTGACCTTAAGAAGCAGTAAAGCTTGCTGGGTACACTGGGTACACTGCTGACTGTACCCTGCCAGAACAAATGAAAACAGTCACCACAGGAATAATCTTACAGCTGTTAATAGTCAAGCTAAGACAATGACTCCCACTGTCATGAATTTGCTTTCCGTGTATCCAGTTTTGGGCCAGAATGGATCTTAATAGGAAGGCATGCTTCTTTGCCTTTTTCACACTTAATGGGATTAAATATCCCCTATCCTTTCCTGCTTTCTATATTCTTTCTGTAGAAAAGTAGACAGGCATTTCAAATCTCCCCTCCAAAATCCAAGAAGCATTACTTCTTTAGAGGTTTATTTATTTATTTACTTAATTCATAAAATACTGAGCTTCTCACAATAGAGAAGCCGTCTCTGTCTGGTACAAGGAACTAATTATGCCTTTATTTCCCTTTCTCCCAGGAAAGCTAGAAATTACGGACTTAATTTTGTGCACAACATATACTGCCACCACTAATACAAAAGTCGAAAGACAAATACAATACTTGTATAAGACAAAAAGGGAAAAAAGGACTTTAATTAGTTTCAGTGTAAGAATTTCCTTTTTAGTAAGGTAGAGTTCAGATTAAAATAAAAAGCAGTTAAATTAGAGGTAATGAATTCTGACCACTTGTGGTATAGAGGCACTATGAGTCTTGTGATCTAGGCGTTAACTTACCTCATACGATATGTAAAACACTACTTTTTGTCATGTAGTACTTCTGCAAAAAAAAATAATTCTAACAGCATTTCTGAGGGTATAAATATATATAGAAAATGTACATTCTCTTTTTTTGCTAATTTACAGTTTCACATTTTTAAATCATGCTAGCCTCAATCTTATGAGGAGAAAACCTTAACTTCTGTTTCCTCTGAACAAAAAATTGTTTTCATGAATATTCAAGGTTCTTTTCTGGGTTAGAAGAGCAAGTTTTTCCATTTACTTTCTCCTTTAAAAGAAAGTTGTTTCAAAAACAACGTCTATATCCCCATGGTCAGCTGGCACAAGTGTGTATACTGGCTCCGAGGATTTAGCTGTCCATCTCCTGAGGCTATGTAGGATTCTTTTACTAGCTTCAAGGATTATCTTTAATATTAATCACCCAGTGTTTGTAATGGACCATTCCATTACAAGTCAAAAGGCTTGTTAGTAACTGCCTGACATTTGCCTGGCTCGTTCTTGCTCTGCACTCTGCATAATTTTTAATGTAGGCAAGTTGTTTCCTTGCTGGTGACACAGCAGGGGTCCACATGACTGTCATAGGTCAGACTTTATCTTAATCCTTAGTACACTAAAAACCAGGATGTGAGGTATTCTAAACCTAATGCTTAGCTCTTTAACGATTAGGGTTAGAGGCCTTCCAATGTGCAAGTGGTCTTCTGCCAGCAATGCATTTAATGAGTAATACACTCTTAACTCTAAAAAGCCCATTAGCACTGCAAAATAAAATCATTCTTATGAAGTCTGACTCTCAAGATGCAAAAACAACCCTCAGAGAAGGATCACAGCACTTGAGTTAAGTACTCTGGGTTGTTACACACTGCTGCATCAGAAGGCAGAGCATCACATTGTAGAAACAGTAGGAAGCAAGTGGGTGATTAAAAACAAAAAAGGAAGACAAAGAAGCACTCAGAAGTTTATCCTTTTTGCTTATGTTTCTCAGCTGCAATCATTATGGCTCCACAACTGACCATGCATGCTTCAAAACTTGCAGGAAGTCCCAGTTAGAATGGAATTTATTAAATGTACAACAGACAACAGCTGGGCACAGGATCCACGTGGGTGGAGCCACATCAACCAGTTAACTGGTTTTGCCACCTGAATTGCCAATAGGCACATAGGATGCTCTCAAGTGTATTTTGCTGGAGGAGTAGGACACGACTCCTTAGGACTTTAACCAACTGAAGGTACAAAACATGGTAACTGCAGAACAATAAAAAAATAGAAGGAAACCTTTTACTTCTTAGAAGACAGAAACATAGAAGATTCTTAATTGGCATTATGTCCTCACAATGGTCTGGAGGGAATAAGTGAATAACGGGTCTCTTTGAGAAGTAATGTGGGCATGCAGGAGATCAGAGAGGAAGGTCACTTCTTCAGTAGAAGTTAGTTATGGGTTATTTTTCGATTTCTGCTAAAAGGAGCAAAAAGTATCTGTGATGTGGAGAACAGACTTAAACAGTGCTAATTTAGGCTCTGAAACAGTAGAGACCAAGTCCTGTTTGAGTAGCTAGTGCAGATGCTGCTTGTGTGCCACAGCAGAGGAGGGGAGCTAGTGGTGTCATGCTCTTGCACATACACAAGGAGTAACAACTCACTACCTCCCTTTGTCAAGATTCATCAATAATTTGGAGACAGGTCAGTGTTTGGCCATTCTTTTCCTCTTGCCCTGTCCCAATCTCCAGGACATGCTGTTCTCTCAAACCAAATAGAATTATGTTCCTGGGTACACATCAAGCAGGAATCCATTCATCTGGTTCTTGCCAGATGGTAAATCTTTGTTTCTCTTCTTCCCTATCATGGGGAACAGACAGACCCAAGGCACGAACAGGCCGTAGGTTGGGCAGTACATCCATCACATAGCTTGTGGGCTATGTGAGGCTAAGATCAAATGGAGACTTTGTGCATCCACTTCCTTTGCTCCCCTTTTAACAACTCGATATCCCATGCCTGACTCTTTTCCAGTTAAGTAACTAGGAAATCCCAAGCTTAACTTTGGTTCAGGAATTGCAAAGCAGGAGCCAAGAAGTTTCCAGAGAAACCACATACATGTTTCATAACCACAATGTTTTAGGTCCCAGACTGAAACAGAATTTATTTGTATTATCCATTTAGCCATCTATATCTATGTCTATATCTACATCTACATCTATATCTAGCTATATCTATATATATATCCACAACCATATCTATATATCTATATATATATATCCTCTATATATCTGTATATCTATACATATATATATATCTCATATATATATATCATTGTATCCTACAATTATTCGTTTGTCTGCACATGGTGACATGTACTTGTTCATGAAGAGTAAAGGCACACTGAAAATGATAGCTTTTGGAAGTTAGAGTTTCACTGGACAAAATCACTGTGTGCTCAGATCAGTGGTGCTATAGCACAAGCATGAACACACTGTCTTCAAAGCCTACCTGCTGAGTTGGGGAAAAACTGCTTCAGTAAAAACCCTTCTGTTTTTACCCTGCACATTGTTATGAGGACACAGGAATATGTATTTTCCTTCAAATCTGTTCTTGTAAAAATGCTGTATCATGAACATAACTTTGACTTGATTAAAACCAATCAAGAAAACCATTCTTAGGGTTTTTGGCCTAACTTTTAGGGTGATTTACACAAAATGTTTTCTCAGTTTCAGTATATTACTAGTCTCAGGTATTAGATCAATGCTTGAGTATTACATTGCAATTATTTCCATTTATTTATTGTGTACCAGAGTGTTACACTGTAATTATTACAACGTATTTATTGCAGAAAAGATGATTCTGAATCGGGACATTAGAAGTGGAAATTCTTCTTGAATGTTTTTCTGTGAGAATTAACAGAATAACATATTGAACAAATAAGCCCAAACTTGCATGTGCTACTTTTATACATGTTACTGTCAGTCGAAGTAACACAGGAGCAAATTTTGCTGTCAGCAAACTTGAAATACATTCTGATTTCTCATGATTTCTTACACTAGTGCTGGTGAAACAGAATCTACAATAGTAGCCCAAAGGCCAGAGCATAAACCAAGCTATAGTGAAATGCATCTGACAGCTGGATGTGCCAGTATTTAAGCAATTTTCTAGTCTAACCATGATCCTGAGATAATCAATCAATTTAACATAATTTTATGTTGAGCACATAGGCATTTTATTGCTGTAAAGCTCCCAATAGAATCTAACCCTTTAGCAGATCAAAGCCCTCACTGGGGAGTCCTCAGCAGGATAACTTTAGTGTAGAATACTGGAGAGCTATCATTTGCATGGTAGAGAAAGAACAAGAGTATATTGGGGCCCTCAGCTGGGTTCTAAAAAAAATAGTAATCTGAATAGTTCTGTTCAAGTCACTGACATGGAGCTTTATTTTTGCTATACAGCAAGGAAGGTGAAACCAGTGGCTTTCTCTAAAACATCACCTAAAAGATGTCTGTTGAACTTAGTATTTTTCACCCGTTATGCATTTGAATATGAATACATTCAGGCATCTTTCAAAAGAGGTGAATTATATTAGCATGTGAGCAGTAACAAACTCTTGAAATGCGTCTTTTCATCCGTCTGATCTACATATATACATAAGCAGTTTAAAGTGAAATTTGTCTGGAAAAGGGCTCTCCTTCACACAGTGAACTGTAAAATGTTATATATTAACTATTATCATAAAATATTAAATTATAGAAGTATAATATATAAGAAATATAATAAATTATAAAAATTATATAACATTTCAGTATTGCATAGAGCATAATATATTATTAAATAATATTTGAAATATATTATAGATACATTCAATTAAATATTGTGTAAAAGTCTTTATTAAATACTATATTAAGTATTAATATTAAATATAGTAAATATTAACTACAGCTCCTTCTACACTTCAAAACACATAAAATGGCTTATTGGAGAAAAATTATCTATTTTTATAAGAAAACAGAAGAGGCAGCAAGTGTTTTTCCCTACAGAGGCGCAAAGTAAAGGCTTGTATGAGTCATTCAGCAGGGCAGACTGTGTGGTAATGCTTGGCTTGAAAGATACCTAGCCGCAGACTATTTAATGTCATAGAAAAAAAGAAATGTTTACACTCTCAATTATATTTTAAATAATTCATCAGATTAAGGAACCACATGAGGTATTCAGTCTGGTTGGGTTGAGTTATGCCAACAGTAAAGATACTGGTCCTGGCCAGGTGTGGCTGCTGGGTACACCTGACTCAGAGCACAGAGATGCCCTCCTCCTGGCTCTGTCTTTGCCTGTCAAAATAACAGCAAAAGGGGGCTGAGAGAGACTCGTTTTATTAAACCACTAAATCTCCTACATACACAATATTTTCTGCTAACAAAAGATCAGTTTAAGAACAATTACAAAATTCATCTCACGACCTTAAACCATGTGAGTACTATCTAGAGATGTAAAGTTCAGAAAATGCTGGCAGCAGATGCCATCCTACTGATGCCATTCTACTGCTGATCTGCTCTGAAAATGCTGATGCATTTACAGTAAATCCCTAAGCAGACCAGTTGTGCAACAAGCTGAAGTGACATAAAGTATTAACATTTATGGTGATGAATCAAATCAAACAAGCATCCTCTTTATAAGCTTTCTCAGGGCATGTAGTAGCATGTAGTGTGAGTAATGAAACATCTGTTACAGTGCTGACTTGCTCATAACTGAGCAAGTGTTGCAATAGCTCTGTAGGGCCAGGTTTCACATTAAGCCTTTAGTGGGTAGATCAGCCTTTAGTGGAGAAGGATCAGCACTCATAAGGTTTACTTCATCTCAGTTTATTCAGGAAGAATGAAACAGGTTTATTATGAGGAAAACAAGAAGAGTGCAAAATATTGCAAAATATCCAAAACTAATGTTAACTCCAGACATACATACTTCAATGATACTTGCATTTCACTCAAGTGCTCAGAAAGTCCCTTTTCATCAGGTATACTTTGGGCAAAAAAGTGAATTACAAAATTTGCTTTGATGGCTCACTTTTGCATAAACTTTCCCACTTTATACATCTGTATGCATCTATGTATGTATTGTGATATACTGCACTCAATTTTAACCCCCTTCTGCTCAGGGTCTTCCTGCCCATCCTGTGCATTGCCCGCAGCAAGGAAAGGCTCATCTACTGTCCCCCACTCCCACCTTCTAACTCACACTAACTTTTGACATTTATCAAAAAGAACTTGGCTTTTTTTCCTCTATACCATGACCAGTATAAAAAGACAACAAAATTCCTGCGAGTCAGAAATTTTAGACTCAATACAGCAGATCATATACTAGTTACATACGTCTGTATGTAACTATATTCTTTTTTACCAATTCAAAATACACTTCAAAAGCACTTGTTTAAGAGCTTTCCTGACTAAAAATAGTTTCCTGTGTCTGTCAAGGCTTTTGCAGTATTTGACCTTAAATTTGGTGTCTTGTTTTGGGTACAGGTGATGACTATAAGCTGTGCAGTCATATTAGCTATTATAGAACTGTGACGCAGAAGTGGGATTTGTTTATTTTGTTGGTTTTGGCTTTTTTTAAGCTCAACAGCTAATTCAATACAGCAAAATTTGCATATCATTCTAGAAAAATTAATGGAAAGATTTCTATAAGAAATGTTTTATTTTAAAGGGAGAGGTTGTTTCTCAGCCCTTACCCAGTGTAAAGCATTTAGCAAGTTCCTGAGGAATGTATCAAAGACTTACATTCTCATTTACTGTACATCTATACTACACTGAGAAATGTTCAGAGGAAAAGTCCCTTGGCCTCCTGCTTTAATGTGTTTTTCTTCCAGACTGTCTGTGCACAAGCAGAGTTAATGATTTCTGCAATATCAGCCTGCCTCCCCTCTCAGTTCTGAAATACTTCCTCCGCTATTTTTTTCTTCCAAGGGGGAAACTTTTCTTGCTCATTTATGGTCCCAGATTACTGATCTAACTCTGAAATGCAATACTTGAACCCTTCAATCAGAACAGGACTATCTACATGGAGATCAAATTCAACTCATTGGAATTCCTCCTATTTTTGCCTGTGAAGAGTGAGAGCTTAATATTATGAAACCAGCAAGGTAAAGAAGCTAAAAGCACACAGCTGCCAGTGGTTCCATTCTTGTTCTTCATCTGCTCTGCCCTCAGTGTATTTCAGATCATCACATATTTATCATGTCACAATTTAAATTTCAAGACCTTTGGGTCAAGGATTCTGTCTTTATTTGAATTTGTTCTCAGATTTGTGTACTCACAAAAACAGTGAGAAGAGCACAGCTTAGGAAACTTAAAAAACTGTGCTACTAGAATGCTTTCCTATTCAACAAGGTGTCTGCATCACCTTTCATCTTCATAAACAGTAAGGAGAAATAACAGACTGGTTTGTATCAAACAGACTCTATTGCTTTATTAGTCAGTCTTAATGTACAGGTTAATTTTAAAAAAGCTACAGTTTATGAAATGTACCATTTACTTACAAGATACAAATCTAGGCCAATTGCCATAGTATCTATTGATGCTCACCCACTATAAAACATTCACAGTTTTTTTTCTGATATCCCAAACCTCAAGCAAACATTCCTTGTTAGACATTCAGTAAAGGTAAGAGCATTCTACTACAGTTTCATATAGTGTTTTAGTGCAAAAGGAAGTACAAATATAAAAATACTGAGGCTTGAATAAAAAACCACAACAACAACAAAAACCCAAGCAAGCTGTGGAGTTAGAGGTGAGTGTCAGCTATGGGTATTCTTCTAAGCTCTACAATCTGGGAGTTAGCCATGCTGCCACCATCCTGGCTGCCATGACAAGACTCGTTATCACTGACACTGAGACCTGCACCTGAAATAGAGGAAAAAAAAGTATCAGTGAGAATGAAATTTTGACACAAAATTAGGAATATTCTGTTCCACTCTGTTTTATTCTGACTATTGAAATGTTTCACTACCCTGCAACCATGTGGCAAGTTTTCTCATACTAGTCTACCATTCTGTATTAATGGATTATAACACCAGCTGACATAGCTTTGTACCATCTAGATATGCGTTTTCATAATTCCACTGTCATTCACTTTATTTGTCCCAGTAAGTGGTACTAAACAGATATTTAGCGGTTGCCTTGAAATCAGAAAAGCATAAATTGAAGCCTGGCTTGGACTGGGTTCATGAGCGGCTGTTAGCATCTGATATTTGCAAGGAATTCCTCATAAATAAATGATTTTTAATGATACAACTTCAAAGTTAAACAATAATTCCAGCTGTCTTAATAGAACAGTAATTTCAACATGAGAAAACATGCTGACCAAATATTCTTTAAACCCACATTTGACATAAATTGTTGCATTAAGTTTTACTTCTGCCAGAAGACAATACAAGAATTTGGTCCAAGGGAACCTCCAAAACATGTCTAGAAGAGACTTTGGGAGGCTACCTTCTCCATTCTTTTGTCATAGGATTTCTGCTAGCTTTCTGCTTTCCATTTGTTTGATGGGGATTTAATTTGGGCTTTTATTGTGGGGGAGGTTTGAGTTGATTAACCTGAAGATTCATAATCCTGCACTAGTTTTTATGAAATACAAATTTTATCCAGACCATTTTGTCGCAAAAGATCTGTTGAAACTATAACCTTCAGTAATTTTTCAACTCCTCTCCTTGAGCTATAGAACAAATTCTACACAACACGAGTTTTGAGGGCTGAGGGTGTCTAGGTTTTAAATTTGTTGAGAACTGCATGTCAGTATAATGAGGCATGAGGATATCAATACAAATCACTTTCAAGTATGATCCTGCAGCGATGTCACTTACAAATTATTGGGGAATTAATTTGTTTTGGGCAGAAGCAGATCTGTAACTACATGCAGTTCAAGGCAGTTACAAAGGAATGACATCTGGCTCAAAACAGCCCTGAACAAGGTATGCTGGGAGAGGCAGTGACTTGCATTTCATACTGTAAAATATTTTCCAGAGTTTCTATCAGGTATACAGTGCATCTCTTATTTCTATCTCAGCTGACATTTCAGTTTTTGGTGTGCTCGACAAAAGAAAAGAGTAGTTAATTTTTTTTTGTTTCTTCACCTTTTTCTATGCTCTCTGTTGTTCCACTTTGACAAAGGTTTCTCTTAGCACCCTTCCACCCACCACCCCCCAGGCAGAAAAGAAGTACTGTAAAGCGGACAGCAGTGAGCTGCTGCTTTGCTGTGGGAAGTCAGGCTGCAATCTTGAATATGGAGTATGGTCCAGAGAACCTGCACAGAAGGTCTTGTAGGACTAGCCAAGTTTTCCCATAGAGGTCTGGACGAAGTCCTGGTAGGGGTCAAACTTGGATCCATGGCCTATGATCCAGGGAAAAGTGGATAAGCTGCACCATGATCCTTCTTACACCTGGTTTTAGTGTTTGGGTCATGGACAGAACATGCGTTCACTGACACTACTGAGTCCTTAGGCCTGCATGATCCAAGCTCTTGAGAAAACAACAACTACTGCCAGAGTATGATAGGAGTAAAAATCCATCAAGATACAGAGATACAATAACAAAGTCAAGATTAGGATCTGAATTATTAAAATACTTGTTTATAAATGTATTGAAGTTAATGTAAATTTGTTTGCACATTCAACCTTTTAATAAGCTAGATCCTAATATCCAAAAGGTGCTTGAAGGTCCTGGGAAAAAGAGCAATTGTTTAAACAAGTTATTTTGATTGTTTGATATTTGATTATTTTAAAAAACAAACCTGACTGTTATAGGGAAGATGAATCAGACTGCTGTATTTACCACATGGGGATGGACGATTAAGTAAAGACCATGAAGTAAATAAAATACTTCAAATGAGGAAAGAACACAGTACTTCTTATGTAGTATAACAAGAATAGTCAAATTCATTCAAGACATTTAGACAGTCTGAAAAAAGTATGAATTTCAAAAACTGAACCCCTCACCCCATACACACTAATTAAAACCATTTGCAATCACACATATGATCACCCTGGGCTCAGATTTCAAGGTGAACACTGAGTGTTGGTGTTAGAAAGATATTTGTCTTACCAGTGGCTATACTGGTAATGTGGCAAATTAGCACAGGGTTTCTTTAACAATCTTTTGCTGGGCACTGAAAAGATCAGCTATTGGTCTAATGCTATGTATATTCTTATGTATATTCTTAAATGTCACATACGTGCAAGTTTTGTCCATGCTCTGTGCAAAGTCAGAGAAGATCTTTTTTGTTACATAGGTTCTTATAAGGAACTTGGTAAGTCAGAGACTGAAACTGGGTACTTTAGGTTTACAAGGGCCTTGCTCTGCTGATGCTGCAAAGACAGACTGTGTTGGAGTTGATCCTTTTTAGGAACAAGAACTGAAATGTAACCAGGATACCAGCTTACCAAACAGTCGGCAGGCTGGAAAGGGTATGACTGTTTACACAATTGAATTTCACAGAGTTCATTGGTCCACTGTGTTCTCAGATTAGAGTGGAATTTAACCTCAGTCAGATCCCAAAAATCATGCACTCTTCTAGAGATCCTAGAGTTGGATGGTAGGTATGTAGCAGGGAGTATTACTTTTCCCCAGTTTGTGAAGAAAAATAAGCAAGAAAACAAAGCCTTTCTTTCTTTCTTTTCTTTTTGTGTGCAAGGACTAGCTGTAAACTGAAAAGTCTCAGCTCAGGCTTCAAACCCAGAGAGGTTCCTCCACTGACATCTGCTGGTGAAGGGCTATACCAGTGCATCACTATGTGCCCTGAAACACCAGCTGTTATCTTCTGCTTTCTCAGAGATAGCTCAGACTTTCACTAAAACATTTTAAGGGAGAGAGTTTGCTTTTTAAGTATTGTACTCATATCACTGGGAAAACTTTCTATCTCTCAAGCACTTATATCTTGCTTAATCAATCATGATTTTATTATATGTGTGGGATGTATATGAAGCTACACAAACCAAATTTAATTCTTCTTTCAGGGTTTTATCTTCACAGAAATTACACCAACAGTTATCCAGCTTCTATAAATGAAGTTCATATTGAACTAAAAATGCTTACTGGGTATTGTGCAGTCAGATTCAATAGCCATCAGATAAAATATGTGTGACAACCACAGATGAGAAACTGAATGAGTATGCAAACTTTCCTTCCTTTATTTTTTTCTTTGAAGTGAGCTCTTCAAAACAGACATTATGTAGATTGACAAGGCAGGAACTTTGCCACCTACAATTTATATGCCCTGTAATAGAGAGTCTCCAGGATGCTGTACTGAACACCTTCTAGAATTGAAATTTCAAATGTTTCCTCAGGTTCAGGATGGACACATGAGATGCTTTATTCTCAAACCAGGTACCTTCAGTAGGGTTACCAAGGTTTATAAAATGCTGACTTTGGAACCCTAGCTGTATTAAATTGAAAATCATGAATCATTTTATGTAACATTTTTACTGTAACAGCTGTATTTGTGTGGGGTTTTTAACTTAGATTATTCCAGGAATTTTCCAAATCAGGGAATCATTAGAATATTTGCATCATATTAAAGAAATACCAGAATATTTCTATAATATTTATCACAATTGCCTCTATTAAGATTAAAAAAACACTGAGGTATTAATGTAGCAGTATTCTGCTTAATATGTATCTGAATACTACCATGGTGGGTTACCCGTCACCTCTAGAGGAGTTTGGGCCTCCTTCAAAGGCTTTGCTGTGTTTTGGTTTCACATTTCATTCCATCATTTTGGTTTGGTGCATCACAGAAAGAGAGAGGACAAGAGTATTTGTAAGATCTAGATAGAAGTTCAGAAATCAGTAAAGCTATCATGCATTTATTCATGCTTTAATGCTTCTCCACCAGAGTACAAGTCCTTAGGGAATTCTGGTATCTTGGGCTTTATCCCCAATTACAATAACATATGACTCTGTCACAATCTGGAAGGCAAAGGTCTTATTAAACTGACTATCAATATAAACCTTGCACAAGAAATCAGAAGGAAAATGAGATCAAGTCCAAAACTGCACACTTTTAAAGTTATTAGTAAAATCAACAAAAATTAATTCACAAATAACTAATTTTCTCAATAGAAGTTGTTTGAATAATTATAAGAGCCATAAATGAAAAACAATAAATAAATACAATTTAATAAACATTTTTAAAAAAGCTTTTAGCACATGTCAATGAGCAGGACATCTCTAAATTATTTTTCCTACCATAATTTTTTTATTATTTTCTTCACATAAGCCACCTTGGAGCTGGCCTGTCTTCCAAAAGATCTCCAAAATAGAAGAAATGACACAATGTAGCAAGCATAGTAAATCCCAGCTGTGTATTTTTGTATGGACATGAACATATTCAAAGGAAAGAAGGAATTACTTGGTAAGACATTAAAATACAATGGCTGAATGATATAAAAAGCCCACTGGATTTCTCACACAAAACAGAAAAACCCTATCACCATGTGATGCTTGTACAAAGCTAGCAGAACAGGTAGCTAAGAAACAGCACACTGCTATCCACCTGATTTGCTATAACTGCAGCTGTATGCCTCCATCTGAACCAGCCTGTATTTCAGGTTAATCTGTAATTACGCCCAGAATTAATGACTGTGGAACCAAAGGCTAAGTGCACAGTTCTGTGACACATTCCTTTAGCAACAAGGCTGAGTGTGCCAGCATAACTATTTATGGGGCTGCACTGCACACTGCAAATTACTAAACACTGACAGGTTAAAAAACCAAGTTTTTCTGTGGAGGATTGGTTGATTTTTTTTTTTAACCTGTCTTCTTTTCTACAACTGAGAGTGACAGAAGGACAGGAATGAAATTTTAGCTTTGCTATGATTATACTCATTCTCAATGATCCTGGCTGCCAGGTTAAACCTTGTGGCCACAAAATTATTCCCTGCGTGCATAAGTTAAAGTCAGCTTCAGACAGCTCAGAACGACATAAGCAGACAGAACAGATGAAGCACAAAGGGGCATAAAAACATTTTTACATATTCTTTTGCTAATCAGTGCTGATCCTCAGTCAGCCCTCAGAGTGGGAGTTAACATTTTAGCACCACTACAGTAAGTTTTAGTATAGATTGACAGTTTTAGGGAACACAGATAATGGAAGGTTCTGTTTCAGTTTATCAAAGGTAAAGTTCAAACAATAGTATTTCTAATCTTCCTCCAAAAGCAACACCCCCCACATTAGCAGTGATAAAACCAGCTAATGTGGGGGGAAAAGCACCTTCTCCCTGCTCTTCCAGAATGAGGAATTCCCAGCCTTCTGAAATAAAGTCTATTCTAAAAGGGTTTGAGAAGCTCCTCACAGAGCAAATTACAGGCAAGAGCAGTTCAGCAAAAAGGTGTGTTAGCTACCTTTACCCTTTAGCCTGCTTAGAGAAGAGGTCCTTGTCTTCCAGTTGCCAATGACCACTTTTTTTGAGCAAGGGCTGGTGTTGAAAGGGCCTCAGACTAACTCATGTAGAGTGGGAGAGAGAAGGGAGAGGAAAGAAGAAGCAAAGGAGAAATCTATCCTAACTTCTTGTGGTTTCATGTGAGCACAAGCAATGACGCAAGAGAGGAAAAAATGTGGTGCTGAGAGACTAGGAGATGAGCTCATTTCAGTGCCTGCTAGCTTAACTATTATCATAAAACTCTTGTTAGACCACAGCATAGTGAATACTTTAGCAGCATAGGTCCATATTGCCAAACAGAGGAGAAAAATCCAGATTTCCACCACCTCTACTCTTTTTTTATTACTTCCATGTGATTCCCTGCCTCCCTCTCTTTGGCCATGCACTTAACAGAACTGGAGAATATGTCAGGATGAAAATAATAAAAAAGATTTTTAGTTACATAAAAGCTTGTTGTTTTTTTATTTGGTTTTGGTGGGCTTTTTTGTTTGTTTTTAAAAAATATATATGTTGAGCTAGAGGTTGTGTCTGAGACAATAGCTGGTAAACATTTACTTTGATGGTCAAAGATGCTCTAACCTTTCACACCACCTCTTCAGGTCATCTTGTTCAAATATGAGACTGAAACAAGATGGGACAACTGGTTTGGATTAGAAATCACGGGGATTCTTACTCTTGTAATACCACTGGTGACACCATGTGGGCACATGAATAAGCATTGGTGTAAAATTGTCCAGCACTACTCAAATCAGTAAAGTAAACAAAATATTTTTCTCCAACAGTGGCCTGAAGTCACTACCTCAAATCACATTCATATGAAATGTTCATTAAAAATTATGATAAAATTTTAATAAATAAGACAATAATATAATTTAGGCAAGAAAATCAAAAGTTGGTTTTAGACCTATTTTCTCAAAGAACTTAAAACAAGTTAACTAGGGATGGAGCTTGAAGACTTAGGAAAAATTAACTGTATTCAGCAGTAAGTCCTGAATATGTGTTGAATTGTGTTATATTTCAGCTATAGCTGCTGCCTTGATTGCTCTTCATGCCTTAAGACTCAGTCTTCTACAGTTTACTGATGCCAACTGATTTACTTAAGCAGCAAACGTGTAGTAAGAGAAGTATTAGATGTGGATAGTTTCATGTTTTATTAACATGTCTATAAATTTCCTTCTTAGTGTTGAAGAAGTCAAAAAGTAAAATCTACCTTCTAACATACCTAAAAAAAAGGTTTTCAAGTATAACTTCTGCACCTAACTTTGAAAGTCTTGAAAAGTCTTTGAAAGTCTTTGAAAGTCTTGAAAAAAAATTAACAGTTAACAAAGTAGAACTAGTCTGCAAAATGTTTAGAAAAAATAATAAGTATAGAACAGATTGTCACAAAACAAAGAATGGTTTGGGTTGGAAGGGACTATAAAGACCATCTATTTCCAAGCCCCTGCCCCTTCCACTAGATCAAGTTGCTCAGAGTCCTATTAAACCTGGCCAGGTATGGGGCAGCCACAGCTTATATGGGTAATCTGTGCCAGGGCCTCCCCACCATCACAGGGAAGAATTTCTTCCTAAT
Source organism: Passer montanus (assembly GCF_014805655.1). Classification (NCBI taxonomy): domain Eukaryota; kingdom Metazoa; phylum Chordata; class Aves; order Passeriformes; family Passeridae; genus Passer; species Passer montanus. The sequence continues at coordinate 1,826,291 of NW_024374479.1, forward strand.
ACCTAATCTAAACATGCCCTCTTTCAGTTCAAAGCCATTCCCCCTTGTCCTGTCACACTATGCCCTTGTCAAAAGTCCCCCTCCAGCTGTCTTGTAGCCCCTTTAAGTATTGGAAGGGACTCAAAGCTATCCTAAGAGCCCTTCCTTCTCTAGGCTGACAACCCCAACTCTCTCAACCTTTCCTCATAGCAGTGGCTCTCCAGCCCTCTGAGCACCTTCATGGCCTCCTCTGGAATCAGTCCATGTCCTTCACATGTTGAAGGCCCCATAAGTAGGATATATAGCTTATGAATTTAAATAAAAATAGCTGTTTATTATCAGCATTCCCAGTCTTCCATCCAGCTTGAGTTTTCTTGATTCACTGAAGCGAACAAGCTTCTGAAATTGTGTGTGCCAGGTCACTTAATCTGCTACTCCCACAAATACCTTGCTGTTGTCTCTTGCAAGGCTCAGTGGTCTCCCTAAAGATCATTTAGGTGACCTCCTGCTACCAAGCAAGACCACTTGAACTTTACCTGAGTGGTAAGTGGTTACTGTATGCCACATCTTATCAGGTAGGATTCCTTTCACTCTTTGGTTGTCCTAGCAGAAATTCCCATGACAACCGATCTTTAAGATTTTAATTAGAAACAGATTATATTAAGAGACCTCATTAACTGTATCTCATGGAATAGCGGCACCATTAGGATGAAAAACAACATAGCAATACAGCAAACTTTGAAGGGCAAGGGGAAGAGTCACTCACCAGTCTTTAAAGCAAATATTAGGTCATCAAACTCTTGTGATTCCTCATCAGCAACTAATGAGCTGGTACTGAATCCTCCAGAAGGGTGGAAAGCATTACCATTTTGTGGACTCTGCTTAAAGGCAGCACTAGCTTGACTAGCAGGCTGCAAGGATGCCCTCTCCCAGTCTGCAGGCACCTGAAGAGTTTAAGGAGACACAACAACTCAGTAATCATCAAAACTATCTGGAAATTATGACCAGTGCTGAACTGAAGACCAAGAGACTTTGGAACCAGCTGTTCTGTCACTTCTATAATGAAACAGGAAGCCTTTTTTAAATGTTTAATTAATTGTACCTCTATATCAATATCTATATCTATAAATATATATATATATGTCTACATCTATATCTAGGACTATATCTATATATAGATCTACATCTATATCTAGATCTAGATCCATCTGTTTCTCCTGTTCTCTTGTCTTTCCTTCCCTTCTGTATTTGGGTTTTCATGACCAAGTTTTGGGAGGGTACAGGGGGGCCTACTGGGGTGGCTTCTGTGAGAAGCTACTGGAAACTTATTCTATGCCTGGTTGAGCAATCCCTGGCAGCTGCAAAGATGCATCCACTGCCACATCTAAGCCAATTAAAAATGGTGGTAATGCCTCTGTGATAACACATTTAAGAAGAATTAAAATAAATATTATTATACAGATGTGGCTGGGAAGAGCAGGGTGAGAATTTGTGAGAGGAACAATTCTGCAGACACCAGAGTCAGTGGAGAAGGAAAGGGAGAAGGTGCTCCAGATGCAAGAGCTAGGATTCCCTTGCAGCCCATGGTGCAGACCATGAGGAAGCAGCTGTGCCCCTGCAACGCATGGAGGAGCCCCATGCAAAAGCAGGGGGGTGCCTGAGAGGAGGCTGTGAGAGGTGTTCAGAGACCACGCTGGGGCCTGTCCATGAAGGATTACACCCCTTGGAAGAGAGACCCATGCTGCAGCAGTCTGGGCAGGACTCTTGCCTGTGGGATGGACTCCCACTGGGTAATTTCATGGAGAACTGTCTTCTGCTTGAGGGACCCCATGTTCAAGCATGGGAAGGACTCCTCTCCCTGAGGAGCTGCCGAAGATATGGCTGACGAACTGGCCATAACCCCCATTCCTTGTTTCCCTGTGCTGCTCAGAGAGGAATTAGACCTGGGAAAGAAGGAGGGGAAGGTGTTTTTAAGGTTGCTGGTTTTCGTTCCCTCCCTTCCTCCCTTCCTCCCTTCCTTCCTTCCTTCCTTCCGCCACTTCCTTCCGCCCCTTCCTTCCGCCACTTCCTTCCGCCCCTTCCTTCCGCCACTTCCTTCCGCCCCTTCCTTCCGCCACTTCCTTCCGCCCCTTCCTTCCGCCACTTCCTTCCGCCCCTTCCTTCCGCCACTTCCTTCCGCCCCTTCCTTCCGCCACTTCCTTCCGCCCCTTCCTTCCGCCACTTCCTTCCGCCCCTTCCTTCCGCCACTTCCTTCCGCCCCTTCCTTCCGCCACTTCCTTCCGCCCCTTCCTTCCGCCACTTCCTTCCGCCCCTTCCTTCCGCCACTTCCTTCCGCCCCTTCCTTCCGCCACTTCCTTCCGCCCCTTCCTTCCGCCACTTCCTTCCGCCCCTTCCTTCCGCCACTTCCTTCCGCCCCTTCCTTCCGCCACTTCCTTCCGCCCCTTCCTTCCGCCACTTCCTTCCGCCCCTTCCTTCCGCCACTTCCTTCCGCCCCTTCCTTCCGCCACTTCCTTCCGCCCCTTCCTTCCGCCACTTCCTTCCGCCCCTTCCTTCCGCCACTTCCTTCCGCCCCTTCCTTCCGCCACTTCCTTCCGCCCCTTCCTTCCGCCACTTCCTTCCGCCCCTTCCTTCCGCCACTTCCTTCCGCCCCTTCCTTCCGCCACTTCCTTCCGCCCCTTCCTTCCGCCACTTCCTTCCGCCCCTTCCTTCCGCCACTTCCTTCCGCCCCTTCCTTCCGCCACTTCCTTCCGCCCCTTCCTTCCGCCACTTCCTTCCGCCCCTTCCTTCCGCCACTTCCTTCCGCCCCTTCCTTCCGCCACTTCCTTCCGCCCCTTCCTTCCGCCACTTCCTTCCGCCCCTTCCTTCCTTTCTCTTTCTTTCTTTCTTTCTTTTCTTTTCTTTTCTTTCTTTTTTATTATGGTGCTTGGATTTTGTTAGCAATAATTCAATTAACATCACTAAGTATATTTCTATATCATCCACTTCAGATGGTGCCTGTCATCCAGGCAGGGTATACCCATGACACCTTCCCTTCCCTTTTCCCTTGTTTTTTCCATTTCCCTTTTTTTCCCTTTTCCCATTCCATTCCATTCCATTCCATTCCATTCCATTCCATTCCAATTTTATTCTAACTTTATTGCAATTTCCAGAAGTTTTGAACATCATAACTCTGAGAAATTAACTACTTAAAACCCATCTAAAATCTATAGTAAGCTGAAAGAATTAACCTAATACTTTGATTTCTCATTACCTACTTTTGACACTTCAACCAACCTCCATAATAAACTGAAGACTCAAGTGTGAAAGGAGAAATTCTCTAGGTGGGGTGTTATCAGGGCACAGTAAGTTCCAAGAATAACATAGATAAAGATAACTATTTATGTTATCAAAATAAATGAAAAAGCTCTCTCGTCCCCCCAATCAAACCTATAACATCTAGCATCTTATTCCCATGTATAACACTTAAGAATTAATGCTGAAATCCCTAGGTGCATTTCAATAAACAAGTTAATGACTACAGAGCACTCTTACCTCTTCCATAGCACTGATGAGGTTCTGTGTGGACTTGCTGATCTCTCCTCCCACAGCTGGCAGACCACTGCCATGTGTGAAAAATGCTGATCCTGGAGTTGTATGCCCATTCATGTCAACAGTGTAACTTGCTTTCACAGGACAGCAAAGTTGGTTGTGCAGGATAAAATATACCACAAAGACGTAAAGACCCTTAAACAGAGATTGAAAGAGAACAGCAGGCTGTGAAATTCAGGGAGTTGGTTTAGAGCTTTCTGTGCAAAATAATGGATGGCATCACTGTCCATCAGAGATCTGAAAGTTACAAGTAAGTTCATATCCGGAGTTCTTCAGCTAAAAAACACACAAGCACACACACACACACACACACATACTTGAAAATTATTTAGTTGAACCTACAGAGCTGCAAAGGAAAGCCACGACCCCAAAACCAACAAAACCGACTTGAGTTTCACAGTTGTCATAACAGTGAAAACGAGTTTAAAGGCCTACCTTATAATAGTATTTGGCTGCTGCTCCTTAGCCACAATTATTTATTTTCTTCTTTTCTTACCTGCTGGCTTTTTGGAATCTTTACCTCATGCAAACTGCACTTCTGCTGTCACAGATACCATAGCTATAAATTAGATGTTCTGTGATAGGCACTAATTCAGCACTGATTTTCATTTCTGATTACAACAAAGGCTCTGCTGTATGCTTCTGCAGTTCTTCTTTAAAACTTGCTAATTTTGACCTTTAGTCTGAGCCAAGACAAATAATATAACCATGTCTTGTGCTTATAAAGAAATCCAGTAATTGAACTTCTCAATAAGAATCAGTAAGTCAGATTACTTACTTTAATTTTTAAGTTGCATTAATACTGAAGGAAAATAATCCACTCCACTGTTAAATCAACCCGTACAATAATTACTAAAGAAAGGGTTACCAAAATAGTACAGAAAGAAGTCTTCTGCACTCTTACCAATTGCTGCAATACAATTACATGTGCAATGTTGTTTTGTTTTTTTTTTTAATTCACATTTTTCTCTAGAACTCTGAAGACAATTGTACTAAACAGAACAATTAATTTTAAAGGTATCCACTGGCATGGAAGTACTAGCTGGGATTACAAATAGTAAGGAATTTCATCTAATTATATTTGTGAATTCCTAACAAAAGGAATTTTGAAAATACTTGAAAAGAGACTGCAAATACCCAACAGCACTTCATAATAATTAAACTGATAATTTCTATTACCAAAATGCTATGATAGAATCATCTGGTCCCAAGTGACACATAAGAAAAGTTAATAGGATTCAACAGGATTTCAATCTCAGCTGGTTAAACACTGGAAATACTCTCACACAGCTGCTATAAAACCATACAGATCTGCATGTGAGTTTTTTAAACAGAAGACTACCAAAAAAAAGTGCTAAAACCACTAAAAAACTATTCTGAGAAAACATGTTCCTGCTTTTCCAGATTATTGTTTATTTGTCATGACAACTCAAGCAGCTCACTGAGATGAAATTTTTTTGTGTTACATATAAGTAAATACATTCCATAAAATAGATGTAAACACGTTTGAGACAAACGATAAAAAAGAACAAAAATATCCTTTCATTCTATAAACAAGTTAAAGGACTCTGATATACATCAAACATAATGGGGGCAGCAAATGGATTTATTTTAATTTAAGTTGCTATGGATATGAAAAGTACAAAAACCCCAAGAAGAACAGATTATAATGACAATACAAAATTCAGAGTAACCTCTGGCAGTTCAGTCTCTGAGGGCCTAGCCACAAAAGCTGCACAAACAACTTTTTGTTTGTTCAAGTGGTTTTGTACTTTTTAAAAAAACCTGTTTGCTGAAGATGCTGCACAGCCCTGTCTTTTAAAATTGCAGAGACACAAGGCATTGGCATACAAGGTCCATGAGAAGTCACTCTCCTGTGTAGCCTCAAGTGTGGACACCCAATTTTTTAAAACAAATACCCAGGGAATAGAGTGTCACAATTATCTCCTTAACTTGGTCTGTGTCCTGATGTAACTCTCTGTAGATGGATGATGAAACAACTCCTCTGGGTCCTTCCATAGTAATCGCATAGACACAGGGAATTTATTTTAATACCTACGAACAGCTAGTTCGAAGTCAACAGGTAGTTCAGGAAGTCAAAGGCTGAGACAGATAGCAGAACCAAAAACTGTCTTTTACTTCTCCCATCTTGTAAATTGTTAGAGCAATGTCTTACAAACAGAAGCTTATACCTAATTAAACCCAACATTCCTAAGCAGGCAATACATTTTCACAGGAATTCTTGCTGGACAGAAAATTCCTTGCTTGGCTGCAAAAAGGATGGATCTTTCTTTCACCTATATTCATCTCCAAATCTAGAATCTCAAAAAGATAATGCTCAGTAGATGTGAGTCTCTTTGTACCATAACTGTAGTTTTGTTTGAAGCACCAAAAGGGTTTTGTGATCATATTCTGATAGTCTTGTGTCCCTGTTAAAAACCCCCAGGAAGTTGGTTAGGAAGCTAAAACAAGTCAAATGGTCCTGCTCAGATAGCAATGAGTTCCAAAGACCCCACACATGATGTCATGCAGTAAATCATAAGGATTTCTGTTTCTTTTCAAGACAGCAGCTACCAAGGTGCTTACTCTGAAAGAGCATGGACAGTGTGCAGATACTTAGGTTGTTGTCAGTGCAACCACAGCTTTCACAGTTTCAGTGGGTTTTTTCAAAAGCACCAGTCTGAGAATTGAACTATCTTTCATCATGCTTTTGACTCACGTTTCTTTTCACTTCAACCTTTAACAATGTAAAAACAGTTATAAATTGCTATGAAAATAAGATTGTTGTCATTGCAATATATGTTTTTCTGTGCTTATCATATAAACAACTCTAGCCAAGTTGGAACTCCTGTACTTTTTCAGAGACTCACAGACCTTGTCCTTGCTGGCTGGACTAAAAATGAAATGAATACAATAGTTAATTTCTGCTGACAGGCCTGCTAGGAATCTATACCCTCCAAAAGGATTGAAAAGAGGTTAGTCAAGGTGTGGATATTAGTTAACACAAAAAATGCCATCTCTGTTAAATTTATGGGAAATTTTTTTATTAGAAGTTCTCATCAAAAAAACCTAACCTAAACCCAAACCCCAAAATCTCAACCTAGTGCCAGCAACCTCTGCTGTTGCATATATATTGGGAGCCATGCTCTTCAACTCATAAGCATGCGCCGGGGGACCAGGAAAATCTCTTGGGTCCCAGATTACAATGACTGACTAATAATCTAAGAGTTTGACCTTGGAAGCACACTGAACAAGTAAGTTAAAGAACTAGGACTCTGGAGGATTTAATAGTAATTCTACATAAATTCTGTGCATTGGACCCACAGGACCACTTAGAAAACATTTAACTCAATTTCATTTATGGTTAAATTATGGTAGTAGTGTTAGTACAATGGCACAGTAAAAGATCAAAGAAAAAGGTGGTAGTAATGTATTTCCTATGGAGGAAGGCACAAACTGCACAAACAGGCAACTGATAGTTCTCATACATGGTGCTTATATTAAAAAAGCCTGCAAGAGACTGTCTGAAAAGACTTCTGGTTATTTTACTGATATTTGCTGATGAAAGACAATTAAGCTCTTACCATTTCATCTCAGCAAGCTGGTCTGGCTCATAATCTCTTTTGTAGTGTTATGTCAGAAAAAAAAAATCCATATAAACACAGGTGCAACTGTCTGAAAGAAAGCTCACATGGAAAAGTTTGATGGGATATTTTTGTTCAGTGAGGTGTGACCAGCCTCAGTGCTGCTCTAGGTTATGCCAGGTAGTTCACCTTAGAAGAGACAGTCACGGAGAAGGCAGTGGGAAGTGACAGAAGGAGAGAGAGTGGTCTTAAGTTGAAACAGGGAAGGTTTCAACTGGATATGAGGAAAACATATTTAATGTAGGGGTAACTAAGCACCGGAGCAACCTGCCCAAAAAGACTGTGGAAATTACTCCATAGAAGAAGAAGGGAGTTTTTCTGGTATATATCAAGTATGTATATATACAAAACATAATTGGTAAGATGGTTTTGTTCATGCATGTATGTGAGGTGGGTTCTCCTATGCAACAGATTGATTTTTATATTTTGAGGAGAAGTTGCAGGAAGCTAGTAAATTAAGGACAGAATACATTCATACATTTTACACCTCATGAGATCCCATGCAGGACTGCAGAACTGATCCACAGGAAACCTTCACTGCACACTAAACACTCAGAATTTCTCTGCATCTGTGCTTTAGCTCTGTGTGTTGCAACTTACTGTGGCGACACTACAGTACGTCTAAATTTGAACACTGAGCTAACTCTGTTACTAGTAATGAGTAAGGATAAAACAGACTGTAGGCAATCAACAAATCTTTTCATCACCTCCTTTTTACATACAGAGAGAAAACCAAGATGCTTACTGCATCACATGCTTTGATTGTTGTTCTGATAAACAAGCACACCATGGCATTACACTTATTTTTGAAGCTTATATAAATCATATTTCTCCCACAAGTATTTTAACTATGTCTGAGATACCCTACCCTGGTAATTGTATAACCTGTTTTCCACAGAGAAGTTAATTTAGATAGTATCATCTGTTTTAGAAGAATGGTATTTCTATATATAAAACAAAAGTATCTTAAGAGGATTTTGTGAACAAAAAGTAATTTCATTACTCCATTTCAGCCATTCCTCAACCTGCTTCTGGGTATATATCAGTACTAAAAAAATCCTAATTTAACTTAAATTTAATTTGGAAAATTTTGTTTGTTAACTATCATCACATGACTGTATCACTAAAAGCTGCTTTTCTAAAGGAGAATACTTAAATCAAAATCAAGGCTTCTGAAGAAAGCTGACCCCTCTGTCAGACCACAAATTTCAGTTACCAGAAATGGCTCATTCTGATCCTTAAAACACAGTGGCTAAAAAATACACTATTATTTTTATAGTTACACCTTTATTCATGCCAAGTGGTAAAAATACCCCAATAAAGCACACAAATGTATCTTGAACCACAGAAGAACTGTTCGTACTTGGATCAGCTTTTGACACTTTGTCATTACTGTAATTTCTGTATGATAGTTTATGCTTTAGTTAGTCTTACTTCAGATTTTTAATTTTATCAGGGTGAGATTTAATTTCATTCTCTCTCTGCTCTGTGCTAATTTACTGTTGACTGTTAATTTACTGGCAACCAGTCATAGGAAGTTCTTTCCTTGTCAATTTAGTGGTCACACTGTTCTTCATGGTTGGCTGTCAGTGGTCAGGGGTGCTGCTGCCACTTCTGGTGGTGTGCTACTCAGTGCCTTGGTTGATTTCTTGTGAACTTCCCTGGGTTTTCATTAATTTATGGAAAGTTCTTTATGTTGTTTTCCATCACCGGCTGGTCAAAGAGTGCTGTGGATTAACCCTAATTTACATAACAAGTGCCTACCTCTTTTGGAAAATTATCAGTCTCATTAGTATAAATAAATTGCATTTTTCACTAAGCTCAAAAGCTAGTCTCTGCAAAGCAAGAAATTACTCACAAAATTAAAGGAATCATATTCAAGAAATCATAATCAATGCTATTATGCAATGCATGATATAAATTTGATAAAATCATTTTTCCTAATAATTTTATTAGTTATGGAACTGAATATTCATACATGCAGTAGTATTAATAATGTGATCCAAGTGGCAAACACAAAACATATAATTCTCTATTTCTGCAAGGAAAACTTTCCCTCCTTTCCTTCTTCCCTTCCTTCCTTGTTTTTAGAGATAATTATAATAAATTGCAGGCATGGCATTTTTCTATGCAGTCTTCAATGTACATTTCATTTTGCCATTGTTTTCTTCAATCATATTTGACTTTGAAAGCAGATTGAAGATATTTTATTGTTGCTATTACGACAGAAGTATCATCTTAGTCATATGATACATCTGAAGCCATCACTTAACATCTCCCACTCATGGCTCTTCAGAAATAATAACCTTTGAAATACAAATCAAAGACACCTCGTTTATATGTGGTTCTGTTTCTTAGCATTCAAAGTGATTGTTGTAAAACTGTCTGTAGCAGTGCAACTCCATCAGCTGATGATTGCATTCAGTAAGTAGACTTTGGACCTGCTGTGTATCAAATATTAGAATGTTTATTTGCCGTTAAAGCGTCAGTTTTGATGAAACCATTGTAATTCTTATCAATCCTGCAATTTATCTTATCACAGTTTCAACGGTGAACGTTTACTGCTTATCTGCACTTTGGTTCCTGAGGCATTTACACCCCATTTTGCTCTGCACAACAAGATTTGTGCCAGTTACAGCTGAAGAGCTAGAAATTAACATCAAAAGCAAAAACACAATAATAAATGTAATCAAGGATAAATAAATGTAATAAATGTAAATAAATGTAATTCAGGACTGCAAAACCCATACCATGCTAGCAGGCATCCCCTGTTGAATTAACCAGCTGCCACCACATACACACACACAAGAACAGAAGCCACCTTAAAACATGGAATGAAGAAAAGTAATAATTCAAGTATCTATCATTAAATTGAAAGTACATTTACAGGTCTGCCCTGAGATATACTTATTTTGAGTGCTTTCAGATTTTGGTGAAGCTTTAATTCCACAGATAAACAGGTTACAGGTATATTCCATAATAATGAAAAAAATACTGCACTTTCAGCATTTTGAACAAGTTTTCCTAATGCTAATGTCTCATTTGAAACTTTAGTATACACTGCCAAGTTTCTCTTTATGCAGAGCCAGCTATGCCAATACCATGCTGAATCTTGCAATTCCTGCTCAAAGCCAAAGCCATAAATTCCTTTCTGGCAAACTGCACTCTTCTCAGATTTAGTCTAAACTTGGTTAAGTCTTACCTGACAGGTTCACATAATTTGGCACATCTTTAAAAAGCAGATTTGCTTGGATATTCAGGATTCACTATAAATATTTTGCGTAGCTCCCAGCACACTTGTAACTACTCCTACACAACTGCCACTTTTACCTCTTATTTCAGCACTGTTAAGTAGTGGAACAGGTCTTGGGGGGTTTTATTCTGTTTTTTAAATTGGTTTTTTTTTGTTAGAGTTTTTGGACATGTTTTGGTCAGTTGTTGTTTGTTTAAAGAGTGCAGATTCAACATTAAAAGAGGGGTGTTAAGCTTGAAAATGCACTGAAAATACAGATAGTTAGCCAAAATTGCCAAATGTGTAGATTGAGATAGAATAAGATTCTGTCCCTTCCTTCTAATGCAGTCATCCTGGAAATACAAAGAAATCCCTATTTTTGTATTTCAAACTTAACTGAGAAAGAAGGAAATACTGAGTTGAACACCGAAGGTAGGAACTTGGGAGAGGTGGAGGGAAAACATGGGAGAGCCAGCATTTAGAAGCAGCTTGCAATTTCCCCCACAGCTCTGGCTGCAGCCACTCTTTACAGAGAGTCAGTAAGACTCTGTGAGAGTCAGCAAATCTCAGCAACCACAAATGGTGGCAGAAGGTTAAGAACAAATAAGAGCAGACAAAGCAGACAGGCACCCCATTGCTCCCCATATCTGTCCCAGTTCTTAGCCTGTGAATTTTTTCCCCCTCTGCTTTTTTTCATTTTTCTTTCCTGCACGGGCAACAGAAACTGGAGACAACATCCTCTGAGGTCCTCTTTGCATAAGTTTCTTCTTGTGCTTTATCCTATGAGGAGGGCCTCTCTGGTACCAAAAAGTATCTAGATCACATAACAATGAAACCAGACTATTTGTCCACTGATGAACCTTACACAAAAGAGAACAAACAGGAAGACCTAACATGGGAAGGTTATGCTCATACATATTTCAAGTCCTAGAAATATCAGAGGTCATGAGTTTTAACATACACTTAGTAAATATTTTTCAAATATTTACTCTTTACTTGCTTTCCATGGTAAACATTTATAACTAAACCTACATTTTAGATCACACCTTCCAATCTAAGCCTACTACTGCTTTTATTTCTTTCTCATAGAAGAAAAGTTTGATGAAAAAGCCTTTGCAACCTCTGCTCCTAGTTCAAGAGATTCTCTAACAGTCTCAGAACAGTTAATTCTTTAGTTATATCTGAAAGCAAGTTGAAAACTGAAACAAGAAGCTAGCAATTGAAAAAATTGCTAGCTACATTCAAAGACCAGACAAACTAGCATCACAGTGCACAGTCAAAAAAGAACTACTCCTGCAACACATTGTTATTTTTATTGTTATTTTTTGTTAAAACAGTAATTTCTATTTATGTGAATTAATTATATATATATATATATTATATATATTATTTATGCGTATTAATCATATACAGAGATAAAAGAAACAGGGAAAAGAAAGTAGGCTTTTAGTGACCAGAAGAGTCAAAAGACAGAAGCTGACTTTCTGCTTATGGCTGATCTGTTACATGGCATTAGAGAAAATCTCACAGAGTTAAGCTAGAACTTATTGTTTTAACAACATTTTTCCCCTTTAAGGAATTCTTTCAGTGATATAATCTCTCTTATGCCTCCTGTTGTCTCTTTGATTCTTGTTACTCTGACTGACACATTGGATAATCTATTTAGGAGCATTTCCTTGCAGCGCCATAAAAAGCTGTAACAAGAACTCTGCAACTTCAGAAGCCATAAATGCAAGAAACCATAAAAAAATTCAGTCTTGGACAGAACTGAATAGATAACCGGTGTAATTATTTGTCATATCTTCTGCTTGAGTGTTTTAGAGCAAGACTGATGGGAATGAGAGTGCTTGTGTACTCCAGCATTCTCTGACCATTTGGAAAATCCTTCAGTGATTCTGCAGCCAATTAAAGAGCTACAGACACACAAGGCTGTACGGAACCAAACAGGTTCTCAACACGTTCAACCATCCCTCAGCTAAAACTGACCCCAGCAAATATCTTACAATGACTTTTTTATGACTTTTACATCCAGAATAACAGATGTAAAAGTTATTACAATAACTTTTTTTAGTTATTGTAATAACTAAAAATAACAAATCAATTTTGCCAGACAACTGACTTTTTCAGAACTAGAGTTCTTGTATAGCAGGCTTTGCTGTTAAGTGATATTCATGGGAACTGTCAGCAATTTATACTCTGTACTTCCCTTGATTTTAGTGAAAAAATCCTACAGATACTTACTACCTTTCCACAGACTCAGGGATGACAGAAGACAAGTTTTATAAAGCAGGAAGATAAAATCATTTTGGTTAGGTATGCTTCTCAAGAAAAGTGAAATGTGGGCAAAAATGAGGACAAAGACTAGATGTCCTTCCATATCTGACAACTCAACAACAAAAGAAGGTAGAGGCATAATTTGGCTCTGTCGTGGAAATCACCCACTTCTTGGATTGAGATAACAAACCCCCAGTCTGTGCAAGGAGAGAATAAAATGTACCTCAAAAAAGCACTTCAGATCTCTTTTCATAGGGAGTGCTACTCAGAGTAAAACAGAAAACAGACTCATACTAAATAGGGAGTTGATCACAGAATCATACAACGCTAAGGGTTTGGAATACATATTAAAGATCATCTAGTCCTGACCCCAGCTGCCATGGACAGGGACACCTCTCATTAGACCAGATTGCCCAAGGACTTATCCAAATTGGCCCTGAACAGTACCAGGGCTGGGACACCCACAATCTCCCTGGGCAACTTGTTCCTGCACCTCACCAGCCTCACAGTGAAAAATTTCTTCCTCATATGTAACCTAAATCTCCGCTCTTTCTGTTTTTACCCATTATTCCCTGTCCTATCACTACAATTCCTGATAAAGAGTCCCTCTCCAGCATTCCAGTAGGCCTCCTTCAGTTACTGGAAGGTTGCTAGGAGGTCTCTATACAACCTTCTCTTTTCCAGGCTGAACAGCCCTAACTTTGTCAACCTGGAAGAGATGCTTCAGTCCTCTTACCAACTTCTTGGCCCTCCTCTGGACTTGCTCCAACAGTTCCATGTCCTCCTTCTGTTGGGACACCAGAACTGTACACAGAACTCCAGGTGGGGTCCCACAACAGCAGAGCAGAGGGGCAGAATCACCTCCTTCATCCTGCTGGCCACACTCCTTTGGATGCAGCACAGAACACGTTTGGCTCACTGGCTGTGAACACATGCTGCTGGCTCATGCTGAGTTTTTCACCAACCATCACCACCAAGTCTTTCTCCTCAGGGCTGCTCTCACTCACTTCTCTGCCCAACCTGTAGGTGTGTTTGGCATTGCCACAACCCAAGTGTACGACCTTGCACTTTGCTTTGTTGAACTCCATGAGGTTTGCATGGACCCACATCTCAAGAATGTCAAGGTCCCTCTAGAAGGCATCACTTCCTTCCAGCATGTCAACTGCAACACACAAGTTGGTGTTGCCAGAAAACTTGCTTGGGGTGCACTCAATCCCACCACTGTCAGTCTTCTACTAGAAACTATTGTCTTGAGGCTTTTTTCAGAAAGCTTTCAAGAATTTGCATTTGTGTGTTACAACTGATTTTTTTAATGGAAAAGAACATTGCCACAAAAATTTCCATCAGGATTTTCAAACAGACTCAGAGAAACAACAACTAAATGTAAAAAAAAAAAAAAAAAAAAAAAAAATATGTATATAAAAGAAGGAAAATTTACAGAAAATAGAAAGCAAATTAAATTAAAATGGAGGCAATTCCAATGGCTCTAAACAGGGATCCCTCTGCATTTCTGAGACAAGTACAACACTTGGGAGAGTAATGGCCTATATAACATAACTAAGTATATATAGTATAATTAAATATTATTTAATATTTTATACAGTATTTAGTAATTATTATTTAGTTATTAATTGTACTAATAAAATCACAAATTGTAAGTCAATATATACCAATGTAATGACAAAGGATATATAAATATATTTCAAAACTAAGCAATTGGAACATCTGGTTTCCATGTGTTGGTACATTCATTGAACTTTGCCATAAAGTAGCTTTACTCATAGTCAGCAAAAGATAGTGTAAGTCATGAAATATATATTAAAACTGCTGGAAAATGAGAAGCTCCCTTCTCTTTCTTGGAAATTTTTTGCAATGGATTTATGCCAGAAATGACCTAAGACATGTTTGCTGCAGCACTTAACAGAAATGTTTTGAGATTACCTGGTCTGTGACCCATTCTTGGTATCTGTGGAGGATTTCTTCAAATAAAAAAAATTATAGGAACTGTTGAAGGATGGACTTTCCCATGTTTTTAAAGGCAATACATTTCTCAGTTGTTTTGGTTTTGGGTTGGTTTCTGAGGTTTGGGGTTTTTTTGCTTATTTTTATTTTAGCTTTTATTTTCCTATTGTTTAGCATATATGTCCTTCTGAAATCTTCTGCTTTGTGTGAGGGCTGAACATTACCATCTATTCTTTTCCAGCACCTTTCTATGGCCCTGCTGGCACTGCAGGATCATGTTTTCTCATTGCCAAATTATCCAGTGTTTGACAGAGCTGTCTGGGCTGCATGGCAAGTCCAGCACAGAGCAAACACAGACAGCCACCACCTGCAGAGCTGTACTGTTGGTCAAAGGAGAGTGCACGGCTCTGACAAGTGGTTCTTTAGATTGTTTTGTTTTGTTTTTTACTTTAGTACTTTTTGACTTTGTCATCCTTTGCACTTTTTTGTTCCCAGCTGCAGCAAGGCAGCTACCAGTTCTGCCATTATCCCTCCACCAACTAGAGCTGGGAAAAAACTCCAGCCTCATTCCCCGCTGCAGATACCTCCCAGACAGAATGACTACATTACCAGGCTCTGCCTGCTGAGCAGGACCAACAGAGAGAGGTGAGCTCCACAAGCCTGGAGGTACTTATAAATCAGACCTGATGGGGAACACTGACCTAATTGAACTCCTACCTCCAAAATTTGCATGTTCAGATGTTTGCAGAAGCATTTTGGCTCCTCACTAAAGTCAGGAAAAGAAATGGGCTGATAAGTAAGTAATAAAAAGCCTGGTGAGATGTCAAAGCAGTCTCCTGTGGCATTTGTCAGAAATTCTGAAGTGAGACTGGGAAACTGCCAGGCAGGTGGACTTTGAAGCAATTTTATGTTAAACAGATTAAACATAAATCTATATAAAACCAGTGACATAGGGAACTACTGGAATTCTCACAGGCTGGTGTGGCAGTGTCATTTAATTAATTTAATAATCACAATAATTAACATAATTTAATAAATGCAGAAATTTGTAAGGTGATGTTCAATATTCCATTCCAGTGAGGACACTGGGAATGGAAATAACCTGATCATGTTTTTTCTTTTTCTGCTCTTATATTGGGAATAATGTCTTCACCATCAATACCAGGGTGGTGGTCCTTGATGCAGGGTCCCTCAGAAGACTTCAGTGTAATGTAATAATGACACTATTTAACTCAGCCAAGCCAGCTTCTCCAAGGCCTCCCTGTGTAACACCATAGCCTCTCTCTTCATATATACCTCACAGTTAGCCCATGTTTCTCCTTAAGTCTTTCAAAGCTACAACAGCTTGTGAAGGTTTTTTACAGTGGTGTCTGTGGTGACTAAGACATAAAAAATATGTTCAAATATTTATGTTAATATATATACATTTGTATTTACCTGTAATTATAACGATATAAACAAAACTATATAACTATGTTTCTGTAAAGGTAATTTAATATTGATAAACCAGGCACAAGGCACAATTGTTCTCTGAACACTTAGCAAAAATGCAAGTTATAACATTCAGATGAACTTCTACCCTAGATGTTAAGTAACTGCTCTCTACACAGAACCTTCCTCTGAATTCAGATACAGAGGTCCTTAAAGCATGCACATTCAGTTATTTGCAACTGCACTCACTGCCTTAGGTTAAGGTTCATGCACAATGAATTACGACATGCAAAACTACAGGTAAAATGAAATATATAATTACATTACCAGAAGTAAAATTTGTGGCAAGGATGATAACACCAATCTCTTCCTTCTAATTTTATCTATTACAAATAATTTTTAGAAACTAAGCAAAACCATGTCAGAAAAGTGGCTAAACAGTGTGTGCTAATGCTCTTTGTCAAAGAAAATGAGGATGGGAATCTAAATAGAGACATTTCCAGGAAGAGGGTCTTTATTTAGATTGTCCTGAAAATTGTCCATCCCACAGATCCTTCTACTTTCTACTGTTACAGGAATTTAATGCTGTATTAGAAATAAATTTGGTTTCCAATTAGAAAATACAATCCATTCCAAAAAATAAAGTACTTGAGTCAATACAGACTGAGAGTTTGGTGGTAACATGGTTTAATAAATTAAGAACAAACTGGAAATGCAGGAGCCATTAAGTTTGCTTCATATTGCAGGTTGGCCCCAGAAAAGTAATTTATCTTCCCACAGTTTTTATTCCAGCCATCTATAATGAAATTATAATACCCATCTCTGAAGACTGACAAGCTGGTCAGACAGACATGGCAATCTACAGGTGAACTACAAAAATATTTTAAATAAAAATAATTTAGTCTCTGTTTTTTATATATCATTGTATCCTATTGTGATGATTTGCACAAGCAGAAAATTATTATTTGTATATTCTCTGAAATTTCTTTACCACATAAGAACTTAAAATTTATATTACATTGATAAAAAGACTACATTTCCAAGTTTTCATTTTCCATACTTATGTTTCCAAATTTCTGTAAATTTGTCTAAACATAACAAATAATTATGTGGTTTATTACAAACATATTTGCTGCAAAACTATCAAAATTTTCATTAATTTAAATATTTCTAAAGTTTCATAAAGAAACTGCTCTCAAGAAACTTTCTCAGTTGGTTTTCATGTGTCCTCAAGGAAAGTAGGACAGTTAAACTGTTTTTCAAGGAATTAGTATAATAACTTCAAAGTTTAGCACACACAACTAGATCTTGGTTAAAAATTTGTTTAGATTATTTCTCAGAGTTTAGACTATGTCTTTAGAGAGTAATTCTTAAAGAAGCCTTCAAGTGGTCCAAGTATCTTATCATGACTCCATGGCCTTACTTGGAGCTTTGTGAAGGACTTCTACACTGTAGTTATCTGCAAAGCAAAGACCCTGCGGAAATGCAGATAAAAATAATTTGTTTCTCCTTCTGAGATTACCTATTTCTTAGGGGAAAACAAAAAGGAGTATAAAATAACCCAAAAAATATTG
Source organism: Passer montanus (assembly GCF_014805655.1). NCBI lineage: Eukaryota > Metazoa > Chordata > Aves > Passeriformes > Passeridae > Passer > Passer montanus. The sequence goes on from NW_024374479.1 coordinate 1,843,975, forward strand.
GGACAGGTGATTTCAGACTTTTTGTTTTCAATGTATGCAATGTCTAGTTTCTATTTTTTTTTTTTTTTTAATTCAGGCAAAAACGGGCAAATATGCTTAATGACAGTGTTGTCTTTGGGATGAAATCACAGAGCCTAAATACAGAAGTGCTATACTAAGTGAAAACAGGAACATCACATATATCTGGTGAAGCATCTTCTGGAATCCCATTTCCTCCTTACTGACCACATAAAAAGTCTTTGGACATCAGTGAGATAAATTAGGTACCCAGTGGTGGGGATTCTTTTCTGTTCACTAAAAGAAATTAAAGAATTTCAAAGAGAGAATTAGAGAATTAAAAACAGATCTGTAAATACATATTCCTTTTATGAAGTAAAAATTTCTGTCTCATACATTGGCCTACTTGGTTAATAATGGGGGAGACAAGCTAGTGTGAGAATAACAAAGTTCTAAGGAAAACAGAAGTCTTTATGCTGAGAATAACTGTTTTCCTGTTACCTTTCAGAAGTCAGGAATGAGAAAAAGGTTCTGCAAGATCTGCTGGCTCTGCTTTACTCAGAATGAAATCTCTCTGTGTATTATAATGACAATTTTCTCTTTTCTGGAACTCAAAAGCTTAATCCCAAAGGGTTCTGGGGCATAAGAAATACCAACAATTCAAAATCTACCAACAGTATTTGAATCTATATATGGATAAATCACAATTTTCACCTTGCTTTCCTCTTTCATATTTTTTGAAGCCCAGTCAAAACATAAGCAAGTCTCCAGCAGATGATGGTCTTTATTTACAGTCACTGGCACCCACACACAGAAAATAAAATAGTAGCCCTCTCACACTAAATCTCCTGATCAGTCTTCTTTAAGAAGATATAGAAAGAAAAAGGAAAAAATTTCAGTATGGTTCCTAGTTTTATAATAGAGGATCTTTGTCGCTAAAACTTTTCATGTCCCGTTGTAACAGCAAAACAACATATCTGAAGATTTAAACAAGTAATCAGCTGTCAGTACAAGCTGATTTGATGCTTTTTTAAATCAAATTGTCCTTTGTAAGGGCAAAAGCAAAAGAGCAATACTTGACATTTTGCTGAAAATAAAGAAAATATAATTTAGCAGTTTTCATCCAACTGTGGTTCACTCCAGCTTCACAGCTGCTCAGCTCCTTCCAGACTCAAATTTGCAGTCCTCATATGCATCAGAAAACCTCCTGAGAGAGCTGCTTCTAAACAGTTATATTCAGACCTCACAACTAACTGTTCACATGTTCCATTTTGGAGAATATAATCCATCACCAAAATTCAATATGGAAAGGAAACACTGACAAGATTACATTAATATACTTACAATCAAACTGACTTATAAATGATTTACAACGGTTAACACTGCAGTTAACACCTTAAATTAATGGACTTTTTCAACAGATGGAAACATTGAGTATCTTGAAAAAAACTCCATGGTATGAGGTCATACCACAATCAATGTTTTTGAGCAGGTTAGATGTTTAAGTGTTTGTCCCACAGCTGTCACTGCTATTAGATGAAGGCAAAGTGAATGTAACTAGGAAATATGCTCAGTGCTTTGCCTGTGCCCTCACATCACACTGAACAGAACAGAGATGCTGGAACTCAAAATGTTGTTCTTAATGAGACTAAATTCTGAAAACAGACTGAAGTCACTAAAAAACTTGGGTATACTATTTTGCATGCAAGATGACACCAGTGTGATTATATAGCTACTGGATCAAGGCCACTATTGACACAGGCAATAGATGACAGATATCATGTGAAATTCTTTCAGGCTTCTGAAATAAGATTTTCAAATTTCAGCTCATGGGCTTTTTTCGCTACTGCTGCAATATACGGAATTAATCTATTTGACCAATGGGCTTAGACATGCCCACAGGATCCCAAATAATGCATCACCAATATCCTTTACAATAGCATCAAAATTGCTCTTGCTTACAAAGCGAGCATCACATTTCCTTCTTTCAGATCTATATTATGCTGTTGATTTGCATGTGTCCTGAGATAAGTGATACACTCATCCCAGTTTCTACTTCTTATATGTATATACATATATACATAGCCTATCAATTTATAGCAGAAATTCTTTCACTACTTGTATCTTAGTGCATAATTCTGCACTTAGTGTGGTTGGATATAATTCCTAATAAGTCTTTCTGCAGACTAAAACTCATCCATTTCATTACATAGGATACATCAGTCCTCTGAATAAACAATAATACCTAAATCTCTGTAATAAAACAGCTATACTAGCATTTCTTCTGCCATGCACACAAGGAAAGTTCAAGTAAAGATCTTGTATCAAGATCCAGTTACTATTTTTTATACGATCCTCATGTTATTTTCACCATACTTTTTCCTTAAATCTTACTCTTTCAATTTTGCTGAGCAACAGGTATTTAAACACCTGCTATAAGTTAAACAGATCTGCTGCTTTTATTTTGTCCAGGTTAGAAGATAGCTTGGATAATGTCAATACATTGAAACCAGGTATTATTTTTAAGTATCTGATCTTATAAATAAGATGCTATTGAACTTATAAATAAAACTGCTATTGAACTAATAGGCTTCTAGTTGTCAAAATCAAAACACAGAACACAAGATGTAACTGAATCGTTGTAGCACAAGAAGTTTTACTGATGTATAAAACTCTTATTTCATGGATTCTTGCTTCATTGTGTTCCTCTCCACTTTTGAGTTAAAGACAACCTATTTTCATATCATGCCACTGTTTCAAAGAGTCACTGTTCTTTTGGCCACTTACCGTATTTTTAGTCCACACCAACAACCAAGACAAGAGAATACAGTCTTAAGCTATGCCAGTGGAGTTTTAGGGTGGATTTTAGAAAGAAGTTCTTTAGAGAAAGAGTGATGGGGCATTGAAATGGGCTGACCAGGGAGGTGGTGGAGTCACCATCCCTACAGGTGTTTAAGAAAAGACTGGACATGGCACTCTGTGCCATAGTCTAGTTGACAAAGTGGTGTTGGGTCATAGGTTAGACTTGATCTCTAAGAGTTTTTCCAACCTAGCTGATTCTGTGATTCTTTAGAGGAAAACACTTCTAAAAAAGATCCATTGAAGATTTTCTTTTAGGATAATTTTGTCCTGGTTTGGACAACTTCTCATTCCTTATTTCCTAGGCTAGCAAAGTCATTATCAACTGCACTTAAAGAACTACTCTGTCTTCACTGTCAAATAAGCATTTGCAGTGATGAGTGATTTGTTACAGATACCAAACTAACAGGGCTGTTATTTTATTCTTCACAGTAAGAAAAGTCAACTCATATTGATAAGAGTTGGAAAATGAAAGAAACACACCCGATACCAATTCTTTTTCAGCAAATATACTTCCACCAATTGCAGCAGTTGCATTTCTTACTTCTTATATGCTACATAATTCTGGCCATTCCTAACACCTCCCATAGAGAATGGCTAAAACTACTTTTACACCTTCTTTTGCAAAAAACTGGTGTTAAGAGATTTTTACTGAAATATATTAATGTAAAATTCTTCAAGAATGAATAAAGGAACTTCATAGAGGCTGGAGATTAAAAATGTTATTTAATTACTTTAAAAAATGTATTATGGTCACATTTTTCTATTTTAAGTGTGTCACTGAAAAGTCTAAATGTTTTTTCAGTGATTAGTTGAAAATCCAGTAAATCAAAGCCCACTTCAATACACTTTTTCACTGTGTATTATTTAAACACATTATAAACACAGCTCTAAACATAAAGTACTCTTCTGACATAATTTCTCATGTATTTCAGTTCTATCCTAACAATGGTTTCTGTTTTGACTTGACACTGCAGACTTTGTTTTGTCTTCAGCTATAGACTGATTTGGGGTCCATTATGTATGGACTTAAATAGCTAAATGGAATCTTTAACTATTATTTCATAAGTAATTACAGAAATAACATATTAAAGTATGTTTCAGGCAGTAACTAGGAACAGAGAGGACTCTTCTTCAATAAAGAAGTTGTAAGCATAGAAAAAGGGATATAAAATTGTTGCATTCTCTTGATTCACAGTGTAATCAAGCCTCATGGACAACTTATGTTTACTCAGCTACTATAATGCATACCAATGCTACTGTCCAATCAAGATTACAACCAAGAAATTTAGCTGATGTCAAAAAGTGTGAAGTCTCCAAAGTGATGTGTTTTCTATACTTGCTTTACTGTAGTTATTTTTACTTTAAAAAATTGCACATAGTGAACAACTTTCAAGGTTAAGTGAATAGCTCTAAGCATACTATTGTCTTTCCTTACAGGTAAGAATCCAAGCCACCAGAAACAGCTTTATTGAACAGATGTCAAAATGCATATGTGAATTGCTCTGGATGTGTATTTTATTTTGTATCTTGGGTAGTATTTGAATTTTTTGGCCTGTGTTTAACTGTGTTTGGTTTGTGCACTTAGCTGACAGAAGATTTGGTCGGACTGTATCTACTTGAACAAGTGTATGTCCTTTTCTTGATAGCCTTGATATAAACTGTAGTTCATGGCATTACTGTGAGGTCTTCATTGCCTTTTCTTGGGCTAATTTGCAGTGTAGAATCATCTTTTGCAAAATCTGTAGGCAGCCTTTTACATTTACTTGCATCTCATGTCTGTCTAGTACTGGGTTCTGTTTAGTTTTGTGAGGCTTTGATAATCTGAACCACTGCATGGGATCTTCTAGTCTACCTCTGACTCATCAGAGCAGAGAAGCTTTCAGAAGATGTCATAAGACACAGGAAGTGAGCCTATACATAGTGGTAGCCCTCTCTGTGTCCCTGGGTTACATCCCAGAGTTGTATAGTATGTTCTAGGAAAAAATACGTATTTCATTTGTCACTGGTACTGGCATGAGCTTTGTAAACTGTGTACTTTTGCTTTCCTGCATAATATAACGAAGCAGCTTACAGAACAGTGTATCTTTACTCACTTTTTACTATCACAATATGTGGTATTTTTAAAACTTTATTTCTCCTTCTAAAACTGTTTCATCTTGATTTCTCTCATTATATTTTCTATTGTTTCATTGTAATATTTGGGGGGTTTTTTTGTTGGTTATTTTTTTTCAACATACTAGTTTTCTTTGATATCTTATCTCTCTTTCTACTCAAGCTAGCCTTTCCTCCCATTTTGGATTGTCACTATTGTCACGGCTATTTCAATTATTTTAATTAATTTGTTTAATTAATGAAGTTTGGTTAATTTCATCTTTTCCAGTCAATGTCAGGTTTGGATGTACACCTGTTCACTTGTTTGCTGTATGCCCATATTTCTTGTTAAAGGCTTTTCAGGTATTTGTACCTGAACTTCTGAATTTTCTCTTATTGCAATCTACTACAAATAACTTGACTTTTAGAACTTTTTGTGAAATTTGTCTCTAAAATGAGACATTGCATTAGGCAGTCAGCTCATGTGCCCAGTTTGGAAAACCACCAGTCAAATCTTCCAGATTTTTCCTGCATTTCTTGAGAAGAAGTACTTTGCATGTAACACTGATGCTTATTACATGGACATGAGTTATCCAGTATGCTCAAACACAGAACAGGCAGACATTTAACCCTTACGTGCATCATCCAAAAAAAACAACAAAAGGATTTTTTTGAATACTGTCATTAATAATCGGTCACTACCAGTTGCCATTTTTTTTCCCCCTGATATTCCTGAAAAAAATTGAGGTTTTATACTGTTGGTGGGTAGCATCACAGTATTTCATAAGTGAGGTTTCAATTCAAAATTACTTATTGAAAAATTAAATTAATTAAATTATTGCTGAGAGAGGGGAGTGGTGAGACATTGCAAGGAAACTGTGACTGAGGTAGCTGTGGCATACCTAGTAACTTGTAGTTTACAGTGCAGACACATTCTTATGTTATAGAGGATGGAGGTGTATAGTGCAGTTTGCTGGAAATATAGCCAAAGAAGTATCTAGATTACACGAAGAAAGTTGGCTGCAGAGAATAGCCTTGGAACAGGCCTGAAGACTCTTTTTGAACCTCTTGCAAACAATAAGATGGTGGGAAGAGATCCACCCACTACCCTGAACTTTGGATACATCAAATGCAAATAGGCCTTTGTTGATGTCAGCTACACAAATCAGAAACACTCCCCTAACTGCAGGAAAAAACATGGTGATTCTTAGATGGCTATGGTGCATGCAAAAGAGCTTGTGAAATTGCAAATATTTGAGACAAGTACTCAAGATAGCAGCTTATTCTTTCACTCCTGACCCCAGAAAAACACTTACCTTGTTAATAAATCCACAATGACAATTGTAAGTTAAGAAAAGAGGTAAATGTTTTTTTCTGTTTTGCAAGTGAAAAGATGAGGAGCGGAGGCTTATCATGCAAGAGCAATGGAGTATGTTTTCTGCATCACAGATGCTATCTGGGTAGGACAACTAGGTGCATACTGCTAAGGAATTCAAAATACCCAACACACTTCTTTTTCTTTCATGGTTTTCTAAATGTACTTTTTATTTGTAAACCAGCTATTGCCCTTCCATTTGCATATTTACTCCTGAAGTTACAGGGAAAGGGTTACCTTCCCCTCCATGCACTAGAATAGCTCCTGCTATAAACTTGTCTCTGATGGGAACCATTTCCTGCAGGAAGTGCTTGGAAACAATTTGTACTGAGTGGATGACTTTTCAAGCAAGTGCATTTCCTGGGAAATGCGTATCATAAGGCTAAACAAACACAATGGATAATATTCAGTGTCCTTTCAATCTCCTGCACTGAATCCGTTTGAATACCCAACACATTTTAATGGATCACGTTCTGCTTCTTTACACTGTCCATAGCTCCTGGACACAGGGAACCAGGCCTATACTTCTTGTAAACTATTTTATCTCCTCTTTTCTGTCATGAAAAAAACTCTTAATGGGCAATGAATTGCTTTCCAGCTGAAACAGAGCTTGTTGTATAACAGGAACACTCACCAATAAATGGTAAACCCACTTTTTATTGCAGAAAAGTAGGCTTGTTCTAACAATCACCAATTCTGAGAGCTGACAAAGACATGAGAATAAGATGCCAACAGGATGCATAACAAAGACAGGTAGTTTCTACTGTTATCATTATGAAAATGTGTTACCCACTATCTAGTCCCATTTCCTTTCCCAGTCACAAACAGATTGGCTGAGATTACATCTTCAAAGAATACTGGACATGATTGTTGGATACACATGGCTCTGCATAGTCTGCAGGTCAGAATGACTCTCAGCAGGAAGTGTGTACTCCCCAAGACCAGCCTCTCATCAGTGGGAACATGGTATAAAAATCCTTTCTGAAGCTGCACCTGCCCACAGAAAAACCTCCATTTTTATTCAATATTGGTAATACATAATTTTGTTCTACACAAAGACTTTGCATACTGATATTTTCTGACTTAGTTAGTTGTATCTGTTTATTTGATGAGCAGCACAGATTAAATAAATTTGCAGACTCTTCACCTTGTTCCTTCCCTGTTTTTCATTTCATGCTTTATGTCTTATCACTTGAATCATACATCATACAGTTTTTCCATTTCTTGACTAGATAAATTGTAACTTTAAAAGAGGAGAATGGTCTGTATGGGATGGTTATTTAAAGTGTGGGGACATTCCAGGAAATATTTTTAAAACTTCTTTTATTTATAGAGATTTACAAAGCACTGAAGACAATTATCTACTAAAACAAACAAATTTAATAATTGTAGTACTGTGAAAAAGCGACTCTATTTTTTTAACTTCTCCCAGGGTATGTAACACCAAAAAGCTCTTTTCCTTTTAAGTATATGGTAGCTTTATACTTTAAAAAAGCAGTTAGTAAATAGTTATAAAATGTAATGGATACTGTTCTATTACATTCTACATGGCAAAAATCCAACAAAGGATAAAAATCCACTTTAAAGCATGGAGTCTAAGTCATTAAGCTCCTCATAGCTGAAAATCATTTTTTTGTTAACTACTGTTTGAGTTGGAGCTCCAGACATGCACGTTTTAATTTAAAATAATAAACAGGAAGAGACTATGCATTTGAAATGTTTTCACCTCCTTTGAATAAAGAAAAAAATTACTATATATTTCAGGTTTTACTGATTCTCTTGGGCTAGAAAGAACAAAAGTAAAAGGTTTCTTTTCCTCATGTGGAAGATCAATACTGACATAATGTGAATAGAGATGCTGCATTAACTTCTGCAGGCCTGTTGACATATACAGTTATTTCCCAGATATTAGTAACTATCATTAAGGCAAATGCCAAAAGAGACCACATCTACTGGTGAAGCAGAGCAGAAGCACATATTGATATGTCAATATATATATAAGAAATAAATGGCAATATATAGAGAAAAATCAAATCTATTTCAGGGAGAATAAAGTACTTTTTTTTCTCAATTAAAAAAAAACATTTCTGAGAGTAATTTAAAGGTATTTTAACACTGCCTAAGGAAATGCTCACATTTTCAATTTAAAATAAATCCATTTTGTGAAAATATGCCTTTTTAGGTTAATTAATCTTTTATTTTATGGGGTATACAGATTTTTACTATTGGGAAATAAAAGTTGTCACAGAGTTTTCTGTTCTGAAAAAAATAAGAAGGGCATACTGGAGTCCAGAAGTACTTGTCCTCCAAAGATTTTTATATATAACTTTAAATCTCCTGCTAATTTCACTGTTTTCAGAGATCAGAGGTATGTTCCCATCTGTGATATAATAACCATTATTATATAAATAATTCAGCAATATGCAGTATGGTACTAAATGCAGTGCAATGCACTAGAGAACCCAGTGCACTGGGTTCTCCAAACACTTATATGGGAATTTTGAAAAGAGCTATTTACATTTTTTATTTTTAATGATGAACATTTAGTCTTTATTTGTTTCCTTTTTCAATGAAAGTTATTTGCTATATCAGAAAAGGTAAGCTGTGGTGTTGCATTTTAGTTAAATGGTATGCTCTGTCCCCCACCAAAAGTGTACAGTTTATCTCAAGCCTGTGGTCCTGCCCTGAAGCCTCACCTATCTGTAATCCCATTGGCCCAAGTCTTATTCCACGCCCACTACAACACGAAGCCTCAAGGCTCATCTCTTGAGAAAGAAAAAGATTCTTTCTTAGGGCTATAGAATTTAAAATATATGTGTGGTTACTGTTATTATTACCATTATCATTATCATTAACATCTATGGAAAACTGAAACAGTGATTTTGCAAAGGCTGCAGGTACTTCATTTTCACTGGTGTAATTATCTCAATAACATTTTACATACAGAAGCAAGCAATTTTCTTTCTGAGTGTATTAGCTATGGAATGAAATCTCTGCAATTATAGTGCTATTGTTTAAAAACAATGCATCCCTTGCTTTAATATGCATTCCATATGTCAGTTTGAGAAATAAAGAGAATACACACTTCCACACTGTGACAGTGAGTTACTGGATGATGTTCAGCTGGTGAAGCCAAAACGACAAACATGAGTAGAGAAAACACCCCCAGGTCAGCAAGAAGACCAAAGGACCCGATGCTGGCTCTTACCTGCAGGCTGTTGAAGATGATGAAGAAGACTAACATCCAGAGGTGCTGGTAAGCCATGTGCAGTCCTCCCCACAGCCAGGTGATGGAAATCAGGGCAAAGAGGTACAAGACCAAGGGGATCTCTGCAAACCACATACACAGAGTTTCAGCTGCTGTGGTTTCGAAAAAAAAACACTTTTTAAAGAATTACTGACACAGAACATAGTTTTCCTCTGTGTGGCTAACGTTGGAGCTTGTTCTCCAGTGGTGGACAGCCCTTGTCCTGCTCTAGTTGGATGGGGGTCCCAGGGCTTTTATGACCCCACCCTGAGATCAGAAGACCAGCAGAAGGATGCTGTCAGGGGTCTGGGAAGTATGAGGGGCAGAATGAGCACAACCCAGCTTAGCAAACCAAGTGGTGGGAAGAACACACATGAAGTCAAAAAACATGCTGAACTTTGCAAAATAATAGAATTCTTGGCAAGCTCTAGAAATTTTGAGAGAAAATGGATTTCTAAGAATTTAGAGGAAAGGGAAAAGAAGAAAAGTATTACAGTGTGTTGGTTTTGCATGGCTTGATTTTTTGGTGAGGAAGGAAGAAGCCAGCCACAGAAGTAATCTTTCCTGTGGGAAGCTGCTAGAAGCTTTCTCTATGGCTGGCAAAGTCAGTTGTGGGCTGGGTCTGAAAATAAGCATGCTGCTAAGAAAATTAGAGGAGCTGGTAATGCCTCTGTGATGACATACTTAAGAAGGAAAAAAACCACATGCAAGTCCTCCTTCTTCTCCTCCTCCCAGGGGTGGCAAGGAGGCCTCTGGGGCCCTTCCCGGTGTGGCTGGGACCATGCGGCCAGGGCTATCTCAGCACAGTCCACAGCAAACTGTGCTTGCTTGGCTGCTTTTAACTAGCCATGCTGAGGGCAGAAGGGCAGAGGCAGCAGCAGCAGCTTCTCCTTTCAGCGCCCTGCATGAAGAGAGGCGTTGAATAGAGCTGGCAGGGCGGCAGCTGGTGCCACCTGCGCTGTGCTGGCAGGGACCACATGGCCAACAGCAAGGGTCATGGCAAGCAATTCCCCAATGCGGAGCCTGGACAGGATCAACCTCATAAGAACCTTTCAACTGATAGAACTTGGTAACAACCAAACCTATGGACACCAATTTCTCTCCTAAGTCAGAGAAAAGGAAAAGTTGAAGACACATGAGAACAACATGGGGACACCAAGGTCAGAGAAAGAAGGGACAAGCAGGAGGTGCTCCAGGTGTCAGAGCTGAGATTCTTCTACAAGTACTATACTACAACAAACTGTTTCCTTGTAATTCGTGAAGTACATGCCGGGATGCAGAGATCCACTTACAGCCTGTGAGAAAAGGTGTTCATGCTGGAGCATGTGGATGCTGAAAAGCTGCAATCTAGTGGGAAACCTGAAGAAAGACAGAAGACCCTTGCTTCCAGAGATAGAGAAAGAGGATCCTTGCTTTCAAACTAGACAGCTCATCCTTAAAAGACTACATCCCATGAACTAATGACCCATGCAAACACTTGTGGGAAGAGTGCTTTGCCCGTGGGAGGTACTCACTTACAGCAGGTCGGGCAGGACTGCTACTCATGAAAATTAGAACCATGTTAGAGAAGTAACAGAGAACTGTTTCCTGTGAGAAGGACCCCACAACATAACAGAAGACTCCTCTCCCTAAGCAAACTGAAGAACGATTTTTTAAAAGTAACAGATGGATGAAAAAAACTGACTAAAAAAACTGACACCATGTTTTGTCTCCCTGCACTGTCGGTGGGAAGGAAGGAAGAGCTGGGGTGGTGTGGGGAAAGGGTGTTCTAAGGGTTTGTTTTAGTTCACATTGTCCTCTTTTAACTCTGTTGATGTTTTTTTCTTTTTGACTTTCAAATTTTGAGCCTATTTTGCCCTTAAAGTGTTTTCTCCTAATCCTTATCTCACCCCATGAGCCTTTTAGGTTTTTTTCTTTCCCCTTTCTCTGCTCAGCTATAGCAGAGGACAATCAGTGGAGGCCTGGCATCTAGCCAGTGTCAAACCATGACATATGGATACATAAATGGTCCCAGTTCTGGCCACTTACAAGGTTGCAGAAAACTATAATAGCTTATTCTTTGATTTGTTGTTATTTTCCTCTTCAAGTCAAACATAAGACATCTGACCCCATAAAACTTAAGAGTGACAACCTCCTCTCAGCCCAGGAGATCCATAAGACAGACTTTGAAACAGTTAATTTCAAAAATATGTGCAGAATCTGTCCTTAAGGATGCACACATTCTCCATTTTATGTTCCCCAGTGTATTTACAACATAAAAGATTTAGGGAATGCTGGCAGGAAGATGTCTGCCTGGACAAAGTTTGCAATACAGAAAACAAAAGTAAGTTTTCACCCCCACATGTTTCTCCTGAAACTGACAAGAGCCAGCCCCTGTGTTACCATGTTTGCAGCAGAATTCAAAGTCCATGTTTTGCAGGTCTGCACACTCAGGAGCAGAGGTGCTTGGCCAGACATTGTCCCTCTCCACATTAGTTATGCAGCATCAAGAAAGAGTGGGAATGTATTTTTACAAGCATTACTCCAGAAACAGCAGTCTGGGAGTCCTTTAGCCATTTTTTTTTAATATTGTACAAATAGTAAGGGCCTTCTGAATGTAGGCAATACCCCACATCATACAGACATAACATTTTAACAAGAAAAAGTGTAAAGATACTGCCTTTTTGCCACATACTGAATATTGGTACAGTTTATGGTTCTGTTTTTTTTCTTCATTGGTAATAATTGCCTCGTTATCAATATTGCAAAGAGCTAATACAGAATCGAAACTTTGGCATCATTTAAAGCCTTAGATCTTTGAGTTCTCTATACCCATTTGTTGGATTTTTGATACAACAATAGCTCAATAACTAGAGCAAACATTTCTGGAAAAGGCAACAAATTCTTTTACGTTTGTAAAATCAGAATTGCTCAAAGGAAGAGAATGCCAGTAAATAGTCTTGATATGGACCAAAATAGTCTAATTATTTGTAATTTTCTTCATATGAAAATAAAACCAACAACCCACTCCCAAAGAAACCCCAAAGGGTTAATCTGAGCTGATGAATCTTCCCTGATATGACTTTTACTCTAAGTCCAAGTGTAAGCAGTTACCTCTAGGCTACTTGAATAAACATTAGTAGATAAGACTGATGTGGAGAAGTCAGCTTAACATTACTGTGATGTAACTGAGACACTGACAAGCAGTTCTGTTGGGTATTACATAATCCAACCATGCTGGTCCCCATTTTTGGTACACTTATCACATTGTTTTTTAATCCCACGAGGGATGGAAGATTTTATTTAAGCAACAGGTAGCCCACACCCTCCTTAAATACATATAAATGTATATATGCATGCATATATAATGTCCTGACTGTTCAGGTCTTTCCTTGAAATATGCCCCTGTTTCTATACTGTGGTGTTGCATTTTAGTTAAACTGGATGCTCTATCTCATCTCTCGAAAATGTACAGTTTATTCCAAGCTGTGTTCGTCCCCTGAAGTATCATATATCTGTAATCCCATTGGCCCAAGTCTTATTCTGCAACCACTTTGAATCTCTCTCTTAAGCTATGTGAGGGAGATGATCTCTCTCTTCTGTCCCCTAGACTCTCCCTCTCTCCCTCTCCCTCTCCCTCCCCCTTCCCCCCTTCTCCCTCACAAACCATGCTGCTCCTGGGGGTGGGACCCCCAATAAACCCTCATCTAATTAGCATCCTCAGAAGCCCTGTGGAGTCTCCTTGCCTGCCTGCTGTTACCAGCCAAGTCACAGCTTAGGGGGTCCTCTGGGGACTCCCCGGGGAGCCCCCCCAGTCGAACTGCAACAAATGGCGACCAACATGCAGCAAGAACACTGACAACCCTAAGTCAAAAATGAATCTCCATCACCCTGCTGGCACAGCGCAGAACCCCGAGAACACCACTTCAGTGCCACCTTCACCACCCGCATTTGTGGCCCCGAGTGGCCTGTCCATCACTGTTCAGAGGCTCTGTGAGACACCACACCACCATCCCACCACCGCCATCCTACTACCACCAGCCTGCTGTGGCCCTGGCCCTGTCCCCAAAGAAGCTGCGCGGAGTGCACCCAGCCCAAGTGCACCCGTTGCCATGGGGCTGCCACATGGCTCCTCGGAGCTGCTTTTCGCCAGGAGCTGCCACAGCGGGGCCAAGCCTGCCACCCCCGGCCCAGAGGTGCCGGGGGGGAGGGGGGCCCGGCAGAGCGGGTGGGCTGTGCGGATTGCCGAGCTCCAGCAGCCGCTGCCCTGGACCACAGCAGTGGCAAAAGAAGGAACCAAAGCCCATCAGTTTCGCTGGGGGAGCCACCAGACAAGGAAAAAAACAGCTTTCAGCTTTGTCTGAGCCCTGTACTACCCAAAACTACTTTTGTCAGTTCTGTGACCTCCTTCCTTGATCTTACTCTCTCTCCCCTCGCTGCTCGTTCTCCCTCACTCCATCCCTAACCCGCCTTCCCCTTAACAAACCCCCGGGAATCCACTCCATCCTGCTAAGCCCAGCACAGCAGCCACATGGCTAAGCCTCAACATTTCATTGAATTGAAAACTCTACTTTATGATCTCCTTCCCCTTTTACTCCAAGAGCAGGATAATATCCTTCTCTGCAATCCATACCCCTTTTTTCCTTATTTTGGGTAGTTCACTGGGATCAAACCACTCGAAAGCGCAGGGTACCCCGAAAAGGTTTTTCTTTCGCAGAGTCCCTGACTCCCCATAACCTCCCCAATTCCCAATCCCTATTCACTCATTCCAGCTGAAAAGAGCTCGTCAGCTAGAACTTTTATCCTAAACCCCTCTAACCTTTTTATCATTCTTATCCACTATCTGTTCTCTCTCTATTTCCTTCCTGTCCCCATGAAGTAGTTTTTACAATTATGCTTTTCTAGTTTAAATGTGTGTTCATATTGCAGATTATCCTGCTTTCACTTTTAGAAAGCAGGAGCCTGTGTACATCCAACAAGAAGTTTTCGATTGTTTCTTTAATAGCGAGTGTTCAGATAGTACTAGACTGCTGAATCATAATTGCTGTTGCCTTTATGCTGTCCTCAGTAGGTTCTGAGGGTAACTGATAACCTAAAATGGTGTATAGGAAAGTATTTTGATGGTTTTGTGGTGAATGCTCCCTGAGTATAGGTTGTAGCTGAAGCCAATTTTCTTCTTTTTCTTTTTGTTTTTCTTTTAATGACCTAAAACGGGGGTTCTTCTGGGTTAAACCGGTTGGAAAGTGAAAGCCGTGCTAAAGCTCAGATCCAAGAGTGAGAATCTGAGGCCACAAACATACCTGGAGTGCGGGGGGCTCCAGGTGATTCCCTATCCCTGGGAGAGGGAGCAGAAGTCTGCGCCTCAGCCTAAACTGGGGGTTGTGGTGGTCCAAAAAGCCAGTTGGAAAAAGTTAGACACCATTGGGCCAGTCATGCTTGAAAAGGCCAATCCCAAAACTCTCATATGAGCTTAGTGCCAAAGGCTGAAGCCCTTTAAGCACTCACCCATGCTTTAAATTAGCTTAAAATCTGCAATATGGACCCACATAATCCATTTATTACAATTAAATGCTTATTTTATCTTTACTGCCTACCACCAAAAGCAAACCTCAAGTCAAATGGACTGTTTAAAAACTAATAATCACTGCAGGAGTATTTATTTTTATGCTACAAAACTGTATAATTACTGCTTCATTTTTTAAATTGTTAATTGTCATATTTCTCTTTATCTTTTCTTTCTAACAAAAAAAGGGAGAAATGTGGTGTTGCATTTTAGTTAAATTGTCTGCTCTATCTCATCCCTCGAAAATGTACAGTTTATTCCAAGCTGTGTTCCTCCCCTGAAGTATCATGTATCTGTAATCCCTTTGGCCCAAGTCTTATTCCGCAACCACTTTGAATCTCTCCTAAGCTATGCGAGAGAGATGATCTCTCTCTTGGCCCTACTGTCCCCTAGACTCTCCCTCTCTCCCCCTTCCCCCCTTCTCCCTCACAAACCATGCTGCTCCCGGAGACGGGACCCCCAATAAACCCTCATCTAATCAGCACCCTCAGAAGCTGTGTGGAGTCTCCTTGCCTGCCTGCTGCTACCAGCCAACTCACAGATTAGGGGGCTCCTCTGGGGACTCCCTGGGGAGCCCCCCCAGTCGAACTGCAACACCTTACTATAAGCCTAAGAAACACTGACAGCATTGACAAATTCAATGCAGATAAATGCAGTTTATACAGGTCTAGTTACAGCTTGTTAGAGCTTTAAAACTTACCATAGTCCAGCTTGATATTTAACTAGGTGAAATTGCATACATTAAATTTACCAAACAACTGGAAGTGTCCCTTGTTTGTCATTCCTTCATTGTTGAGAAAAGATAATTTCCTTGTTAATCTGTAAAATTAATTTTCTGTTCTGAGGGCCGAAGTACATTGTAATAAGTTATTAAGGGTAATAAAATTGTGGTTTACAACAGTAGGAGAGTCCTTAGAGTGAACACAAGATTTTGTAAGTGATTCACAGAAAAACAATGCCTGTGAGAATTTGAAACAGAGGCTGCAATATTTTCATTATGAGTTTGGATTAGATTACAAAATTCATTAACCAGGAAAAAAATAAGGATGATGGAAAAATTTAATCACCTCATCGAGAACCTAAAAGGAACAGTATTAGGTATATAAAAAGTTTGTCTGGCCTTGCCTTTAAGAAGGGACAAAAATGTTGGATGGATATGATACTTCTCCCAGCAATTCTCCCATTTACAACTCAGGAGCTTCCCTAACCAGATACAGGGCTTTATTTTCCTATTTAGTAATCTTTAGGGGACTTTTCTTTCACAAAATCAAATTGAACTTTGATAGTTCAGAAGAACTATGAGCACAAGGAACTCTACAGTAATATAATAAGATTCAGGTAATAAAATGCCAGATTGCCCAGCTAAAAAAGCTGTAAGCCTTGTGTCTGTTGTTTGGTTTCCTTAGAGTAGAAACAAGAAACAGAAACAGTAGGAAACAAAACATGAAACATTTCCAGTTTTGATTTCATATACAGTGTTTTTAAGATTGTAACAAACTCAACCCTTAACAATTATGTATTTCTGAAATAAACCTCACAAAGAAGTGAAAGACTGGTGACAGTTTAAAGCTTCATTCTCTCTTGCATTATAAGGCATCTGAGGATGTCTCTGCTCATTACAGGGAGGTTTGACTAGATTACCTTTAAAAGACCCTTCCAACCCATGCCTTTCTATGATTCCATGGTTTGTAATGACCTACTGAGAAAAATAATTTAATGATCTCCTATGTCTACACCCACACCTACTGCAACCTAAGCAGGCTGCTTACTGACGTCCACAAAGAAGTTCAACTCCAAAGGACTGTGGTTCCAATGAGCCTGTGCACACCTTTTCAGAAACAGGAACTGCAACACTTATCACATTTGTGTGTCTGAAAAGACTGGACAAGTGGTGATAGATACTGAATTTTAGAACACAGGATGAAAGCGCCTAAAAAAAAAAGAAAAATTATTTTTCAGTACTAAGTGTATCCTGTCCATCAACTCTGTATGCATGATACAACTCCTTTGGAAATCATGGGAAGGGGATGTCTGCAAGCCTCTGCATGTGGATGTCTGCCAGCCTCTGCTCTTAGAGCACTAAGAGCCATCTGGCCTCTTGGTAGTCCAAGACTGGGAGGACGAGCAGCATTGAAGAAGAAAGAAGTGGAAGCAGCTGTGAAGATGAAAAAGAAGATGAGGAGGAGCCTTGCATCATGATGCACTGTCACACTTTCATCAGCTCACCTAACAGCAAGTCGAAGATTGAGGTGGATTCAAGTATGGCATTGTAACTTCACTAATGAAGTGACTGTTCCCATCCTTGACCTCTCATTCCTGTGTAGTGCCTATTGATTATGAATTAATGGTTTGATGCTGCCTACTAAAACCTATTTTACCAGGCAGAAGAGAATCACAGAATCACAAGGTTGGAAGAGATCTTCAAGATTATCGAGTCCAACCTGCTCCCTAAGACCTCAACTAAACCTTGCCCCCAAGTGCCACGTCCGGTCTTTTTAGAAACACATCCAGGGATGGTGACTCCATTATCTCCCCAGGCAGACCATTCCAGTACTTTATCACATGTTGCATGAAAAACTTTTTCCTAATATCTAATGTACATTTCCTTTGAGGCAGCTTGAAACTGTGTCCTCTGCTTCTGTCAGTTGCTGCCTGGAGAAAGAGACGAACCCCCACCTGACTACAACCACCCTTCAGGAAGTTTTAGAGAGCGATATGGTCACCCCCGAGTCTCCTTTTCTCCAGGCTGAACAACCCCAGCTCCCTCAGCCGTTCCTCATAGGGCTTGTGTTCCAAGCCCCTCACCAGCCCTTATCTGGACGCGCTCATGTGTCTCAATGTCCTTCCTAAACTGAGGGACCCAGAACTCGACACAGCACTCAAAGTGCTGTCTCACCACTGCCGAGTACAGGGGTAGGATAACTTCCCTGCTCCTGCTGGCCACATTATTCCTGATACAGGCCA
This sequence comes from Passer montanus, assembly GCF_014805655.1. Lineage (NCBI taxonomy): Eukaryota > Metazoa > Chordata > Aves > Passeriformes > Passeridae > Passer > Passer montanus. Next base: position 1,862,053 of record NW_024374479.1, read on the forward strand.
GGATGCCATTGGCCTTCTTGGTCACCAGGGCACACTGCTGGCTCATTTTCAGCTGGCTGTCAAGCAGTACCCCCAGATCCCTTTCTGCCTGGTCACTATGCAGTCACACTGTCTCTAGTCTATACTGTGGCCAAAGTGCAGGACTTGGCACTTGGACTTATTAAACTTCATCTTGTTGGACTCTGCCCATCTATCCAACCACTCCAGGTCTCTCTGCAGAGTCAGCCTACCTTCCAACAGATTGACATATGCTCCCCGCTTGGTATCATCTGCAAATTTACTAATGAAAGAGTCAATCCCCTCATCCATGCCATCACTAAAACTATTAAACAGAACTGGCCCCAACACAGAGCCCTGAGGGACACCACTGGTGACTGGCTGCCAGCTGGATGCAGCACCGTCCGCCACCACTCTGGGCCCAGCCATCCAGCCAGTTCTGAACCCAGCAAAGAGTGCTCCTGTCCAAACCATGGGCTGCCAGCTTCTCCAGGAGTGTGCTGCGGGAGACAGTATCAAAGGTCTTGCTGAAGTGCAAATAGGCAACATCCACAGACTTTCCTGCACCCACCAGGCAGGTCACTTGGTCATGAAATGATGCCACGCCTCGGACATGGGAAGAAGGGGTGACACTGGTCACCGGTGAGCTCCGACCCCCTTTCCCCTTGGCACGCATCACGAGTGGCTACTCCCCTCCTCAGCCACCAGCAGGCAGAGAGTAGTGGTTTGGTTATAAACTGAGGTCCCATACCGACAGAAGCGGCCAATAAGTGTGGACCCATGTTGATGGATTGAGGCAAAGGAAAGAAGGATCCCTTGCTTGCATTTTTGAACTGTCTTTACTCCTCCCCATAAAAGGAGCGGTACAGGTGCCACAGCATAGCAGCTCAAAGTGGAGGCAGAGGCAAAAGGGCATGAAACAGAGAAAAACAGCAACTTTTTAAAGACAGACTATCCCCCATGAAGAGACAACAAATCCTAACAACAAATCAAAGGCTAGATAGGAGGTGTATGAGAGGATACACATAAACATAAAACCAATAGGGAAGAAGCAGGGAAGAGTGTATATGAATGAAGGGAAATATCGTAACTGACAACAAAGCTTCTAGATAAATGGGTGTAGCAAATAATAACAGACAAGTTGCAGGGGCAGGGTTTGGAGGATGGACAGGGAAGGATCTGGAAATGTCAGGACTGACACAGGGAAAGGTGGCAAAACAGGTGGTAAACAACTTTAGGGAGAGACTATGAGGAAAACTGAACAGGGGTGAATAGAAACAAACCATTACAACATTTTAAACAATTTCTTAAACAAATAACTTCAAAACCCCACTGCCATAATAAAAGGAGATGAGGTTGTTCAAACATGACCTACCCCTCCTAAACCCATACTGACTGGGTCTCATACCCTGGCCATCCTGTAGAAGCTGCATGATGACACTCATATAAATTGCTCCATTATCTTGTAAAGTACTGAGGTCAGGCTATAGTTACTAGGATTTTCCAAATGGGTGTCACATTGGCCAACTTCCAGTCATCTGGAACCTCGCTAGTGAGCCAAGACTATTGGTAAATGATGCAGAGTGGCTTTGCAAGTTTATCTGCCAGCTCTCTCATCACCGTGGGATGGATCCCATCTGGTCCCACAGATTTATGAATATCCAAGTATATCAGCAGTTCTCTGACTGCCTCCTTTTGGATAATCAGAGGACCATTCTGTTCCCTGACACCACCATCCAATACAAGAGGACAGTTGTCCTGGGGACAAGCTATCTTCCCACTAAAGACTCAGGTAAAGAAGGTGTTAAGCACTTCTGTTTCCTCCTCATCTGCAATTACTAAGTTCCCTCCCTTATCCAGTAAAGAACAAAGGTTTGTTTTACCCTTCCTTCTACCATTAATATATTTGTAAAAACATTTTTTATTATAATTTACAGAAGTTGACATTTTAAATTCACACTGAGCTTTGACCTCCCTAATTGTTTTTCCTACATGCTCTAGCAGTCCCCTTAAATACTTCCTGGGAGACCTGACCCTCCTCCCAAAGATGATACATCCTCCTTTTATTCTGAAGTTCCTTCAAAACCTTCTTACCCATCCAAGGTGGGCATTTACCTCATTGACTCATCTTTCGGCACACAGAGACAGTCTGTTCCTGTGCCCTCAAGATCTCTGTTTTGAAGCACACCCATCTTTCCTTAACTCCTTTGTTTTTAAGGGCTGCTTCCCAAGGAATCCTTGAATAATTCTCCTAAGCAGGCCAAAGTCTGCCTTCTGGAAGTCCAGTGAAAGAGTCTTATTGGGGTTCCTCCTCATTTCACCAAATATTGAGAACTGTATAATTTCATGATCTCTCTGCCCCAAGCAGCCTCCAACCACTACATCTCCCACCAGCCCACCTGTATTTGAAAACAACAGGTCCAACGTACTCCCTCCCCTGGTGGGCCAACGCACCAGTTGTGACAAAAAATTGTCCTCCATATACTCTAAAAATTTCCTGGACTGCCTCTTTTCTGCTGTATTAAGTTCCCAACAGATATCTGGTAGGTTAAAGTCACCTACAAGAACAAGGGCTGATGATCCTGAAACAGTATCTACCTGCTTCTAGAATAAGGTGTCCACCTTTTCTTCCTTGTTGGGTGGATGATAACAGACTCCCAGTAAGATACCAGCCTTGTGGGCCTTCCCCTTAATTCTTACCCATAGGCACTCAACTCCGTCTTCATAAGTTTCAATACCTATGGCATCAAAAGCTTCCTAAATATAAAGGGCCACCCCTCCACCTCTTCTCCCTTTCCTGTCTCTTCTGAAGAGTTTATAGCGATCCAGTGCAGTTCTCCAACTATGTGAGTCATCCCACCATGTTTCTGTGATGGCAACTACATTATAGTTCTGCTGCTGCACCATGGCCTGCAGTTCTTCTTGTTTGTTACCCCTGCTGTGCACATTGGTATCCATGCACCTCAGCTGGGCTACTGATTTCTCTCCTAACTCAGGCTTACCACCCTTGGGCCTGCTTCCAGACAGCTCAGATCCATCTCCTTCTCCCTTCAGACCTAGTTTAAAGCCCTCTCAACAAGGTCTGCCAGTTCATGAGCTACAAACCTTCTGCCCTTAACAGAGAGATGTATCCCATCTGGTTCCAGGAGAGCAGGTGCCATAAAAGTTGCCCCATCATCAAAGAATCCAAAATTTTGCCAATGCCACTGACCCTTGAGCCACTTGCTAATGTGAGTTCTCCTATTTCTTTCATCATTTTTCTCTGCCACCAAAGGAACTGAGCAGAACATACCTATGCCCCTGTCCTATCAACCACCTGAACCAGTGACGTAAAGTCCCTTTTAATCACCTTGACACTCCTCTTTTCAATCTCATCACCGCCAGCCTGGAGTTCCAGCAGTGGGTAATAATCAGAGGGCTGAATCAGCCCAGGAAGTCTCTCAGTGATATTTTATACCCAGGCCCCAGGGAGGCAGCAGACCTCTCTGTGGGATGGGTCCGGTTGACATATGAGGCCCTCTGTTCCCCTCAGAAGGGAATCACCCACTACGATTACCCTTCTTTTCTTCCTGATGTTAGAGGTGGTGATCTGTTTTACAGATGAGTCACATCTGGGAGACTCACTGGGCCGATCATTTTCTTCTACATCATCTGACTGGCTCTCTAGATCCAGGGCGTCATACCTATTTTGAAATGGCACCTGGCTAGGAGATGAGGGTCAGGAGGAATTTTTATCATTACCTGCCCGAGCAGGAACCCATTTCCACTCCCCTTCATCTACCCTTCTATTGCTTGAGAGTGAGAACTGTGCTTCCATAATGTATCGAGATATCTGTATTCTCACCACTGTGTTGGTCCATTATGGTTTTTTTCCTTTTTTCCATTTTCTTTATTCTTTATAAATAAGAAATTCAATGAAATAAGAAATTTAATAATATAACTTTAATTTTCTTCTGAGTTTACCTAAATATTTACTATGTGTACTCTCCTTAGGCTGTTAAACTTCAACTGATAATGCAACTTAATAGCTTTTAACAGTTTTTAGCCAAACATGAAGACCAACCTAAAAGATCTCTATAAACTTTTTTTTCCAGATGACTGGGGAGAGTGTGTTGCTTCACAGAATTTCATCAATTAGTGGGAGACCTAAATTAGTAAAATATTTACAGGCTATTTCTTAAGAAGTCATCAGTTAAACATAGCAATGTAAATATAAAAATGTCACAGAAACATTTTTTTAAAATAAGCTTCAAAATAAAAACCAAAACAAACAAAACAGATTTCTCTCATAAAATTCAAAGAAGGAAACACACAACCAAGAAAATGCAATCAATGAAGCATAAACCACTGAATCCTGACTGGGAATGTTAAATGTGCAGAATTTAACAGTACAGATACTGAAGACAAGAAAACTGGTAGATCCATGTCCCTGAAATTGAACTGGAAAAAAATATTCACTGATATTTTGTAGAAATAGGAAGTAAAAAATATGTGTCAAAATACTTTGTTAAGATACATTTTTTGATCTGCGGATCCTTGTGGCAAGGAAAATTTTGAAATTAAAGTATACTTTCTAAAAGAAAAACACATGTCCCATTAAGTATAACAAATACATCACTGCTTCAAAAGCATAAAAGACTAGCTTCTCTAACCATTGCACTAAATGTCAGGGTTTTTGCAAACTTTCACATACAGATTTAAGACACCTTGTGTTATAATAAAAGGGGGGAAAGGGGGCATTTTATCATAGCTTACGCTATTACTGTTATGCAGGGAACATGTCAAATCCCAGAAAAGTAGCAAATCAATAGAATAAAGAAAAATATGAGGCTACTCATTTCCACATAAAATTATTTAAATGCACAGTCGCAAAATATTAAATGAGTGCTAAAATTGCAACTGTGCAGTCACAACTCATGGACATGAGCTTGCTTTTGCAGATTTCTTTGAAGGAAAAAAGCTAACTTGGACATGTGAAGCACAGTGCAAGCAATCTAAATTATACGAGTGAAGAGTATGCATTTATGTTATTACCTAATTCAGATCTTAGTTCTTTATTTCAGTTCCTTATGTCTAATTATGCTTGTGCATTTTGTCCTAATAGAATTTGTAAAAAATCTTGAAGGCAAAGATTTGTTTTTCTCCTAATCACAAAAAAGAAAAGCTTCTGGAGCATTATGAAGACTAAAATATTATATCCTGTGTGCTGACAACTGTGAATGCTCTTAATAGGTGTCGGCAGACTATTCAGCATGTTCTGTTGTGACTAGGAATTGCATATTGCTAACACAATAAATATATTTGGATACTGGAACTAGATGATCTTTAAGGGCCCTTCCAACCTAAACTATTCCATTATTTCATATTAAAGAAATTTATATGAAGGAAGATGAAAATAGGTAGCTAAAATTTTACAACTAAATATACAGGGCATTCTTCTTGAAGTTCTATTTTGACAACATGAAGTTTTAATCTTTACATTAATTCTGGGACTTTTGCAATCATGACATCTGATTCAGGTAAGTTGTACTGCATATTTATGAGCAGGGCATGTCAATGAAAATTATGTCAGTTCAAGATTCATTCAATAAATGACACTTATCTATTTAAAATTTTTTTTGGGGGGGACAATCAAGTTGTTCTGTCACATTTTTAAATCTTTTTGTGAAATTAGGAAAGGTTAGCAAACAGAAGCTAAAACTGTTTATATTGGATTGCTGTCCTGTTACTATTAATTTTCTGTATTTGCATATTAGGGCCTATCACTAGTGGGTTTTCACAGGGCTCCATCCTCAGCCCCGTGCACTTCAACATCTTCATAAATGACTTAGACACAGGACTGGAAGGTACACTAAGAAGTTCACAAATGATAGAAATGTGGGAGAATCTGTTGAGTCTTGAAGGCAGGGAGGCCCTGCAGGGAGACCTCTGCAAATCACAAGAGTGAGCACAGGAATGGGCAATCATCAACCGTATGAAGTTCAGTAAGGGAAAGAGCCAGATTCTGCACCTGGGGTGGGGCAACCCTGGATGGATGGCAGACAGACTGGGGAATGAGATGCTGGAAAGCAGTGCAATGGATAGGGACCTGGGGTCTTGGTCAAATACAAGCTGCATATGAGTCACCAACGGCCTGGCAGCCAGGAGGGCCAACTGTGTCCCGTGATGCAAACTTAAATATTAGTTAGCCCAAAGGCTGTTTATCCAATGAATACTCTGACTTGGCTCCTGTCAAGGATAACTTTTGAGAAAGTAGTTTCTATATATAGGAGGAGAGTCGGCCAACAGAACATGGTTGCTGAAAGGCTGGCAAACAGAATGAGTACAAAGTGAGGACTCTTTTTAAGCAGTCTCAAAGGCTACCTCTGAAGAACTACAGAGATAGAGCTAGCATCCTTGAAAATCATCTTTCACAGTTTTTCCAACCTTTCACACTTTTCTTTCCAACATTCACTTTTGAGAAGGATAAGCTGACTGCTTTAAGAGATAACTAATTCTTGACTCTCCCACTGCCCTTTCTTGAGCCCTCTACTGTCAAGGAAAATTCCCTGAGCTAAGTAAACTATATCAATCACCAAACCAACATGACCAGTAACAAATTCTGGAACAGTAAAAAAGAGCATGAGAGGGCAATCTCATATATTTGATGCTGCACACAGGGTAATGAGAAGTGTGCATATTGCTCAAATTAAGATTTGGCAAATCTATTTACTTGTGTTTATTCTACACTAAAACATTGTTTTAATTATATTATTTTACAGTAATAACCTAGTCACAACTAAAGAGTATAAACAGCTTCTAAGAAGATCACAGACCACTGCCAAAAGAATTGACACCAATTACTAAAAGAGATTTTTCCTGGGCTAGCTGTCTATACCATAGCTAGGCCATGGTATTTTCTTGAAACTACCAGAATAGGGTATGAGAGGTGAGAACTTACTTAAGGGTACCCAGGAAAAATATAGAGGACTGGGAAGAATATATGCGTGACAGAAAAGGAGGTACAATAAAAAATGGGCATTGTATAAACAAAAGTAATAGAACCTCCAATTATACTCTATAGTTTTCCAAGAAAATATTTATCTGTCTAGAAACAGATCATCTTTGCAGCTACCAAATGTTTTCTTTTAGGCATGTATGGTAAAACCCAGCATTGTTATTCTGCTCATGGGAAAGAAAAAATACACAGGAGTCTCCTTTAGTGTGGGTAGTAACAAACTCTTCTCCTAGGACAGAAAAAAAAATAGTAAACCACCATGCTACTGCCTAAGTTCAGCAAGATGTTTTACAGAATAGCTGTAGAAGAATAACATGGTGGCTGTCTATAATGGAATGAACGTATTAGTAGAAAAGGGAAGAGCTGATGTCATCTGTCCTGAATTCTCTAAAGCCTTTGATATAGATAAACTGTTGCTCCATCTCTCTTTTCATCCAAAACCTTTCCTCTGGTTTTGAATGAAAAGAGAGAAGGCATATTCATATCTTATGGCATATTCATTGCCTTAAGTAAACAGAAAAAATAATGTATGTCTGTGCAACTTAAGAAGAGAACATGGCCAAAAGACTTTCCTAACACATAGCGTCTTTTGAGCCAGAACTTAGTGCAGGTAAGTTTGGCCATGTAATGCAAGACCTCTTCTATGTTTAAAAAGTAATATATCATCATGAAACTGACTGCAGACAAATGTACTGACATAAAAAATACTGTTTCCCAGAGCAGCCATTTATGTGGTTACAATAACAGGAGCAGGAGCATCTCCCAGGAATTTTGTAAGAAGACAGTCAGCTGAGTGAATGTCAAGATTCAATATATGTAAGTGATACTAGGCCTTACCACTGCAAACTGCCTTTGAGTATGTCTTACAATATACCCAGAAGACATTAAAAACTGTGTAAATATACTACCAACACCTTTAATTTCAGAAGATAAATATTCCATCAAAAAAAGGCAGAGACCTTCAGTCTACAGTTAGTACTGTGTTATGTAGTTACAGACAATGTTACAAACTACAGAAATCACCGTATTTTCTCTCTAGAAGCTTAAATCATAAACACAGCTATATGGAGTCCCCATATACAATTACAGCCACCATAAATTGCAGGAGACAGCTTGTTTTTCTCTCTAGAACAGCCCCTCTTCAACCTGCTCTCATTGTCACTGCATGCAGTATTTCATTTGTGCTTACAAAAGCTCTTTGGTAGCAAAACAGCAGTTTGCCTTGCAGGTGCACAAGTAGTAAAAATTACAATTGATTAAAAAAAAAAAAAAAGGAAGGGATCTCACTGAACTTTTCTCTTTCTGATGTTTTTTCTTCTTTTCTGAGACTCTGGCACTCTCCACCCTATTTTCTAGATTCTACTGAAGAAAGAAAATACCCTGAATTCTATGCTAAATCAAAGATTTGTTTCAGTCCTACTATTTCATGTCTTTATGTCATGCAGTTATAATTTCTGTTAGTACTTTCTGCCATTTGGCATGACAACTTTATATATGGTATTAATTCAATATTCCATTCCGCTTTTTCCTTTAGTTTAACTGTTCTGAGACAAGCATTAGCCCTAAACATATCATTAGGAATATCCCTAAAGATACCCAAACAAAGTTAATTATAAATAAATTAACTGAAAGACTGACAAGAGGAGCCACCCCTGTGCATTTATATCAGAGAGAAATGAAAGAGTGCAACTAAGGTCTTGAATATCATCAGACCTTATCTGAATTCATATAGATCTTAGTCAAGTTAATATTGTGTCATTAAAAAGGACATAAATATTTGCAGAAATGTCCAAATTATAGATACTGAATATTTATTATAATTTTCTCAAGAAAGGAATATATCTCTCTACCCCCAATATAAAAAAAAAATTATTTATTAGGTTATAAAGGTCATTTTCTTTTTACAAAATACTGTGAAAACAATAGAAATAGTCTAAGCTTCCCACAGAATATCCTATTACTAATACAGAATTGGTCTAAACTGCCACAAATTTATTTTGGGAACATTGTAGTTGAAATTGTTCTGATAGAGGAGGCCAACTGAAACTTCCTGTTTTTGCACAAGACAGATTTTTCCTTTCAAGCACGTTTCAGTTGCAAGTAGCATAGGAAATATCAAAACAGAGGCATTAACTCCAAATAGTCCAGTGCACAGAGCACCCTGTGCATGATTTCACAGCCACAAAACACACTGCAAAACACAATGACCAAAGCTGTGCCCATCACCTGGGGCTGAGCACTCCTGCTCAGGTACAGCCTGCATCCATAGGTGATCATGCTCTGCAAGTGGAAAATCACTGCACCAGAGCAGTCCCAGCCCTCCCTGGGATAGGATATTCAGTACCTCCAGCCAAAATCTAGCATGGGGACACAGTGCTCCAAGGAGGGCAGTGCACTGTTTTATTTCTGTTCTTCTCTTTATGTAGACTAAACTTAGTCACAAAGCCAGTGATACTAATTTCTAGGTTTTACATGTTTTTAACCTCCTCAGACCATTAAGTATCTGCATAGCTTTGATCATCAAAGTACTTTCACGGACTACAAAGGGACTTCAGCAGGCGTAATCTTAAAGTAAGTGCATAGGTGTCTATTGAACTATGGTTTCAGGTGGGATTCTCTGAACTGGCACGAGCAGTCTGTAACATTCAAAAGTACAACTTGTTTGCATACATGTAGCCAGCAAATCATACCTGCTGCATTTGTTCTTCCTCTGAAAATATCGTCATATGCTTTCCATTGAGGAGTCACCTGGTAAGCGTGGATGAACACCACAAAAACCACCACCAGGCACATTAATGGCACCAGAGCAGCGGTGAAGAGAGCAGCATAGGCATTTGGAATGAAACACCTGATAGGAAAAGAATGGAAAAATATGGTGTTGATAAGCATAAGAGACACCTCGAAAGGCCATAAACAGAATACAGAAAAAAAATTTCTGAAAAAGGATGTGCTTTAAAAACCACAAATTCTTTAACTCCTTCCCAGAAAAACCTTGATGGGTTCCTTTGTGTTCTGTTGGTTTTTATCTCATCATTGTATCTTAAGAAGTATAGCTTTTGCTCTTCTAGTATGCATGTTATATTTAGCTTAACCAATTCTGAAACAATTTAAACTTGAAATGAAAAATATTGTATTTTAACCAACTACTATGCTTCTATATTCATTTAAAGTGATCATTTTTAGTCAGCAGTTTCTAAAAGGACATTATATAATTTTCTATAGTTAGTTCCTGAAAGAACAAATTGAATGTTGAACAAGATATTTTTAAAATAAATTTACAAGTCCTAAAGACAACATAACTATTCCTTCTCAAGTCATTTTCTCACAGAAACCAAATGCTTACTCTCTCCCCCTTTCCCCCCCCACCAAGCTGGTCAGTCTCTCCTTGGCCTTCTCATTTATTTAAGTCATAATTATTTTTAAAGATATGTCAAAAATATGAATTATCCCTGAAAGAGTCAAATTAGCCATATATGATGGTGACTCGAAGAAAATGGAGACGATCCTTAAAGAGAGCTCTCAGGGGTATGAGAGATCAGGGTTTTCTGTACTCTCCCTGGAGACCAGTATGTGCTTTACAGCCACTGACCCACTCTACAGATGATGTACAACAGAGGAGCCCAAGGGACAGTGCTGGAGCCAGTATGTCTAGAAATTATGTGATCACTGCCATCCCTATTAAGAGGGTGTAACTTACAGCCCTTCTGTTTCTCAGATCAGCTCATCTAAGTAAGCTTAGCATTGATGCGGATATATGTCAGAGAGAGGCCTAGGTATGTGTTTCACTGATATACCTGGTTGGATAAACCTTCTGGGTTTGCTTAGGCGTACTTTCATATACTGCCAGAAAGTCAAGATTGCATCCTGCGTTGTATCTTTCAGAACAGCAATCATGCATACTCAGTGAATCCCAAAAATAATTTCCAGCACAATCTAGATACCTTTCACAGCTCTCCGCAGAATATAGAGGCTCAGTAAGACACCAAGCTTAGATATCATCTGCTAACATAACTGAACAAGTATGCATCAGAGAAAGTAGGAACTATGCATTGCGATTCATAGTGTTTGTTTCTTTTCTCATAGAAGGGATACTTCAGTCCTTTGCTCATTGGGTGGCCTTCACTGGACTTTGTACACTCTGTCCATGTCCCTTTTGTACTGAGAAGATCAGAACTGAACCCAGCACTCCAGGTGTGACTTCATGAATGCTGAGCAGAGGATCACCTCCCTTGACCTGCTTTCAACATGGTTAATGTGGGGACACAACATCCCATCCACTTAATCGTTATAATTTTTATTATTTCTTAGGTATGAAAGTTATCTTTTTTCCCCAAATGCATTCTTGAGTTGGCACAATTAGCACTAAGAAATGAAACTGTATTACCACAATCTATGCTGCTTTTAATGATGATACTTAAGGCAAGAATCTCAGCATAAGAATACTTCTCTATAAAATCATATTTATGTTCTCAAATCTGTATTTTTTTCAACTTGATGAATTTTTATGTTTCAAAGATAACATACACTCTGTGGTCGATGCTTTGTGTGAGGAGGCTCCCAGGATGAGTGAAGAGACAGGAATCTTGACTCCATGTTTCAGAAGGCTGGTTTATTATATTATAATATATATTATATTACAATGTTATATTAAAGACTATACTAAAAGAATAGAGAGAAAAGGATTCATCAGAAGGCTAGAAAGAACAGGAATGGAATGCAATAACAAAGACTTGTGACTCTCAGAGTCAGATGCAGCTGCATCTGTGATTGGCCATTAATTAGAAACAACCAACATGCACCAATTACAGATGCATCTGTTGCATTCCACAGCAGCAGACAGTTATTGTTTACATGTCTTTCCTGAGGCTCCTCAGTGTCTCAGGAGTAAAAATCCTAGCAAAGGATTCTTCATGAAATATCATGGCTACACCACTCCAAAAAAACTACCAATGTTTTTTGAAACTTTATTGCGAACTCCTTTATATTCAGTTTTAAAAAGCTGTATAAAAATGAAAACCTACAAAGATAGATCGCTTTTACTAATAATCTTACGCACTTGCTCTAAAAAATATACTGGAAAGTTATGTAAAGAAATACACAAAGCTTACTTTGCATTTTCTTCTTGAAGCAATGGTGTGCAAGTCAATGACAACCACATCATCCTGTAAGATTTATTCACATATAATCATGTGATGACATATGTTGACAGATATATTTTATTATAGAAATCATACGGGATAACATTATAGGGACCAACTGCAATTATTTATTGTACTTAATACTGGGGACACAGCTATTATTCCATTACCGTGACACATTTGTCACATGGAACTACTGCATCTTGCATATTCCTAGCACTGGATAAATATATTTTAAAAAAATCCCAAAATATCAGCTAAATTGAAGTTTCAGAACAAAACTACTCTACTTTAAAAAGCCTAGAAAGACTGATGTAGAAACTTGAAAAAACTATGTAATTATAAACCTTATTTGTCTGAAGATGAGCATTATTTCCTGCAGTATAGCTTTCCAGCAAGTTCCTTTTTTCTTTTTTTTTTTTTTAGGCTCTAGATTTCTGAAAGTATTTTGTTTTGTTTTGAATGTGAATGATAGTAAAAAAAAACCAACTAAACAACAAACCAACCAAAAAATCTATGCACTGAAATACTGCCTTCTGCAAGAGAGACAAAAAACCAACAAACCAACCAACTAACGACAAAAAAAAAAAAGCCAACAGAAAACCAGCATTTTTAGCTTCTTCTTCAGTTCTCATTACGGAGATACCATGACCTCCTAGTAACACTTCCTTTTATCAAAATGCATTTTTTTTCCTCACCATTTTGAGAATTTTTGATCCCAGCTTAGGTCTCTTCTAGCATTCGAAAGATCGCTATTTAGCTTTTGTCCCAAAAAGACACAAGTCTTGCCCTTCTTGACTATTGTTATCTGACTGGAGGGTTCAATTTTGGTTCTGTGCTGATTGCTTTGTTTTGATCATTGACTTTATTGATGTTTAATTTTGTTTTGATTGTTATAAATTTCTGTTAACTTTTTGCAAGGACTTAAATAATGCAACTGCATGTCTTAAAACACTGTTCCTATGAGAAAAGCCATCAACAGGAACTTGAGATAAGTACCTTTTTATAGAAAGCCCAATAACAGAAACTGATGGAACATTTAACTGGACCCCGTAATTCCTTGTATTTTCAGTTTATCAATTTTTCTGATTTGTATGTGTTTTAATTGACAGGAATTTGTTGGGAGACCAAATATCAGTAAGATTACATAAGAAAAAACACTGAATGTTTTGTTACTTTTTTTGCTGAGGTGGTCTTTTTATTAAAAAATTAATTGGTCTTTTTATTAAAAAATTAATTTTATTAAAAAATTAATTGTGTGGGAAAAGCTTTTAACTTATGGATGTATTCTTTTATTTCAACCAGTTAAGAATTAGAAAATTCAACCAAATTTAGCATGGGAGTTGGTTCAAGAATTTATTCATATTAATCATGCAAACATGTATTAACCTTCCAAGTTCTGCCCCAGAAGGCTTTTATTTATCATGACTTGGCATAATTTTTCAGAAATATTAGATGTAGTCATAAGTAACCTAAACAATCTTAGCAAAACAAAATATGACATGGGAAATAATTTAGTCCCCCTTCCTAAATTAGAATGATGGACAGCCATGGACTAAAAATGGGTCATGGATAAAATTCAGAAAAGCCTTTTACCACCTATCAAGACCTGTAACTGTTTTTGAAAATACTTGTATTCTCACATTAATATGCCAGATCTACTGTTAAGTTTTCTAGCATGTGTCCTAAGAGATTATTTTAACCTCACCTCACTTCTTTTATATATTCCAATCAATACAGTAATTATAGTACACTGTGGACTACACATGCTTCCAAGTCATGGGTGCAATTTCCTGTAGCAGTAATTGCAAAGGAATGTAATGAGAGTAATTTTCCCACTGAAAATAAAATTTAAAAGTAATAATAATTTTAAAAATGAGAGAAAAAAAAAATTTGAAAGGGAATTAATTTCACTTATGACCCCATCAACAGTAGCCACAGCTTTTGTTTTGTGTCAAAATTAAATCACAACAGAACTTTAATCTATCCTCTGGAGAACTGAGTATAGGCTCAATTTGATGATGCGTTTGTCTGAAAACCTTTTTATATAATAAACTTTTCTTTATGTGAGAACTTTCTGTATTTTGTATGAGAACTTTATATGCTAAAACTTAATTTCTCATGGTGTGTAGAATTACCCAGTGGGACAGGAATGTGAGTCCCTTGCAAGTCAGAATATTCTGTAATTCTGTCATCAGCTACAAAATTTCTCCAACTATATGTTGATGTGGTTGAGAAAGAACCCTATTTTGAAGCCTTCAAAGTATGTGAAGACACATCCTCATTCATGCTTGTTTCAGCATACAAAGGTAATCATCAATTGTTCTGCAAGACCTGGTCATCCCCTTGAGTCTTGGCTGACTTAGAAAATACATGTTATGATATGTAATGTGTATTTGTTTGGGATATGCCTGTATGGAATTTAAAAATCAACACTTGCTGTGTAATTCTATGGCTAATTTCAAGTCTTGATAGACACCTGAACTTACAAGACAAGCCACTATAGTACATCACTTGGATTAATCTTGGGATATTCTGATGAAAAGTGACTGACCCTAACTCCGCATGCTGGTCTAAGGTGCAGGATATTAGTCCCATCCGTTTGCCCAAATTACATCTTTCACTATTCAGCAGCAGAAAGGACATGACAGAAACTTAATTCTCCTGAACAAAGCTAAGAATGGATCAGTAATATATGTGCCCCAGATGTGGTGGGACAAAAAATAGGTTTTAGGTTTAAGGTAATTTTTACATAGCACCAGCAGGTCCCAGGAAATATTATGTGGCAGGTACAGTCCTTCAGTAATGGACCAGATATGAGTCTGAGATCTTAACTTGCAATTCTAACAAGTGTCAAAAATGGCTTTACAAAGTCAGTTGGCATTAGATAGGTTACTAAGAAAGGAACAAGGCATATATGGAATAAAACTTACTGAAACTGAATGCACTATTACCATTTGCCATATCATCAATTGAAAAAGCCTGAGCCACAGAAATGGCTAATCAGACATCCGAACTTTTTCAATCACTCTAAGATTGGCTTCAGGAAATTAGCTGCAATACCTGGCTAAGATCCATATTCTAAAAATTGGGACTTAGAAATTGGGAGCTGTGTCTACTGAGAATTGGGTTGATGATTGCAATTGGATTTGTATATTTAGTTATTGGAATAACTGTTGTACATTTTATGATTACTGGCATTATTAATTCTGTTGCTTCTGTCTTTTCTACATATGCATCACTCCCATGGAAAATGCACAAACTGAGGAACAAGTCCCTGGAAGACAGCATTTGAGACATGGGGTGGCGTGAGGGCTTAAAGAATGCAGTCACCTAGCCCAAGACACTGTCTCCATAAGACAAGCCATGACAATGAAATTTGAGATAACTGCAGACGGCAAAACAGGAAGACATTAACTCCAGGCCTAACAAAGTAGAAGATCTGGAATTAGTATACCAGGCAAAATTCTGATGTACAGACTGTGGGGACATAAGACTTATCTGGACAAAAAATACACACAGTGAAAACTGTGAGAAAGGATGCATATGTTTTGCCATAGTTGTGGAAACTGCATCTACACCCCATGGATACCCTGAACTTGGACTATATAGAAGTGGTACCTCCAGGTGAGCAACAGGGAGACCCTCACCACTGAAGACAGGGTGTAGAAGGACCAGTGGGATGCTGCAGGAATCCATGTGGTGAATATGATATCTTTTCATATTTTGCTTAATCTCTCACACTATTTCTTTGCTCCCTATCCCCATCCCTCGCATCTTCCTAATTTTTTCTATCTCTCTGCCTCACATTTGCTGTTAAATTTAATCTGTACTACTGACTTCAGCATATGGTCTCATTTACACCTTGATTTGGCCAGAAGCATCTCTTATAATCAGATCATAATACTTTGACAATAAGATACTCCCATTGGTTTCTCTTGCACTACTCCTATCTAAACTCATTCAATTTCATCATCTTCAAGACTTCACCCTTGTATTGTCCCAGTCCCCTATTTCATGCATGGTGTCAGTTTAAACTGTACATCTCAAATGTTTCTAACAGAACAGGACATAAAGCATATTTTCAAAAGCTCTGTGTGTGTCTGCATCTGTGAAAGGTCTGTTCCATGAAGGAGGCCAAAAATAAATTTAGAAAGAATTGTCTGTAGTATGCTTCTCCTCCAAGGTATAATTCCATACTAGTATGGAATACATTGTTAATAATTTTACAACTGGAAAAAAAAGTAATATTGAAACTAATCAGCTATTTTTCCTCCAATACAAATCAGACATTTGATTTATATGTTCTTTTTTTCAGGCACAGAATGATGAGAAATAGCTTTAGTATATAAAATACTTTTCTCATTGATGACTACTGCAGTTGTTCATTTAATTTAAATTGTTATTTTCAAATATAACAAACACAGAATGATTAGGGGAAATTAAGAGACATCTTTCCCACTGGAAAAGATGTAACTTGAGAAAATCATATACATTTAAAATCTATAAATTGATAAAAATTACCTCACTTATTGGCCAGCCAGAATGTGTTTTACCTTGATTTTCCTTTTTTCCCCCCTCAAATCTGTTAAAGCAGATTCTTCTCAAGGGGGTGAAGCATGTTACCTGACATTTCAATTGTTTTTGTAAAGTCTTCTGTGATCTCTTAGAACATCACACTTCCTAAAATTTGGAGAGATATTTCAGCTACATATGATAGGGAAGGCCATTCTTTCTCTTTGTTTTCCCTAATACTTTTAAAGGAAACACAAGAAACAACAGACAACATGTATACAGGAACTACTGTTAGCACAATTACATAATTAATATTAAAAAAGGAAAACAAAAATAAATAACAAACAACATTGCTAAGGAAATAACAATTGTTAAAAAATGGAAGGACTGACATTCTTTGTTCCTTTCTGAGCAACAAATATTTAGAATGTAAAATTTTAAAAGTTGGTCAATGTGGTAAAAATAGTTTCATTCCATTATAGTATTGCCTTGAATTCCAAGGACAATCTCTTTTGACTGTATCTTGAAACTATAAAAGGCTAAATTTGACAAAAAAATTACAAGCATCTTTAACAATCAGGTGTCCTGAGACTCTGAGCTTTACAGCAAAGCATTTTACAGGAAAACAAGAATAATATTTATTTATTTTAAAATGGCGTTCAGGAAAACAATGGGTTTAACAACTGTTTGAGACCAAGTCAGTTGTGGACAAACCCTCCAAGAAGGTAAACATATTGGCTCTTGCAGTGTCAAAGCCTATTCAACCTGATGAATCAATTTGATCAGATTATGGAGTTCCACTCTACTTTCTTTTATGTTGTAACAGTTACCCTTCCCCATAAATATATTAAACAACAATATAACAATAGATTCACAGAATCCTAGAATGGTTTGCATTGGAAGGGATCTTAAAGTTCATGTTGTTCCAACTGCGCTGCCATGGGCAGGAACACCTTCTATTAGATCTGGTTGCTCCAATTTGCATCCAACCTGGTCTTGAATATTTCTAGGGATGGAGCATCCACAGCTCCTATGGGCAATGGGTTCCAGAATGTGTTTCAGTCCCTTAACATCCTCACAAGAAATAATTTCTTCATAACAACTATTCTAATTCTCTTTTTTATTTTTCCACTCCCCTGACAGAGAATGAAATGTGGAAATCTTTGTTGTGCAGGGGTGTTTTTTGGTGGGTTTTTTTTTTGTTGGGGGGGGGGGGTTTTGGGGTTTTTTTTTTTTTTTTTTGTTTTTTTTGTTGGGGGGGGGGGGTTTTGTGGTTTTTTTGTGTTTTCTTTAGTTTTGTTTGGGGGTTTTTTGTTTGTTTTGTTTCTGTTTGTTTGGTTTTTTGAGTAGTTTTGGGTTCTTTTTTTTTTTTTTTTTTAAGAAAAGCTTATGCATCTATGAAGCGATGTGAGGAAAACCATAAGGAAAGGGTATGCTAAGCTTATCACAGGTATCATTTGAGAAGGTAGTCATTAGTTTTTGAGGAATTTCAAGCCACATGAGAGAAATTTCTGTTTCTACAGTAGGTAAGATTTTAGAGATTTCTACATTATAAAAAAATTAATACTGCCAAAGGCACACACGTTTAAACTTGTAGTCATCAGTCAACTTCACACAGTCTTTTATGCACATTAACAACAGTTCACACAACACCCTGGAAAAAGACTGCGCACTTTTTCATACCGACTGAAACTGAATTAAAGAGTGTGGCACAATTTGATATGCTTTATGGCTACCTTCGAGGATGGAAGGTGATCTAGCATTTATTTGGAGGTTTTTATGAGCTTTACTACACAAATAAAAACTAAATGTTTCATCAAGGCAGATGTTGAAAAATATTTGAAGGTCACTTTAAAGTAATTATTCCTTAAAACATTTCATTTAAGAATTCTGAAAACCTGAGAACTGTTAATATAGTGCAGAATTTGAGATTACTAGATATATATTAATATGTCACTAAAGTCAGAAACCAAAAAATAGGAGACATGAAGAAGTGTTCAGCTCATGATCAAGATTGTTTTGGACAACGGACTACATCAGGCAAATTGATTTCATTATTTCATGAGTTTACAGGTTTGGTTTACAAATGAACTTGAGACTTTTTATACTATTTAAATTACAAAGAAGGAGGCAATACAAAGAAAGTAATGTAAAACACACTGCATACCTAGTGCACTCACTAGCTAGTTTTATTTCTGCAGAATAGAATCTGGAAATTACTGCGGACCATAGCAGCGTGCGGCTACAATGATGAGATCGTATCCAGGGAGGTCACAACCCAACAGCAAGGGAAACAGACTAGACAAGTCTCTTAGTTGTTTAGCACGAGTCCGTTGTATTCCCCCCCACCCCGTGCCGGGGGAGGCGGGGGCAGGAGGTGGAAGCCCGGGAGCCTGAGCAGAGCCCCAGAAAGCTGAGAGCAGAGAGAGGGGACAGAGACCCGAGGCCGGGGTTTTATCAGGAGTCCCATGGCAGGAGTCTTAAACTCACATTACAGACTCCTCAGAACGGGAAGGCTGCACAACGGACCACATTAATAATGACAAGAGTTGTAATTTTA
Organism: Passer montanus; assembly: GCF_014805655.1. Lineage (NCBI taxonomy): Eukaryota > Metazoa > Chordata > Aves > Passeriformes > Passeridae > Passer > Passer montanus. The sequence continues at coordinate 1,881,260 of NW_024374479.1, forward strand.
CACTGTTCCAAAGAAGTAAAGGTCATACTTGGATCTACAAAAAATTGTCTACTCTGCAACACAGATGAGGTAAATGTTCTGCTCTAATCAGTCTTACAAATACAGTGGCATGCTGAGTCTGTGTTGTGGTTTAATCCTAGTTAGCAGGTAAGGACCAGTTGTTCACTCCCCCCACCTGCCCTCTCAGTGGAGAGAAATGGGAATGAAATGTAAACCTTGTGGGTTGAGTTAAGAACTATTTAGTAATGGAAATAAAATAGTAGAGTAATACTGAATATGATGAGAATGACAATGATGATGATGATAATAAAGATAATAACAGAAATATTAACATGGGATAAGCATGCTGTTTGTTTGCAAATAATTGAAAAAAAAAAAAAAGCAACTGTCAGGGATTTTCCAAGAAAAAAAAAAAGGCCTGTGGCAACCATATCTTGCTGAGGCAATGTCAGTGTGTCATGCCTCTTTGAAAGCTCCCACATCATGCTTTTTGAGCAGCTCCTCACTGGCATTACACGAAACACTGCAAAGTCCTGGATTTAGGAGGAGGACTATGCAGCAACAGCCAAATCATCAGGGTGTTAACAACATTATTTTCATCTGAATACAAAACACAGTGCTGTGTACTAGCTACTATGAAGAAAATTACATCTGCACCAGTCAAAAACAGAACAGTCTGATTTTAGCAAATTTCAAGAACCAAAATTGAATGAAAAATGTTCACACTAGAGCTATGAAAGCCATCAGAGGTCTTATATATTTCTTCTGCTCTGAAAACACATGGGAAAAAATATTTTTATATGTTTTGGTTTGCTTGGTTTGTGGGGTTTTTGCTAATGGGAAAGGACAATTACTGGAAAACTACAAGTAGGCAAGGAACTGGCAATCTACAAGTATACAAAAAGGAAAATTAGAATACTCCATGTTGTAATACATTTTGCTTGCTGGAAAACACAAGCTGAAGAGCTAAAACTATATCAGTATTGGCAGGTGGCTATCAGAGTAGTCATAGGAGGGATTAGCTGTATTTAGCAGACTGAAAATGATGAGGACTGGGCACCGTAGAAGAGCAACCAAACAAAAATCTGAAAAGTACTTCCAAGCCCAAGAACTAATGCTTGGAGGAAAAAAAAAACACCACACACACACAAAAAAACCTTAAAGCACATGCCTTACAATGCAAGACGTCAGACAGCTCTTAATTCTTCACTTGAAACATTTTTTCAAATGTAACCTCTTGAGGGTCAGTTTTCTGGTAGACTTGTTAAACATTTCCTAGGTAATACAGAGTTAAGCCTAGAATGAAAATCAGCTGAGTTTTCTTCTTTTCCACTGTAGATATTTTCTCAATTTTATTCCTTTTTTCCTTTCCTTTCTCCCCTTCCTTCCTCCCTTTGCCCTTCCCTTTCTTTTTCTTCATTACCAATAACTGCAAGCTATGCACAGGCATAGGATGGACAAGATATGCACCTGCACATACACAGAGAACTTGTCTAGGTCTAGTTTTAGGGGTTTTTTAACATACCTTTTTGCTATTTGGAGCCATTATCAGCTAAAATATTGCACAATCCAAACTACAAAGTAGAAGAGTAATCCTTCCAATGTCCAAGGATGAAAACCACATGTACAGCTCCAGTCTAATGATGCTGTATTTATTTTAACAAGTACCCAAAATAGCATTTACCAAAAACTTTATTTTCACTGCTAATATGTATTGCATTCTGATGCTGGTTAGCCAATCTCTCTAAAGATTTGCATAAGACAGAAGAATTCTAAAACAACCAATCAGCAAAGATTTTCTTTTAGTTTCTTTTGAAAAGGGCAAATTGTGTTCCAATTAAATAGCCACAGAGGCTTCCAAAGCATTACTCTTCCCCATGCCCCAAGCCTTCAGAAAGCAACCTTTTTTTTTTTTTCAGATATGCTTTGAATAATAACATCATGCAAATGCTAGCACTGAGTAATCATTCTGTTATTTTTACTTGTCATACATTAAGCATAGGCTAAAGAGTTTAAAATTTCCAATTTGCATCACAGAAAGAAAACTTAGTATTGTAAAATAATTTTTACAAGGCTTTTGAGAATGTTATTATAAGGTCAAAAAGTAAAATAAAGGGATTACAGCTACCAGGAAAGTACTTAGTCAGGTCTCTCTGTTTCTATGGATGCATTTGCATACAGTATAGCTTAAAACAACACTTCGCAACCAAATGTTGGTCTAATGTTGGCACAATGTATCTACTCAGAGAATTGAAAAGGAAAAACAAGAATCTGACTTGGTGGGGGACCCACTAGAATAGATCTAAGGATCTTTGATCAAGCATGGATCCTCTTCCTACCCAAAATTCCTAAGTATGTTTTGCATAATTCCAATTTGGTACTTCTAAAACAATGCCACGGCAGAGGCTCTAAGAGGTCATTATGGATGATTCTAGGTAAGATTTGACTCCTTCTATCTTCTACAGCCTGTCAACACTACTCAAACCCTATTCCACACCTTAGAACTTGCTGGTGGATTCCCTTTGGCAGGATGTCAGGTGCTCTCCAAGCTGCTCTATCACTCCCCTCCTCAGCAAGACAGGGAGGAAGGGTGGGACAGCAAATAAAATGAAAAAATCCTCATGGATCAGATAAATACAGTTTAATAAAGCAAAGGACAAGGTTACATGTGGAAGAAAAAGGAAAAGAAAAGACTTGTGGTCTACTTCCCATTAGCAGGTGATGTCCAGTCACTTCCCAGGAAGCAGGACTTGAGTATGTGTAGCATTTGCTCCATAAGACAAACATCATAACAACAAATGTGTCCCCTTCCTCCTCCTTTCTCTTAGGTTTTATATCTGAGCAGACAGGATATATCACAGAATATCCCTTGGGTCAACTTGGGTCAGCTGTTCTGGCCGTGTCCCCTCCTAAGATCTTGCTCACCCCCAGACAGAAAACTCCAGCTACTATAGAAGAAGTCATAATGATATAATGTACTGCATTTACATAATGACATGCATTAAAAGGAAGGCTATGGATACCTTGATCAAAATATGACTAAAAGGCTATGTAACTGAAGCTGAGCACTAATGGTCACATGCATTCTGCATTTTTCATGTCTCATTATTCATAGCATCCTAAGTTATTATATTATGAATAACCCTGGCAAGTTTTAGAAGAAAAAGTGATGTCTTGAGTAAATTGAACACTGTAAGGCAAAGCACAGTGGTATTGTGACTCAGGAAGACACAATATGCCCTCTTTCATGACTCAGTGCTTCAGTATGAGTGCACTTAGCTAGAACCTCTGACTGGGATGATCTTCTACAGCAAGGAAACAACATTGGTCAGCAAAAACTACAGCTGCATAACAATACTCTAAATTACACTTGGCAGGCTGGAGAAGTTGTTCAAGCAATGGAGGCTGACTGAAATGTGTTCTGGGCTTATATTTTGATTACATTCCAATACACAAGGGTTTCTTTCAGCAAGAGGTTCCTCTCAGGAAATAGATTTCTTTTTTGTATACTCAGCAACAAGGCAGTAGCTAATAATAACAGGAGTAAGCTATCTGATTTATATTTGCATGAGGTAACTCCAGAAAATGGTCTGATAGGGAGGTGAAAGCAGCACTGGTTTATGAGTGAATCAAACATGATGTGGGAGCTTTCAAAGAGGCATGACACACTGACATTGCCTCAGCAAGATATGGTTGCCACAGGCCTTTTTTTTTTTCTTGGAAAATCCCTGACAGTTGCTTTTTTTTTTTTTCAATTATTTGCAAACAAACAGCATGCTTATCCCATGTTTGTCAAATTATATGGACTATATCAAATTTTGAACTGCAGTCTGATTTTCCTTATTGGAGTTGAAGTACAGTATTATAAAGAAGTTAAAATCCCAGATTAATTAGAAAAAAATCTTAGAAATATATTTGTTACACACTGGAAATTTCTAATGTGACAATTTACGATTTTTAAGTGCTATCTATATGCTCTTCTGAGGAACAGTTTCCTGATCTCTTTCCATACAATTCTAAGCAGCGATGAGAACCGGGTCCAAAGCACAAGGAACTGGAGTCTAAAATCTGACTTCACTGAAATTAGGAGGTGCATTATGATTACAGAAGTTTAAGGGAAAAAAAACCCAACAACTTGGTACTGTGGTGGAGCTCCATTTTATGAAGAGAAAAGGTTTTCTAATATTAGTGGGTTCCAGTCATTCTCAGGAATGACCTACTGTGTGTAAAGCAGCTCTGAAATTTAAGGTGACAGAGAGAAAAGTTGCATATATTACACTTGTCTCTGCATTATATGTATCTGGAACTATTAAAATGTCAGTTCCTTTTGCTTCTAGTCCTAAAAAAAATCTTATTTACAATTTACACAGTGCATTTGCTCAAAATAAGTAGGTTTTCTACCAGCCAGACATGACATTTAGGAAAGCTATTGAAAAGTCAGGTAAAAGAAATTAGAAATTGAACAAAATGTACCAAGCATTTTAAAAGATTTCTCAGAGTTTTGGTTTTTTTAACCTAAACAATACAGTGTTCACTGAACTTCTACCATAAGCTCATGTTGGTGCTGTTACTGATAAGCAAAGAACACTAATACAAATTAATGTTCTCGATGATAAGTGAACTACAGCCACCCCTTCCTGATATTAGCAAGGTTTTTTAAAAACCGTGTCTCAATTCTTACCATCAAACAATGCAGCTACAGAACCTCCATCTCTGGATGTTACCAGAGTTTTTTTCAGTGTGTATAGTTATGTATGTTTAGGGTTTTCATAGTGCCTTTTTTTCCACTGCTTTACAAACAGACATATCTCTCAGTACAGTGCGTTCAGGACAAAGCACAGGGCGGAAACTTGTGGTATTTCTGCTTTGGAGGAAGTACCAGTTTGCTTGCTCATAACCAGCCTCAGACATTTAAATTGGTGAGCCTGCAGAGTGCAGAGGTTGCACCCCACATGTTACAGTTTGAGTGCTCCTGGACCCACCAGCTCTTTTTAAAGGGGGTTTTCCAAAGCTGTGCTTTGCTAACCACATTGTTATGCTGCAGGAACAGACTTGGAGCTAAGCTGCTGCTTGAAGCTGTGTGTGCAGAGATGTGAAACACCCCCTGTGCAAACACAACCTCTGCCCCAGAACACCTCGCCAGATGGAGCTCAAGTTCACTTCTGTGTAGCTTCACAAGATATCTGTGCGAAGAAATCTCCGTATGATGTACAAGTTCTTCATAAACACATAGCCATTATGTTCTACCAGCTGTTTTCCATGCTATCCATCTTCCTCCATGGTAAGAGCCGTACAAATTTTGGTGTGAAAATGTTGAGCATTTCTGGTTCAATTTGCCCTATTTACCTCAGAGAGAGAGTGTGTAAGACCTCAAATCAGAGGGAAAAATATCACCCTGTAATTTCAGCTAAACAATTCACTGAGAAAGATTGTATATACCTAAGGGATTATTTTGAAATAGAAAATGAAGAGGTGAGTGCTTTCCCTGCAGCTGCATGTACAGAATTCTAGCATGATGTTACTCTTGGTTTTGTTTAATCACTTTTCCTCAAAAGGAAATGGGGATTTTCTCTGGAACACTGAACACCATCTGCTCATGGGTCAAGATAAGCAAATCTCAGTGGACTCATAATAGCTGCCCCAAAGAATCCCATGCAGCTGTGAAACAAGTCACACCCTTGTACAAATACATTTTGAAATGCCTGAAATCAAATACTACTGCCCCAAGCTGAACATAGTTCGACTGATTGTTTTGATTCAGTGCTGCACTCAGCCTCAGTCACCTCACCAGGACGATGGGAAAATGAACAAACCAAGAAATCTCTTACTGGCCATAAAATTGTGGAGGTTGTTTGGTATGAAGAAAAATGAAAGCTGCATTTGTATTTTGATTAATTGAAATTAGTTTTTGCCTCATGCAGATTAACTCAGAGATCAGTCCATATGTTTTATTTCATATATAATTCCACACTCAGAAAATAATTATTTTCTTTATATTTTGCACATAAGTTTCAAGTGAAATGCAAAATGTTTAATAATGGCTCTCCCAGATTTTATAGAGTGAAAATGTGGCATCAGCTCTTTGGCATTATTTAGTTTCCTTTTAATTTCTTTTGTCTATGAAGCAAAAGAAGGATGAAAAAGAAAGAGGGAAAGAGGAGATGGAGGGAAAAAAGGTAATGAAAATACAGTTAGACTGTTTTGGTTAAGAAATATAATGGTTAAGAAACAGCAGAATTACAATTGCCAGAAATTAAGTCAAGGCTTGCCTACTCTTGTTCATATTTGGACAGACTGTCCCAGCAGTTTTTTGCAAGCCAAATCTACATCCATAGGAATTACTACTAGAAATTTGATTCTATCATCTTTACTGACGTGTCAAAATTTATCATAAGTAGCACCATACTCATTAATGGAAGTACCCACAGAGTAAATACCAAGGATACAAAACATTGGGGAAAATCCAGTCGTTCATGAACAAAAGATGAAGAAATGCCAAGATGTTGTTTTGGAACAGCAAAGAACAGAATCTTCAGAAGATTCAGTCTGAGTCAGTGTGTGCAACAACGGACTTGTCAATAAACCCGACCTATTGCATAATAAAAAAAAATTTCCTTGTTGCTCTCTCCTGCTGCTGTTATTGTAGAGCTAAACAGTTGGAAAAGGGGAAAACGAAAATGTCTAAACAATGTTTTTTGATCATGAGGACCCAAAAAGTCACGTGCTGTTGTTTTAGGGCCCAGCTTATTTTGTTTCAGTCTTCTTATTATATGATCCTCTGGAAATTTCTCTGAACAATTTTATACCTAGCTTTTTAACCTTTTTCCTTGTTTTTGTCTTTGTCTTTTTCTTTCTTTTTTTCTTCCTGCTGTGATAGTTAGTACTAAAGAAATACAATTACCAAAGAAGAAGCAGCAAAGACACTGCATAAGCACTCCATTAATACAGTTGAGACTTCAACCATACTTCTAAGGCACTGGAAGCTCTGGAGTTCCCAGGCAGCACAGTCCAGAAGTCCCAGAAGATTTGCAGCCTTCAGCTGCCTTCAGTTTGACCAGGAAACTAAGCTGACAGAAACCTGCTTGAAATCTCTTAGAGCATGGTTCTTGCTAACACTGCAATTTTAAAATTACATAAGGAGTTATGTGTCGGATTTCAGTTAAGTATCTTGCTCCTGTTTAAATCTAAGGCTTGCTCTTCATGTGCATGAGTCATTATCAATGACTTTGAAACTGCAATATATTGTTGTGGCTATGTTCATGGTTTTTTACTATTTAAGACTTGTTACAGTTTCTCCAGCACCAGGAAATATTTCCGTAGTTCAATGTTTTAAGGCAGACACTCTAATCTTACTTTTCTTATGCATTCTCTAAACCAAGGATTTACTACAAATCTAGCTAAAAAAGAAGACACTTCCACGTGCAAACTGTCAAACATAAATGAAGGTCATGTTCACAGTCCTGCCCTTTGGCAAGACAAATAACATCTACATAAAAAAACCATTAAAAAGTATGCTTTTTCATACTGACAATTAAATGTAATACTAGTAACACAAATCAAAACCAATCTGCTAAAGCTGCATTCCTTTTAATCATATGCATGTTCGTACAGGTCAGTGAGATATGCCTTTATTTACTGTGGCTTTTACATGGGCAGACAAGAGTTTGCCTTCCCAAGTACAACTTATTGCACTACATACACTAAAACTTACTTAATGGAACTAAAATCTGAGTACAAAATTGAGTGGTTGTAGAACAGCCCTGTGGTGAAATTAAAAATACAAAAAAAATCCCAAACCAAAACCACCCCCCAACCAACCATTTTTTTTCACCTCTTTTTTAGAAAGATTAAATACAAGAAGGTGTATATATATATATATATATATATATATATATATATGGACTCTGTTTGTCATTATTAATGGGGTAGTCAGAACTAGTGGCTGGTACTGATCTCGCTTTTGCTTGTCTTAGCATTTCTCAATTTATTCTGGCATATTAGATAAAGGTTTTTCTAATTTGGTGGAAAACAGATAAACTGTGAACAATTTTTTTAAGACTGCATTTTAATGATTAAAGATGACAAAGAAGGAGGGATGAAATTACTAGTTACTTGTACAACTTCAAAGAAAATATGAAGCTTTTAAATGCTATCAATGGCAGAGATGCAAGCCTTCATCCAGCAGATGTTCTTTGATACTCCTATCATAATACTACAAGAGCTTCAAAAAAGTTCCTGGAGTTTTTTTTGGGGCACAAAAAAATGCCTTCATCTGAACCTGTTTGAAGGATCAGGCCTCACAGGCATTAATGAATGCAACTTTCACCCATAACAACCTACCTTTTTAACTCTTTACCATGACAGCATGATACCATGATTTGTCAGAAATTAACCATCCCATAATGACTGGAAATTTTACCATAACAAATATTCTTCTCTACTCATATTTCAAAATTCCATCAGTAAAAGCATCCAGAATTTATCTTTCTTTATTTTAGTTTTAAAAAAGCACAGTACAGTGAGTATGCCTGATTCTGATGTGCTACAAGAAATATTTGCCAATATATGAAAGACATTCAACCCCCTGCCACTGTAACAAACAATTTCTCCTCACTGAAAACTTATCCTGGAATGAGGTATAAGTGAAAGGCAATTAAAGCCATCCCACCTAGAACTGAGGGATTTTTAAATAATCCTTAGAAGATGGTAGCACATCAGACTACCTGTGTTTCTTTGAAAACACAGGAAAAGTTTAGAAAATAAAGCACAAGTACAGGATACAAAAAGGTCAAACTCTGTACTTTTATTAACTTATTCTGTAGGTTTTTCCCTATATAAGTATGTGTGTATATATATATATATATATATATATACACATGTGTATGCATATGAGTGCATGTATATATAAGAATGCCTGTAGTGTGGTGCTCTGTCAACATAATTGATGTAGCTCTGGTTCATCAGAAACATTTATCTTGCTGCTACACACTACTACTGCTACTATCCATATTTATACTGCGACTACAGTAGCAGTAGCAGTAGCAGTAGCAGTAGCAGTAGCAGTAGCAGTAGCAGTAGCAGTAGCAGTAGCAGGAGCAGTAGCAGGAGCAGTAGTAGTAGCAGTAGCTCACGATGGTTAAATTTACTATGCAGAAAAGTGCAGAGCACAAATGGTGAGAAATCAGCAGTGAAAACTCCAGGCTTTTTGCCCCCCAACTTCAGCTAGGTGGTTCATGAAGCAATTGGCTTTGCATACAGAGAGTCAAGCATCATTCTGTGCTGAGGTCTAGCACAGCAGTTTGAAATCCTAGATGATGTGCCAGTGAACTGAGGAGAGAGGAGGTGGCAAAACTGGGATAATAGGAAAAAGAAGCTGGAGAGAGAGGGCCATGCAGGGAGACACTTCTAGTCCATGCAGAATAAAAAAACCCAGGCATTACAGAATGGTAATTCCTCACAGACTTGTCACACAAACTTCTTCTTCTTGGTATGTCTGTGAGTTAAATTAAAATCCCTGAATGTTTTTGTGGCAATTCTTAGCTATTTTCTCACTTATTCCTGCCTGTAAAAGTCTGGTAATTCAAACCTTGCTCATGGCTGAATTCAGCACTTTTGAAGTAATACAGAAAAGGAGACATGAGACTTAATCCAAATGCTTAGACCGAAATTAGGTCACTCAAGCTAAAATGTTCTTGTTACTGGTCCTTGGTATAAAGAAAGCAGATTTCCATTTTAGGGAACAGCTAGTAAGCCAGGGATCTGTTTCTAGGACGTGTGCCAACACTGAGACAGTCATACAACTGGATGAGACCCAAAGCAGCACCCAGTATATTTTTCTGACTGCATTAAGGGTCAGTGCAACAGACTGACAGACTTTCGGTCAGAGAGAAACCATGGCACAAAGTGCATTGCAAAGGCCCTGGTACCAAAGCTGGTGAACCACACCCATTTGCAAGCTTTGCCCTAACTCATCTGTTTCTGAGATCAGAAGCCAGAATTGTTTAATGTCAAGTACCAGCTTTTGTTGACAAACACAAGTTTAAATGTTAATTGTGCTACACTCACTGGACTTGTACCCAAGAGACGGCCCAGAATTCTAAAAGATGCTATAAAAGAACCCTGTACTACTTTGAAATTGTACAGAATCAGCATCTTTTCTAGGCTTATTCAAAGAGACTTCAACCTTTGCAGCTGAGCAATAGGGGAATCAGCAAAGAGCAGAGTGAAAGAGCCCTTCTGTGTCAGTTAGGTCTTTCATTTATCACTAAATTCCAACCTTAAAAAGAAAAAGTTGCTTGGTGGCATTTATACAGACAAATTTACCAGTATTAAAAAAAATTCACACAATGCCAAAGAGAGAACTGTTCACACCATATATAAACACTGCTAAATATTAAAGCAATCAACAGTACACTATTAGTTTATACTGAGACATGAGAGTCACAGAATAAAATACCGGCATTTTTATGTAGAATTTGTCATATCTGGAGGGAAACTCTATCCTAATACTTCCTTTGAAGCATAAAACCCAACATGTCTGAACTCATTTTTTGTTCAGTGCAAGTATAAAATGAACTTCTCTAAATACAGCTATATTGTTGGCTATTAATTCTGCCCATGGCATACTGGTTAAGAACAAAACAGTTGGTCAGACAACACATTAATGCAAAAATGGGTTGCCTGAAGGAGTGATTGCTTAGGAGAGAGTTAGGATAACAGGCTTCACTACTTCTATTACTTTAACCAGTTTTCCAGCTCTCGTATGTGAGGAGTTCTTACCAGCACACTACTGTTTTCAAACTGTTTCTGAGGCTGATTCTGAAGTCAGTATGCAATGAGTTTGGATTTGGAAATCTCCTTGTCACTTTTTCCACTACTGCATTCTGGCTTGGAGAAAACAAACCACGTGCTGTAGTTCAATCTGTCCTCTTTTTTACATTCTGTCTTTCAAAGTCATCTTGTATAGATAAAAACAAGCCTTACAGTGCCCTTCAAATCAATGAGGAATGAGCATTGATGCCATTTATGAAAATTTTTGCAGATATCTCTTAGAGTGTTCATGTTGACTGAGATAGAATAAGCTGCACATTCACTAAGCTTGGGATGATTTCTGTCATTTTCCCACTGTAACAGAATGCTGGAAAAGTTCTATATTTAATTTTGGTAATGGTTGGACTGAATAATTTTCCTCTACTTAATAATTTTATCAGAATTGTAAGGTTTTTCCTTGTTTTTTAAAGAATGAGACATGGACATCAAAAGAAAACAACTGGGAAACTGTTTCACTACATAATGATACCATCAACTCACAGTATGGCTTCAGTTGGAGAACTTGATTATGTTACACACATTTCTTGTGTTTACGATGCACAAAGAAGCATTTTACCATAAAGAAAAAGACACATTCTGTGAAGAAATATTGATGTGTATGGCATGGTATATGCCTATGGAGCACTGCCTGATATAACATGAATATCAGCAATGGTTTGTTGTTGTGGACCTCAGTCATATTTCTGAATTGAGTTGGTGTCTATGAATGTGGGACTAAACTTCATCCAACATGGTCACAGAATTTGTGGTACCCAATGTAACTCATTTACATCAAAATCAGGTATTCCTGCTTACCATGCAGTAAGATTCATTACCATTACAATACAGATTCACACGGATATGCAGATATGCATATACAAATAATATTTTAAGGACATATGCATGTATATATATACTTGCATATATTTAAACATCAGTATGAAATTCAAGTATCTACTCACAGGAATTCCCTTGGTGTGACAAAAAACACAACACTAAATTTTGCTTTCTTATAATGGAATGATGCACACTGTATCTTCCTCTTTTATTAAAGACAGATGAATATTCTTCTGCTGTGGGTCTACCCTGAAAGCAACGTCATATGATGTTTTCATAAAAAGAATTTGTACATGTGTTTTAAAAAGAAGACGTGTGTTTATTTTCTGCACATGAAGCATGTAATTGTGATAAAAAATCAGTAAGTATATTATCCTTATATCCTAGAAGAGCTATCATCACAGATTACGTTTGCCAGAAAAGAAGCCAAAGAAAAAAAAAGGTATGAAAGAGCAAAAATATTTATCTATGTATCTCCACTTAAATGTGTCTGGTTCTATGAAGATATAATGTTTTAATTAGGAGAGTTTTCTATGCTTATATATGACTCTCCACATGGAAGAAAATTAAGTACAAACCAAAACAGATAGTACAATGCCTAGTTCATGGTTTTAAGGAAACACTTACAGATCACTGTAGACAAGGCCATAAATCTGTGCGGTGCTGTGATGGTAAATTCCTCTCAGGATAATTAGAAGGAGGATAACAACAAAAGCTGGAAGCCCCCAACTCAAAAGGAAGTAAAGCAGATAACGCCTTTCTGTGTGTTCATCATTCATCACAAGGACATACCAGAAATTAACTGCCTGAAGAATAAAGCACAAAAACAATCAGTAGACTTGCTGGTTATAAACTATGCCAAAAAATTAATCACGTTGAAGGTCACAATGCAGCATATTTCTCCCCCAGTGCAGGTGTATGTATAAACACTATTCAACAAAAATACTTTGTCCTCACTTTTTCTCGTTAAGTAAAGAAAACACATTACAAAAACAATATGCTTATTTATAAAACTATTTTGAACTAGACTAACAGAGAAAGAGACACCCTCTTTAGTAGAGAACATTATTTTTGCTATGTAAAAATAGCTTTTTGGGGCAAAAGTAACTTTTTTCTCTAGATATTCATACCTTCACATAGAAGACTGGCATACAGTATTTCTAAGTCTTATCTGTATTTAATATTTTTATCTTATTGTTCAGCTGTATGTATATTGTAGGAAACACACTATGCTCCTTTGATGGTTCTGTTATCCTGTTCTGTGCTTGGCAGTACAATACAGACATGGAGCAAGTCCAGCAATGCTTCATGTGGATGATAGAGGGATGAAAAACTTCTCCCATGAGGGGAGGCTGAGGGAGCTGTGGCTGTTCAGCCTGGAAAGAGGATGCTCAGGGGGATCATATCCATATGTATAAACATCTGATAGGAGTCAGTGACTAAGAATGAGACACTCTCCTCACTGATACTCCATGGTGGGGCAAGAGGCAATGGGCCCAAATTAACATACAAGAAGCTCCATCTGCATTGAAGAAAAAGCTTTCTTATTGTGAGAGTGGTCAAACACTGGGCCAAGATGCCCACAGAGGTTGTGAAGTATGCATCCTTAGATAATCAAAACCACACTGACCATGGTCCTGAGCAACCTGCTCTAGCTTTTTGAGGTAGGGTTTTGCACTAGATAGCCTCAAGGTACCCCTAAAACTTCAACAGCTCTATGATTCAGTGTAATATATGCATAACAGTTTGAGAATAATCTGGAAATAAATGAATGTAAACTGACAGGCATCTCCAAAACAGTCCATGTTTTCTTATGATCAACTTATCATCAAACAGAATAATGTGGCTTAAAACCTTATATGAATCAAAATACTGGAATAGCTGAAACCCCTTGGAAGAACTGATAATATGAGTAAGGAAACCCTTCAAGTAAAACAGAATACTTAACATATAGCTTGATATGAAAATTTGAATTTTCTTCAAGATGTTCATAATAGAAACGCTGTCATGGGTGAGCATTTTTTAAAGCACATCTACACACTGCTGTCTAATAAACAACTAAGCTATCCATAATATTTTTTAAATTTTTTCTTCACTTTTTCCACTTCAAAAATGTTATACCACCTACAGGTCCACATGCTATATTATGATTTCAGGCCTTTTATATGAGGGCATAAGGGATTAATTGTCTTTTTCTGCATATAAGGTATCTAATTCCAGCTTGTGCCTTTAAGCATGTCTTGTCAGTCAGTGGAGACAGGACAGGCACATTCAGGTACTCATTAATCCTAACCCAAGCACAATCATCTCTCTCTATGGCCTACACAAGGGTTTCATATAATAATGTTGATTTACAGGCTTCATTTTCAGCCATCTATTGTAAGAATAAGTAAAAATTAATATACTGTGACAAGACAATGCAACATGATTATTTTATTGAGGGAAATTTTACACATTTCCCTCAGCCATGGGTTTGTCTACCCCTTGGTTCAGGAACACCTAATTTTCCCATTAAAGTGCTTAATTAGTTGTTTCTGGATTCCTATGTATGTCTCATTAGTCACCTATCATTTCAGATTTTTTTCTGTGATTTATATAGTATGAATATGCAATACTTTTTCTCATTGACAATAAAGCACATTGGATGGTACCAACTTGTTTAAAAAAATATTAGTAACTGTTTTAAATGCCTTTTTTAGAGAATGAGATTTCATAGCTATATCCAGTGTATAGAATTATATTAATTATATAATAACTATTATGCCTTTTTTCATTTTTGTTTGGTGATTGGTGCTATATGAACAAAAGCAAAGTTTATTTTCTTGAAAAGATCACAGGTAAATCCCACCACATAATGGCAACTATCCTGTGTAGGTTGAAAGAACACAGAAAAACTATTAATTCCATTGCTGGACATGCATAGGAAGAAAATATTAAACAGATGAAAATTTTATTTGGACAAAAAATCCACAGCTTGTGGAAAGATTTGGTTGTTCTGTTCACTTTTATGTCGGACTGAAAATTTATTGAAAATTCTATTTGTCACTTCACGTCAGTAAACACACTTCAGTTACACACCTTTATAGTGCTGGCTAGGCTGTGTCTCACTGAAAGCACTTCCAGACAGCAAAATGCTTGAACTATATAGGCCATTACACTCAGGGACTGCTGATTCTAACAGTTCTGACAACCTGGTGAACATTGCTCTTAGTCACCCAACTGAAACTGCTTCCTATGAAGTCATCCCTCATGTCCTTGTTCTGTGTTTGGTTAGCCGTATTTAGTTATCTCACCTCATCTATCACAGCATAACACTTAATACCACAGCTGCTATAAAGGTGTAAGTGAGGTTGGATTATCCACATTTTCTGCACAGTCACATATGTACTTTGATAATTACTAGTCCTTATATTCAACCCTTTTTGATGCTTCAAAAGGTAATCAATTAAATAATACAGGAGCTAATTTTAGCAAATCCTTTCCTGTTGCCATGCTGCAACAATTACCAGTTCAAGAGAAGAATAAAATGTACAGTCCATTTTCCAGCTGCTCGGGTAGAAGTACAAATGATCAAGTTGTGATTTGTTCTGATATAGAATACAAAATAATTGTTTATTCACAGAACACCCTAATGAGACAATGTGAACTTCAGTGAAGGTCTTTTCTTTTAAAATGAAGCAATTAACGGAAATTACATTCTCAAACCTGGGACACATTTATTTAATTGTTTAATCATTCATTAATTTATCTTTAGTGATAATCACAGAATTTTAGAAATTTTTGTGTTGGAAGGGGCCACCTAGTTGCCCATCTACTACGATAGGACATTTTCCACTGGACCAGTGTCCTGCTACCAGCCAGAACAGGGGTAATTTTTGCAGTAGCCATGGCTGGGACCCAGAGGTTATCCTATATCACCTCCCAGCACTGCTGGAGGTTGGGGGAAGGAACTCTTCTGGGGAGAAGGGGCTTGTTCTGGGTCAGTATAGTGTGGTGGAGGGAGCAGTTGGGTCGTGCTGTTTCCATGTGAATAGTTCACCTCCTTCTGGTACCCTCTGTCAGTATTGTTGTACTGTTTGTTCCCTTGTCTCATTGCTGTTTCTAGCACAATGCTCTTCTCTCAACCCATGCTCTTTGCAGGGCAGAGGGAGGGGGAGGCTGGAAGTAAGAGAGCAGTGCATGGATTCAGTGGGAGAATAAAAATTAAACTGGAGAATACCAGACCTAAACGAGGACAACAACGTTGCTCAAAGTCTCATCTCCAAACTGCCCTTGAACACTTCCAGGGATGAAGTAGCCACAACTTGGCAACCTGGGCAACCTCTTCCAGTGCCCCACCACCTGTGATTATCTGCAGATAGCTGACAAAAAACGGGTGCAAAATACTTTATTTAAAGTCATTTCGAATTCAGTAGGAAAATTTCTATTTTCCTTCTTTCTTCTTTTTACAAATAGTTGGAGGTGTCATTTTATAATAATTTTATGCTTTTATATAATTCCTTTTTTGAAGCTGTTAAGCAGTCTACAAATTATTCTTAAAATAAAACCCATCAAACTTACTTTAAGATCAGTAGACATCTTACAAGTCTGACACAAATAGTTGGAGGTGTCATTTTATAATAATTTTATGCTTTTATATAATTCCTCTTTTGAAGCTGTTAGGCAGTCTACAAATTATTCCTTACAAAATAATTATTATTTACAAAATAATTTAGAGTTGTTAACCTACAAGAACATTGTTTGCCAAGCAAACAAGTTTCTTTATTGAGGTCATCTACATGTAAATTGTGAAGGCTAATGAGCACAGCTGAGCTGTTGGAGAGGCCACTGTGGTTCTCAATCAATATGAGCCTGACATATCCCAGGAAAACACCACATATCACATGAATATTACTGGGAGAGAAAGCTGCATTTAGATGCACAGATATATAAAACTGTATGCTATAACAAATGTGCTTGGGGCAAATCTCTTAAAATAACAGAAAAATAAATCACTTAACTCAAATACTGATGCTAAATATACATTTCTAAATGAGAACATAATAATGTCTTTTTTCTAGTAACTCCACAGCTTGTTACTTTGACTAACTTACAACTAGTAATTTTCCATAACTAATTTGACTGTTCATGGAGTTCCATATTAGTTCACTTGTTTTTTTTCAACCATTTACTGTTCTAGAATATATCAAATGAGCAACAGAGCTGTGAGTAGTCTGGAGCAGTAGACTAATGAGGAATGGCTGAGGGAGCTGGGGGTGTTCAGCCTAGACAAAAGGGTGGGGGGACATGGAGGTTTAGTTGTGGATTTGGCAGTACTGAGTTAACAGTTGAACTTGACAATACTAGAGGGCTTCTCCTAAATTATTCTATGATTCTATAAAAATATGGTGATAATTATGAATACATATAGGCTATATTTTAATACAAACTTGTGAAGGAATGTTTGTCATGTTATACAAGTTTAATGACTAAAATGCCACTGAATCAACAAATTACAGTGTAGTTTACATTTACACTTCACTTGTAAGAGACTGCTTCAAAAGACCAAATAAGAGACATTTAGAAAAACTGTTAAGAGTAA
This sequence comes from Passer montanus, assembly GCF_014805655.1. Lineage (NCBI taxonomy): Eukaryota > Metazoa > Chordata > Aves > Passeriformes > Passeridae > Passer > Passer montanus. The sequence goes on from NW_024374479.1 coordinate 1,898,487, forward strand.
GAAAAATAATTCTTCCTTGCTCTGAGACAATTCTTTGTTGTTCTGAGAATGAATAGTTGTAATGAAAATGAGAGGAAAAAGTCTTTATAGTGTTTGTATATTTACCCTTGGAATTGTGTTGCTGTAGATTTAATAAAAGTCATCTAAAGCTTTGGCCTTCTAGTAGCATTGAATTTAGGTGCTCTATATGTCTCTTATATATAGATATACAGATATGTATATGTATATATATATATATATATATATATATATATATATATATATATATATATATATATATATATATATATATATATATATATGCACTAAAATAAAATAGAAATGAAGTCTAACTATTAGTTATTTTTACAGGTGTTTTGGGAAAATTATAAAAAGGACTAAGAAACCAACCTGAATAAGCATCCAGCTGAACTGGCAGAGGTAAAGGTAATGGGTAACAGACGCAAGGGCAAAGCAGCTTTCCTCTGAGATATGCTGGCTCATGTAAGCAGAGGCCAGAAATGAAACCTGCCAGGGAAAAAAAGAATACATTCATATTGGAATTAAGCAGAACTAATTTAATATTAACAATAAGGGAAAAAACTTAGTTTGGAAGTAAAACATACACTAAATTATTATTTCAGAGACTCTGGAAACATATCTTGAACATCTTAGACATTTAACATTCACCCAAAAGAAGTTATGATTAAGCACTGTCAACCCTAAAGCAGTTGGATTTGCGGAAGCCTTAGTTGACAAGCTGTCGTCTTACACCTAGGTATATTTTTGGCTGGAATGGAAAATAATATTGGTACTGCACTGATGTTCTTGCGGTTGCTAGATAATGTTTATCTGAACTTAGGGCTTTTTAATTTTCCATGCTCTGTGCTGTACCACTCTTAAATTTCTTTTTGTTTTACAAATCTGACACCTGAGACTCTGCTATGGGCAAGGGTCAAGCTTGAAGAATGAAGAAGCACACCTGAGAGGGAGGGTATGTGTGGGTAGAGAGTCAGGAGAGGCACCCATGGGCCATCTGGAGCTGCCTGCTGTGAAGGGACCCCAGTCCCAGCAGTGACAGTCTCAGGTGGCACATGTGTAACTCCTTAAGTCGTGTGAGAATGTTCTGGCAGTGGCCTCTCCACACACTGCCCCCTTATATGACAAGACTATGAGAGACTAAATATTTATTGTTTAAAATTGTTCCCATGCAACGTTAGACAGGTTTTGCAATTGGGGTGCAGATTTTCCTGTGTAAGACTAAGAGAGATGTTATCTTCTTATTTTAATAAATCCAGCTATTTTATCAAGTAAACAAACAAACTGGAAGCATTTACTGTCTTCAGGCTGTCAGACTTGTAGGAATATAATACGTCAGCCCCTAAGATAGGGGCAATATCTTGTCCAATACTGGACAAAAGGGAAGAAGCAACTATTCCTTTGTCTAATACCATACCAGGATTTCACATTCACAAGGCAGTTACAATTTGGGTTTTCTTCCACAGATATGCCAAATATCAAAGGACTATATGTTGGCTGGATAATTAGCCAATGCATTGTCTAAGGAACAAAGGTATTCCAACTCTGACTGCAAGGAATGCAGCTAGACAATTTCAACATAGCATTTTAAATTAAAACACAACTCAGAAATCTTAAGCTCTGTCTTCTGTAAATTTCTTTACAGAAGAAATGGCTCTACAAGCAAAATTCATAAAAGACTTAAAGTGTTCACATAAAGAAAGGTTCTACTCATCCACTGTGCTGATCATTTTCCTTTTGCCTGACAAAAAGTACTACTTTTCTGACCAAAAGCCCATTGACTTGTTAGCAACAGAAAGTAATGGGCTCTGGAGACAGATTTTATGTACAGTAGATGGGATAGGTAAGAAAGTTAAAGCAAATTAAGTGATTTGGGATATATGTGGACACTGTATTTGCGACAAAATACTCATACAGTACTGAGTACCCCTTACACAGTCTCTTTATCATAAAAGTACCCTTATAAAGACAGTATAATGTTACCTCACCATGAAATTGAAGAATATCAATGAACAACTAAGGAACAAGTGGACTAAAAATTATTATGAAAAGTATTTCAAGATCTAAAGACAAAAAATGCACGTTCAACATTTTATGTGGTATTTATCAGCTTCTGCTGGGAACTGGCATCTAAATCATGGCCACATAATCATTCAGTTATTAAGAGGTTAACACACAGATTAATAAGGGCTAGTCTTTGCCAAATTCTGACACTGCTGAAAGAAATCCAATCATCTGGAGTGGGTTACACACAATTGAAATATCTCTGCAATAGCTGCCATCCATAAGGGATAAATAAGAAGTGTTTGTGGAAACAACCCCACAGTACCAGCTCTCTCAAACACCACCAGTAGTAACTTGTCTGAGACTTGAACAAATACTTCTACTGACAACAAGCATCTGGGTGGAAAGGCTTTACAACCTTTGGTCTCTGAAGGTTTGTGTGTATGTCAAGGACAGACTGCTAGGCTAGAGGATAGGGGATGCAAACACAAAAGCAGACTGATGGAGTCAGTCTTTTGGACTGAATGTTGGCTTGAAAGCATTTTTTATTTATAACCAAGAAACTATAATTCCTAAAACTCTCCTGTGCTTCAAGAAAAAGAAGGTTTTGCATATTAAAAAAGAGGAGTATATCAACAGTTTTCCAATTGCATTTCCAACAATGCAAAGAGTCTAAAGATGTGCTAAAAAAAGCATAACTTTGACAGAAACGGACTTTTCTTAAAGGAACAAGACAACAATATGACTGGAGTAATCCCTCAGCTAAAACTTCACTGTACTTAGTGGCCTTAGAGTATTTTAGAAAAAAAAAAAGTAAAATATAAAATTTTCATAGACTTGTTGTTTGTATCTTGGTTGGAAGCTACAAATAAGAGTTTATAACACAAAAAACCCCACAAACCAACAAATATGCCTTCCCAATAAGTGTTCCTTAGACTAATTGCCTCATGTCTTCCGTGCCTCACTTAGTTATTAACTGTAGGCTTCAACCTTTTTTAACAAGGAACTTATTACTTTAATAACAAAAACTTGTGCCATATATTGGAACAAGTTGTTCATTCTTGGATCTTTAAAATCTATGCTTATTATATTACCAATCATCCAGAGCTCCTTTTACAGAGAACTTATAGTTTAAATAGCCCTTTTCAATCTTTATATACTGACATTTAGTTCTATGCTGAAAAAATAACATAATGCTTCTTCCTCATTCTTTTTAAGGTGATCGGTTGTGCTGGTTTTATATTGGAGGCACTCATAGAAGTGACTTTCTAAGTGAAGCTGCTAGCAGTTTCCTCCATGTCTGACAAAAAGACCAATCAGTAATTAGCTCTAAGAATTGACAATCCATTAAACAACTAAGAAAACTGTACATGCCTCTGTGAAGACACATGTAAAAGATGAAAAAAGTTCAGGAGGGTTTCTTTCCCTTCCAGTCTGGAAGCAGGTAACAAGGCTGGCCTGGCCCCCGTCTCAGTCAGGCAGCCCCTGCCTCAGGGCAGCACCCCTTTCCTGGGGAGCCCACTGGGCCACATCGGCTGTCAGGGGGAGGGGAGGCCGTGGGGCCAAGGCCAGGCTACAACTCCTAACATCTTTCCACTACTGAGCCCTGCCTCGCCACCAGTCCAGGCTGAGCTGGGGTTCGCTGGGCTCCAGGAGCAGCCAGGGCCAGGGTGGCTTGGCCAAAATTCTGCCACTGTTAGGGTTTGCCTGCAACCACTGGGCAGGGGGAGGAGAAGCCATCAGCCCTGGTGTGCTGCTGCTGAGTTCTGGCCTAGCTGCTAAGATCCTAGCCGCCCTCCCCACCGCAGCTGCAGCTCCAGCCAAAAGCTGCTGAGCCTGGCTGGGGTCAGGTAACCATCTGCAGGCCCCAGGTGAGATATTAATGCTTTCAGTGCTTCAATCCTGCCTTGAGTGAGAGAAAAAACAGAGTGTAGGCACGTAGAGGAACAACATGCAGACACCAAGGTCAGTGAAGAGGAAGTCAAGTCCCAGATGGGAGAGATGAGGAGATGCCTTGATCTTGGGGCTGAAATCCTCTTTTAAAGCCATGGAGAAGACACATCAGAGTTATTTTTCCTATAACTCATTGAAGAAATATGGGGAAATGGATTGTTCAAACCTGTACTGAAGCAGGCAATGCTGAAATAGCTGTGAATTTGAGAAGTTTGAACAGAGAGAAGAATTATGAAAACCCTGCGCCCCCAGGGAGAGAAGAAGATCTCTGTTCACAGAGATGATCTCAGAGATAGATAGAGAGAAACTTTGCTTTTGCATCCTTAAAACAATCCCCCATAACTTGACAAGGCCCATAAACACAGCTGTGGGGAAAAACTGTGCAAAATGGGAGGAACTTCACAACTGCAGATTTTCTGGGCAGCTACTATTAATGAAAATTAGAAACCATGAGAGAACTATTTTCTGGTGGAGTAGTCTTCATAAAGTAACAAGAGGGACTTCTCTCCCTAAATGAACTGAAGGAAAACTATTCTAGAAGTGATAAACTGACTGAATTGTTTCTGTATGTTGTTAGTGAGAAAGAAGAAGTTGTAGGAGGGAGGAAATATGTTTTAAAGGTCTTATTCTGATTCTTAGTATTCTTTCTTTTAGTCAGTGTTAATAAAGCTTTCTTCATATCCTTTTAAAGTTTTGAGCCTGCTTTGCCTTCCTCTTAATTCAATCTCTCGCAACAAAAAAATAAGTAAGCATATTCTATTGAGTGCACTGGGGTTCAGCCAGCACTGAAAACCTTCAAATCAGTCTTGACCCAAAATTACTTAATTGATAATCCCTTAAATAGCTCAAGTAGCAGGCTGATGCTTTTAATTATCTGACTGTGATGATTCCATACCACACTGAAAATTATGGTGATAGCATATAATTCAAAGGTTCCCCTTGACAAAGTGAAAAAAAAAATTAAAAATTAAGATAAATAAATGTATTTCCATATATCAGCAAAAAGCTCTTTGACAGGGACCCCATCTGACTGTCATTTACTCAGTTAACCAAGGGACACTGCAATTCTTTTTAAACTTTAAGACAATTATCTACCAATTATTTGAAGAAAATTACTACTGGGTGATTCCATCTAAGTCATAAACACCAAACTATAAATGAGTAACATTGTATCAATCATGAGATGATTTACAAAATTCTACGTTTCTATATTGTCTTAAGTTTGCAAATGCAAGATGTGGCCAGTGGTGTATATTCTATTGCCATCTGTTAGAAGTAGGGCAGTTATCTTCTATTAATTGGGCCACCTGTTAAAACCAGGTGGGGCAGTTTTCTTTATCTTTTCCAGGATCCATCCTCCCTCCAGGGAGGTATCTTCTGTTAATGGGTCATTGAGTGTCACTGCATGACTGATAAATTTACATCAACCCATTGGGAGATGCTCCACCCAGGGGGAGGAGCCAAACATTCCTAGATATAATCTGATCTTTAGAACACCACAGGCAGCTTTTTCCAACTGGATTCCCAGAGCCGCCTTTTCCTACTGGATTACCAGAGGAAGACCAGGCCCATCTACACTACCACTGTACCTTCTGAGGAAAACTACACCCTTCTACAGGATCACTGCTCCAAGAGAACCTGTCAGTCCAGGAGGACTGCAGCCGTGATTTAATTGGGACTGCTACCAACACCCTGGCCCACAGGGTGTCAGCTTGTAATCTCACTTGGTCGGTGTTGTTTTGTATTACTGCATTTTTATTTTTTGTTTTTCCTACTTCCGTGTCTTTGTCTGAGAGCACCCTTAATTTCAAATTCAGAATAATTTGGAGGGAAGAGGGTTGACATGTTCCATTTCAAGAGAGGGTCCTGCCTTCCTTAGCATACACCTGTCTTTTCAAACTAAGATGTGTATGAAGAGTATTTTTGCACTGCTGTTTCCAAGTGATAAGCTGTATCTGAACATCACTCCTCTACTAGCTGAGATCTGCTTCTACTTTGCGGCCTGGACTTTTTAATGGTCAGTTTATATCTGTTTTTAGTTCTGTTTTAAATTTTTCAAGTTACACAGGATTTCCTCCTCCTTGGGGTTTGTACTATCATGAATTTACAGAAAGCAGTAGTACTTTCCCTCAGGCTCCATTTCTCAGGGTTAATTGAGCCACAACAAGTACTCTGTAGAGATGCCTAAACTGATCTGGACAGCAAAAGCAGTTTAGCTCCATGAATACACCATCTGCCTAGATCAATTTACCTTGTTTCTCACAGTAACCTTACCTATTGAAATGTATGCTCACACATGTGAAAACTTGTCCTTGTGAAAAAAGTCTTTGCAGCCTATGCTCCAATTTCATTGTCCTCTTCTATACAGGTGACACATTGATTCCATCCTTCGTGAAAAAACTTAGGGTTGGATGGTGAAAAGCTGCTGAGGTTTCACAACATTCTCATCCAGCACTTTCCTTATGTCCCTATATTCCATACAAAAACTTCTGATCACAGTCATAGATTTACAGAATAGTTGGGAAGGGACCTTAAATATCATCTAGCTCCAAAATTTCTGTCATGGGCACTGACACCTTCCATTATACCAGTTTGCTTTAAACCCCATCCAGCCCAGCCTCGAACACTTCCAGGGAAGGGGCAGCTACAGTTTTCTGGGAAGTCTGTGCCAGTTCCTCACCACCATCACAGCAAATAATATTTTCCTAATATCTAAACTTACTGTCAGTTTTAATCCTTTCCCCTTGCTCTGTCACTAACACACTCTCATAAACTGTTTCTTTCCATCTCTCTTGTATGCTCCCTTCAGGTACTGGATGGCCACAATTAGGTCACCCGAAAGCCAGACTGAGCAGTTCCAACTCTCCTAGCTTTTCCTCGTAAGAGAGATGTTCCATCCCTTTCATCATCTTGGTGGACTTCCCCCAATAGGTCCTTGCCCCTTCTGGGCTGAAAACCTCAGACATGATTGGGGTCTCATGAGAGCAGAGTGGAGGGGCCATATACTGTCCCTTAACCTGCTGGACACACTGCTTTGGATGCAGCCCAGGATGCAGCTGTCTTTTTTGGCAGATACATAGTAATACCTCAGTGATCATCACTCGGTGATCATCCAGTGATCACCAGTGGTACACACAGCTTTCTTTCCTATTTTTAACTACTTCTTGATGTAGAATTATGCTGCTAAGCTACAAGTTATGACTGTTCAGCTTGTTCTAGAAAATATTCCTTTCTTTCACTCTTCAGTCTTCAAAGCTAGTCACAGCTTTCCATATTCTACCCCTTAGTGTCAGTGCTTCTCTACTTCCCACCACTGGTGCATTTTGCCTGGGCATGTTGTTTTCTGTCCCACAGCCCAGGGCTTTAGAACCAGTACAATACCTCTCTCTCTCACTCTCTCATTGTTGTCTCTTCCCCTCTCAGATCTGAGTTGCTAGACTAATCCTCCTCCATTATTATTTCACTAATGATGTGACACATTCTTGTCAAAGAAAATTATCAGACTAGTACGGTATGATCTAAGTATAAGCACATGTGAGTCCTATTCCCTCCATTATTGATCACTACTGACTTTTGACAGATTTTTTTTTTAATTCTTTGATGCTTCTGATATTGTATTAATGGACCTCCAGTTGCCAATATGAATTTTTTTTTACTATATATTACTCTTAATTTATTATTTTCCAGTCACATACTGGCACTCAGAAACAAAATATTTTTTAAAAGCACTTGCTGTGAGACCTGCAAGATATTCTACAAGTCTTGTCAAAGTTAGGATTGGGAGCTATTCTGTTTCAAACTGTAAATGCACCTATCCTTTGAATGTTCCTTCTCTCCTGGTGTCCATAACCTTAACTCCATGCTACTAACTCTACACCATCTTGACTGTATCACAGTGGTGACCTTTAATATCACTATCTTCAGTGATGGTGTAAAGATTGAACTTTTTTCTGTTTGGAGTCAAATCTAATGTATTTACTTTTCCTGCCTCACTGCAAAATTTTACATTATTCTCTCTTCATTTATATAAAAGAACCCCCACTCATCTACTATTGGGGCACACAAGACAGACAGTACTTTGGGCATTATTGGCATAAAAGATTTGGTAATCAGGATGCCTTGGCAAGAGCACACAGAACTTTGAGGATTAAATCAAGACTAGCTGAAGATTAAATCAAGACTTACTGGAAAAGAAAATTACGTCCAGACTTCTGCAAGCAAGAGATGTTGTAAAATGTGTAAGTTTGTTTATGTGACAATTAACCCAATCATTGTAGTAAAACATTACTAGTCTCCCTAAAATGGTCCACAAGCATATGTAGTCCACGATAGGATTGGATTTTTCTGACCATCTCAGAGTCTCCCCATCTCTCTCATCATCACTGATAACCTACCAACCAGCTAACCAACCAACCTTAACAAAAATTCCACACAAGACAACACTCTTGTCAAACAAACCAAATGTACAAAGTTTATTAATTGATGCCAGCTATAAATTATGTGAACAATTCAATGAGCTTTCTAATGATTGCAGAATTTATTAAACTCTAAGTTCAGAATTAGGAGATCTGGGCCTTATTTAGCAGAACTTGGCCTCAAAGCAGAAATGTACTGAGAAAACAATGAATCTAAGTTGTATTTTTAATATCGTACAAAAGAGAAAAAGGAAAGACTAGAAGACTGAAGAAATTATGTATGAAAAATAAGTGCAATACAAAGCAATAGTAATTCCAGTTTGTCATGGTTAGTGCTGAAATGCTACCATACATTAGATTTTAAAATGAGGATACAGCACATGACACAAGGAAACAAATCTTATCTTTACATTGCAACAAATGTAGAAATACTAAATGTGTTCTTTGCCCCAGACTTTTCTAGTAAGACCAGCCTTCAGGGATGCCATGTCCCAGAAACTGGCGGATGAGGTTGGAGCAAGGAAGATATACCCTTGGTGGCAGAGGGTCAGGACAGGGAACAATTTACACATAGGACCATGGCACCTGATGGGGTGTTCACATTGGTGTTGAGTGAGCTGACTGTTGTCATTGCAAGGCCACTTGAAATAACCTTTCAACAATCAGGTGACTAGGAAGTGCCCAAAGATTGGAGGAAAGCAAAGGCCAAGAAGTGCAAGGAGGAGGATCAGGGCAACTACAAGTAGGTCAGCTTCACCTCCACCCTTGGGTATATGACAGAGCAGCAAAGCCTGCAAACAATTTACAGGCACATTAAGGATGAGACAATTCCTAGAAGTAGCCAGCATGGTTTCAGTGAGGGAAAGTCATGCTTGACCAACTTGAAAAACTTCTGTGATGAAGTCAGTGGCCTGGTAGATGAAGAGAGAGCAGCATATATTGTCTACCTGGACTTTAGTAAAGTCCACTTAGACTATTTGTCTACCTGGACTTTGACTTCTTCTCTGCTAAGATATTCATAGATGAGCTGTTGACTTGTGGGCTGGAAATGCAGACAGTGAGGTTGACTCAAAACTAATTTGAACTTGCTTGGAAAGTACTGATTTTAAGTGGTTTACATGACAACACTTCAGAACTGTTCAAAGAACTGCAATGAAGCTGACGAATTTGAAGCATCGTGACAAAAGAAAGAATATTCCTTAAAAAACAAAACAAAACAAAACAAACCCAAAAAATCACAAAAAACTAAAGAATACATTTTTCCTTTCATTTTGTGGCAAACCATATCACAAAATGTATTTCCATTCAGAGAATGAGCAACACCCAGTGAGAAGGACCAGAAGGTTTGTCTTTTAAAAACCGTAGGTAACTGATTTACCATGTTCCAGTCAATTCAAACCAGTCTGTCTTAATGTTCTGTCCCAATTTTTCAGCCTGACAATGCAGTAAATACTGAAAAAAATATTTTATAAATAACCAAGTCTATGCACTATTAGCCATACAAGTTGTAAGCCAAAAGTTTCAGCACTGATACTGCAAGTGTTAAAACCCTGAGAAAGTAAGTAAAATAAAAGGTAAAAAAAAAAATCAATAAAACATAATTTATAGTTTAAGAACTTAAAAATTATTTCACAAGGGCAGAATAAATCTGAGAGGAAAAATCTTTCCCAATTCCAAGAAGTGACAAAAGGGCAGCATTTTGTGATGGGCCAAGAAAAAAGAAAGAGAATATCTTGCAATACTTTAGGGGAGTAGCTGTGGAGAAGCTAACCCTGGCAAATATAAAAGCATCAAGCAGCTGAACAAGCACTTAGCCCTGGAAGAGGGCACAGGCATAAGGTCTGACAAATCAGCTCATAACAGTTTTACTTTCCCATTTCAGCAGGAAGCACTCTGCCTCCTGCAGCTGAGACACATGATCCTTCCCACCTAGACAAACCCACAGAGCAACTGGTCAACTCTTTTAAAACACTTTGGAGTGTGCCTGTGAGGAACATGTCAGTATATTTATGCCACGTTTTTGCAATGTATGTAAAATGCTGTTTCACAGTATGAACTAAAAAAGCTTTAGACCTTCTCTTCTTCTAGACAGAAATGGGTTCTCATATGTCTTACTGAAATGGATCCTAATAGTGGCCATCTAATTTCTTTTCACATTATACAATTTTTTTGTCTTTTATAAATTTTATTAATTTTTCTGCAATGAACAATAACGTAGGAAAATAAACACATTTAAACGCTCATGTTCTCACTGAATTGCTCTCTTATGCTTTGATTTTACTTTATATGGCTAAAATAAGGGTTCCCTCCTTGAACACAGGGACACTGCTTAGTAATAGTACATATGAATTATACTTTTTGTTGCTGCTTCATAGGACTGGACAGCACTGAGGTGAGTCAAGTCTTCTTGTGTTTTATGTTCTGATATTAAATGCCAGGAGAAAAATACCAATATCATAGGATGATAAAAAAACTGGAGAGATTCATGGTCACCAGCAAATATTCTAAATCACTCTTTCTGGAAAAAGTAACAATACAACATACAGCATGTATCAGAGCACAGAGGAAAAGGTTATGTAAATTAGAAGATTCAAAACATAGTATGTAACTGTGTGAAAAGTTCCATAACTAGCTTTTTATTTCATATTTATTCTGTATTAATATTTTTTAAATAAGCAGGTAAAATTCCTTTTTAAATTTATATAGATGTTAAATGACTTCACTGATGATAACGCGTTTTATTTGAGAGGAGTACTTTGTAACTGACACCACAAAAAACCCCATATATGTGGGTTAAGCTTTATTTGTGTTTTCAGTTAAGTCAGTGAACATACATATTAAAAAATAAGTACCTTATGAACAGCATCACCATAGACTTAATCTATAATTTGTATGCATTTTGTATTTTAGAGTTATTTTATGTTTATGATTTATTTGCTTAGATTGTTTATTCTTTATCACTGTAAACTGACATTGTAAGAAATGCCAAACAGCTAACTGAAATAAAATACCTTGAAATGCTGAAATTGTATTTGTAACAGTGACACACAGTGCTTTTGTAAAGATGTCTACATTTTATTAGGCAGCAGCAGAACTGGAAATCATTTTCAGTAGTGATTAGACATCAATAACCACCCTTCCCCCAGCTGGGCAGGAAGGTAGCTGGTTTTATGCCGGTTGAATCCCTGCCCTCTTTCCTTCCCATTTTTAGGGACATAGACTTTTTTTGCTTCTCTGAGCAAGGAGGTAGCAATCTGAGGGTGCAGGATAGAGGTAGGAGGGTGTGAGCACAGCAGCACACAGCTGGCTATGCAGTCAAACTCAACTGTTGGGGAAAGACTGGGGTAGCTCACACCCTCCTCAAAACAAGCCTGACACAAGCACCCAACTACATGAGGTCCTCTAACACCATTTGTCTGCTACAATCGTACTGTACCTTATGAATAATATGTTGAGGAAAAATAAAGACTAACATGCTCTTAGAAGGTCCTAACCCATTTAGTTTTAGAACCAGATTCAGAAAAATGTATCTGGCATAGTATCCTATATAAAGTTTTTGTTATCACCTTCATTTAGGTCTGCAAGAAAGATACATGGTTGATTTTGTTACTCATTACAGAACAAGGGCCAGACATCCTGTCCTGCCGCAAGATTCACAAAACTATAATAGTTTTTATACAATGATGCAAAGAGAAGATAAAATTTCTTTGTAAAACTAACAAACATTTATCTACCATCTCTCAGGTTCAAGTACTCACACAGAGCTCAAGGCTCTGCTCCAAATGAGCTGATTTGTCAGGTCCAAAACAAGCTCCTCTGATGGACTTTGATTTTCCACAGTAAGATCTGTGTGACATTGTTTTCTATCTAGAAGCTCATATAAAACCCTAAGCAGATCTGCCATGACATATTAATTTACTGTAGAGGTTTCTCAGTTTGGCTCTATATTCACTTATGGGGTTTATCAGGAAAAGCTTTCAATAACATGGCTTCTCACTTCCTACATTTCTGGATGGAGTTTTCCTTGAAGTTCAGGTATAAGTTTCCACCAAAAAGTACACACAAATTTGATGACATGACCATTTATGAACTTGAAACTGAATTTAGGATTTTATCCAGGTCCAACGAAATGTGATGTTGGGAATGTAAAATACTGCAAGAGAAAAACATCTGATGACCTCTGATCCTTTGTGTAAGTAGTTCAGAATGGTCAGTGCCCCATGTCCCATGGTCAATGCCCCCAGCCTGTCAGTGTTTAGGAGGCATTTGGACAACACCCTTAAAAAATGCTTGAGCAATCACTCATTCTTGAAGTGATCAGGCCATGGGACTCAATGATTATTGGAGGTCCCTTCCAATCAGAACTAGTGTAAATTTTTTGTAGATGGTGGCTGGAGTAACTTGCAACTCTCCACCTGCTTGCCTGTAGGAGTCCCCCTGTAGGAGTCACAGCACAGGGTAGGCAGGGCAGACTCACCATAAACTAGGGTCAGGATACAATCAGCATACAGCCATGCTTAAGTATGTATTTTTAGCATGGTAAAAAGGAACCTCATGTTCCTCCACAAGGCTAATCAATTGTGAAGTATAAGCTATGTGCTACAGTCACACACTGGAGGACAGGAATGCAACCAGCTCTAGTGGAGGGTGTCTCTGCTCACAACAGTGGGGTTGAAAATAAAAGAAACCTTCTAACTCAAATTGTTCTATGAGTCTATAACTATTTATTTGTCTTCTTAAAAACGAAATAACCAAGATGTAATTCCAGACAAAGAGTGTCTTTTGGTTTCATAATGCTTCAGTAGCACAACTCTGCCTAAATATTAGCTCCTCTATGCAGCTCTGAAATCTTGAGAGGCTTTTCCTTTTATTTTTCAGTAAAAAGACAATGGGTTAAGCAAAAACTCCTAATTTGAGGTAATCTGAGACATTTATAAAACCAGTGGCTGCATACAAAGATCAAAATGCAGGTATACTAAAAATGCAACTCCTAACAGAAGGCTGATGATAGTAAATGACTATTATTCTCAGCAGTACCTCTGTTGGTAGTGTGCATGCTGTCTACAGTCTCAAAAAACCCCAGAGGTTTACATACACAGAAAGAGATCTTTACAAGACCATGGAATCTGTCTTCATCTATTAGTTGGAAGAGCTATCCTAACATTAAGTCTGGTGTGGGAGGAAAGAATATTTAATTGATGAAATACAGGTTTTGCCAGAAGCTTTTAAAACATAAGGACATTTACTTACTATTTAGTTACAAACAAAGCATTCTTCAACAAGGGTTAATAGGTAATTTACCCAGTTCTACTATTATTTTTAACTTATGATATCAAAGAAATGTTCACCCAGTCAACTAATGATGACAGGAGACAGCCTCAAACTCCAGCAGGAAAGGTTTATGTAGGACAGCAGGAGGAACTTTTTCACAGAAAGGGTGGACTGCCCAGGAAGGTGGATGACTCACCACCTCTAGAGGTGTTAGAGAAAAGATTGAATGTGACACTTAGTGTCATGGTCTAGCTGACACAGGGTGTTCAGTCAAAGTTTGGACTTGATGATCTCAAGATTCTCATCCAACCCAAATGATTCTGTGATTCTGTGAATTCAGTGATCTCTAGAATTTTTTTTATGATATAGGAAAATTTATTTGCTGTTTTCACTGTCCAAAAAGACTTCAAAATTGCAGAGCAGCAGAAGGTTTCCCTACCTAACAGAAACAGAAAAAAAATCCCTCTAGATTTAGTTGTGCTAGTGGAAAGACTGAATTTTTAACCCATAATAATCAATGCCATTCAGAAATTGCAAGAGTTTTAACAAGCAGTAAAGATTTAAGGTGATGCCACTTGAAGACAGGGATTTTCCAATGTGTCCCAAAATCACTGGGACCATGCCAGCTAATATAAATTATTAAATAGCATTAAATAATGTCTTGGTAGACATAGTTTATCTGTTCTTTACAGACTCATCTCTAAACAAACGCCGGAAACAACTGGGTCACTAGTGCTCTGAGTATTAACTTAGATAAAAACAGACAAAGACAAATACACAAAATATGCCAAAAAGATAAGGATCCTAGAATTATATCTACCCCAAAGCAATAGCATTGATTAGGTATTAAGTACAACTTTTAGTACACACACATTATTGTAAAAATAAATTTCAGAAATGGTTCAAGTATTCATTGAATTCAGAAGGCGAATCCTCCTGCCACAGACTTTGTTCAGGGGTATAGACTGAATCACTTTTTCAAACACAAACACAGAAACTTCCTTATCTAGCTAGATCCTGTGCTCTGTGGTTCTGCCAACATGTGGAAGTGAACTGCAGAGAAAATCAGCTATTCCCATAATTATTGTTATTCCTATTGTCTCAACACAGTAAGTTATTTAAAATATACTCGTGTTTATTCTGGATTAAGAGCACAAGCCTATGAAATTGGTGTGAAAAATTACTCTGTAGTGCCTGCTACATGAATTTGATATTTGGGGGCCAGAACTTCTAATGAACACTACAGAATATAATGCTTCTATAATAGCTTCCATATATGTAATGAGAATACTGAACACATTACCACATTATCTTCTTTTTTTAAGTAAATTGGCTTGCAGATGGTAGTCCCGCTCTGGTTCGCGTTGCTGACGGCTTGTCAGCAGTGCCCAGTAGAAAAGCACCGAATGGGTCCAGCCCACTTCTTCACCTGCTGTGCCCACTTTGCTGTTCCCCGGTGAGGAGGGTGCTGACCCTGGATGAGCTGTCTTCATCTGCTGCTGGAACTGCTCTATAAACTCCTTCCTTCCTGGGAGGGATCTAACACCACCTTGTCCCTTTGTCCTTCAAGCTACGTGGACACACCTCTGTCAGGTGCAATCTTGGGAAGGGTATTTCCAGCATTTCGGCTCTGACTCATACCCAACTTGTCATTGACTAGGACCCCCAGGTCCCTTTCCATGACATTGCTTTCCAGCATCTAATTTCCCAGTCTGTCCATACATCAGGGTTGCACAGTCCTGGCCAGGAGGTCTATAGTAGACTCTTGCTTTATTTGTTTGCCCCTTGGTTCTAACCCAGAGGCTCTCAACTGCACTACTAACGGTAAGCTCCATACATTCTAACCCTTCTATTACATACAGTGCCAACCCCCCAATCTCTTCTGCCCTGCCTATCCCTCCTACAGAGCCTAGAACCATCCAACAGGGCACTCCAGTCTCAGGACTCATTCCCTCACCTATGCCAGTGATGTCAAATCTCTGGAACACAGCAAAGGCCTTGAGCTCCTCTTGTGTGTTCCTCACTGCTCTGTGCATTATTGTAGGAACATTTCATGTGTAGTGCATTGTAGCCAACACCACCTGAACCAGATTGAGAGACCCCATTCCTCATCACCCTTAAGCCTGGTATTTCCCTTTCCAAGCTAGTTTAAAGCTCTCCCAATGAGCTCCACTACCTGCTGTGCTAGAGCTCTTTCTTCCCTCTGATAAAGGTGTACCCCATCACATGTCAGCAGACTAGGTGTTGAAGAGATCATCCCATGATAAAAAGCCCCATTTTTTTTCCAATTACATCAGCCTCAGATCCACACATTGACCCAGTGCCTACCCCTATCAATATTATTCCTAATAGGGCAGCAATTTCTGCACCACTTTCTGTTCTATTGTGTCAAACTGAAACCAGAAAAAGAAACCAAAAACAATTCAAATTATTTTCCAACCAACCCTCTTGCACAAAAACTGGTTTTAGACAATAAAATATTTAACAGGTGATTAAGACACTAAGGTATTCTCATGTTCAAGTATGATATCTTCTGTACATTCTACAACAGCAAGGAAAGTTTGCAATATGTAATGATCATACTGTATTTTTAATTATAGTTAAACTGGAATCCAGGCCACTCCATGTGCCACTAGTTGAGTGCCAAAAAATGCCCCAAGAACAGAAAATCTTCTGTGACTTCATAGAATGTATATTGTATACTGCTGTGCACTGGAGAATTTCTCTCAAATCAAAACTCACACACAGCATTCAGTGTGAGAAGGGTAAATACCCATGGCTTAGTAATTTTTTCTGGGATCATTTTAAATACTGAATACGCTCTCGGCTCATTGCACAAAGACTACATTTTACTTGATATGACAGAATCAAAGAACTCCAGATCTACGTTCTTTAAAAAAGAGCTATTAGTAAGCTGATAGCTGCCTAGCCCAGTTTACGTTCCTTCTCTCAGATGACTGCAGCTCCTCTGCAGGTCAGTTGCTGTAAAACTTGTAGCTGTTAAAGTTCGGCAGGCCCAAAATGATGAATATTTCTCATGCATGTGTGGTAATTCTGCAGGCAAAAAGAAGTTGACAGAACACAGAGTTCTGAAAACCAGCTTTGCACAATGTATACTTAGATTATATATACAATGAAAACAGGCTGAGCAGAACAGCTTTGTGTATGGGAGCACATGTAAGGAAAAAAGCCTCTCTGCTTAACTGATAGCTCTAAAACAATGTGGTTACATTTACCTTCAAGACAGGAACAAAAGCACTTTTTCTGTAACTTCTCTTTTTCTAGGAAAGTGCTATTTTCCTTATCTTTTTTTGCAATGCCAGCCAAATACAGAGAATAGTTTTCTTAAACACTCACACATCTCAAACCTGTCTCCTTATAGAGTTCATTCCTGTACTTAATTTCAACATTTTTCTTGTTCCTACAGAAACAGGGATGTTTTTGCTATGACTGATTATTTCAAATTATTCCTATGCTTGATTATACTAATAATAGCAACTGCTTTCTTCAGACCCCTCATGTGTTAAATTAATCAACACCAGAAGGTCAAATGTACATAAAGCAGCTCATTCATTTATTAACTGAAATGACCTCATCACCATGTTTTGGTTTTCTGTTTCTTTTTATATGTTCCTGCAGTCAAATACCGTCACAGAAATATCATCTGACCTCCAAATTTGCACTGATTACATGCTACTTGCTTTTTGACACCATAGCAAAACTGAATTTTATAATTTCAAAGAAAACAATTTCCTTAGCTCCTCAGTTAATCTCATCTGTGGAGGCACCTTCCAATACTCTCACTCCCTCCACTTCCCCATTATGCCAACCTCCACAGGCCATGTTTGCAAATAGCCTAAATGCATAGACTATAAAAATTCCGCAGGCTCTTTGACACAGTGAGGAGAGAATTTCTGCCATGCATGGTCATTGCCCATGTTTAAGGTGAGTTTTAATTTGTATTGTATCTTCTACACAGATGTGACCTATCTGTCTTATGCTTTAAGTCAGTTGAATATGAACTAGCTCCAGATCAAAAGCTACAGTCTGGCAAACACTGTGTAATACTTGAGAAAATAAGTCTTGTTGAGAGGCCAATCCCCACGTCACTTTGAACACAAAGCTACTCTTAAGTGAAGCTGAACAGACCTGCCCTGACTCCAGTGTGAACCAGGGCAAGTGTGTATTTATACACTTTCTCCCAGGAAAGGACTTCACAGGCATATCCTTGCCTTCCAAGGCCTGATGAATAAAATGTCCCTGTGCAAGATTAGGTTCATATACTTCATTTTTCACATTGCATGTCCACCTGGATGGAAATTTTTAGGAGACCAGTGGATTTGTTCAAAAGAACCAGGTGGGAATTAGGAGAGAACAAGGGTGAGCCCATTGTTGGCAGGATGGCCAATGCTTGTCCTGGTCCCCTGGTGCTTAAATGAGTCTCTGCTCTGGGCCAAAATGGTGCATGCTGACCATGTGGCCCTGCTTGAAGCATTAAAGTGCAGGTGCATGCCTGGAGGAAAGTACCAGTGAAGAAGAGCAGATAAAAGAATGGTGACACATGTGCTAAATTTGGGTGTTCCACTGCCCTGGACTTAAAAGCAGTTGAGACCACACTGGATCCTCAGGTAGTGACTATGTGTGGTAGCTAACAGCTGGCCTGAAGGCCTCACAGTTATAAGTAATCCTAACTATAATTTTATAACTGAAACATAACTCATTATATAACTAATTATGTAATTACTTTGATTATATAATTTGACCAGTCTGGGCTGTTGGGGACACAGTCAGCTATTGGCTGGTTGGCCAGGTGGCAACTGTTCAGCCAATCAGGATTAACCATGAGGACCTTCAACTCTATATAAGAAGAATAACAACAAAAATTGGCTGCTGTCACATGATCTTTGGTGTGTTTTGTTGCATGCCTGTCTCCAATATCAGCGACAACTAAAAGCACTTCTCTCTCCTTTTTCTCTCGTTCTTCTTTTCCTAACTTCTTCTTTGCAAAATATACTGTAAGCTAGACTATAGACATTCCAATCAATGCCTTGTTAAGTGCCTTGTGTTTCAGTAAGTTAAAGTTTGTGAAGTGCCCACTTTCTCTGGGTTGTTTTAAAATTTGCCAAGTTACCTTATTCTACCTCAATGTTCTAAAGTTTGCAAGTACAAATTTGTTTTGAACCTCCTGAGAATTTTGTTGGCTTTCCAGAAATTCTCCAGAATTTTGTTGTTTTCACCTGGACACAGCCCAGAGTAAATCAAACAACTTTCCTCTAAACCTGCCAAGTGGACCAAGACATTACAGAGCTCAAGAAGAATTGTGTAAAAAAAAAAAAAAAAGTGTGTGTGTATATATATATATACACACACATATATACATTTAGGGATTTCCTAAAGTTTCCCAGCAATTGCAGGCTTCCACAATGGCTCCTTTGGACAAAACTGGCCATTTGGAGAGGTAGCAAATTTGTGTAAAGTACCTAATTGATAAAGAGATGAAGAATTTGAGGGGTGCTATCTGCTTCTTCTTCATTTCTCCATCTCTAAAAATGTTGGCAAATTAGAAGCCTTACCTAGTTTGTCCAACTGTGTTGCTGGTGTAAAAAACATCCTGTCCTACAAATTGTGCTGTGAGAAAATATAGCTACAGCAGTATAGCTACAGTAGTATTACTGCAAGAATCATTTGCATATCTCTCTGAATGCGTGTATCTTTGACTTTGACTGGATGTAAACATACAACAGTCACATCCTGAAAATACGGAATTAGGCAAATGTTTAAAAGACCTGGTGTACAGCATATGCCAGGCTAAACCTTTCCTACACAGACCCAGATCCCTGGCTGCAGGTTTTCCTTCGCTTCTGTGATTTGCACACAGACAGCAACAAATCTCAGAGTCTTATTTGGAAGCAATGTGAATGTAATCAAAAAATGTAAGTTTTACCTTCCACTCTACAGAATTATTCATTTAAACCTTTTGTCACTGTAAAGTATAAATTTATACAATTGAAAAAGTACTATTTTTCTGTTTTACTGCATTTTTGAGTCTTAAGTAGAAATGTAAAGTTCTACAGTTACAAAAATTAGTATCAATGCAGAACAAAAGATCCCAAAATTCTGTTCATAGTTTTTCCCTTTCACAGTCTCAACCCCATTACTTACCTTGGTTGCTAGTATCTGTACCATCAGAGCTATTGATATGACTGCTTAAGACAGAGTAACAATTCAAAATATTTTAGAGACTAAAATATCAAGTTCCCTTTCATAATCTCCTTAGGCAAATTACTTGTAAATAAAATCAACATAGAATAAAAATCCCACATGAGTGAAATTTAGGAAATGTCAGTCTTGTGAGCATTTGGATTGGAGTGTGGGTAAAGACTGCCTCTCAGTGGGCACATCTCTGTGCATCAAAGTGAAAGTCACCTAACTAACTGTAAATCCATCACCATATCAAACTCTAGTTTGTCACAAGGCAAATAAACCTGAACAAGATTGCCATCAAGCATTTCCAAGAAATTCAAGAATTCCTAAGATTTACTATACTTTTGTGCACTACTGCATGTGTCCTAACAGGATCACAGAATCGCACAGAATCACAGAATCAATTAGGCTGGAAAAGAACTCTGACATAATCTCTGACACCAGCCTCTGACTGAAGACTACTGTGCCAACAAGACTACGGCACTAAGTCCAGTCTTTCCTTAAATTATTCAACCACCTCCCTGAGCAGCCCATTTAATGTTTAATCACCCTTTCTGTGGAGAAATTCCTCCTAATGTCCAACCTAAACCTCCCCTGGTGCAGCTTGAGTCTTTTTCCTCTCACCTTGTTGCTTGTTGTTCATTAGAAGACACCTGGCTAAAACCTGGAGTTGTAGAGAGTGATAAAGCCACCACTGAAACTCCTTTTCTCCAGAGCAAATAACCCAAACTTCCTCAGTCACTCCTCACAGGATGTGTACTCCAGACCCTTGATCAACTCCACTGCACTTCTTTGGACCCACTGAAGCACCTCAATGTTCTTCCTCAACTGAGGGGTTCAAAACTGAACCCAGTTCAGTGACCTCACCTGTGCCCAGTACAGCAGGACAGTCACTGCCCTGCTGCAATATTGCTCACTGGACCAGGATGCCATTGGCCTTCTGGGCCACCTGGGCACAGCTTGCTTGTGTTCAGCCAGCTATTGACAAGCACCCCCAGACACTTTTTTGCTGAACCACTTTCCAGCCACTCCATCCCCAGCCTGTAGCTCTGAATGGGGTTGTTGTGGCCAAAGTGCAGGACCCAGCAATTGGTCTTGTTGAACCGCCTACACTTACCACCATAAAAGTCTAAGGAAGTAAATAAAAGAATTTTTTTTTTTTTAAATCAGGAGGCAACCTGTAAGGTATTCTGTGATACTGTGATGTCAGTGAGTATGTGAAAACAAAGATAATTCTGAAGAGATTACTATGAACTAAATAAAGACCAAAAAGCAGATTATTACCATATTCTATTATTTGACAGAACAACATATTTTATGTTGTGTTGAAATAAGGAGTTCAACAGCAATGACATAAAAGTGAAATTAGTACATTTTTTAATTATAGGGTTATTTTCCCTGTGTTGATCAAATTTTGATTTTTGTTTATAGTAACTTTATTGCACTAATCTCTGTCTTCTTCCAGAAATGTAGTGCTTTGAAACTTTCATTATATTACTTTCATTCCCTCAGTTGTCCCTGAGACAACTTCTTAGTCTCAGGAAGCACTTTTACAAATATCTACCTTCATGCAACGGTGCTTTTTTTTACTATTTTTAAACAACATGACAGAACATTCCAAGCAAAACCAAAACTGCTGTTTGCTTTGGGATGAGACTAAATAGGTGGTACAGAGGTAGGAGAGGAAAGAGGAATTAAGAAAAAATTAAAGGGTGAAATAAAGTTGCAGATTATTGGAAGGATGCTAATTGGAGAGTTCACAATGCAGTATTTCTAGAAAATCTAAATCAGAGCACAGAAGGAGAGGAAAAGTCATAGGTTATGTCCTTCTGTGCTCTGATTTGGAAAAGGAAATTTTTGAAGCCCACCTGTTTTCTTGAAGACCATCTGTTTCTAGGTTCAAGTCCCATGGTATACAAGACATTTTTGAAATGGAGTTTGGTTACGTTCTTTGTGCAAGACTGACAAAATCAGTTTCTGAGCTGGCTGCACCTCTGAAAGGTAGGCAAGCCACAAAACTTGGAGAACAACACAGTTTTAGCATGCACTTGGTATTAGGACACTGCTGGGTAGTGACCTCTCAAGCTCTATGCTCCAAGACCAGTCAAGCAGGTTTCCGTATTTTTTATTCTTCTAAAAGCCTTTTTCCTCTAGTCCTGAACTGACCCTAACAAAGGAATTAAGCCAGACAGTTGAAGTATGAGTCACAGAGAAGCTGACTTGAAAATGAATAATCTTTGGCTTCTCCTTTATTCTCTCTTTTCCCACCCTCTGACTTAAATTCCTTGATTTCTTTTCTTCCTGATATCCAGTTTAACAATGAAAATATTTTGTTAAAGTTAGGCATAGAAGCAAAATACTCAGATGTATAAAAACACCAGATGTAGATACAGGAAAGGGCTACAAAGAAGTAAACCAGAAAGGGCTTCAAATGACACTGAAAATTAGTATTATTCATGTTTTGAGGAACCATACATAAAAGGTTACATAGCCCTTAAAAATTATGATAGAAGTACTACCATTGCATGCAACAACTTAATATTATGGAGTTGGGACTGCTACTTTTCATGTTTAAATAACCTAGTAAAGAGTTAATTCTCAAGCTGACTATCCTCTAAGACAAAAAGACTTTTGCAATGTCATAGAAAGTTCAAAACTGTATTGTTTGTATCTTAGTTAAAAAACACAACAGACTTTCATCCAAAACCAAATACTACTAAATTATTAGGTGCAAGATAAGGTTTAATTCCCAATATATATAGGGGAATATATATATATATATAAAATATATATGACAATATTATATAAAATTATTCCAATATTTTTTCCTTTCCTTGGAGGACAGCTGAGAAAAAACATAGCCATACTGTGAGTCTGCACTTGGCACCTATCCTCCACAGAGAGGTGCTAGTCTTTCTACATGGAGCTTTAAGTTGTTTTTATTTGAGAATCTTTTGTGTTCTCTGTAGGATAACCCCTAGCTATCAGCCAAGGTAAATAATTCTCCATTTGTCTTAAATATTTTTGCCAGATAATCAGACAACTATGGTACAAAATGTATTTGAAGCTTTCAGTATAGAAGCAATATTATTAGCTTTATCGAGTCAGTACATTTAAATGGTTTTCATACTTAAAAATGTGCACCACTAAAGAGAATTGCTTCACAGCTGGAGGCTGGTTTATCAGTTTGCAGACACTGTAATAAATCTGTCATGAATGCCACCATAGAGATATCTTTCATGTCCTTGATAAGAATGTTCATTTTCTTTCATTTAGAATTTTCATGTCCTTTTATTTAGTTGAAGGAAAGAAAAAATTACAAAGACCAGTTACAAAGGACTTTGGTATCATTTGCAAGCAGAAGGTAAAGGTGACAAGATTATTACTGCTAGCAGACAGCGCTTTCCAAAGGAGTGGGCACTGGGTCTGCCAGTGGTGCTCTGGGTACAAAAGAAGAGCCTAGCTGTCAGCAACAGATAGAAATTAACAAAAAGGATGACAAATACAGTTAATCAGTGATTGGTAAAAATGCAAATATCTGAAGTACATAAGCTACTTGGCAAAGTATTGTGTGTTTTGGTATTGTGCAATGTAGTGTAGTATACTGCAGTATGTAAGGAGGGAAGATATGTGCTCTACTGCACCATCTTCCATTTCTCCCCATGAGAAAATTGAAATGAATGTTGCTTTACAAAAGAAAGAAAGACCAAGCAACTGAAAAATATTTTAGTAATATGCACTCAGTACAGGTATCAAATTAGGAAGTGAAATTGTAACAGCAAATGCTGTCAGTGCCAGACAAGTTCAACTCACCTAAAAATTCAGTGATGAGTGAATTTTCTCAAATTCCAGATAAGATTAGCATGAAAGTATAATTGGTTAATATCTGCACTGTGACTTCAAATATGGATTTTGCTTACCAATTTACAAAACATAACCCATAAGTCTGCTGCTTTTTGCACAGGCTGGTATAAACAGTAGATTCCTTATCACCATTTTCCCCCTGACTAGTTTTTTTTCTCCTGCAGGTAAGATATGGCCACCACTTACTAAGGAACAGAGTAGTTTGGTGAGCACAATCTACCTCTTTATGTAACCTGAAAATAAGTCTTAAAATTCAACAAAACTCCATCTCATCCCTGCCTTTATTCTAGTAAACTGTATTTTTTTTCCCAAGAAGGAAAAAGTGGAAGAGCTGTTTCTGAATCCAACATTAACTAAACACTCATAGTTTCTGATTATTATATGCAGAATTGATAGAGAGGAATGTTTTTCAATGTAATCAGAAAATTATTTTCGTAATTTCATACCTTCTCCTACTGTCATGCAGTTTATCTGGAGACTGGACACTATGGCTGTTTCACTCATGAATTACCTCCAGTCTTCACAACTGAAGTTGAAAATATGGTTAGTTCTTAAGATGGATAAGTTTACTGGAGTAGTTTATATTTTCCAGCGTAAAAGAAGAACAAGAGACTATTTGAAAAATTATGCTTGTGGACACAAATTAGCATTCCTTAGAAATTATTTCCTCCTGTTCCTTTTGCCCCCTTTCCCTCCTCTGGTTAATGGAACAACTACCAATGGAACCACTGGCACGAATTCTTCCTGCTTCTGTTCCAGTTGCTAAGAAAAAGGAAAAGTCTTTTTTTCCTGTGGAAAAAAAGATTGAAGCTTCTGGCTCCAGTATAATTTTTTACAGCTCCATAAAGTATTCAACTGCTCACTTCAGTCTCCATAAATTTATATGAAGAAACAAAAGGAGGTATTTATATGTAGCCACAGCATATTTTTAGCACAGCAAGGGCTACCAAAAGTAAAACCTCTTGGGCTTTATGGTTTCAACTTCTTTCTCAAAGGAGAGCTTTTTTAGGAAAATAATTCATTGCTTGAGTGGAGGTTAATGGCACTGTTAATTTGTAGAAAGTCATCATCAATATTTTAAGAACTCTTTACTTACCCTGGTCAATCAGTAACAGCTAAACCACATTATGAGACAGAACTGTATAAGTGATTAATTCCAAATCTCCAATAAACTTCTCAGTAGCACATGGAAAATTACAATGTGTCTGCCCTGTGGTAAGACTTTAGCATCCTATCTACTGTGTAGAAACCTAGGAAAATACACAAGAAAATGAGAAAGAACTTGGCAGGCAGGAAAAATTTTAGACTTTCAAGTGAACTATTTTGAGAAACATAGAAACTCCCATATATTTACATTAACCTATATTAAATTTTAAAGTGGCTACTATTATTTAAGGAATGTTGTTTAATTATTAACATCTTAACTACAAATATACAACATTGGTTTAAAAACAGGCAAGTAGAATACTGCCTGTTGAATAACAACCCTGAGTAAACCTTCAGAGACTTGAGTTCCAGCAGATAATCTCAGAGGGTGGAACTACTTCTTAATGGAAAATTTAACAGAGAATTTGAGCTCTTGTCAATGGCAATCTTTTAAAGTATAAGATAGAAATGCCTCATCAGAGTGTGATCTTTCAAAGAAAATCCCCACTGACAGAGAACTAAATTTCTGGAAAAGCAGCTCAGAATGTAGTATAGATCTTAATTTTGGTTATTATCTCAAAGTGGGATCACAGACTTGGTAGACAAAAATTGAGATTTTTTTTTCCTACTAAGAATATTCTTGTACTGTGATTCTTTTCACATCATTAAATAGAACACCGGACTGAGGATGATGGAACCCAGGTTTGAATCTATCCAGGTTCTGCCCTATCAAGACTCACAGGAGCTAAAGAATGCTTCTCTGCCTTTCACTGTCTCTATCTGCAACACAAAGATTTCAAGTATTTTTTAAGCACTTGCAGTGGGCTAAAAAAATTACAAAAAGTACTACATGCCATAGCTGTGCTTATATTTAAAGCCATTTGTCACTTGAAATGAAGAGACAAGTTGTCGTGTTTGAGCCATGCAAATCTGTATTTCAGACCTCTACTGACTTAATGCTACAAAAATTATAAGTGATATTATAATTATGAACAGTGGCTAAACAGAGTCTAGATTCCAAAGCCAAAATATAGCTCTCTTTCATGTATGCAAACTTGCCCCAAATTAAACAAACTAACTTCAAAGGCCTACAAGACCAGAACTTAACATTGTCACCTTTGAGGGTCACTTTATGGATGTTGTTCTTGATTTGTTAAAGTTCACTGAGCTACATTCATACTTTTTGTTATTAAACACGAAATCTGATTCTGTGGAAAAAAAATACTGTATTTCTGTAATGATAAACCCTGTGCTAGAAGCTTACAATTTACAGCTCTTTTGATACCATTTGGAACATCAGCCTAAAAAATTAGCATACTATTTTCTAGTGGTGCTTTCACTTCTGTTTTTCCTGCCATAGCACTAGAAGATATCAAGGGCCTTCCACGCTGGGAGGTTTTCACTTAGATTCCTCATAGTATTTGACTCAAGAGATGCCCAGCTGGATCTAACTTTTTATGCCAAAACATATTATCAACTTTTGTCTAAAGTTATCTTTACCATAATACCACAGGCATCCCTGCAGAAAGTCTATGCTGACACAGCAATATCAAGAAAAAGGTATTTATGTCATGCATTTTGAGTTTGTAAGGTGTAAGTAAGTAGGGATTGACTGATTGATTGATTGACTGATTGATTGATTTCATTGATTAACAAGGGTCAGCAGAGGGAATGGTCACACATTGTAAGGTAAGTGTCTCAGAGAGGGAGCTGAGAAGTGGTGCATCTTGCTGGGCAGTGTTGTTACCATTGGTGCTCCTACCTAACGAGTTCCCCTTTTTGAGCAATTTTATCAGTCTGGAAGGCTCAGATATGGTTGTCTTGTTTCATTCCTGCTTAGCTATTTACAGCTCTATAGAGTAAGCGTGCTAAGCATTTTTTAAAAATAATTTTTCTTTTCCTGTCTGAGGAAAGTACCTTAACAAACCACACTGTACATGATCATTTCATACATTATCTAAGTCCACTAGATAAATATCAGAGTCTTGCCATAATGATACTTTCTATAGAGTTTTTCAACTCTAGATTTTCAACAATGACTGGTTTGAAATAAAACATCCTACCCATTAAAAACCTCGACTAAAATTTTGGGCACAGCATTTTGATAAGAAAATTATTAACTTCTTTTTTTTTTTTTTTTTTCCAGAGAGCCCTACTTTTAACCTAGAAATGTCTCTGGGAGATAATTAAGCAGTGGTGCACTTATCCTGCAGAATGGCTATTCAAGGGTATCACAGTGTGTCTGTGTCACACATCCCACACAGAAGCTGCTAACAGCATTAACATGGGTGAATGAATCCCCTTGAGCAGGCATATCCTACCCACCACACAACACGAGAAAAGCCACAGAAAGCAGGAAAACTCTTTTGGAACCTAGGACATTCCTCTGACTGCCCTGGAGGACTCGAGACCCTTGCAAGGGGCTCAGAAACCTTGGCATGGAGTCAAAAACACCTGTGCTTTTGATTTTAACCCATAGAAAAAATTACCATCTTTGTATGAAGATGTAAAAGCCATGAGAGTTTAAGTAGAATGATAATTAACCTGTCACAGGGTGAAAAAAAGTAGAATTTGGGGGTTTTTAGAATGGGGGTTCAGGAGGCAAAATGGAACGATTTGTGCATGCCCTGTCCTTCCTCCTTCTCCTTCTTAGCCTCCATCTTCTGTGTGATGGTGGCACTTTCAGATTGGTTTAGAGTAGAGACAGACTGTCTAACATAGATGATAGGTATTGGAAAATTACACGTTTTTATAACACTGCCCCAAGGGCGGTCGGAGTGCCACGAACTGACCTGCTGGACAGATCTCCACAGGTCAGAAAAAGAATGTTGTGGATAAGGAAAAATAAACAACCTGAAAACCAGGACTGACACATCTCGGCTTTTTCTTTGGTCAAGGGGCTGGGAAAAAAGACTGTTTAATACCTCGGGAGCCATTTCAGCAACAAAAAAACCCAAGAAACTCCATCAAAAAATCTCTGGTGCTAGACTGAAGGGATTTAAGCAAAACTCAATTTATTATCCAGTTATTCCTTTTATTATTAACCCAAAAATGCTAACTGCTGTCTCCTACTTGTCCCCATGCTTCTATAATTCCTCTTTTTCTTCCAGAATGACTCACGGAAAGGCATTCTCTTCAAAAAGCCACTCACATACTGTATCCTCATTTGACTTTTAATCTTATCTATTTCATTGCTGTTAATCACTACTTCACTGTTTTAAATGTCTGATTTTCACTGTGATTTTCTGGTTTTACCAATCCTGAATAAATATATACCTGTTTCCAAGCAAACTGTTTCCAAGTATAGATGGCATTTATACATAATCAAAATTTCAGATTATGGAGTAGACACATCCTTCTTTCTATTGGTATTCCATTGTTTTGACAGTGTGAACTACCAGCTAATTTCTGGTCTTTTCTAAAATGATAAAAATTCTATGAACATGACCACAAATTCCCTCAAAAATGCTGTTAAGATTCAAAACATTGCACTCTTTTTAACTACCCTGGTAAAAAAAGTTCAAAAGCTGTCCTTCAATAATCTCTGCTTATTTGTGTGAATAAAGTGGGAAAGTACAATTTGCTTCTTATTTACCCTTGCCCTTTATACTCTTATCTTCATATTCTTTTTGGAAACATAAGGCAGAATCACACAAGGAATACAGGTAAGGCAGCATCTGACAACAACACAGGAAGGACTGGTGGCATATTTTTGGAAGAGAAGTCAAAATGGAATTCTGTGTGTGCTAGTGAAAAAAAAATCCTACATTTCTCTTGAATTCTAACAGAAACAGTTATTTGGTATTTTAAATCCATTAAAAAAACCGTTCAATGGTGCTTATACAGAGCCAAGGAAAAACAAAATCATGGGCATACAACGTAGTTTGCCATCAATCATGGTATTATCAGCTGTTTGGGAAAATGCTATTATTCTACACTGTTCCTGTTTCTCAGGAAACACAGTAAGACTGACCACGAAGCAGACCTCAGCTTGAACTCTGGAAAGGTACAAAGGTGACTTGCCCATGCACTCGGCACATGATTGCTGAATGAGAATGTTTGGGTCTGGACACACTGGCACACACCTGTATTTACTAATGATGGTAATAAACGCAAGTGTGCAGCTTCCAACCTCTCTGTCTGTGAACAATTACCTAAGATGCTCTTTTTAATATTTTTTGTTTGTTCTTTTGAAAACTGGAATATTCATGATGGCGAAAATTAACTTTATGCCTCACTTTTACCTCTCTCTCTGTGATGCTTGCAATGGAAGTATGACAAATAGCTAAGGCCCTCAGGTCTAAGGTGAGGCCTGTTTGTTTGACTCTTAAGATTAGGTAACTTCTTTCTTAAGGAGCAGAAGTGTTACTGTTGTGCAAAACAACAGTGTCCAACTTTGCCTTGCTTGTGAGAATGCCAGGTGACAATCTCCAAAGCATTAAATTGTAGCACCAGAGAACATATTTAGTAGGGATGGCGGCCTCATGCTCATGAACATACTCATGTTTTATTTGCAGATTCCTGCTTTTATCTGCCAAAACATGGGAAAATTCTTGCTCTTTGTATTTAATAAGTAAATCTAAAGCTATGGCTTAGAGCTATTAAGTTTCATCAAAAGCACCAGGGACAGAATTGCAAGAACAAATTAGAAATGTTTGACAACAAAATTATGCTGTTGAAGTGATTGAAAGAATACATTTAGTCTACAACCCACCCTGCACTTGCCTGTTGTCTCCAAAGCCTATGACTTTGAGGCACATAACCCAGAAATCAAACAGAGCAAATTACTTTCCACATTGGATGCTTAAAATTGTGTTCACAACTCTAAAACATCAACATCAGAATTGATCTCCTTCATAATGAAGAAGTGCACCTTCATGGAAAGATCAGGCTTTTCTCATTAGTGAAAAACAAGCTGAAACATACTGTTGTTAACAGTTTTAGTACTTCTGTTTATCACAGTCACCAACGTTATCACACCTAATCCTCAGAAATTGATTCAATTTACTATTTCTGATTGGAGAAAAACAGCACTAACAATTGTAATCCCCCCTTCTGGAAAATTCCACATGCAGGAATTTTCCATTATTGTTTGCTGAAATGAATACTTAAATTAGAGAGGACAAGAAAATAAAATCTATTCAAAGATAAGTGAATCCCACCTGTGGAATTTGTAATAACCTAGTAGATGTTCAGCTAGGACACAGTAGTCAAAGGTACAAACATCTTGCTCTTTCTCAGTAATTAGCACTAATTCATCTAAGATTAATAAACCAATAATGAGCTGCAAAACATTTTATGCAGAGTAGAACAACTTAAGATCAGAGAAGGAGAGACACTTCAGCTGTACATGTCCTTGTATGAAAACTGACTTCACTGGAAAAAAAAATTCCTTAAAACAAATTCTTAAGCTAAATACAACTTTTGCTATTATACAGTAGAAATGCAGTCCAAAGGGAGAAACATTTTAAGTCACAACTGTGAGGTTCCAGTGAACGACTCTCAGCTTTAAACAACTCTTTCAAACGTTAACTGGAGTTCAGACTCTACTTTAAACTTAAGCTAGTCACATCACAATTCAGTTCATTTGCAGCTGTACATGACATTTTTAGAGCTACATCGCCACTGTGCAATTGTAAGTATTTCAATACAGGAAAGTCCAATCTGACGTCAATTAGGAACAGACTTTCACTGCCTTATTTCCCTGTGTGAGTCATCCCCTTGATTTCAGCAGCAAAATCCGTGTGATGGATATATTACCAGCAAAAGTATGAGGAGCTTAAACTGTCCTTCACTGCTTTCTTTATGTGATATGAATATTTATTTGTGTGTATTTTACTACCCTTACATTTACTAATATAAGACTTAAATGAATGTATGGGATTGTACCTATATGCTAGAAAGGGATAAAATCATTATTGCAACAATAATGATTTTAAACTCACATATGTTCTAAGTCTACTCTGATTTTCACCATCAGCTATTTCTAGCTATCTTTTCCTGTTTTCTATATTTCTATACAGAAACTGCATCTGGTTCCTATTCAGTTATCAGAATGAGAGGAGGTAATTTTATCATGCTAAATCACTTTTTTAAGCACCCCTGCACCAGATTAGTGGATTCATCCTGGTATTATTCCTTATGACTGGAGTATAACTGTGCAGTAAACCAGACTCCATGATAAGCCAACACGTATTGATTTTCAGAACTAAGTGCCACATTTTCTGATACTCCCTCTATCACAAAAGTATTGCAAGTCTGCTTTGAGATACTGTATCCTTCACAGGAAAAGCAAGAGTACCATTAAATTTCAACATTTTAAATTAAATTAAATTTATATAATTATTGATGAATAATTCATCATAAGCTGATGAAATACAGATTTCAGGAAGCAACTTCAGCCACCAAAAAGATGACATGGTTTTCTTAGCTTTCTAGAGTTTTTGTTAGAAAAACCAAAACAGAAGCATATTCTACTTTCAATCTTCAGCAAGACCAACTAACATACCAAGAAATTTATGTTTTAATCAAATATATTTCATAAATCTAATCAGCTTATTGCTACACAGTGTCAGAAAATCTGAGCATATCCCCTCTACTGAGCAGGGTGCATGATAATGCTACACAGGTTTTTCTTCACTTAAAAAGTGAAAAGCCATCCTAAAGCTCACACAATAAATGTGTGCAAGACAGGCAGCTTGGAAACACCATGCAGGTCAAGGAAAATTTCAGAGTGGCAGCAGAAATAAACAGTATGAAAAACAAAATGTTTCAGATATATCAAGGCATCTCAACACAGTCTAAGAAACCTACAGAATGTGCTATAACATTACTTATATTTTATAAACTGTTGAAGCTATTATCGCATGACATAGAGACTACTGCCAAACATTCGCAAAACTAGGCTTCATTACTCTCTTTAATGCTCATCAGAGTCAGAAAAGGCAGACTTTTAAATGCAATTAATGCTTTGTCTTATGAGGAAAGTATAGTTAAGATACTAGTCTGAGGTCTAGGAGTTCAGCAAATGCCCAGTATCACCATAACTATCATCCGTAGTCCAAAGTATGCAATGCAGTATTAAAACCTAATAACCGTATTCCAGCCGTAAGATGTAGCTGCCTGGATCTCGTGTTGGGTCCCTACTTTGAAACAGGTGTCTGACTTCTCTGTTGGCCAGTTTGCATAAGGCCTTGCATAAACTGATCCAGCGGGAGGTGTCTCTGCCCATGGCAGCAGGGTTTGGTATTCAATGATCTTTAAGGTCCCTTCCAACTATTAATGCTCTATGATTCCATAATTCTGTACAATGTATTCAGGAATTAATTAGGGCTCACAGATGGACAATTTCTTCTGTACTTGGCAGAAGACTTATTTCCTAAAAGCCCACACATTTTCAGATGGTAGCAATGACTTTCTTTTATTTAACTGGTCAGTGGTTGCAGGATCCAAATAAGAACAGGAGAGGTTTGTCTTTGATGTCCTCCTCAACCTCTGGGTTGGTGTTGAGGAGTGGACACACGTCTCTGAACTCCAATAACTTTTTAATATAAGGTTTTCATGCAGTCTTTTGAGCAGAAATCAGAACTGGGATCTCCCCTCTTCTAAATAGGTGCCCAATGCATCTAGCCACAGTCATGCTCCCTATTGCTCCCTCACTTTGACCTAAGGAAATCTGATATAATTGTTTCAAGCTGGCACAGCATCAAGAGGTGATGTGAAAAGAGCCTCCCAGGCAGACTGGCCTATAGCCTGCTAGTCAGGTTCCAAGATTAA
Source organism: Passer montanus (assembly GCF_014805655.1). Classification (NCBI taxonomy): domain Eukaryota; kingdom Metazoa; phylum Chordata; class Aves; order Passeriformes; family Passeridae; genus Passer; species Passer montanus. The sequence continues at coordinate 1,931,138 of NW_024374479.1, forward strand.
ATGAACCATCATTATTCATACTGAGAATGGGACATGCCAAAACATCTCACGTTAGGGTGTGTAATTTATGTGGAACTGTATCTCCAGATTAAAGTTTCACTCTTAGGGAATTGACTATTGATGACTGCCAACATTCACAAATCCTTGCATGGAAAAATGCTGGTTATAAAAATGAACCTCCATATTGATAAGTAAGTGGGGAAGAGGAAAGTAAAATCAAGCAGGCAACAGTTTCAATAGCAGCCCTGGGACATTAGCATCTTTACTGCTGCACCTCCCTCAAAATCACAGTTGTTTGATAAATCCAGGGCATGCAGCACTGTTGACAAAGTCCTTCTACAACTGTAATACCTGGAATGGAAAGGAGGAGAAGTTGAAAACTGGCACGTTTTGTCTATGACAAACACAGCTGAAATATTAGCTCCTGTGGCAATAGTTTGAACAAACAGGACCTGGTATGCTAAATCCTAGTGATGTTGGCAGGTGAATAGTGCTTGAGGTTTAAGGTGGGGCAGTTTTTGTTTACAGACATTGGCACACATACCTTATTATCTCTCATTCACAGAACTTGTCACATCTTGAGCATTGGTGTTTGTTTTGGTTTTGTTTTTTTTTCTTCCTTTTTTTCTTTTCTTGGGTTTTTTTTGGTTTTTTTTTTTTTTTGTTTTGTTTTGGTTGGGTGGTTGGGTTGGTTTGGGTTGGTTTTTTGGTTTTTTTTTTTTTTTGTTTTGTTTTGGTTGGGTGGTTGGGTTGGTTTGGGTTGGTTTTTTGGTTTTTTTTTTTTTTTGTTTTGTTTTGGTTGGTTGGTTGGTTTGGTTTGGTTTGGTTTTTTGGTTTTTTGTTTGTTTGTTTGTTTTTTGGTTTTTTGCTATTTTTTGGAGGAGGGTAGACTTTTTTCATTCTTGTTCTTCTTGCTGTCATTTTTAAAGAAAAGAAAATAACCAGATGAAGATATATGAAGACACATATGTCTGAGGCATATATGCTAGAAGTTTAAGAAAAAAGAAACAAGTGAGAATCAGATCACAGTATCTCAGCAATACATGTTGAGTGAAAAAATTTGAAAACATTTGAATCCAAGTTGAGAAAGAAAGATTAAGCATTACAAATTATGTCTGTAGGTTCCTCTTTAAGCTAGAACCCCAACACAACTTTTTATGGGTAACACAAACTCATATCTCTCATACATTTTGGTATGTTATCACAGCATGTCACAGTGCAGTACAAGCTTGCTTTCCTGGTTTACCTGTTTCTAATATCCCTCTGTGTGCTATGTTATCCAGCGTGGATATTGCATTAAAAAAAACGCTTCCAAAAACACCCCTCCCAATTTCCTCATATAATAGTGACAATACACTTCCAAAGAATGAGTCAGAAAAATTCACTTAAATCTATCTGGCAAAATTAAGAGCTGATAATACACTGTCAAAGAAGCACCTGGATAATTTCGAAGCTTCTCTTGCATTTGTGGGTCAGAAACAGTCATTAAACAGACTTTTATGTACAACTCATGAAAAAACCCACCTTTTTTGATGAAAAGGCAAAATTAAAATAAATAAAACCATATTTCAAAATATTTCCAACCTAAAGACCATCTGAAGTGTTTTCAGAGAGGAAATGAGAGTAAAAGCATGAGAACAGAAGGAGAAACAGCTCTGATTTACATGTCTGCTGAGCCATTCTTTATCTCCGAGAGGCACCTCAACCAATAAGTCTCTGCCTCCTGCACAGGGTTCCTAAAAGTCTTTCTAAATTTAGCCTTCAATTTTAATAATGCTCATTAGAGTCAGGTTTAAGCTCAACTTCTGCAATTCTCTGTAACTTTGGTCAGAAATAAATCAAAGTTTTAAATTTTAAATACAAAACAGTAAGTTTTCGGAAAAAGTCTGTGTGCTCTAATTTTTAGTGAAGATGATACCCAGAAATTACAAAAAAAATAGTTTGACTTTTTCCCCTCAAATACACTGCAAGGCTTATTTTTAATCTAACTCCTGAATCAACATTACATTAATTTTAAGCTTATATTTATCAAGCAATTATGTAATTATTTGCACTTTTCAGAATTAATAAGAAAAAACTTGCATGTTGTATATGATACATATATTTGGGGGTTTTGCTATTCCATGTTTTCATAGACAACTTTGCAAAACAGAATGGCAACTTATTTCTGTTGTCTATTACTATATCAAATAAAAATGTAATTTGTTAACTTTACTTTACAGCCACTTAAGGGAAAGTAAAGGTACAAATACTAATAAGAGTGAAAAAAGGTCCTTGAGAATTATATGTAGTCTACTTTTCAGGCAGAAGTAGACCTTGAAAAACAAAACCCCTGCATTGTAGGCAAGTGTGATTCAGAGATAAGATTTTATAACCCGTGGGCAGAGGAAGACTGAGGGAAATTAAGGCATTTGTGACAAGACGTTAGAGTAATATTTGAAAATCCAGAAATATAAAGAGTAAAAGGAGTAGGTGGCCTTTACTGCTAAACCACAATTTTTTTTCACTAAAGTAAAAAAATATATTTCTAAATATTGCAAAGTACATGTCCAAGTCTGGCTGGTCAAAGATCTGGTGAGAAAATTCTGTTTTAGTTATTTCAAAAACCTGCATTTAGGTAGATTTATTCACTGATACATAAAAATTAATCATAAACATGATAATAATAAATTTATTAGGGTAGATTTAGTCCTTTTTCTAGAAAATTAAAGCATTAATGAGAGTATTTATCACATATATAAAAGCCACTCACGGCTGTCATTATGATTTCACTAGGAAGACTGTTTACTTCTAGAAAGAAAGTATTATATACTTGACACTAGGAAGATAATGATTGTTTTTCAGGAATATTTCAATATGAAAAATGCTTTTCCTGCAATATTTCAGTGATGTTATAGCTCTGTGTTTACAAAGAAAACCTTCTATGATTGCTACTCTTCTTTCTAAAGAATAGTTTTTCTTTAACCAAAATATCTGCTGCAATAAAAATTATAAAATTAGTTTAAATTTTTAAAATACTTTACTCCTTAGCTTTTAACTAGGTCATATTAAAGCAATATGAATACTATTGATACGAATGAAAAATTAATCGTGATAAAGACAATTTTGTAAGTGAAGGAAAGAGAATCAAACAAGTGATACAAAAGCAATCATTCATCATCTCCCACAACCAGACAGATGCCCAACCAACCTCTAAGCAAGGTTAACTCCTGTCTCTCAATTTTTATTTCTAAATATGCTGTTACATGGTACTGACTACCCTTTGGTCACCTGGGTCAGCTGTTTCTTTTGTGTCCCTTCCTAGATCCTTTCCCACCACCAGCCCACTCAGTATTGAGGCAGTGGGAAAAAACAGGAAGACTTGACACCACACATGACTTTTTCAGAAACAGCTGGAACACTGGTCTGTTATCAACACTGCATTGTAGAGACTTTTATCAAGAACATTAACTTCATCTTGACCACAGCCAGTACAGTATACTGGAAAGAAAAATAACACAAAGAGAAAAGCACATTGGAAGTATGACTTGTATTTCAGCTATACAAACATAAATACAAAAATACATAGTCTTTTATATGATCACTGTTAAAACACCTTGAGACAACAACATCAAATATAGACAAAGAGATACTTTTTTCTTTTTTCCCTGTCTCACTGTATATAAAATTGGGAAGTAGCCCAATTTGCTACAAATTATGTTCAATTATGAATTCCTGACATTGGCAATTTCATTAGTCTATGTTGTTTTATTTCTTTCCAAGCTACTGTTATTTGTAAATATTGTCAAATCTCTCACAGAAAGATGTCATATATCTAGGAGAGGGCATTAGATCCTTCCTAAGTATCAGATTGTCCAATATGATTTACTAAGTAATGACGTAACTTGCTAACTTTTTGTTAGCAATAGAAAAATTAATTGTGTATATTGTCTCTCTGGAGACAATAAGAATCTAAAGTAGAGGCTAGTGTAGAATAGATAAACAGTATGTGAGACTGAGGAGACCGCAGCACACTGCAAATCTGAATGTCAAAACTTGCATCGAAGTGTATTAATGACACATGCACACTTGCTAAGTTGTTTAGCACATGGGTCCCTGATAGCCAAGGCCATTATGCCCCAGGAGTGCAATACAGTAGTACACAAATACTGCCTGGTGCTTGGAAGAAAAGTTACATCTTGTCTAGATGGAAGCAAATAAGCCTCACCTCTGGGTAGAACTAAATGGTTTGAACTGAATGCTACACTAGCACAGCTGTCTAGTTTGCAAGTTTAAACCAGGACTGGGACCTTTGGGCTCTCTGTCTTGTACTGTGTTATAAGATAAAGCATTATAATGAAATTTAACTTCATAATAAAGGTCAAAAGCAAACACAGCTTAGAAATCAGAGGCAAGGCACTGCTTTACAGCAAGTGTCTTAATATACCTTATCTAAAGTTCTAGGCTTAGATTACTTATTTTATTTGTCCCTATTTTTGAAGCAAGGCTTATGTGCTTATGCAGTTGAGATTAAAAAATTCTGTTAAAACACAGACATGTTGAACAATGACATTTAAGTCACCAACAAGATATATGCCTGAACAAAGAGTTGAATGAGCAAAATCAGCATGTTCAAGTTTTTAAGACTTCTGCATGATTCATAATAAAAAGCAAGCAGTTTAATAAATTAAGAGAAAACAGAGTATTATTTTATACTTAATTCTAAGTACTACGTATCAAAAAATTCCAGAAATTTTACAGCTTTTTTGGTGTTTAACTTCACAGCTTGTAAAAAAGAACTGAAAGTTGTATTACTTCTGTTAAAACTTACTCACTCATTCCCTCATGTTCCCCTACAACAAATGTTAATTTGTTAATGTTAATGTTAAGAGGAAAGAAGTTCTGAGAAAATAAACAGTGGAATGTAGAAGATCTAGGGAAAAGATGACTGACTGATCATCTCTCTCCAAGCTCCTCTTCTTTGCTATTTTTAAATTTCTGAGTCTGATTGCTCTTCAGGTCTCAAACTCCTACCCTACTGCTACTACCGGCAGTATGTCAATTTAAGTCACATGCCATTCTAATGTTCATTCATCAGAGTTTATTAGGTATTCAAATCATGCCTAAAGTGTGCATGCCCCATTCATACACACAATTAATGCAGACCAATGAGACAGCTCAAAGAAGAGGACTTGTTTGCCACAAGACAAAAGTTGAGTTTGGACCTGAACGGCATTCTGCTGCAATGTCACATGGGAATGGACAAGACAAATTTCTTATGTTCATCACTATAGCAAAGCCATTTGTAAGTGAGAACATTAAAAGGAGTCCCACAGAATGAAAGAATGAGATTACAGTGTTCAGTAACAACTGGTGAACACAACTTAAAGAGTTTAAAAGGGCTACCATTTAAATAAAAAGGAACTGGCAGAGTTAATTGGCTTAGCTAAATGCAAGTTTATATTGAGATTAGTGCAGGGAATAACAGGAGTTGCAGGGAGGTATCAGAAGGAGAAATAACTTTTTTGAGAAAGCAGCAGAGAGTCAAATCACACCATCCAGCAGTCACTCAGTGCTAAGGGACAGATACGAAAAAGTTATGGATGGTAATGATCAATGAAGGATTGGAATGGGCTTAGATGGAGAGACTGCTGAAAGATAAAGGAAAGAAGAAATTAAAAAAATACAGTATTTCAGCATAACAAGGGCAAGAAACAGGAGGGGATGGAGAGATTGCTATAACAAGCACAAGAGTGATATAAGTAATTGTTAAGCAGTAGCTGATAAAGACTGAAGAAAGGAAATCAATGAAAATTCCACTAGCTACTGTGGAGAAAACATAATGATCTATCTGCTTATGAAACAAATTTTGCCTGGCAAAGGTTAGTTATAGGGGTATTCTGGCCTCTGAATCACCCTAGGAGAATTCAGAGGAAATGCCTCCTGAATCCAAAAGGCTTACAAGAAGCTAGATCCTAGATTAACAATGGCATGTGTAATCTCATGTAAGAGAAGTAGAACATGACATTTCTTCAATATTAACCCATCTTGTAACACAACTAAAATGCTTGGAAAACACTGTTTTTGTAAAGGTGGCTTTACAAAAACAATAACTATTCTCCTTCACAGGCCAGATTTCTTGACAAAATTGGAGTTAAGAAGAGAAGAGAGGCACCATCAACAGATTCCCACATTTAAAAAAAATGTTATAAAAAAGATGAAATAAAATATTTATTTAAATATGCACACATTCTATCTAGCTAGGCTCTCTCTTTTGCTCTCTGTTTTCTCTGTAATATTTCCTATGTGTATGTATAAAATTTCTATGTGCATCTCCACATGAATTTATATATGTATATCTATGTGTGCACACAAAGAGAGGTCAGTTTTTAGTCCGCTACAGTTTAGATACACTTTTAAAATATAGAAAGTTTTACACACTTTTTACTTTTGTGCTTCATGTTTCACTGACTTGGTGATCCCTGAGAAATGACAATGCTCAGAAGATCCCCAAAGCATCCTTACTGAAAGATCCATCCAATATCAGTGTACTAAATTCAGTATTTCAGTTCTGAAACAAATTCTACAACTAGATTTTCACATTTTGAGATACTTATTCCTAAGCAGGACTGATTAAACAAATGAGAATACTTGAAAAGTAACTTACAGTAACTAGAAAAGTGACAGAAATTGACTATTGACTGTAGATGTAAACTTTCTCTTTTGCAACATAAAACTTTAGTCAGATGAAAAATGCTTCTTAATAAAAAAAAATTATCAAAGGACAATGTTGCTAAGCTTTGGAAGAAAGAGTTTGGTAATATCTTCATTACCAATTTAACTTTAGATATAACTAGAATGCTTGCTACAAGAAATTACAACAGAAAAGAGCTTTAGATATGAATGATTTTTCCCCCTATAATTCTAGGATATTAAAATAACAGTTCTCAAAAATAAGGGGATAACAGCAGTGCCAACTTTATGTTGATGCTTTCCTCTCTACAAGGTGTAGAAGATGCATTCACTTAGTCCAGAATTTCCTGGTTACCCTGTTTCTCACACTGGGAGAGTATTCTGCCACTGATCACTTGTGACACTTAGTACTATTTAATGGGACACTCTTATCGAGACAGCAAATTGCCATGTGGTATTAAGACCCACAAAACAAATAACCATCACCGTGAAATCACATGATAATTTCAAAGAGAACAATGAAAACTGATGAAGCTTAGTTGTTTCAGTTTCTTCTGTCATCCAAAATCTACATAAATTTCACCTTCATCAATGACCCAAGATTCCACATTTACTGTTCAAATGAAAGAGTTCCCAAATTTATAGTGACAGCAGGAAATATAAGACTTGGAGGGATGGAAAAATACAAGATTACAAAGCTCCCCAGAGCAATCCTTTAATGAAGGTTTTAAACTAACATGAACCCATTAAATAATGGCACATTTAATGAGTACTTAAATAATGTCATTAATAATGGAGTAATTGGACCTTTTTACAAACAGAAAATCTATTTAGCAATGTCATCATTTCCAGCAATACAAGGTACTGAATAGTGTCTTATTCTTAGTTGTTATTGCTTTCTAAACATAAGTAAGTCAGAAATAATGAGTTAGACCAGCTTTTACAGTAACTGCAGCCTAACACTTAACTTCTGTTCTGTAAGAAAAAAACACATTTTGTACCTCTGATTAGATCAGATGGTCATGTAAAACTACTACTGTACTTTTCTTCTCTTGGAAATGATTGCAATTTGGCCAACTGACTCAAGCCAGGTGGTGTTATATGGAATTTCACAGCAATTATAAACCAAAAAAGCAAAATCTACCCAAAGACAAAATCTCTAATGAGCTTTTAGCACGTGTAATAACTTTCTCATATGACCTAAATCGTCTATCATATGTAGTTTCATATAGTTTGCTATCAATGAATAATATTTAGCATTGGTCTTCTAATTATTTTAAAAAATTCCTAATTTGGACACCATGATGACACTTAGACCAATATCAAGCTAAGCAAAATACATTTTTCTTTTGTTTTGTTCAGTCAAGGGAAAGGAATTTCTTTTTTGTTTTCAAATATATTCATTTTTTGAAAGAAATTCAAACCAATGCTTTTGAAAGAAATTCTAAATTCTACATATTTCTACATTGTTATTTCTCAAGAAATTAAATGATAGTTTAATGACAAAAACCTGGACAGCTAAAGAAATGTATTAACTCCATTACCCAATCTAGTAACTTTCTTTTAGTCTAGTAATTAACCTTTTTATAAAAGAAGTTTCTTATATGTAATTTGAGTCTTGATGTTTTATCCCATAATTTATTATATAACATTTAAATTACTGATCCAACATACTTATACCATCTTTAGATGTCTAGATCAAAACCAGCTATTTCTTATTATAACATTTTAGAAGCTACCTTAATTTCCCATTAATTTCTGAATTTATACAAAAAGAAAATTGAAATATTTGTTATTGTTAGATAACTTCTGTGACTATTGCTAATTTCTGTTTGTATGCTTTAGCACTCCAAAAGCTGATTGGGTTCTGCTTTGTTTTGATACCAGCAGGATTAAGACACCATTAAAGAGAAGTGGACAAATTCCCTTTAGAAAAGCTAAATTAACTGTGGTAAACATAATCTCACTATAGATAAGGACAAGGAATAGCTTCCCTCACAAAACTATTCAAAGCAGGAATCTAACTTGACTGCTCTCATGGTGAGGAAGACTTTCGCGCTGCAGGAAGGGAGCACGGTGAAGTTAGGGTCACAGAACTGGAGATAGCTTTTGTGGAGCCCTTACAACTAGAACAGTTGCTGAAAAGCTAAAGCTTCTGACACATGCTCATGCAGCTCCATCTCTGTCCAATCAAAACACCCAGAAAAGACTGAGCCTATGCCAACACAGTTACTGTACAACACAGCTACTACTCAGAAGGTATAGACTAAATTTGTGCTTTATTATTGGAAATTTAATTTTGTTCTCAATGCACATTTTATTAATTTGTAACCATGCTGAAAACTTTTTGTAGCTGTTTATAGCAAAGATTTGCATAAAGATATGTTGTCTTTGTTCCCTGTGAGCAATTATTGACAAAGAATCTGAATAGAAAGGTGGCTCTACAGACTTCAGCAGCACATAGCTGGTAAAACTTGGCTGCCACATATAAGCTTCGGTTCTCAAGTACACAGCTTGATTTACCAGAAGTCTTTTCTAATGGTATTCATGATCTATTACTAACTTTAACAAAATAATTAAAGCATATGATAAATTCTTCTAGCTTTTTTGCTTTTTAATTATTTTTAATGAACAAAAAGAGTATTTTTACTGTATCACACTGCATTGCTTTTGATCAGTTTTCTATGTAAAATAAAGGAAATATTCCGATCATAATAGGCTCAAGAAATTGTGATAACTGAGTTGTTATAGATAACAATTATATCTTCATGTCACATGAAGTGGGATTTCATTTGCAGGACAAATTAAATTAAACCCCTGACATTAAACTTCTTGATCCACATTCTAAATCAAAGTTAAATTTGAGAGGAACAAGTGATTACATCAATAAGGGCCATGTGACAGAGAAACAATCTGGATAATTAAATGGAGATAGAGATTAGGCTTCTAAAGGATTTTGTGAGAGATATACAGCAGTCTTGCCTTAGTCAAACCTGCTTTGCAAGAAGAACCTCTAGCATGACATTTCAGCATTTCAATCTCAGATATACATACACCCATATAGTTAATGTGGGCATTTTATTAGACTGTGAGAGAAAGTCTGATTTGGTTATTTCACTTGAATTTTTTGAAAACAGCTTGGAAAATAGTATTAAAAAGTTAATGTAGCTGGTAACTCTAAGTTTTTATATTCAATAAAACTTAAGTTAAAAGCACATATTTCTGAAACTGAAGATATCACCCAGAATTATAGCTCCTACAGTAAAATTCCTTCAATATAACCATTGAAATCAACCAAATAAAAGTGTTTTCTAAAATTCAGGAACAATATCATCTCCAGAGCTAAACCATAAGAATTATCTTTAATCACATCTCCAAGTGTATTCACTACAAGTAGGATTTTGAAAAATATTGTCTAGTTAGAATAATTTAGACTGTTTACACTATTGCTTAAATATGATCCCTTTCAATTGGAAACCTTTGATTTATAATTTGGAAAAATCTGAGTTTAATATCAATAAAAAACTCTCCAAATCTCATTTTGAAATTCAAATCCACACAGAAATACTAGAAATGAAAGAAACATGTCACTTCCTAGCATATAATTGGTTGATCGGAATGTAATCCAAACTAAACAGCTCTCTCTGTATTCTCTCATTTGAATGGGGAGCATTGAGCAAGGAATTGGACTACATGATCTCTAGAGGTCCTGTCATCTTAATAATTATTTTATTCTGTGCTGTGGTTTGGCTAATGACCAGCTAATTTCTTCCCTGATGCATACCTGTTTAGCAGCTGTATTTGTGTCACACTCTGTTCATAGTTCTCCTGAAGTCACCTCTAATGTTACTAAGCACTGGACTAAAAAAACACAAGAGAAGGAAATTTCACAGACTGATTTGTTTTTAGAATAAACACCAGGAAATGCAAAGAAAGAGAAGTGGTCCACTGACAAGAAACACGGAATTACAAGTTTCATGATTTTATACAGAAATGTAAAAACATGAATAACAAAGAAACACAAGAGAAAATGTCTGACAATCTTATCATACTGGGGAACTGGCTTCCCACTCCGAAAGTTAATTGAGGCTCACTAAGTGCTACAATGACCTATACCAATAACACAGTCTGAAAGTAAAGCAAGGAAACACAAAACACCAACCCCCAAAACTAAGATACACAAATACCTGGTTCTGTCTTTGGGTTTACTTAGGAAAAAACCCTCAGTACCTTGAGGAAAGGAAAGTCAACTCTGAATACAGAGGACATGTTTTTTAAATTTGTCAAATGATCAAGTAGATTCTGCAGAACTTTTTCTTATTATTAACAGACTTCTAGACTTGCTAAAAAGCCATATTACGTTTTAGAAATTTTGTACCATCTGAGAGTGTAGCAGCTGCTATTAGCCTGACGGGTTGTAACAGACAAAGAGAGGACCATCATCTGTGGAACAGATGACACAGCTAAATGGAGGCTAAAAGCGAATTACAAGAAAAATATTTGAATCTCCAGATTTCCATTTGATGTGCAGGGAAGTCTTACTGGGAAAGGAAGGGGAAAAAAAAACCTTACAGCCTGAGATGAATTTCTGATGTTTCTAATTTATCAGTGACATTTTCCTTGACTTTCCTGAATAGTTCTGTCGGTCATAAGATGTTACTACACAAATCTTTACAAATCTTAGTTAGAAAACATTGGCCATATTAAAAATTATGTTCAACAATGTGACCCAGGATATAACTAATTTTGGGAAATGTACCACAATTAATCCATCTATATTATTCCATCTTAGGAAAGCCCATTTAATTAATGAATAAATGGCAGCTTATAATTTACTAGATTATTTAAAGCACACTATTTGGTAGTTATCAAACAAGAATATATTCTTAAACTCATGAAATTGTTTCTTTAATTTGAAGAAAATAAGGTCAAGTCCTTAGGCGAAAGTGTTGATGAATGGGCAGGAAAGAATATTAGGAAGCAGAATGTCAATCCTGACTTTAGAAAACATCCTAACTCCATTTGCTTCAGACCAAAAATGCTGAAAATTAAATTACAAGGAATCTATTAATTTATTTTATTCCATAGAACTTTGATACCATTTAAAAATTGCGCTTATCTCCCCATAAATAAATGCAGTAAATTAATCTGATGTTTTGAAAGCATATTTGATCTTGGTTGAAAGCTATCTATAATAGCTACAAATCCTTTAATTCTTTACCTGTATAGCAGCTCAAAATTAGGACAGTACAAATGAAGTCTTACAAGGCTTTTATTTTTTATAGTTTGGTGTCCTCTCAGTGTTTGATTAAAGTTATGTGGTATATCAGATTTGCTAAGCAACAGATCTGTCTAGCATTATTTAGCATGTCAGGAGATCATTGCAACAACTCCTTGTGGTGATTCTTGTGCAGGATTATGAAATAAACCAAATGAAACTACAATACTTATATTTTCATCACTAATGGCAAGTGTTTACTTCCAAAGCTGGAGTCATATGCTGTGTCTATCTCAGTCAACAGCTCCCAATAACTTTGAATATTTTGAAAGGGTAATACGATACAATGTTCAGTGGAAAGTTCAGGCAGGAAAGTAATCTACTGGAGCAAATGGGAAAGGGGATTCTTTATACTAAAATTTCCTCCAGTGACTTCTTTTCTTCAAATTTCTATTTAAAATGTCGAGTATATTGTAAGCATCACAAATAGTGCAACACTTTATAAACTAGTACAGCTGCAAGTTAGGAATCCATACACACCTAGGAACTAAGTGGGCAATGTATTACTGAGAAATAAATACATTTATTAGGTTTTGCTTTAAGAAAAATATGGGATTGCATCCAGCTGAGACTTCTGCCTCAGTTGTGTTTGCAGACTTTGGCCACAGACCATGGGAGAGAGGGTACTGAGGGGAGGGGGCACCTGACCAGGCCGCGGTAGGAACAGTGGGGTCATGGGAATTAGTACTATGCTAATAGAACCATCGTAAATTTGGTCAAGTTTCTAGTTCTTGCTTTCAGCTGGCTCAATGCCGAGTTCATATAAGGTCATAGTCCAAGTTCATGTTTGTGATTGGACTTTTTCCCCTATACCTGGCTATGTTTGCCCCACCCATGGGTCTTTGGTTCTAGTCTCTATACTCTGTGGTTTCCATGTTTGTTATTTTCACTATTAAAGTTTTTATTTTCAGGATAGACCATCATTCCCATCCCTTATTTGGCCAGCTCACTCCAGCCAAGCTGAGCAAGAGGATCACAGTGAACTCTAAACTGTAATAAAAAATGTTTCCAGTTTTGTACAGCTATATTAACTAATTAGGCAGCAACTTCGAAAAGGGAAGAACTGCTATATTACACAGTGCTAAATGTTAGCAAAATCCTGAAGAATATTATAACATTTTGAAGACAACATGTCAGTAATTCCAGAGGTTAGGAAAAATAACATGCTCCCTTTTTCCTTTGATAAACAGACTTGTCTACTGGAATCTGACATTTATTAAACTGATTAATAACACCTGTGCATCTCAGTATTTCAGACCAAGAATCTTTTGAAGGTGCTTTTTTCTGGGGTGAAGCTTAATAAGGACGCTTGCCATGAAGGACACTTGTGAAAGCTAGAGCATAGGGACATACATGTCTTTGGGCAGAAAGGTTACATTGGAAAACTGATATGCTGCATTTTCTCCTCCAAAAGTGAGTGGTCTAAATATAAAAACAAAAAAAAATAAACCTGAAAAATCTAAAGTGTCAGCAAATGTTGTGAAATATACCATTGTGTGAAACCTGCCAGCTGTGTGTGTGGATGAGTGTCACACACTGCAGCAGGATTTCAGAACAAAAAGCTGTGAACAGCTATCTCCAGAGACATTTTATTATCTCATCACTTTTTACTGTTCTGCAATACATACTTTCTGGATGTCTAAACTAGACTGAGCTTAGTAAGAGTCCATTATAAATATGAATGAAAATCCTCGAGGCAACAAGAGAATGAGAGTTTGGTGAGACATTCCCAATGACTTCTGCTTCCAGCCAGAGCTAGCCAAGCTCAGACACAGACTCAGTCTGCACCTATTACTGGATTTCTAAGGAGTGACTTCTTACTTGGACTTGTGATAAAAAGATCAGTTTTCCACTCATGATTCTAAGGAGAAAATCAGCACTTGCTTCATATGTCAGGAATGATCTATTATTGCAATTAAGAGCAGGTTCTCCTTTGGTTATATCCTTTTGCAGTACTGAGCATACAGGCATAGAACAAAGACACAAATATAGTCTAAATGCTAAAGGTGTCAAAGCTAGCTTCATTTTAAACTAATACAAAAATGCAACCAAGAACACATTAGAGAGAAATATTTCATAAAGTTGGAGTAAAATAAGTGTGACCTTTTGAACAATAATGTAAAGAATTTTATAACAAAGAAGGTGGCTAAAGAGGTAATGCTTTAGACTTACTAATCACATGGTGAGTTTTCTTATTAAAACTTCCTTTTTTGCTTCTATTTCATTCCTTTTCCAGTGAAACCACATTTACATGACACTTTAAGAAATTGGTCTGATGTTAATAAGATATATTTTAACAATAGTTAAAATAAAATAAAATATATCCCGAAAGCTTTTGCTCTTCAAAGGTGGGAAGCTGAGATGCCCAGACTAAAAATTATCCTGATACACATCTGATGCTGACACACACATCTTATCCTGACACACACATCTTATCCTGAGATCACATCTGATCTCAGCTAGAAGTTAGTAATCACCTGCAACATATTTATGCCAATATCAGTCTGCATAAAGTTAAAGGCAAAGTACAAGTTTATTTAAAAAATCTAAAGATTAATATATGGATATTGCCTTAACCCATCCCATGTCAAGGGTAGGATGCTGTATATAAGTTAATGACTTGGCAAACATTCAAGTGAGGGTTTAGGAACACATTAACTACCCATCTACCCAAAACTCTGCTCAAAGGTGAGTGGCTGCAAGGATCTGTGACAACTGAAGAGCACAATTAAACATGAAGATAGATCTTGTTATACAGCTGTCTTTTATCTCCCATGGAGACCTTTTGAAAATGTTCACGTAAATGTCTCCAATGGTCTGTAAGTACGCAACTGTATCTTGATCACAGATTATACTCAAGCACAATTTGCAATATTTCAAAAATACATCAGAAGTAACAAATAGCAGTAATTATGAGCCAATTTTAATTATGAATTTATATAGAACACAGGTCTGTAGCTGTACTTTTCAGTTATATATTTATCTGTCATTTATGTTGTGCTGAGTCATGCACACCTATGAAAGAGGTGGTGGGAAGACAAAAAAAAAAACTTCAGTATATTAGGGTTAGAGTACTGATGCATCTTCATGGGATGCATATTGCATCCCATATTGCATGCCTACTTGATTCCTCTCTTTCCAACTTTTTTCTTACTATGGGAACACATCAAAAAGAAATAAAAGGCCACCTATCCCTAAGCAAAACTTCAGTTATTGCAGTTATTGTTTGAGAATTTTTTTTTTCTTTTCATTTTGGTCTCAAAACCACAGATTATTTACTAACTTATTTTCAAGGACGAATTTTCCTGACTTGAATCTGGATACCATAGAGCACAACAAGCCTAAAAGCCTGTGTAAAGAGGTGCCACTTAACCTTGTATAACACAGTGAAGACATTTATATGTCCCTTGTTTCCCACCTGCTTCTACGCGATGGTGGAAGACCTGTGCTTGGACTGCCTGGAACATGCAGCTTTATACCACACCACGGACAAGAGCAGTATCTGTCCAAAACTACTGCAGGACACAATAAATGCAAGTCTCTGGACACTGCAAGGCCCAGGGATAAATACTGGGGGGACAGGGGGAAAGGGCTAACCATTTTCTTCAGAATATTTGTCCTTTGAGTGGAACAGACATTTTTTTATCCGGGTAAATGAGATGCTAGGTGTTCATTTGACTCAATTCTGTTTGTTTACTCACAGACAGTCTTTAGACTTTGAATTCCTTTGCTTTCCAAGCTACTTCTTGCCAGCTGGTCCACAATTATTGACTAAGGGAAGATTCCCTATCCCATTTCAGCTGTGAAGTAAAACAATGTCGTTAATTATCTTCTGTGCACTTTCTCCCATCTCTGGTCTCTGAGACCCACATAAAATTCTAATATTCCAAGCAAATATTTCAACTGTAGACATTAATTGCTAATGATGCACATGCTTTGTGCTCAGTTGATTTCTATTTATTCATGTATCTTTGCCCAAAAAAAGCTTCCTGGTTTCTTCTTTTTTTTTTTTTTGAAATGGAACCATGGAAATATAGCATTTTTCTAAACCTTTTTTCATGGCTGAACACAGTTTGGGGGTTTTTTTGGCATATGAACATATAAGTTATATGCTTCTGGTTTCTGCCTCTGGCTAATATGCAACCCGAACTCTTTTTTAATAATTTCATTGATTATTCATTGTCATTCCAAGCATTTAAGGTTTCCATGATAATTTTTCAGAATCTAATCAGATCTATGTTAGTATTAGTGTCTTTCTTTCATATTATATTTAAAAATATTGACATCATAAAAATAAAAAAGTAAAAAAGTCTGTCATGTTATAACCTGTTTGTTTAATTCTTACAAATCTCTACAATGTCATTTTCAAAAGGCACTTTCTATACAAACAGGGAAAAATGACCATGGGAATAAAATCAGATCTACCAGCATGTAAAATTCAACCACAGCCTACTGATTAAACTATCAAAAATTATTTAAGCATTAAGCATTATTAAATTAAGCATTATTAAAAAGCATTTAATCATAGTTAACCACAACCATAAGTTAACCATAATCATAAATCGTAAGCTGGTATTTATGAAAATAATATTCAGTTATTTTCAAAAGCAATCAGAACCCAGTGCACTTAAAAGTAAACTTGCCACATGAATCTGTCAAGGTCAGGCTCTGGTTTCACGTCTATAAATAATCCAATTCAGTCCTGAAAAGGACTTGCGAATCTACTGTGTATGGAACATTAGCTGCCTGAAAGTTATGAAGTAGGTAATGAGAAAACTGTCAAAAATGGGAAAAAAGACCCCTTTAAAACCTTCTTGCATGTGGATGCAAGCAAAGTGACTGTAGTGGAGAAAGAACAGCACTTAAAGTTTCAACGGTTAGTATTAACTATAATTAGCTGTAAAGGAAAACTATTGAAGTGCTATTGCTCATAAAACCCTATCGATTTTTTCCTCTAAAAGGTAAGCTAAATTGAGAATATTTTGGAAACTTCATATTAACACAGCACAGCTGTTGCTACAGCCTGAATTTATGGATAACAGCAACTGCTGCTGTCCTTCTCTCCATCAAGGCAGGTTTGAGGAAAGCCTTCAGCCGGGAAAAGAGCAACAGAAGATTTGCTAATTAGAGAACTAATAGATAACTACTTTTTTATTAAAGCAGAATGGCACACATGAGAGGAGAGAACACAGGCAGATGAAGAAAGGAGGCATAAAATGGGAGAAAGAGTTGAAAAATTACAATGAAGCATGAAATAGAGAGAGGCAGCAGTATAACCTGCTTCACAGTGAGACACCCAGAACAGCAGTGAATAGGCAACCTGGGAATGTTTCTATCTGTTCTGCTGTGTGTGTGGTCCCCAACTGCTTGTGATGTTGAGAAAAAGTAGAGAATAATAAAAAAGAGCTGGGAGGCATCAGCTGATACAAATCTCATACTTCAAAGTGATAAATTGAACATTTGACTGTTTGTAGTGAGGACAGGAGGTGTGAGGTAATGTAGCAGCATTTTAACATATGTTATAGCATTGCTCATATATCTGAGTTCTGGCAACCCTAGGATATAATCCATAAAAAACCTAACAGCTTGTGAATAACACTACATGGGGCTCAACATGAGAAAAATGAACAAGGGTGGTAGAAGTAAAATCCCTACCAGTAGCAGAAGTAAAAATATATGGGTACTTCCATAGCACTAGATTATCAGCAAAACACCAAAATCCTGTGTTGACAGATGAAAACAAATAGCATAAAATTTAAATGGAATATTTCCTATTTATTTCTTACACTCATTTACTTGGCCATGACTACTACTCTCTCTTCTTGGGATATAGGTTCTTCAGCTGCTTCTACATCTCCTCACTCCCTAGACAGAGACTGTAAAGATAAACTCTTAGAGCATCTGCAGGGCCTTTTACTTTTGTCTGAGCTTCAGCTCTAAGTATCTGCAGATGGCATCATCATATCAAATCTCTTGAAGCAGTGGCTACTTGGCACTTGATGGAACTCACAGGCAAATTGACTCCCTCTGCTGGAGAAAAGTGAAATATTCTGCAGTTAGGAGTTCAATGAGTAGTCTTGTTCCTAGCCAGAAATCCGGGTGATCAATGATCCGCTGTTGTTTTATGGTAGTAGTCTTTCCTCACTGTTTAATTGTGCATAACATATATTCTAATGATAGAATATTGATAGGGTAGCCCACTTCTCCAGATAAGGATTTCTTGACTCTCAGATTCTGAAGGACCTCATACACTACACCTCATCTAACACCAAAGGATACCTGATATCTATCTATCTATCTATCTGTCTATCTATCTATCTATCTATATTCAAAATGTCTGCACATATACATGATCATTGTACACAACTTATAAAGTCATTGAAATCTTGATATAGATTACAATCTCTTCTACTAAAAATCTCTGATTAGCTGCAACTTTGACTGATTCTTCTTGGATATTGCAGACTCAAAAACAGAAAGAGTAATAGAGATGGGCCCACAAATCCTCATTGATCGTAAAATATATTGCTTTGCTATAAAAGCATTCAATTTATGGTAGTCCACTCTGAAATTGTCTTTTATTTAAATCTAATTCCCAAATAGTTCTACTTATGATTAGATTGAAACTGCTTCTGAAAGAAGCTGCATGAACTGTGCTCTGACTTGGTAGGAATTACTGAAATCAGTGATAATTAGTAAATAAATAAATAAGTCAGTTTAATAATAACTAGTACCTAACTAATAACTAGTAAATAATTAAATAAGTCAGTTTGAAACCTAATAAAATAGTCCCTGGAGAAAAGGGTTAGGTCCTAATTTTTGCAATGGTAACAAAAAAATAGGTGAGACTCCAGGAGTCACTGCCTGATGTATTATAGGGGACTGTGTTTTCAGTAGGACTGGGGAACATACATTGTATCCCCTGGTACAGCATGATTTTATAAAGTAAATAAAATTTATTTGCTGTGATTCAAATGTTATGCAGGGAACTGGTGAAAGCAGCTTACCCACATTAACATTTTTATTGACACACCTTCCCCTTCTCACATACCCAACAAGTGTCTCAGCTAGCTGTGCTTTCCAATACTCCAACAGAAGTGAAAATCTTTTCAACTTTCCGTTCTTAGTGACATCTGTAGAATCTTTCCTTCTATAAGTGAGAAATGTTACACTTTATTAACCCAAAGACAGGCGCACTGACAACAAGGGTGGAAGAAGAATACATACCACTCATAATTCTTACTGAAACATTTCACATTGCAAAGTAACAGGACAAACACATTAGCATGGAGCCAAATTTCTGAAATGAGCACTAATTCTGGATCACTGTATACAGTTCTTGTCTGTTTCCTCTGTGTCCTCTCAAATCTTACAAGCAAGAATTGTTGGTATCTCATTGGCGTTATTGCTGCTGTCAGGTTACAGCAAGGAAATCAAAAGCAAGAAAATTTTAAGCTTATGTTTCCTCAAAGACAAATTCCTTTACTCTGGGAAACTGGGCTCTAACTTTAAAGTAATGCATAAAAACATTTGTTGCTTCCTATTCCATAGAAGTTTCATATTTCATATGGACCTGGAGTTTAGTGAAACTCTACCCCCCTGGCTTCTTCAGAAACAGTCCTTTAACTAGGATTTCCCAGGAGCTAACTAAAAGGCTTAGGCTTACCATAAGGGAAGACTGAATTAAAACCAAAACTTTTCTCTACTGTCAGGAGAGGGGCGGGTATTCAGTCACTCACTGTCACAAGCTGTGACAATGGTGGATGGTATAGAGAGTAACTGTAGACATCTTATTTTGGAACACGCTTTGCAAGCTTCCCCTATCCAGGTATATATGTCAATTTCATTTGGGCTTTGATTATGTGTAGGAGAAAATAAGAATTTCCTTATTTTGGAAGAGAGGAGTTAGGATTAGAACAGTACAGCAAAAGTATAATTTCTCTGTTTCTGTAAAGGTTTCACTTTCATAGCATGGCAGAAGCTACAGGCCCTATGATCGATCATTCATTCATTCATTCATTCATTCATTCATTCATTCATTCATATCCTGCTCCTTCATCATCTTTTGGAGATTTTATCACATCTTTAGAATTTATCTTCTGGCAGAATTGTCCAAATCTGAAATAGTCCAAATAATAGAGCAACAGTTGTACCAAGAATGCAGTTTATAATTTTAAAATAAATGTTTAACAATTTTTTAAGAAGAAGATGGTATGCACTATTGCTTCTTGACATGTATGTTTGTATTTCTGCTTAGGTTGAATAACACAATTTTCAAATATTAAGCAGAGTAATATAATTCTTTGTCATACATTTCCACCAAAGTCAGTGCTAGGATCAACTTGACCTGGCAGTTTGGTAGCTATTGCAGTGATGGGTGGTGATGCTAAGTGCATCATAGTAGTGTATAAAAAGCTTGAGGACAGGATAAATTAGAAAATACTGATTTTTTTGTTTGACAAAAATAGGATGACACAGGTTTTTTTCTATTCGACTGGACTTTAATTTTGCTTCGCTGGCCATAAGAATGGAAGGCCATTTGTACACAGTTATTGCTGTAAGTGGATTATGAATGTTCAAATATTCCAGAGAAGTGGCTACTGCATATAGGCAAAGCAGCTCAACAGTGCATTCACAAGAAGTCTGAACAGAGAATTTAGAGTACATGCATGTTATTTGTAATACTCAGCATGTATTGTGGAAATAGACCCTGAAATTTAATGCAGACAAGATGCATCAAGCTGACAACAAGCCATGTACAAAGTGCTTATTCATGCATTCTGCCTGGCAATCCTCAGGTAAAGCACAGTAGCCATAACAACGGTTCATACTGAGATTGTAACCTAGGTTTATAGCTCTGAAAATAAAAATTTTATTTACTAGTATGACAGTATTGTGAAGTGCATTCTCATACTATTTCAGTTTTTTTGAATACTCAAAAATTCACCTAAATTTACTCCAAAACTGAAAATCTCAGCCCAGAAATTTTTTCCTTGGTGCATTCAGAGTATTGTTACATGAACTTATGCTTGAAAGGAATAAAAAATGTTTTATAAATATATAGACTTTCATGTTTTTCAAATGAGCTCCACCAAACACATGGTGAAACATCTACTGTTGAATGCTTTACAAGTGCTCCATTAATGCTGGCAGCCCTGGACACACCAAGAATGAAATGAAGCTTGAATGTTGTGAATCACCATTCCCCATCACGGACGGAGAAATTAACTTTTGTGAGAAATTACAAAGGCAGGCACAGCCTTGGAACAGCAAGTTTCTGAACAATGTAATGAAAAGATTTGACTGCCATCTACAGACATTAGTAACCTTTGCAATGATAGCAGTTTAAAAAGAACCTTAAAACTACAAACCTAATAAACACCTAGTGGAGATTTTAGATGAAAACTAATTATTTATGTATGTATAAAACAATGGAGCTACCACAAAAAGCTTCCCAGTTGGGTTTTTTTGGGGGGGTGGGGGGGTTGTTGTTTTAATTTTGGGGTTTTTTTCACCATAAAAACATAAACACAGTGAAACACCTTCATTCTCTAGAGTGGCCTGAGAGCTAATAGTTACAAATCCAGTGTCTACTAGTGCCTAAAGACTAGCAGAAAGGAATGGAAAATATTATTTTACTTGTATTTAAACTATGAAATGCTGATTTTCATGTAGTAAGTTCTCAGTTAAAACTGTCTTAAATAGTTTCTCTAATACAGAGTCATTGGTTAGCAAACTCATGAAATTTTCAATTACTTTGTGAACTTCTTATCATATGTATAGTGACCAAATTCTTGTATGATGGTACAGCTGTACACATGTCCGACCGCAGGGAACCCGAGATACATACATAAACTACATAGAGTTTTCTGATAAATTTTGGCTATCTAATCAGGCTAGTTCACAACAGGCCAAGATATCAAAACACAGGTAACCGTACAAAGATTTTTTTTCTGTTCAGAACAGCTGGTACAGTTGTTCAATTTTTCTTTGTCAAACAGTCTCTTTTCACTCTTGACTTAAAACCACTTTCCTTTATCTGACAGCTGCTGCCAAACTGTCTTTACTTCCTCTCCAAACTAGCTCACTCACTAGCTGAACAGTTACCCTGCTAAAATCCTCTTTCAAAAATCTTGTTTTATACTTTCAAAATCATTGCATGGCATTGGAAAAGAGATAAGGAGAGTGATGTATTTCCAAGATTCAGGATGGATGACAAAATTACTTAGAACCATACAAATTGTACTTCTGTAATTAAAATTATTACATTTACACATCACATGGAAATGTTTTCAAGAATTATTCTTCAGAGATCAGAATTACATATAAAAGTTAGTATGTAGTGTATTTAAACAAAAAACAGGTCACAGATGGAAAAGCCTATGGGCCCAAACAGACAGTAACTTTCAAAATCCTTCAGAAGTTAGAACTGAGCACAACATTCCACACATGGAATTTCTTCTCATATTGCTATATCATCCATCAGTTTTCATTAAATATTCTCAAACAGTGTGTAATTTCACTTGAATTCCCAACACAGGATATAAATATTGCGCCAATTTTAAGTGTCATATGTTGAAACTTCACATTTTCCAAAAACATTTACACAAAAGATAATCTGTTCAGACACGGCCGTGAAAGTGAAGAAAAGGAAAGCAAACATGTAAATACTCTACATATTGAGATTTCAGCCTTTTTTCTTACCTGAGTACCCAAACAAGCAGCCATCATATGAGTGAGAAGTTTAGCTGCAAACATGGCACACCTGGTGCAGAAAAGGTGGGAGATGATAGCCAAAGTGAAACCTACACAGAAATGATAATGAAAAAAGTAAAAAAAAAACCAAAAAAAACAAAACAAAAAAAAGACATATTTAAGTTTAAACTAATAAATTGTTCTATATTATCTAGCAGATGTTTCTTGAAGGTGCAGGTTACCTAAAAAACCCAACCAAAAAAATCTTATAGGGAGAGTATGATCATTTTGGCTCACACTGGGATCACTCATGAGTTTATTTCAAATACTAAAATGTATTTAATGTTCCCATATGTTGCCACATTCTCTTCATAGACAAAAGGAAGGCACAATTCTTCCCAAGAATATTTCTGAGATTCACATTTTCTGAACCTCAGAGAAAGTAAAAACACAATTCTTATCTTACTTGCTGTGCCTGTGTTGTGCCAAAGTAGAATGCAATATGGAGATTACTTATCCAAAGTGAGGATGTTTTGTTCCCTTGGCCTATCTGGGTCAGGAGATAAGTGCAGTTCTGTGCAGTTGTGTGCAGAGTGAGTGCCTCGCAGATTCAGTCTAGATGAAATGTATAGTATAATAAAATGATTAATTAGCCTTCTAATAAGATGGAGTCAGATGCATCATTCTCTCCCCTTCATCAGGAGTCGCCTTAGCTTCGATACCCATAGGCTTGGGAGACAAAATAATTTCATAATGTAAAGCAATTTTTGAAAAGTGTTTCTTTGGTGTCCCTTTCTGCGTGATATGGGTGATTATAATAATAGTTATATACAAAGCAAAGGTAACAGTTCAGTGTTCATATTAGTGCTTCCAAAAAAATGTTTTTAGAAACAGTTACATAAAACATGCCTCTGTTGGGTAGCACTATTATAACAGATAGCTATAACCTTCTAAATGCCAGTCTCCCATTTCATCTGTGTTGAGCATAGAAATTTGTTATAGCAGTAGTCAGGAGGACTGACACTACTTTTCATTTCACTAACTAATTGCAAATATGAACACAACAAAGGCCCCCCTTCCTAACAGTAAGTAGTTCCTGGGAAAAGGTCTCTAGGAAAGTTAAGCCACCAAGAAAAACACTGCTAAATCTCAGAATTAAATGGAGTTAATTGTGCACTTCAGTTAGGGCAGGAATTTGGGTAATTAAGGCAGTTCTTTTATGTCAGTCTTGAGACTGACTATTTGTTCAGCTACCAGTATTTGTAAGAGATAAGTAAAATAAATAATTGCTAAAAGTATTATTTCTAAGTATTTCAAAATTACTTAGGGATATTTACACAACCATCTACATGGTCTCTCTCTTTTTTTAATATTCTTTTTTTCAATATTCTATTTTTCTTTTTTTTAATATTCTACTTACACCCAGATGGAGATGTCAAGATATACGAAAAATATCGTTATCACTCCTAAAGCAATTTGTTACTTAAAATATTCATTTAAATCTAGTAATCTGTATCATCACACAAGTAAACATCTTCAACCAGCCAAAAAACTGAAAGGCATTGGAAAGCATTCACCTCAAGTTTGAAATAAACCCTTAACCAAGCTAAACTATGTTTATTTTTAAAACACATTTTTATGACATATACTGTAAGTGACTAGTTGTGAACAATGATCTGCATCTTTATTGATTCAATGCAGCAAAAAGTTTTTTAAGCTTTTTTCTTATATTTTTTGTATAATTGTATAATTTTTTTTCTTTAGTTTCTATAGCATTTTGCATTTTACAGCATTTTGTTTCATCAACTTACTTGTTTTTTCTCTGTAATCCAGCAATTGTATTTTAAAATCTGCTTATTTTTATGTGCTAAAATCTCCTTTTTTATTTTCAAATATAATCATCAATTTGTGTGGAGCCGGTAAGAAACTGAGAGGTTTTCTCTCTGTCTTCATTTTCTTTGGCTGACATTTTAAAAACATTAAGGAGCCTAGATTTAATCTGTTAGGCAAGTTTGCTTGGATGGGATAAATAAGTGATTTAGCTGCTTGCATGATTTTTATTGCTCATATAGTGATGATCTAATATAGAAGTCATAAACCTCACAAGAAGCACACTCAGACCCCCATTTAAGGGAGTTAAACTTAGTAGAGAATTCCATTTAGCATGTTTTCTTAATAAGCCCATTACTCTTAGTGCCTATAAATGCAGGAATTCATTTCCAACCTAAACAATTCTGTGGTTCTAAGAAAATTTACTTTAATTTGCGATTGCTGCAACATAATAGTAAACCAGCTGCAATCTGAAAGGCTCATTCAGACGTTGAGTTCCAAACTTAGATCCCCTGCTTCCCGCCTTGTATTTTGTGATTTATGCTGTTGAAGCTGCTAAAGAGTCATGTTACTTATAGGTTAAACTCTTAGGTTTTTTTCCCAAGATCTTGGGTAGCAGTAATGCAGCAGAGTGTAATGGAATCTCGCCGGAGTTATAATTTCTGAATGTAAATTCTAGCTAAAATTGTCAAAGAAATTTGACAAAGAGGATTACAGTACTCCTGCTAGCAACACAGATAAATTTAGGGTTTTTAAATTTCTTCCCCCAGATGAATGACATATTATCTCTTTTCAATAAACCATCCCAGCGGAATGGTTTATTGAAAAGCGACATTATGTCAGGAAACAGCCAATCAGGCAATCAATGGGTATACCAGGACCACGTGTAGGAGATTTAAATTGCTCTAGGGAGTGTGTTGAGCCAAATGGGGCAAACAGGGGCATGGCACAGCAGTGAGGGCGTGGTACAGCAGTTTGCACAGGAGGGATGCAGCTGCTCTCCTGGCTCCTGGTGGTGAGTTATGTTAGATGGGTGTGTTTTGGTCGGGGTTTTTGGGGCTTCTTCCACCAACTTGACTAGATCCAGCAAGGGCTTATAAATGGTCAAAAGCTTGCTGCTGCTGCTGCTGCTAGCAAAAGTGTGCTAAGCCCAAACCTGCCAAGAAGGACACAGCTGTCCAGGTCCCTGGCTGCAGGGAGTAGCTGAGCCTAGGGGTAGTACCAGAGGACAGTGGAAAAGGCACCTGTGCGTGGTGTGAGCCAGTGAATGAGCTACTCAGAGAGGTAGCAAAATTCCCCCTGACGTTCCCAAAATAGGTAAAAGGCCCTGGGTCCAGAGACTAAGGCAGATGATGGTAAACAAAAAAATCTGGGTGGAGAGTCTCCCAGGTGCACTTTGTCTTTCAGATGGATCACCTCAGGAAATTAAGAACAAAAGAAGGGTGGTTGTAGTAAATTCACCTTCTGAGGGGAACTGAGGGCCCTGTGTGTCACCCAGACCCATTCCACAAGGAAGTCTGCTGCCTTCCTGGGGCCCAGGTATGGGATATCAGCAGGAGATTCCCTGAACTAAGTCACCCCTCTGATTATTACCCACTGCTGCTTGTCCAGGTTGGCAGTGACAAGGTTGACAAGAAGGGTACCAGGTCTTTTGAAAGGATATCAGGGCCCTGGATTGATTGGTTTGTGGCGCAGGAGCACATGTGTGGTTCTGCTCAGTTCCTTCAGGAGCAGGGATGAATGATGAAAGGAATAGAAAAACCCACATTATCACTGAATGGCTTAAGGGCTGGTGACATCAGGGGAATTTAGATTTTTCTGCCATGGGCAATTTTTACAGCACCAGGTCTGCTTGAGTCAGATGGGCTCCATCTGTCCAACAAGAGCAAAAGGATTCTAGCCCATGCATTGGCAGGGCTGATTGAGAATGCTTTAAACTGGATTTGTAGGGGGAAGGGGATAAAACCAGGCACTCCAGGGGTAAGCCCATGGGTGGTAAGCCAGAGTCAGGGGTGAAATCAGCAGCACAGCTGTAGTGCATGTATACTGATGCATGCAGTGTGGGTAACAAACAAGGGGCTGGAAGCCATGGTACAGCAGCAAAGCGATGACATAGTCACCATCACAGAAATGTGGTGGGGTGACTTGCAGGACTGGAGCACTGCAATGGATGGCTACAAGCTCTTCACAAGAGACAGGACAGGGAGAAGAGGTGGTGGGGTGGCTCTGTGTTAGGGAGGCTCTGGACACCATGGAACTTGAGATTAATGACAAAAAGATCAAGTGCCATGGGTAAGAATCAGAGAAAGGGTAACAAGGCTGACATCCTGGTGGGAGTCTCCTACAGACCACCCAGCCAGGATGAAGAGATGGATGAATTATTGTATAAGCAGCTGGAGGATGTTTCAAGATTGCCAGCCCTTGTTCTTGTAGGAGATTTAACCTGCCAGGCATCTGCTGGGAACTCAACACAGTGAAAAAGAGGCAGTCTAGGGATTCTTGGAGTGTACAGAGGAGAGCTTCTTGTCACAGATGGTGAGCGAGCCTGACAGGGGTGGGGCTCTGCTAGACCTGCTGTTTGCAAACAGAGAGGAGCTGGAGGGAGATGTGGTGGTCAGAGTCCATCTGGGGCACAGTGACCATGAAAGAATAGAGTTCTCAATATTCAGTGAAACAAGGATATTGAAACTTCAATAAAACCTCTACACAAGACTTCCAGAGGGTGGAATTCAGGATGCTGTTCTGGACAGTACCTTGAGAAACAGCCCTCAAAAGCAAAGGGATCCAGGAAAGTGGACATACTTCAAGAAAAAAATCTTGAAGGCACAGCAGCAGGCTGCCCCTATGTGCCAAAATATGAGCCAGCACGGATGGGAATGGGTTGCCCAGGGAGGTGGTGGAATGACCACCCTTGGATGTGTTTACGAAAAGACTGGATGTGGCAGTCAGTGCCATCGTCTAGCTCACAAGGTGGTGTTAGGTCATAGGTTGAACTCGATGACCTCAAAAATCTATTCCAACCTAGTTGATTCTGTGATATTTCTACGCTTGACATTTTTTTTCCAATGGCAAAATTTGTCAGTGTGCAAATACCAGATAGCACCTTTAATAACATTTGGTTAGTTAACATTCATTCAATATTCCACTAAATAAAAAGATTGTCATCAGCTACCAAAATGTTAAAAATCAGCCAACCAGTTTTACTGGTCATCAATTGTTATTAATAAGAAAACTGTCTTAAATGAACTGACCTGAAATACAGATGAATCCAGAAGAAAAAAAAGCCTCGTTGTATGAAGACAAGTTATCGGTTTGGGCATAAACTGTATAAATGGACATATGAGAACAGGAGCATTCCACATAATCTGATGTGCCATCAACCACTTTGCAGAAACCGCTATCAGACAGCCAGCTGCAAAACAAGTTCCACAAAGTTGGAAATGGACTTGTGTAACTCACATTGTAAGCAGGCTAAAAAATTTTTGTTGTATTCCTGGAATACCAACTTCGCTAAACTATTGCAGAGGTGTTTTCTGTAATCTTTCATGTGCACTGCTCAGAATAGCACATTTACATGAGATTAAAATGTTGTTTATATTTTTTCATGTTCTTTTTAAAATTTTTGTAAATATATTGAAATTAAGTTTTCTTCACTAGAGAATTTATGTGGCCATGTTTTTAAAATTTCTGCTAGATTTCTACGTCTGTCTGACTTTTCAAATAGTTACTTTATTTACTCAACACCTTATCCTGTTATGGAGAACAATTTATACTGCTCTTTTTTGGTTTGAAACTAAAATTCAGAAGTTTTTTGTTCATTGGTTTTTGTTGGGTTTTTTTTCCAGTATTGCTGAAGTGGTTTGGAAAAAGGATAAGACATACACAGGTGATATCCTAAGCCATTTCTACTGGAATTTGTGCATAGATAAAAGGAGAGCATACAGGTAGATTGTGGTGCATCTCCTCCTGAAAACAAATAGTTTGTATCAATAGCAGGCTGGTATCATCCAGTTGGTCTAATGAAGTTGAATCTAAATCAACTAGACTTCGACAGGATATAGAACATCCTTATCTCCAAGTCTTTAACACATTCATTGATGCAATTCTGGGATTTATGGCCTGTCACTGCAACCTAATGCATCATTATACAATCTAAATAGTATTTTGAAGAAAAAAGGGCAGAAGTCAGAAATATCTGAGCTATCTGAACTACTCATTTTATTATAAGAGAAGATTTATGTACTGGTAAAATGGCCAGAAAAATTAAGGAAAAAAGACATGAAATGGATCAATTTTATATTTGCAAATTATTTAATTTGCATTATCACATTTTGCACAAATACATGGATTCATGGTAGACAATGGAAAACTAAACACAATAATAAAATAACCTTTCATCAGCTTGATTCCAGAGGAGACATAGAGACGTCTGTGGAACAATCCGACTTCCTTCAGCATAAATACGATAAATGACTTCACTGTTATCTTTCAAAGGCTGTGAACTCTGACCCTTCAAGCTCATTGAAAAAACCTGAAACAACATGTACAATGTAAAGATATATTTAATATTACAATTCAACACAGTGCTCATTTTAATCAGTGCTCATTTTAATCAGAGACAACCATAAAACACTTATATTTTGAGCAATATCTAAATTAAAACAAATTCTTGGGGAAAAAAATTGCATTTCTTCAAACCTTGTTCTTCAGAGCAAGTTCTTTATCTCTAGTAAGGAACCACTGCTGACTGCTGTATTCTGTGAACTGTACGGATTCACATTTCTCTTCTTGGGGAGATGATAATACTACAGAGACCTCTAGTAGGTGTTCAGGTACTTGAATAGAATCTCCATCTTTTCCATTAAATCTATGTCCATTGATTTGCTGAGGAAACCAGTTGTGAGCCATTATTGCAATATACGGGCAGCTGTCAAGGACATTTTTGCCTCTGTGGAAACAAAAAAGCAATAGGGCTGGTAAGTGGGACCCAGCTTCACTATTCATCACGTAATGACTTTAAAAGGTATTTGTGATTTGTTAGTACTTTATTAATTCATCATTTTCAGGCCTGTGATATTTAATTGGCACACTATTTCAGTTTCTGTGGGGAAAAAAAAAATAAAAAAGAGGGCTGAATTTTTTGCCTATTTCAGCATCTCCATTTCCTCTCTGGTATTTGCTCCTTATGACCTGCAACTAAAACCTGTCCATAATGAATTAGGCTATCAAAATACTCATCTTTACAACCTGATGTAGAACTGAGTCTAAAAAACAGGGGAGGCATTAAAATGGATGATGTTGCTTTATTTTTTTTTCCCACCAGATTATGCAAAACATTTGGAATAAAGAATTTAAACTTTAAAGTTCTAAACACTGAACACACATTCCATTACCAGCTGTTTAATAGATCCTCAATGGGAGTGTTTAAAATCATCTGTGTCATAAAAAAGAATAACCTCAGTCACCTATTTCTCTTGCCCATTAGCTTGATGAGGCTATTATGTTCTTGGAGACAAAACTAGCAATTTGAAACTACGAGTAGCTTTAAATATTTTAAAACAATGTTCAAGTGGATCAAAACCAAGAACATACAAATTACAAAATGCCAGCAGAAATTTTGTGTTGCTGACTTTCATCTAAGGCTTAGAACACATCTCTGCATCATACAAACACATGTTATTTTCTTAGCAAGAATAATGAATTCTTTCCAGGCAATATTTGAGTTAGAGGTGGGTCAATACATACCAGATCTCCTGACTCATATTCCCAGATCTATTCCATACCAAAGTAACAGTTATGTGTGACAACCAATCTTACAAAGCACTATATATACTGGCAATATGACACAGTGCTTTGTAAGATCATGACACTGTAACAACACATTCACATATGGGTAACATACTAGACAGGAGATAAGTCCCTTTTCTGAAAAAGTAATTTAGATTTTCTATATTGGTAAACTGTCATGTATTTACAAAACATATTATGAATTCAAGCTTACTAACCTTTCTCCTGGTGATCCACACTTTATCCCAGCCAACAGAGAAAAAGCAAACTTCTCAGTCACCTCAGCAAGCAGGCTATATCCTTGTGTGTCCTTGCGTTTTGGGCTAGCCAGAGCACACAGTATGTCATAGAAAAGACTTCTACTTTTATCAGTGAGTAACAGTTTTTCACCTACACCTGTAACCTAATGAAAGGAGAAGAAATCAAACAACATTTTACACAAAGGAATCTGCTTGTAACATTTCCTCATGTTCAATGGTTTAATGATATCTTCTCTGTTAGTCCAACATTCATTCTGAAAGTTCTGAATATTATTCCCAACTCCTGATCACATAGGAGTTTCTGAGGCATAAGACACAGTCTGTCAAAGTTACATAAAGATATGCTTACTAGGGGATTTGATTATTAAAGAAAGGATGTGGCATCTTTCATTCTTTCACAAATCAAATATTTTTTAGTCCTGAGAAGTTTTTAAATTATTTTCTCTGTTTTTTGTGTGGCAACAATCAAAAATGAATGGATATTGTTATTATGCTTTGTATCTAGATATTTAGAAATTTTCCAGCTTCTATGTATTATTCCAACAGTCCAGAAGAGACAGAATGCCATACAACTAACCCATAATTTTCACAGAAATTAGAGCAACGCTTAAGCACTCAGCTACCCTGAGAACCAATTCCCTAAGATACTGGAGGAAAAAAGACTGATGCTTGGTTACGACTACAGTAGACTCCAGCTGGCCCAGGTAGGATTTGCTTGAGTGTTGACTGCAATCCGCTGTAAAGATAGCAGCAGAGGTTGTGCCAGGTCTCAAAGAAACAAAGGTGTGACCCAAGAGTAAAGAAAACATAATAAGCTCTATGAAGCTGCAGCATCAGAAGGAGAATTGCACAGTAGAAAATCTAGAAGAGCTACAGGTATTTATGCAAAATTAATACTAGATGCTCATTTCAACCTATTTGATTTGTGATTTCTTGCCACCTCCTAACTAGTGGCAGACAAGCTCCTTCCTTGAGAGACTTCACAATTTCCACTTTTGCAGTCTGTGCTTCTGAGTCACTGCTGTGGATGTGATCTGCCTTGTTTTATATGTGTGTGTTTGCATGTGCACCTTGTTGTGTTATTATACTCTAATTAATGTAATTTAAGGACAAGCAAGAAGTGTTTACCTTATCTATTATATGTACTACAGCAGTAAGTTGCTCTTCTGTAGTTTCTGTAGCCACTTTGACATTCAGATTCTGAAGGATTCTGTGTAACATGGTGTCATCAAGAGGCTGATGCAGTTGATCAATCAGTCCCCAAATTGGCAAGGAGTCCAAATCTGAGACAATGGTAATGTTAGAAATACCATACACATCATCTATCTTGGCACCACCTGTGGGATTAGAAAGTACAACCTGGAAACGTTTAGGAAATGGGTTTAAAGATCCTGTCTTTGGAGTCAGGGTCACATCCAGAAATGCATTTCTCTGTCCATGTGCAAAAGTCAATAAACCTTCAGATCTGGCAAAATCTTGTCCTGCCACAGCTGGAGATATGAAGGTCCGTCCAATAGGTTCAGGTTTTTGTAGTTCCTTAAAACAAAGCAAAAGAGTTTTAGGTAACATTATGATAGATGTAATTGTTCAAAACCACCTGCTGTAGAACATACTTTAGGTGGGTAAAAAAAAAAGTGTAAAAAAGAAGTCCACTTTCAAAAAGCAGTTATGAGTGATGAAAATATTACATTTAAAATAATTATCTCCCTGAATCAGTAATCAATCAAATCTAGGAGAAGAATTATATATTATCAATAGTAAAGAGGGTGTCTTTCTTTTCCAGAACAAAAATCCATAAAACTTTTCTGTGTGAATAAATACTACAGAAATGTTAGCATATGTGTGAATTCCAGAAGGATTGATGTAAGACTATGACCTCACTTTAGGGTAGAGAAAAGTATTACAAATACATAGAAAACTAAATAAAAGCAAAGCAAAAGTTTTGGAAATCTGTGTCCAAATTAATATCAATTCATGGTATTTTCAGTCCCGGAATACACACTTAAAAGATGAATAATCCATTTAATACAAAGGCAAATCAAATGCAGAATACACATGCAAGGAGGATAGATTAATTTATCCAGTAATGCTACATGGCCTTATTTCTTTGTGAAGCAACGCTGTTTTTACCTTCCCTGAGGTTTTCAGTTACTGTTTCATTCTTCAAAGTCTTGGTTTTTTTATCACTTGCCATAGCCTTGACATTATATCAGGTAATGTACTAAACTTTCCTTAAGAGGAAACTAACTTCCTGAGCTATTATTCAACTGTATTATTTTTTCAAAAGTATATATTAATTTAATAAGGGCAGCTTGTATACTGACTCCTAAGTAAAGGTCTCCTACTGAATAAAATGGGGATTTTAATTTGTGAAATACTAGACCCCTTTTGAAAATATTTACCTTTTATTAGTAGACCTTATTTATGGAATGAATCAGACATTTTCTGAGTTCATTGGAGAACCTGGTAAGTCAGTGCAGCCTGTAACTGTTCAAAATGCACTTTACATGATCCCATCACCTGTGGAAATGCCAGGGGGAAGTTTCCTATTGTTTATCCCTTCCCATTGAGAATTAGGAAATGGAAATAAGCAGAAATAAAACACTAGTGACAAGAACAATGTCTAAGAAACCTTTGTAGGTTGAGGTAAATATCAGTTTCCAGTTATTGCCCTTCTGTCTGCTGAGGTCTGATGCTGGATTCACACATACTAAGGAAGTGCCAGGAATCATGTTTTTGCAGATCTGCTAAAGGAGAAACTTCATCAACTGCAACAGTAATGAGTGAGGCATGCATTTAAGAGAAAAAAGGGTCAACAGCTAAAAGAGTCTTGTGCTACAGAGGTAAACATCTCAAAACTACTGGATTATGGGGTATTCTTTACATAAAGAGCATAATCTGACAAAAAATTAATGGGGATGATAAAATTTACTTTAGAGCATTCTATTTTTGATAAGAACAATTTTTTTGTTTAGTCTTCCAAAAATATTTAATAAAATTTAAATAATTTCTCTTTTCCTATGTATGTTCAGTTACTAATAATACATTTGTTGCCTAACAGAGCAAGTGTCCTGCTGTCTGGATGTTGTATACATAACCATCAGGATAAAAACTTAATTTCAGATGAAAAAGCCTCAAAAACTGAAGGCTCACAAGAGCCTTAGAACAAAGAAAGAAATATATTCGATGCTTGGCTGACCATAATCTTTGAGGACACTGAAAGATACTGCTAAAAAAAATATTCTGGACAATGAAATAAGAAAAAGTTATTTTAATAATGGAAAACCAAAGAAGCTAGGCTCAGTAAATGTTTGACTCTTTCCTGAAAAAAAATGCTAATCACAGTCCTATTTACTTTAAAGAGTGATCAATTATTTAATTTATTATTATTTAATTAATTTCAATTATAAAATGAATCATAAAATCCATGATTTTACTAATGGTTTGGTTTGAAAAGGATCTTAAAGACCATCTAGTTCCAAAGCCCCTGCAGCAGACAGGGACAACTTTCACCAGACCACGTTGCTCAGAGCTCCATTGAACCTGACCTTGAATACCTACAGAGATGTGGCATCCACAGCTTCTCTTGCCAGTGCCTCACCACCCTCACGGTAAAGAATTTCTTCCTGATATTTAATCAAAACCTACTGTCTCTCAGTTTTAAGCCATTCCCTCTTGTCACTACATGCCCTTGCCAAAAGTCCCTCTCCAACTTTCAGATAGCCTTCCTTTAGGTACTGGAATGTTGCAACTGGGTCAGCCCAAAGCCACCTCTTCTCCAGGCTGAACAATCCCAATTCTCTCAGCATTTCCTCAGAGCAGGTGCTCCATCCCTCTGACGAACTGAGTGGCCTCCTCTGGTCTTGCTCCAACAGCTCCATGTCTTTCCTGTGCTGAGGACCCCAGAGCTGGAGGCAGCTCTGCAGGTGGGGTCTCACCAAAGCGCCCATGGCTGGCTCATGTCCAGGCCCTCACCAGCATCCCCATGTCCTTTGGGGCAGGGCAGCTCTCGATCTGTTCATCCCCCAGCCTGCACTGGGGATTGCTCTGACCCAGGTGCAGCACTCTGCACTTGGTCTTGTTAAACCTCATGAGATTCCCAAGGGCAACTTCTTGAGCCTGTCCTGGTGCCGCTGGATGGCATCCCATCCTTCAGGAGTGTCAGCTGCACCCCTCAGCTTGGTGTCTTCTGCAAATTTGCTAAGGGTGCACCTGATCCCTTCATCTATGCCATTAAAGAAGGCAGTAAATAACACTAGTTCCAATGCAGATCCCTGAGGGACACCATTTGTCACTGATGCTCTGAGCCATTGACTGTGGCTCTCTGGATGTGACCAACTTTGTTATCCATCAAAAAACAGTCCATTCAAATCCAACATCAAATCCATCTCTCTTCAATTTAGAGAGTAGGATCTTGTGAGTTATGTGTCGAAGACTTTACAGAAGTCCAGAAAAATGACATCTGTAACCCTTCCCTTGTAGTCTGATGTAGTCACCCCATTATAGAAGCCCACTAGGTTGGTCAAGCAGGACTTGCCCTTGGTGAAGCTGTGCTGGCTCTCTCCAAGCTCCTTCCTGTCCTCCACATGCCTTAGCAGAGCTCCTGGGAGGATCTGTTCCATGATCTTCCCATAGGCAGGAGGGGGAGGCCAACAGGTTGATAATTCCCAGGGCCTTCCTTTTTACTCTTCCCTTTTTAAAGGTGGACATAGTAATACCCCTTTTACAGTCACCAGGGATTTAACCTGATTGTCAAGACTTCAAGTAACAAGGGAGATGTATGGGCAACAACATCAACCAATTCTCTCAAGACTCCAGGATGCATCTCTTTGGGTCCTATAGAGCTGTGACCATTCATTTTCCTCACGTGGTCACAAACCCAATTTTCCCATACAGTGGGAGGGACTTGCTCGCCCATGCCCCATCCTGCTGTCCACCCACTTCAAAGGCGTAGGGAAAAAGGTTGCGAGTGAAGACTCGCAAAAGAAGTGTTGAGTCCATTAGTCTTTTGTTAATCTGTTGCTACCAGTTTCCCAGCATTGTCTATCAGGGGAAACACCATCTTTGACCTTCCCTTTCTGGTTAACACACCTTTCTGGTTAACAAGCCCTTCCTGTTATTTTTCGTATCCCTTGCCAGGTTTACTTCCAGCTTCACCTTGGCCTTCCTTACACATTCACATTCTGTATCTATTCTCTTTCCAGCTCACCTGTCCTTGCTTCAACTGCTTGTGCATTTGTTTCTTTTTCTTTAGTATGACCAACAGGTTCTGACTCAGCAATGCCAGTCTCCTGCCTTTGTTGCCTGATTTCTTGTTCCTGGGGATTGCCAGCCCCTGTGTTCTATGGAAGACTTTCTTAAAGATCTGTCAGCTCCGTTCCACTCCCTTGTCCCTGAGGGCAGTCTCCCAGAGGAAACCCCTGACTAGCTCCCTGAGGAGATGAAAGTCTGTGCTTTCCTAAAAGTCAGAAAAAGATATAAAAATAAATAAAATAATCATAAGTCTTACCTGCATACTGTAGGTAACCATTGTGGTTACTGATGTACTAGAATCTCTAAGAACTTGCAGACTGATTAAAGCTGTATTCTTATAAGCAACAGCAAATCGAGATCCCACAGCAAAATACAGTAAACCATGAGGAGCATCACTTTCCAGGACAGTAATAAAAGCAAATCTGGCACTGTTGTTCAAAGCAGCTCCTGTGCTTACAGCATACAGCTCAACAAAAATATAAGTTTCAAATTCCGGTACCTGTAAGTGAGTGATGATTTTCATATCATTATAAGACCTACTAATAACTTTCAGCTTTAAATAAATATTTATATATTACTTTATATGCACAGTGGATCACTTTAATAACACTTTACACAAACATGCTTCCTGAAATGTGCAATAAGTACAATAAAATGTATCATAAAATCAATACTGCAATGGATATCACTCTGTCAGGCACAATTATTAAATCCCAGATTTTCACGTAGAACTTGCTGCATTAAAGTAGCTATTTAAATAGTGCAGGCATTATGGCTTTAAATTTGACACAAATGACAATAAACCCTTCAAGAGTGCCATATTCCATATTATAGATTTACACAGATGTACTTATTAAGCTCTTTCATTTTCTTTTTACCTTACGAAAAGGCACATACCTACCTACTCACTTTTGGAAATACTGCACAGAAATAAGTACACAATTTTGAAAATGCAAATAATTTGCATAATAACTCTCCTGTATTCAAGTACTGAACTCAATTAAAGTTCTGAAAAATATTTTGCATGCAGCTTAAGCATTTAGACACTAGTATGTCCATGCACGTTTTTACAAGAAATTAAAAACTCAGTAGATTTGCACACTTAACTGAATTTATTTAAAATCTCAGAGCTTAGATAATATTATTTGATAGATTTTTGTGATGTGTCATGTATAGAGAAATACTTCACTCTGAAAATACAGGCTGTGGAACCTTGTTTCCTTATTGAAAATAAGGTAGCAGTGTTAAGTTTATAATAAGACATTCTGCCTCGTCTTTTATTTTACCTACAAAACAAATGTAACATTTAAAAATAGACATCCAAATTTTAAAATTCCAAAAATTCCATTCTAAAATTCCAAAAATAATTGGAAAGATGTTACTTGTACCTACTACATGCACTTGTCAAGTAGCAAACTTGAAAAAAAAAAGATTTTAAAAGTTGGGGGTTTTTTTACAAGAAAATAATATTATGAAAAAATGGCAATCACCGAAGCCAGTTTTGGGGTTTTTTTACTATTTTTTAAATTTAATTTGTATAGCCAGGTTTTGGTAGTGGTGGAACTACAGGGGTGGCTTCTTTGAGAATTTGCCAGAAGTCCTCCCCAGCTGCCAGAGGTTCTGTCTGGCAGAGCCAATGCCAGACAGCTCCAAGATGGGTCTGTCACTGGCTATAGCCGAGCCAATTGAACCACACCTATGAAAACATATTTAAAAAGTAAGAAACCTGTCTTTAT
Source organism: Passer montanus (assembly GCF_014805655.1). Lineage (NCBI taxonomy): Eukaryota > Metazoa > Chordata > Aves > Passeriformes > Passeridae > Passer > Passer montanus. The sequence continues at coordinate 1,968,649 of NW_024374479.1, forward strand.
GCAGATGTAATTGCAGCCAGAGTAAAGTGGGGTGACAACATGTAAAAGGAACAACTCTGCAGACACCAAGGTCTGTGGAGAAGGAGGAGGAAAAAGTGCTTTAGGTAGGATTTCTCTGTAGTCCAGCTGTGCCCCTGCAGCCCATGGACGTACATGAGCATGCACAGATCCATCTGCAGCCCATGGTGGAGCCCCATACTGGAGCAGGGGAGGTTATGACTCCATGGGTGGCCCACACTTGAGCAGGTTCCTGGCAGGGACCTGCAGACCCATGGAGAAAGGAGCCCACACTTGATCAGGCTTCCTGGTAGGACTAATGGCTGTGTGGGGGATCCACACTGGAGCAGCCTGCCCTTGGAAAGACTGCACCAAATGGGAAGATGACGATGTTGCAGCAGTTTATGGAGAACTGCTGCCTGTGGTATGGATTCACATTGAAGAAGCTTCCCATTGGAATGACCCTCTGGTGGAGCAGGGGAAAGATTCCTCTTTCTGAGCAACAACAGGAACAACATGTGATGAAATGAGCATAACCCCCATTTCCCAACTCCATTTGCTGCTGGAGGGGAAGAGGTAGAGCTGGAAGGAGGGATGGTAGGGTGGAAGGTGTTTTAAGGTCTCAGTTTACTTCTGATTATCCTGCTCTGTTTTGTTAGCAAAAAATTCATTTAATATCTCTAATTTGAGCCTGTTTTGCCCAGGTGTTTGGTGAGTGATCTCTCCTGGTCCTTGTCTCAACTCCTGAATGCATTGTTATATTTTCTCTCCCCTGCCCAGCTGCAGAGAGGAGTGACAGAGAGGCTTTAGTGGGTGCCTGGCATTCAGCCAGGGCAAACCCACTACCCAAAAAGCTGTGTTTCAACCCTGAACTTTTTGAAATCATACCTTAATTCTGGGATTTTTAGCTAATAAATTCAGTACTGCTGAGGAAGTAAAACTTATGAAAGCTAGAATGTATCCTACAAAAATGTAAAGTACTTAGTTAATGTATTTGTTACTTTATCTTTTTTTACTACATTTACTACTAACTCACAAGTTAACTTATGAAAGAAAAACTTTAAGAAGAAAGAGGAAATATATGGAGCAATAAATAGTATATGTTTTCAGTTAAATTGTTAAGTGGTTCTCTAAATGAAATGTTCTTGACTAATGACAGGCACAATTAAACTGGAATGAATGGGGAGCTTTAGCCTTCCAGTAGCACTTGCTGGAATGGCAGAGGCTTTATGTGGCACAACTGCATGTTTCTGGAGCTTGTGCACTGCTGTTATTAAATACTGATACCCCTTCTTTGGTCTAAAGGTATTTCATAATCTCAGTTTACTCAGCAGGGCAGCCTGTGCCCTATACACCTATTCACCGGCTCTATAATGTAAAGATAACATCTGAAGATGGAGAAGGAAAATGGCTCTCTTGGTGGACTAAATCCATCTCCTAAATAGGAAATCCCTATTTCCCACATATAGCATGTTGCAATATTTTCTAGAATGGAGTAAAAAAAAAAACCATGGAAATCTTCCCATCTAGTGATTTTCCAGTGCCCCGACCTCAGCTTTGCCACTAGCCTGGGTGCTGGGAAGGATGAAAGTTTGGGAAGAGACAGGAAAGTCTCAGAGATACCTATGCTTGGCAGAAAGATTTCTGAATGTAGAATCTGTAGAAGGAATAGAAATGAAAGCAAGTTTTGATATAGAAGAAAAGAAATGCTGAGCCAGTCTTACTGGATAACTAAGAAGGCAAAGGTATGTTAGTTAGAAGTGGGTTTTATGCCTTAGAGCAAACGATAAACCCACCTCAAACAAGATGTTTTTACCAAGCAGAAAGAAAGCACAGGCAAAGAAGTCTGCTGATGTTGCAAGTAGAAAAAAGGTCTCAGAATTTTCCACTGCGAGAAAACTTAAAAACAACTTCTAGCTTAAACTGCAACATGTTAACTTTTAGTGATTGGCGAATAGTAACATGAATATGGTAATTGTAGTAGTTATGATAGGCTATAGGGAAAAATTAAGATATAGATTGGTTCTTCTGTATTAAGATGCTCAGCAAAGAAAAGTATATAATGTATACATTGAAGTATATAATTGTAACCAAAACTAAAGAGTCTTCAGGTCTGCAGCTGGAGCTGACAGCAGTAGGCATAGGCTCTGTTGCCCACAACCCTGTACTGCTGTAACATATTGGATGTAATAAACTGCATTATGAAGAGCTGCCTAGAGTCCTCATTATGGCTCTTACACCGGGGTGCTATGATAATTTATTAGAAAAATTTGAAACTCTCCAACTTTAAAATAATGGCAAACATTAATCCTTCCTTTCTTAAGGGCTTAATCTAACCCCTATGTATTCACACTGAAATATTTTTTCCTTTTCAATAAAAATGACTGAATACTGTGTTTTGTGTTAATACAATCATGTCTGTATATTAGAGTGCCATCTGAGTCTCACAAAGCTGTTAGACTTAGACAAATGCAATTTAGTGGATGATGGCTCCTAAATTGAACTTCACTATTCACAAGGCAGATGAACAGAGACAGATTTTTAGACACTCAGAGACCCTTAGGCAGTTTTTATGAGTTTTCAGAGATCACTGTGCTAGATTTAGGAATATAAAATTACATAAAAGTTAGACTAAAAGGTATTTTTTATTCAATGAGCTATTATTTACAGAATGTTTTCCATCAACCACCATAAGAAATGTTTTGGTAGATGAAAATCTTACTCTGTAAAGGATGAGAGCATATGATCTAACATTCCATTGAAAAAACTCCATTCTTTTTCCTTACTGTTACATAAAAACCTAAGATCTGTAATTTACTCTTCAAACTAAATACTTATCTCCTTCCCAAATTTTTTACCAGTCACAATGGAGTCAATAGAAGACTATAAATAAACATGTCCCAGAGGAGTCAGATACCAAGTTACTATCTTCAAACTAAGTACTAGTTCGTCTGGATCAGAGGAGTTTTTTCATCTTAACTAACTGCAATTCAGTCCTGTACATAAAAAGCAACAATTACTTACATGATCAGGTTTTATTTCAATAGAGATGTTGCACATTGTTTGACCTGCCACACAGGTTGTGGCTCCCAGCACAGCTACAAGCTCATTCTCCAAGTTCACACCATCCTTCAGAAGGACAACAGCCGTTTTATTAAAGGTCACACGCCAGAAGATCGTCACATCTTCAAAAGCCCTATAAGCAAAAGAGAAGAGTACGCACTTACTGAAGGAGAGCAAAACAGATTTAGGAAACATAAACCACAGACATAACATACATTTTATGTTATTATTCAGAACTTAGCATTATGGAATCAACTGCTTTACAATGAAAAAATAGCTCTTTTTGTTTAAATTTCTGCCTCTAATACCTATTTACATTACAAAAAAAAGTAACAGAAGAAGAAAATAAAACAATTATGGGAACGCAGATTTTTTCTTAATTTTTGTTTCAGATAACATGCAATTATCTGAATAAGAGACACTTGGAAAGCATGGATGTGCCCAAGTACTTTCATTAATACTATAGTATCCATTGGCCTGGAAAGCCAGGTAGACTTGGTCTTTCCTGTAAGTATAAGGAACTTACCATACTTGAGCATATTTATTTAAAGTATATATATATATATATATATATATGTGTGTGTGTGTGTGTGTGTGTGTGTGCACTAATTAGGCAAAAGTGAAGACATAAGCACACTGACACTTACATGACTTCTTAATTGTTCCTTGTAGTATTCATATGTACTTACATTGTACAGAGAGATGAGAATTGGAGTTACACCTTTAGCAGTGGAAATACTTTACCTTAAGCAAAACCTTCACACTTGCTGACTTACAGTATAAAATGGTAAGCATTTGAGTTTTTTCTGGTTTCTGCTTTATACCAGTAACAGACCTAATTATATTCACAACTTAAATGCCCCATTGCCAAAATCTGTGAAGCTATTAAAGGAGGTGAAAGGGAAACACTTATTATAAAACTCTGTGATGAAAACCTCTTCCACTAACAGTAGCTCCTGTGATTGAAGACAACACATTACATAGTGTGGGAAGAGCACTGGAATCCACTATTGCCTGCACCTGTTTGGTTGCCGGGTAACAGTCAGCAACACCTCTCTGTTTTCTGAGTCTTCATCAAGTATCAGGCCACTTTGTACTTCTGGAATGAATCCCAAAATGCCATTCTGGAGATCGCTTCCTGTGTAAGAAATAGTCCATGAAAGTAAAAAGCCAGAAAGTTAAGCTGAGAGTAAATTATACTTTTAATATGCACAACTGCTAAAACTCCAAACAGTCAGGTATCAAAGGCATGCTGTAAAGTACTATTTCAGGACACCTCAATTCTCTTAATATTTCTATTCTTAATTTACACTAGATTTTCAAATTTAGAATGTCTAAATTTTATTTTAATCACTAGAATAATAATAACTGGTTTTGGAAGTAAATTCCTTATGAGTCCTGGCACCAATTCTGCATGTAAGCTTGTATTTTCAGCAGCATTCAACAAACTGACTGAATTCTGTGTCCCTTGACTTAAAGAGACTAAGTGTTAACAGAAATCTCCAGAACAATCTCAAAAGCCTTGCTTATAATGGCCTTATGAGATATGCAGTCCAGCTATGTTTATCATAAATCCTAAAACATTCTCTCTGAAAACAAATGGGCCTCAACATACAAAGCACATAATGTGATAAAGATTGGCTTCCAGTGATGTAACTTAAGATTTCTTATTCATCCTATCCATGATGTGGTTGAACACATCAATTTTCTTAGATTATCACAGCAGCTTTTGTCTTGCATCTTTATTCTATATGTCGAACTAGTGAGCTGCAAAACACCACATTTTTCTTAGGGGAATGCAAGTAACTTCAGAAAAACAGCAGTGGAAGATAAAAATTCCCAGTGTTAATAAAAATTCCCAGTGTTAATGAGGGGAAACTAATGTCTTTACAGTGCTCAATCAAATCTTGCTTCTAAAAGATTTCTCCTGGCAGGTAGTGATGGCTTTATTCTAGAATTGAAAAGGCAATCTACTTCCACCCCAGTACTTATGAGAAGTCAACATAAGATGAACAGAAACTGTGTGTTTGCTTATGTGCATGCACGAATATTTAACCCTTTTCCTTAATATGTTGTCTCATGTTCCAACTTTATGGAACTTTGTACTGTAGGTATAACCCTAGAGCATATTAATACACTTCTGTAGTATTCAATACAAGCTCCAACTACAACATGTGTCTACACACATACTTTTGCAGTTAATTGTGGGGGTTCAGTGGCCTGGGCTGGCCAGCAAGCCAGCCATAGCTAGGATCAACCCGAGGCCATGGAAAGCAGCACCCTAAGTTAGGGGTCATGGTTCAAGTTAGGGAGAGTTGAAGTTTGTTCCAACAGGATCAGCAGATTTACCATGCTAATATGGGTTACGCTGCCACTGCTGGTTATGATTGGTTATTATGTTGCTAGAATGTTCCATCTTAGTGTATATAAATAGGGATCTCCCCTTATTCAAGGTCTTAAGTGTTTGGCTGTATTTGGGATCACTCCTGTTACTGAGGCAGAAGAATAAAGGGCCCTCAGATTTTCCACCTAAGACCTGTCACGCACTTTTCTTCCCTGCCGACCTGTTGCAATCATTACCTGTCCTCACAGGCATGGGTGGAGCAACATGAAAATCAACAAGTAACCCAGGGAACTGGTTACTTCCATGGTAAATTCTAAAGATAATGCACATGAAGAGAACATGTTTCATATGATCTGTTTTTTTATATGATCTTGATTGCTTCCTACACTCATCCAGCAGCACAGTTTAATCCTAGTTCTCAATACCCACACTGATTTCTTAAGATTATCTAAATACACAAAACTCCTAGTAATGCTGGACCTTACTTTCTTGATTAGAAAGTTAGTTAGGCTAATTTAGTTAGACTAGACTTAGACTAAACTGAGTTAACCTAAAATTTGTTCTGATGCCCAACTTCTTTCTAAAACTTTATTGCAGATTAGATTGGTTTATATACAGTTGGTAAGCCTGACAGGATATTTAAGAGCGAGGGGAAGTTCGGAGTTCTGACATGACTTTCTCATAGTACGACAGTGACTGAAAGACAAACTCTTCCTTGTTGACTGAGTATGCTAATTCCTGTCCTCTATTCCCAGAATCAGAGGATGACTACACTGCAGGTATGAACTGCACAGTAGCAAAGAATGAAAACAGAAACTTTGTACAAACTCCATCCATTGTAAAAGAGAAGGACTTAAATTAAAAATACAAAGTATGTGAAATACATCTGACAGAATGCCAATATAATTCAGATTAAAAGGGCCCTTTAAGTCTCTAGTCCAACACCCTTCTCAAAGTTTAATTATTTCTGAAACCAGACCAGATGTCTCAGAGGTTTGAGGCTTGAAAGAATTCCAGGGATGGAGAGAGACCATGAAACCTCCTGAGGCAACCTGTGCCACTGGCTTTCTGTACAGAATAGAAAAAAATGTCCAGGCTCAAATGAAATCTCATTTCAACTTATAATCACTGTTTCCCATCAAGCACTGCTGCCATAATGCATTATTTAAATAATGGGTCAGTAAATTTTTACATCTCTCCTCTTTTAGGTAATCTTATGGTCTCAGTAAGAACTATGTCTTCCTGTATTCAAACATTTTCTTTTTCAAAATCATGTTTCATAGACTAAGTTAAGAAAAGGGGAAAAAAAAAAAAGGTAAAAGTAAAAGAAGCTTAAAATATTCTAGATCCTGACAAAGCAAAGTACCTTGTTGTAGTGTGTTGTCATGGTGTGCCTCAGTTTCCCTAGTCCCTCCCCTAAAGTTTCTTTCCCCAGGTGGTGTGTTAATCACCACCTCTCCTTTCCCCACCCTTGACCCCTGCTGGGCACTGCCTATCAACCCAGAATTTCCAAGGGGAACGCTGAGTGATTGGCAGAGGGACACCTGGCCCATCCAGGTGTCCCTCGCACCTGAGACCCCCTCCCCCCATACCTGGTTGGTGGTCTCTGTGTTCCCTTCCCTGCCCTCTCCCCAGGTAAAAGGACAAGCACACCACACGGTTGAGAGTTCTGTAGGAGTTGTTGCAGGATTCAAAAGCCATGTGGCCCAGAAGAAAAACTCTGGATTAAAACTCTCCATCAGGACCCACTCCTTTCTTCACCTCGCCTTAAAGGTTTCTCCAGCTCAGGAAGGCCTGAGGAGTGACCCTCATCAATAGCAAGCTCTAGCCGCAAGCACTGGAGCTCGGGGCGTGCCCGGACTTGTCCCCATGTGCTCAGCCATGACCACAGGTACTGAATAGCGTCTCTGGGGAGAAAACATCACAGGTGCCGCTATTTGGTTTAGCAGCTGAGGCCAGACAGACCAAGGCAGTCCAGTTTAGTAATATTGGTAAATTCCAACAGTACCTCAAGTGGCAAAATACAGATCATCTGGTCTTTAGAAACAAACCAAGCAAAAAAAGGCAGTGATCCTTTTGTGCCATAAACTGTCAAGAAGTGGTCAGTATTTACAGTTACAGAAAATATTTTGGTCTGAATGCAGCACTAGAGTACTGTGAGAAATCATTTGCACAATAGTGTGAACAAACAATGGATGCCCAGAAATTCTGCAACAGGTTCCTCTTGGACACTTTCATTTTCATACCTTAAGTTGACTTCTCATAGATGTGGGTCTGTACCATAAGGTATCCCACTTATTCTTTCAATTTGGAAGCCATGGATCTACTGAGATGGGAATCTCGCATTCCAGGAGGAAGTGTTGGAACACGGAAAATGGCAAAAAAAAAAATGAGCCTGCAATGCTACTCCATCTTTAACAAAACCAGTTATGCTCAGCTGTCACAGTATATCACAGTACAAGCTGGTTTGTACTGGGCAATTCAGATATAAATAAGAAACCCAGCTGGTTCCATAAACTGGCCCCTGGGTTGACAGACAGGAACCTCAACCAATTATGTTCCATCCTCAGCTGCAGACATCTCACTTGTTCAAGAGCTGGACCATGTTAAAAGATCAGACTAATATGCTATCCAGTCAAACCCACTTTATAAAGAAGAGTTGAGCCATTAAATGCTCTCTGTTGCCACATGAACATCAGTTATGTGGTCATCTCTGTCTCCGACTCACCACACATGTGTTTCACTCAGTGTTCTCCCTTCATAAAGCACAAGAACAGAAATAAGCAGCACCTATAGATGTATTTTGCGTTACACTGCTAAGGGATGCTAAGTGGGCTTTGTGCATTAGATGCTTACTCTCATCTGGAAAACACTAGATTTGGAAATAAAATACCCTGTTTATTATCATACAGAATTCCAATTTTACGTGAAAATTGCTACGAGAACATATAGTTATTTGCTGTTATTTAATTCAAATATATTTACTCATTTCCTGGAGGAAATATTACCTGCAATAATTACTATTGCAAAAGCAGCAAATCCATATTCATCCTTTCCTTCTACAATCTGAGCTCCATATTCAGGATTTGAGAGGAAAACATAAAATGATTCCTGTCCTTCAGGCTCATCATCATCAAAAATTTTTATGGACACCTGGCTTTCAAATTCTCCATCCAGCAAAGTCAGAGAGATTGTCTGTTCTTCAAAATCTTCTCCTTCCATTGCCCATGTGAAGTTTGATTTTCCATAAACTTCTCCAAAAGGATACAAATCTACTCCTCTCTGCGCACTCGCTCCCCCGAAAGTTTTAACAGTAATTTTAATATCACCAGTAAATCCCTTGGTCCTTCTGATCTGAAGCACTGCTGTGTTGGAGGTATTGTTATTTGTATCTTCTTCAACATAAATAAACTCTGGCCCCAAACTTAGTATTCCATGATGAATATCATTAGCCAGGATATTAACTGTTGCAACACTGAAAGTTGGGTTCAAACGGGGACTCCAGTCAAGGTTTGCTGGTTGAACATCCAGAATTTCCACAGAAGTCAAATTTACAAAAAAAAATTCTTGTATTTCAGACACAGTGTCATCAATTATTGATATTTCTATCACTGCATTTGTCTGAAAATGTAAAAACATAAGCTCTCCATTGTAGATGGGTATAAAGTCTTCTAGTGGTTTGGCACTTCCTGGAATGGTCTGAAATGTCAGCTTAGTGAGATTACTTTGAAAACCAAACAATCTTTGGACATGTAGTCTGACTACCTGGGTATCTTCTTCAACTGAAACTGATCTTGAGTTAAGATCAAACTGGAAGATCCCCATTGGCTCAATTTTAGCTATTGTAAATCCTGATCTGAAACAGAAACAGTATCACATTGAGAGAGAAATACAAATAATAAAAACATGAACAATCAAGCATAGTAATTTTCAGTGAGCAATCAATGATGGCTGTAGGAATGTGGATTAAAAGAATGTGTAACAGTAGAGGGAAGAAATAGATATCATACAAAGCAAGACATAGAGAGGTTCCCTAAAAAAGGCTTTTGTAATCTTTGAGCAGCCCTCCACAGGCTTAATGCATCTTAAGTCAGGACAGGATACTGAGTAAATGATACATAAAATATGGTCTTCCGGACAAAATGGAGAGGCAAAGGAAAGTAGAACTTCCTACTACGGACATAATACAGGAATATAATATAGCCACTACAAGTAATACCAGTTTTAAACAGTGAACAAACCTCCTGTACCAAGGGAAAGCTGTGAAGTAGATGCTAGCAGATCTACAGTTTTAGCCAGGAAGATAGAGAAGGTCAGGAAATTATTTCAAAGTACACTATAAGGCTTTGAAATACTCCCTCTTTACAATATTATCCAAAGTACTTTTTTTCAGATCTGAGTCTTGTTATCAATATAAATTTAAGCTTTACTTTTTTCATATTAAATATATTCCCTTCTTATTAAAAAATATTAGACTGACTCTGCTAAGTTTTGCGTCATCTCCTTCTCTCTAGAACTTAACCATTATTCAATGCCAGAGGCTACCAATGGCACAATTATAGTAAGGAGATTTGGCTAACAGATCTCTTCTACTTAGGAAGCCAAAATACCTTCATAGTAATTGCGAGCTTTATTTCTTTTGGGATGCAGTCTTAAGTTTTCTGGGAAAGGTTAATCACATACATTCAAGGTATTTGATTTACACAGTAAATATGTGCTTGAGGACTCAAGTCCATAGGATGGACAAACCTAGGAGAAAGGGTCAGTTTGAGAAATTTAGGCATCTGATTCACTCCTAACTTCCTTCAGATTTGCCACTTCAATTTTAACAAGGTGAAGCCAATACCCTTCTCCCTACAGTGTCACTCTATGCCCATTTTTTATACATTTTCATCTTTAATAAGGAAGAGTGAAAATAGTTTGAAGAACAGAAAACAACTTAAGTGAGACAAAAAACAACATTGAATGAAATGTTTTAATTTGTTCAGAATAGAAAGGGGGTTTAATATAAATTAGTCATTTTTAGAGCATTTTTTATTTCATTTGATTTCTTTGAAATAATGGTTGTCATCTAAGATCTTCTAAATATAGATATTCAGGGACACTGAAAATTGAGAGTTTATTTTATTCTTCAGCTTCCTGGTTAAAACTGTTGATCTTGGTTCTTCAACCTAACTGGCTTTCCTAACTGTCTCCATCATACTATACACATTCTAGGTACCTCAGATCCCAATGCCAGGGAACAGACTGGAATTGAAGGAAACCCTGTTTTGGACAAATCAGATCTGCAGTACTGACATTTGTTTCCATGTGAGACAAGACATAGAAATTATCATAAAAGGAACTCCAATTTGCTAGCTACCTACAATGTAATAGGGATTTGTATGAGGTATATGCCTCTATACATGTCATAATTCTTACAGGATCAGTGCAACTCCAAAGTACAAATAATATCTTTACCTCAGGCGAGCCCCACCAGACACATTGCTGTGCACTGCTGTTAAAGTGATGGCAAATGTCTCAGATTTATTTAGGCTTGGAGTAGCCTGAAATGAAATCACTTTACTTTCCTCCCCAAGGGAAAATACAACAGTACCTGAAAGGAGAATGATTGCAACAGTCAAAATCACTAAACAGAAATTCTATTTTCACCTGGAAATACATTGACATAGGAACTTTAGTCGCAATTCGACTCCACTAAGGTGAAGAAATCTTCATGATAAGGGTCTTTCCTATAGAAAACTGTCCTTCAGGGACATAGTGTCGTGTCTATGAAGAAAAGATGGTTTTTCTCTCATAAAGTAAGTATGTCCCTTAAGAGATAAAAACTGGACCACACAATTTCATTCTAATGACTCTTCATTAGGAATGGAAACATGCAGAGGTACAAATAACTAAAAGGTGGTATCATCACTTAGGCAACAGTCATAGCTGTTATCCTTGTAGCTGTACATAACTTGTTGCAGCAATTACTCACCAAATGGAGGAGTAATATTGCCTAGTTTAACAGAGTCAATGACTAAGTCTGGTGGGCATCCTGAAATCCAGCTAACTATTACAGAGCCATAAACTCCTTTCCTGGTTATGACAGCATGGCCTGTCCCTGCAACAATGTTTGTAAGTCGCAATATCACAGATTCAAAGCCAACCTGTGGAAACATAGTAGATTTTATCAGAAAATGGAATAAAAATGGACAATAACATACATGAAAGCATAGTACCTTTTGTAAAATGGGCATCTTACAATAAGGATGCATGCACATAGATAAATATATGTGCGTGTATTTATGGACATATAAATATGCTCTCTTGAAGGAGTTCATATGAGCTCTTTAATAATTTTAGATTTCTGGCAATTAGATTGCACAGAAAAAGAACAAGTATGAGTGACATTTCAGTACTGAAAATAGTGAATACCATCTGTGTCTCTTGTTTAGAAGAAAAATAAATTAAGCCTGCCTTCAGTGCTCTCAGGTAATAACTGTACTACTCTCTCGACATATATAGATATATAGATACATACATATAATTAGGTTATTAATTGTGTATCCAGTAAGTTGTTATGTCATGACACTGTACACAAAATTATTTTTGCTACTGTGATCTACTTTTCTGTTTTTCTGAGCAGCAAACAGGAGCGAAGATGGTAAATGGATATATGGTAGTATATGGTATATAATAGTCTTTCTGTAAACAGAAAGACTGACTCAAGCTTCATTGTAAATTAAAAATTACAACAATGCTTAAAGATTATTAAAATCATTAAACTTCAATAAAATTTAAGACCTCATGACCTTTAAAACCTCATGTCTTTGCCTGACATAAAAAAAGGGAATGGTAGCACATATACCAAATCCAAGTAGGAAAATTATCTTTTCCCACTCTCATACGAAATAGACAAAGGGAAAATTTATCACTCAATGATTACCAAATTTACTGACATCAGCATTAGCACCCAACATCTCTTTTTGCACATAATACTGAATTCATGCTATCTTCTGCTTTGGGGTTCCCGTACTTATAGAAACATCATCCAGATTTACTTATTTTCCTTTAAGTCTTAGAACTCCCCTTTCATGTAAATATTTACACTACTTACATTTTATATATAAAGAGGCCTTTTCCAATTGTATTAAAATGTTTCTATAAGAATTTTTATTAGAGGAATGAGTAACATACAGTGCAAGTAATAATAGGAATGATCTCTTCCGTCATATTGATTACAAAGAAACTTCACTGAGTTCTTATAACAGGTATCTTCTGAAGTGAAGTGTACCTTTCTTCTGTGGTAGGAACATGAGATCACAACCAGGCTACTGACCTGTGAATTGGCAGCTTCCTCAGGAATAATCAGCACAGCAGACTTTGCTGTTCCTAATATTTTAGGCACATCCTTGGCACTTCCCCTTACCAGGCTTACATTAGTAAGTTCCAGAGTAAAATTCAAGCCCAGTAAAATAAATGCCTTTGAGAGAGAGAATTTAATTTAAAAGACAGAAATTTAATTCCACTAGAAAGATATTATTCAACAGTGCAAATAATTACCAAAGCAACCTGCAGATTCCTGTTTGCTTACATACAAAGCAGCATTTTCAAGACAAGTGTTTAGTTGATTATGTTTCTCAAAGAACAGCAGTTAAGCCATCAATATTGTGAAAGCCATCTGCCAGCAGTTTGCTGGAATATGAGTTTGTAAAGCAACTATTGCCATTTTAAAAAGTTGTATCTGACACACTGGGCCTTGGTTCTATTTTAATCCTTAGGATTAAAGATATTTAAGATTGTTGTACGAGCATGTAAGAGTGGATGTAAGACTGTGATAATAATGACAAACAACAAGGAAACACAGAAGACTGCAGGTACATTTATTTTCTTCTTCATTGGTCACAAATGACAGATCACTATTTACAATCCAAAGAAACTTAAGAAAATACTTGCATTCATATAATAATAAGATATTGAATTCATTGTAACACAAAACAACAATGTAAAAAAACCATAAAATATTTGAATTCGTGATTTTGCAATTACTATCAGAAAATTTGATTTTCAAATCCAGTTCTACTCCATAAAGAGGAAATTTGTAACACCAAAACTCTTTTCTCCTTCTTCACAGTCGATATTAGTGAGAGTTTTTTATCTTATTTGTATTGTGATGAAACAAATGGAAACAACAGATAACATAGGAGCTAAAAGAGTAATACACACCTGGTTGCTTATTGGCACTCTTTTTACTCCAAAGCTGGCACCATCCTTTATTGTGAGGAATCCCACCTCATTCTTGGGTTCAATTAGTGCTTCGTTGTGAAGGGATATGACACGGTACTCAACCATCACTTCTCCAAATGCCCCAGCATGCCGAGTCACATTAATCTGAATATATCGATCCAGGGCTTTTTCTACCAATACTGACTGCTGATCAGAGTACAGGGCAAACACTCCATAAGGATCATCATTTTCAAACACTGTGATCTTTGAAATTCCTCTCTTATGGTCTAAATCTGCTCCACCTTCCACTGAAATCAGCTGTACCTCATAGCTTTCATCCAGTTCTGGAACATCATCAGGTAACAGGTAGATAATTATTTCAGCTGTACTCTGCTGGTCAGCAATGACAACAAATCCCTCTGTCTCAAGAAAGTCACCTGTGATGTCAGATTCACTGCATATTTCCCAGTACACCTGAAATTAGTACAGAAAATGCAAAGCATAAAAGAAAGAAAAGTTACCCCCAAAATCAGAAACTTGCAAATTCAGGATTCAGTATAGACAGAATATGGAACAGACTGCATTTAAATGGGTAAAATAACAATTGTTTTGCGTATGCATAGGAAGAATATCCTATCATACAGACTATCTTTCAAAAGAGTGTGTTATTTAATTAACAGTGTTAAAAATATAAAAATATTTCATTTGTCTAGTTTCAGAAGATTTATGTAAAACTATATCGAATTTATGAACATTTTTCAAAAAGCATCTCTTTTCTCACCAAAACACCCTTGCTGTTTTTTCTGTTTTCAGTATTCCTCACATAATAAAGGAATGAACTCTCATTAACACAGCAGATGTTTCTATTAATTGATCCATTTATTTTAAATTAAATTAGTTCCTGTTAAAATGCTGACTTCTAAACAACTTTAGGTAAAAACTAATGTTTTTACATTGATGGTTCAGAAAATTCTAAGGAAGTCTGATTCTGTCTAAAAAAGTAAAGTATGATGATATCAAAGACAAGTCACTATGAAAGTACTGTCTCTTCGTTCTCCCATCAAAAGTGAACTGGGAGAGAAAGTGAGAGCAGCACAGCAGTATTGCTTTTCTTTTATTTCCCCTGACCAGGGAAGAATGAATTTTACTATCCAAACTACAAGTACTAGGGCTAAGCCCTTCCTAAATTCAGTCTAAAAGGCAACATTAAAAAATAAATAATTTGAGAAACAAGCAATTGAAAGGCACAGAATGAGATATTTTTCCATAGGTCAACACCAAGGATGATTTCTGGTTACATTGTTTATTAGGAAAAGAGTGAGAATACCGTTATGTTCCCCAGAATGCCTTGAATTCGTTTGACAAACAGTGTAATGTTTTGTGGCCCTTCGTCTCCTGAGGGTTCTGCATAATTACTCTCAGTTAATGATTCGGGAGCAAACTGTACAATTCCATTTGGATCACCAAACTTCTCTATCTGTAAAATGGTAAACAAACATTAAAAAAACTAGAAATGTAGTGTAAGTTGTATTCTTGTTCAAACTACTGAGATTTTCACTGCTAGATGCTACTGGGGCACATATCTGTTAGTTCCAAAAACAGCAGAGAAAATTTTGAATGTCCCTTTTTCAGTTTTCAGTTCCCCTGTCCAGGAAGGAAAAGAGCAGAGTTTTATTTCAAATGCTACATCTGAATATTTTGATTGTAAAGCAGGAAATGCTCAGGTACCTTGAGCTAGTATACAGAAATTCTTCTAACACTATCAGTCTGCAAACTCAGAACTATGGGAAAGAGAGCTCATCCGCACCCATCTCTATGAACCATTAGCTGCAAAAAGAATTTAGGGAAACACAACTTCCTGAAGGGGACTGTGGAAATAAGAGTTAATTCCACTCTTTACAGACCAAATAATAAAATAAAAATACAATTTCTAGAGAGATACTTTTGAGGGCTTCTTACAGCAGATTTATAAGTATTTCCTTAGTTGCAGTATCCCTAGAGCACTGATTTGACTGCAATAACTCTCAAAACATCTGCATTTCTCTTGTACTATAAGAAGGCAGATTTTCTCCCTTCCTCTGAAGAGATGTCAAGAGTGACAATGTCCTGCTTGCAGCTGCTGAGGGGTCAGAGCCTGGTGCTGTGTGGGCATGCCGAGATCGCTATTACCTACCACACACACATAATAGTTGGTGCAGGACAAGTGGTCCAGCCTGGAGAGTTTGTCCATCGTTTTTCACTGTCTCAGGGTTTAAGGACAAGTGTGTGTGTGTGTGTGGATGATTGGTTCATCATTGTTTTTGATTTGCTCAAGGGAAAAAGACATTTTGTCTTTGTCTCGGTGGAGCTTTGGCGATGAGCACCTTTTTGTGTGTAAATCACCCTCTCTATTGTATAGCTTTGTTATTATTGTTGTTGCTGTTACTGTTTGTTTCTCATCTCATTAGTGTTTTCAAGTAAATTTTTCTTATCTTGACTCAGAAACACTGCTTTTTGTCTCCCTCTCACAAGACAGGGTAGGGGAAGGGAAGCAGTTGAGTGCAGTTTAATTTACAGCTGGGTTTAAATCACAACAGATGACAAACATATTGACACATAGAAATGTGGGCTCAATCCATGCTCTCTCCAAAGAGAACTGCAAATAGGAGAGCCAGCCCACCTCTTTTATTCCAGTTTTTACAGATAGATTCTCTGCCCTTTTTCTTTCAGAATTGAAAATAATATACCAAAATAGTTCACAGGTCAAAAAATGAGTAAGTAATCATTGTGATTAATTTTTAAAAGCTTTGCATGAATAAATACCAATATCAACAGAAATCTCTGAAGAATGAGAAGCGATAATAACTTACTATTAATGTAATGCTGTTTGCCTTAGAATCTATTTCTGTTTCACCTTTCATAAGGCTCAGTCGAATAATGAAGGTTTCCTGAACTTCAACTTCTTCATGAGGATAGATTTGTAGATTAATTGTTCTCAGACCTCCTTCTCCTTCTTCAAAATAGAATGTTCCATTCACAGGGTCACCAATGTCACTATTCAGAGGAGACAAAATCTCTTCTGAATTGGGTCCCAAAATGTCCCAGTTAATCTGTGGAAGAGATCAGTTTCAGATTTAGAGGGGTGATACATTATAACAGCATCCCAACGGGAGAAGTGACAGAGTACCAAAAGTACTTAGCTATGTTTAAATATTTGCTATTAATACAGGATACAAAATAGTAATAATTAATTATAAAGGACAAAATACAGAAACCTTTGAAAAAGTAAACCTGTCAATTTACAAATGAATTTTAAAGTGTTAGTCACAATGCCAGTTTATTAAATTCTAGATGTGAATAACAGAAAAGAAACTAAGATTTCTTTAGCATATAGCAAGAATCACAAAGACCAGTGTCTATTTCTCATCTCTTTCATGACTTGTTTTGCAAAACTTCCCACATCAGTACTCATGATCAAAACCATTTCCTCTTGAAGTGTGATGTCAAGTCTAAAAATGACAAATATTTTCTATCATATAAATTTTTAATCCTTCAGATTACAAAGGAAATTATGAATCCTTAATATTTCTTCAGCCTGATTAAAAGCCACAGCATTTTCAGCGATTCTCACAAATTAAACTGCTTTTAAGGAGGCTATATTCAGGATTTTATAATTATTATTTTGTTAATTTAAGTGTTTTTTGCTTTTCTCCAATGACTTCTAGAAAAAGTCAAAGATTGAGGCAATTTTTATATGTGGAGAAGAAGAGTTCATGGCTTATAATTTTTCAATTATTTGACAAGACCTTGAAAGGCCCACCATGTTTTATATTTATACCTTCACATTATAAGTGGCCTCTAGAGAGTAAAAAAATACTCTACAAAACTCACAGTAAGCAATTTCCTGAATTAAATTAAACTAGTAGCAGTGCATGAAGTTAACTATAATTTTTGTGGGAGTAGGAGCTACTTCAAAACAATGCACACAATACCATAATAAAAGAAGGGAAGCAGGAGAAGAAAGAGGATTTTGAAGGGTAACAACACTTTCTGTTATACTGCAGCTATATGCAATTAATGTTTAATAAAAAGATGTAATTATACAATTAGAAATCAGTCACTAAGAAAGCTCTCAAAGTAAAATGAAGGAGGTTTTTGACATAGTCACTGGAAAACTTTCAGGCTTTTACAGGCAAGACCCACTTGTGCCTCCACCAACCGCCCAGTCCTTTCCACCACCAGGGACACCGTTGTGGTTGCATCAGGGTTGGGAAGAACTATTTGGCTTTGGTTGAGAAATCGGACCATGCCTTGGGGAGAGTCACTTTTCGCAATAGTGACCTGGCTCACCAGGTGGAGCCCCAGGATGGCTCCACCAGTAGCTCCTGTCAATTGGATTTCAAATTGCTCTGCAAATTCACTGCACAGAAAAAGAAAAAAGAAAGCAAAAAAAAAGACATTCTGAGATATGAGAAAAGAAAAAAATTAAAACTGTTCTTAGTAATTCAATCATGCATCCAACTGAACGTGTTTAAAAGAATAATGAAATCATCTCCATAGGTGCAGTGTAGAAGATTCCTTCTAGTTGCATAGAATGGTGATATCTGAAATAAAAATATTTCATATATCATCATTCTGAAATTCTATCATTATTCTATTTTCTATTAGCATTAAGTTAAACAAAAATATGGAAAAATATTTTATTTTTCATAGTAGTACTATTGACACCAACATTTCTTATAATGCAATTAAAAATCATATTTGATTGCATGCATGATTCCATACTATTTAACAGGAACTATGACACTGTAAATTTTTCCCCTTTAGTTGATTTTCTCCCTTAGGTGATTTTTTAGCTCTGCAGAAATTTTTCAATTTCAGCTCTATACACACATATGTGTAGATTTTTTAGCACATGCTAAAGAAGACTTAATCACAAGTAAATTGGTGAATAAATATCTGAAAATGTAATTACCTTTCTTCATCATTTATAATAGATATGTAAATAAAAGACTGGTTCTGTTCATGATAAAAAATTACAGTATTATTATGAATGACATAGTCAACACCATGAATTGCAGAAATACTTTGAGAAAGAAAATCAGCTGTGACATTGCCGTAAGTTCCACGCTTTCGCAGAACAGGAATCATGATTAATCCAGCATCCTCTTCCACTATAAAAATAATTGAGAAAAAATTATGTCATTTCAAAATTCATGCCAAACCCTTATCTTCCAAAATACAGTGAGAAGTTATTGTAAACTTACCCTGTATAAGGACATGCTGTGGATCAAATTCTATGATACCTTCAGCATTGTCATTTTTTGCAATAGTGACCCATACTGTGGAGATACTTCCTATTATTGGAGGTTGATCCATCTGTAGACCATTCTCTCTTACAGTAAAATCAAATCCACTTGCAAGAACATAAAAAAAAGCCAAAACATAAAAATACATTTTAAACTTCTTGTGAAAATATAAAGATGTGTGTGTGACAATTTTTGAATTACTGCAAATAACTTTATTTTCTGACAGTTACTACTGAAGACTTTTTGTCACATTTCTTCATACTATTATGTTTGCAAGAATTATTACTAGAAATGTGTGTATTTCATTTGTTCTTTCTCATTTTGTCTTTTTAATGAAGTTTCTTGCAACTTGGCAATTTGTATCTAATGTATGGATTTTAAGTTTTATTAACTCTTAATCAGCAACATCTTATACTATTGTTAAAATAATTGGGTTTACCATACATGCATTTTCTATTATGATTACAATTATAGCTGTTTTACAAAATTTTACAGTAAAACAGATTAAATGTCTGGCAGTAATTTTATTCAGGTAGATCAGAATCCAAATATAGTTTGTTTTTCTAGTTTGTTTTTCTGCTTTTAACAAATCAACTGGAAATTTTAACTTTACCTTCCTTGGAGTTCCACTTCACTAATCATCACTGAAAAGTTTTCAGGACCTTCAGGAAAGTCATCATCATGAATTTCAATCAAAAAAATTTTACTTTCCTCCTCTGGTTCAAATACCATTTCCCTTACTGTGGGAGTAAAATCCATTCCTTCCTCTGCAGTCCCATTTATTATCTGAAAGCAAAGATGCACTCTGCCATAGGATCCCTTGGAACGCACAACAGTGATGTTTACCTGAGGGAAAGAGAATATTTTCTTTTAAAAATGGCTTTGTTTTCTGTTACAGTTGCCTTTACAAGATGTTCTAAAGTCATATTTTCAATGGTTCTGTCAGGTAACAACAATATGATTTATCAAGTACACAGTACATGTAATTTAGCAGATAGTCACTTTAGAGACTGATTTTTTTCTTTCTAAAGTTGAACATAATTATAGCAACAACGTTGATATCTATCAGTAATTTTATATAAAAAATAATTTTAATATAATACCCATTTTTCATCTTCTGTTGTTTGCAGTAGTTCATGGGAGAATGTAAACTCTCCATACGGATAATCACTGGCGGCCATGGTAATATTTGCTGTGCTACTAGATTCATTTATGAGTCCTCCATCACTGATTCTGGTTAGTTGAAATTGGTAGCAATGCTTTTCCTCAGGACAGCTGTCATCTACAGCCTACAGAAAAGAACCAACAACAGCTAAAAGAATTTAAACCATTTCTAGAGAGAAAGAGATAAATAATTTTTAGCTAAGATCCTAAGAAAATAAAATAAAGTACTTGAAACAGCTACTGGTATCAGATATCTCATATACCTGTATTAGAACAACTGCTGCAGACTGCCTATCTCGCATGGTCAAAGTCCCCGATACCTCAATAAATTCTGTCTGATGAGGAGGTGTTATATTCCAATATATTATGATCTCCCCAAAAATCCCTGGGCCACGTACCAGGCTGTAGGTAAGGACACAAACACAGATTTTATTTTTACCTTCATTATTTAATATCAATACAGAGATAGTATATCATACTGTTGTGCATGGAAGAAATGTTATCAGCACTATGAAAGCTTGAGTTTTAATGTACTTAATCACTGCTAAGAACATGAGAATCCCCTTTTCAGGCATTTTCAGAACAGCTCTGAAGTTCTCTTTTAATTCTCTGTGTTTGGAGGCATCTCCAGCTGTATTTTTACCAAGAGGTCTTTCAAGTTTCTTTCCATGTATAGTCCAAAGATGGGACCAGAAAACTGCTTTCTCTTTCTATTTCTAGAAGTTCTGTTCTTTGCCAGAGATAGATATGCAAAATAGAAGGGAAATTGGATGCCAGGGTAATGCCAGGGGCAATTTGATCTACAAGGCAGATGTAGGATACATTTGCCTTGAGATTTTCTGTGATATGTTCTGTCTGCTACTTGTCTAAAATCCTACTAATAACATAATGCTTGGATAAGTCACAGTAAAGATTCGTCTGCACATTTTGCACATAACACAATCTTAAACTACTTCTTGCACAAAGCATTGTTTTGTCTTTTGGGCTTCTTGTGCCTGTACCAGAAGGTGCTCTGCTGCTTTATATTTGCTGGAAGTGTCATAATATTTTTTTCCAATGGTCTTAGAAGATTCTTCTAACAATCTAAAACTCTTCATTCTGTTTTCAGTTGACAGAATAAAACAATTGCATCTGTTTTTTATTTCCACCAAAACACCCATTCCCATACTGTTTATGATAGAATATAACAATTTGCTGAAATACTATTCAGGCACAAATCCTGAACCAATTTCTAGAAAGCACAAAGCACCTTCAAATGTCACATTTTCTTACCCCTCTCCTTTGATTAAGGTTCTCTTTCCTTTGGTGCATCAATGTTGTAAATAACTTGATGACAGAGAGGAATATTTGGACCTCCCCATTAATACTGAAAGGATACACACATGATATATTCCACCCTTCCTTAAAATCAATCACTGGTTTTTAAAATAGTACTGTTTATAGAAATTATGATAAAATGTAGTACTCAATAAATTGCCAAATGTGGGGTCTCATAGCTTTTGAATCTGGGTTGTTGTTCCTTCTTTGAAAAAATGAGAGATGCACCCACCTAACAAGAGCAGTTCCATTATAACTTCCGGAAGGTTCTCCAATCAAAACATGCTTGGATGAATGGGCTATCCCAACCACCCCAGAAGCTCCTTCATCTCCCATAATAGTGATGGTTGCAACACCTATGAAGAGAAAAAATATTCTCATGGTAAATGAAAACTAAGCAATTTACCAAAGGTAAATTTTGTGGCATGAGTGGTTAAACATTAGCTTCATAGAGGGCCTGTGGAACTCTCTTTGACTTCTTCAGCTAAGGAACTTAGGGAAAAAGATGGACATTCAAAATTGTGACCAACCAGATGCCCACAGAATACTTCAGCACTGCAGACTGAAATAATATTAATAGACTTCAAATAGTCTCATACAGAATATCTAAAACCAGAAGATACTGAATTAATTCTTTACCATTTACAGGGGATATCTCTGCATCACCAGTAGAGACTAGCCGAATGGTAAATGTTTCATTCCCCTCCAGCAGACCATCTTGTATTGCATGTAAAATAATCTGTTTCTGGGACTCAGTCTGCATCATATAAAGACAGACATGGATATATATTAAATGAAATAAACAAAATACAGTATTAATTTATTTTTTTTTTACATATTAAGTGTTAAGAATGCTTGACATATTCTTTAGTATTTTAAAACATCATATATTTGATCCGGCTGAAATTTCTTCTCACAGATTAATAACCAGAAAAAACTGTCTCTCAAACATTGCCAGCCATCCTAAAAACACCCTCACTATTTGCAACTAAATGAAGATTGAAATTCCTTCGAAATTGTACTCACATATATGTTTTAACTTAGAGAAAACTTTCTGTAGAGAAACTGCATATTCAATAGTACACATATTCTAAGGATTAACACATTATTAACATTAGATATATTAGTCAAATTTCTGCCTAATCTACATTTTTGTCGGTGGGAAGTGACAAACACATGGTATAAATTTAGTATACCATGCATATACAGTTTATGCTTATACTCAAGCATAGATAAATGTTCAAGACAAAATGTCAAAGCCTACCAGTAGAGAAATGACAGCAAAACTTTGCCAAATACTGATGGTTTTACCAGAAAAAAAATCTATTTCTCAGCTGACTCAAAGTAAAACAACCAGCATGCCTATTGATTTAATGAAGAAAAAGCTTATACTGAGAGAAAACAGATCATGTTCTGTTAAAATACTTTTCTTCATTAAGTATTTTGCGCAGACTGTAAAATATAAACATTGTATTGGTATCCAACATTTAACTCTGACTTCAGAGTTGTAACCTGCCATGAAATACAAATTAAATAACACTGTCTAACTTGAAAGTTATGAAGGTGCTTTTCAGGATTTTTTAATCTGCAAATTTTGAGCATTCATCTTTCTTTCTCACCCTTTCAATACAAATTTTCTTTTTAAGATGCTTGATACTTTAGTGGAATAAGTGTTTCTGCAATCATTATTTTCATTCAGTATTTTTCAATTCCTCTTTCTTAATAGTAAAAACAGAGATCTGAAGAACTACCTTCCTGATGATTACATTCTGCTGCATTAAAAAAGCATGTCAGCTTTCCATTACATCTTGAAAGAAGCCTGAATACTTCTAAAAGGTCAGTTAAAACTAACCTTTTTGTAGCGTATAATACTTAGTAACCCCATACTTCTATCAACAAGTAATAACAATCAGACAAATACACACCAGCAGAAGGAAGTATTTATATATCTAATAGTAAATAAGTTATTGCAATGTCTGGAATACCTCACTGAAATGAAGGGTACCATTTAGAGGGGTCAGATCATATCTGGCTGCTTCCTCGAGAATCCATAACACTGTAACTGCTCCTCTTCCTCCCTGACTTCGATTTACATTGAGCAAAACAACTGCAGCAGAGTCATCAGGTGTCTGAGGTTCCTTCACAGTTACCTGATGGAGAAAGAAAGTATGGGAAAGGCTGTATTGAAAAAAGTCAAAAGCTGCATTGATAATGTCAAATTACATGGATACATGTTTAAGATAAACAATGGAAAACATTATCAATGACAATTCTGAACAATAGGACATGAGCATAACAGGTGTAAGGAGAGTGTTGAATTCTACTACCAAGGACTACCAAGTGATTTCTTTATGCACTATGATCCAAAACAATTACAGACAATGTCACAAGCAGGTTCGGTACAAGCAAAAGGGAGAGCAGAAGTACTGCAAGAACTAAGATGAGATATGCTTTGTAATTTCTTTCCAAATTTTACTTTCAGTAATGCAGATTATTATACAGACCATCAAAAATCCTACCTAGGATGTCCTGAATTGTTAGTATAGTGAATTAAATTGATTCAGTCACACAGAAATCTATATTTATGCAGCAGCACTTTCACTATTATTACCATCCTACATAGCTAGTCGAAGACAAGCACTAATATCATTTCAATGAAATCACATCTTTCACTGAGTGAAGACTTACAAAAATCAGCTATATGCTATTGACACAAACCCACTCCAAGTTCAGCAGAAATGAGTGCCGCCTAAATCAAACTCACATTCTTTTCTTCAAACCTGAATACCCCAACAGGTGAATCATTTGGTGGAATAGCAACAGTTACGACGGTGTCATTCCCAAGTCTTGCACCACCTGTTACCCTCACCAGGGCAATTTTAAATATCTCAAGGAATTCAACTTCACTGTCATCTATGATTGTAATTTCTATTTCTCCTGTAGCCTGTAGAAATGTTAAAAATAAAAAAAAAATGAAGTTTCATTTATAATATTCTGTGAATTGTTTGAAAAAAAAATTAAAATAGGCAAATTGTATCTAGTAATGTCTAGACAATGCTCAGTTGTTCATTTTTCCTCTTATGCTTGTATATTTATAATAAGATATAATTTCAGTAGTGTTTTTTAATTCCATCAATGTGAATCTTGTTTGTTAAAACCAGCAGCATACTCTGCTTTGGTACTCAGTAGAAAGTGAATGTTGACAATATGGTCAATATTTAGTCAAAATTCTGCACACTATGTATATCCTTCCCTTTGCCAAAGACCACTTGTATTCACTTAAAATCAAAATCCCTTGTGTACAATAAGTATTCTCAGGTGCAGTATGAAATTTAAAACTATGGTGTAGAACACAGATAAGAAATCATATAGGTTTATTCTGAGAATTTATGGTTAAGATGGATTTCACTACAAATTTTCAGTGTAACAGGGTTTATTATTAGAAGTTATGTCCTCACTTGCCAAAGTATCAAAGACACACAAGCCTATTTGGTCAATGGTTTTGAATATTCTGGTTTTCCATGTTAAAAAACTGAAGCTGGGAGCATCATTCATATACCTTAGGCCATAAATAACGTGTTTTCAGTGAAAATTGTGCTAGAGGAAAACACACAAAAAATCTTAGGCTGGTAACCAAAAGTCAGGTAAACTTTCAGCAAGTGAATACCTGCCCATCTGCAAAGGTAAGGTTTCCAGATGATGGTGTGAAGTCTTCAAAGCTGGCAGTTGAAAGAATGGCTTCCCAGTACAGAGTTGCTGACCCAAACCTCCCAGCCTGTCGAACAACTGGGAGTTTCAGTACATTCTGTGGTGGTGGTACCTCATAACCAGAAACAGCTCCAGTGATACCCTGTACATTCAAAAAGAAACTGCAGAATGTCTCAACAAACTTTTAGTTTGTTGTTTGGTTTTTTTTCAAGTTGACTTGCAGTTATAGTAAGTGAAGAAACATGTAACTACTTGTAAAACGGTCTGGCCTTAGCAGTGACATTGCTATGAGCAAAAATCTGGATTAGATGACCTCCTGACCTCCCTTTTTATGACACTTGTTTCAGCACTGCCAGCGCAAAAATAAATTTTGTGTATTATTTGTGGTGAACCACTTAAGAAAGAATTGTTTGTCTGGTATCTGGCCATTTTTTCCAGAACAATTAAATATCATAAAGCCAATCAGAATACTTTCAGAAGTCATCTGAGAAATCAGACTGTCTTGCTCGAAAGCCACTTTACATGCTTTTTATTCAGACTTACTTACCTTTGTAACATTAAAATTAAATATTCCTCTGGCATCATCATTTTCTTCAATTGTTATTTCAGCTATTTCTAATCCAAGCCTCTTCACACTTGGCTGTCCTTTAGATGAAGTGATAAGCTGCACATCAGTAATATTGATTATAAATCCTTCCTGCAATTCTGGAATATTGTCCTGAAAAAAAGTTTTCAATGTCTTTTTTTTTTAATTATACATTGCAATATAATACAGTTGACTACTTTTAGGTTCGTTACTGTTTAAAACTTCTCAGTATTTGGGACCGTATAATCAATCCCTGGCTTCATACCATATAAAAGATTAAAAGATACTTTTGCTGAGATTTTGAAACAGAAGCTGACAAGTCAGATTTCAGATCTTCAAGAACAGTGGAAAGCAGTGCTGGCTGTCACCTGTTACTGCTACCTATGAGAAAGTCAGCTAGATCTCAGAAACCAAGCCATGACTTGAAAATCAGTATCTCAATTCTAAATATATTTAAAGAATATACATAATCTTCTTCATTATTATAAGTAAATTTTGGGATTATAATCAAACAAAGAATTTGGCTCATTTCCAGTGATGGGTATGCAGGTTTTTTTTGAAAGAGATGGCTAGAAGAATCCCAGCACAGCCATGTTAAGTCATACTACTAGTATAAAATCAGTACCATTTCCATTTCCTTAAAACATATTAATAGCTCAAGAAATAGTTGGCTACTCACAGGTAAAATAGTGACTATGACAGAAGTTGTTGTTGCATTCTCTGCCATAATTACTGTTTTCTTTTCCAGTATATAATCCTCATTTTCTGTTGCTCGATTGGACAGGGGGAGTTCAAAGTTTGGTGCAGTGCTCAAATGAACTGCAAGATCCCCAACAAATCCTTGCTCTCGAACAATTTGTAGAGTAACAGTAGTTGAATTCTCTGGCCCTATAGTAAGGAGAGAAAAAATTCAAGATACGACTGTTTTACAATCACAGAATATGCTGAGTTGGAAGGGACCCATCAGGATCATCAGAGTCCAACCGCTGGCGCTGCACAGGACACTCCAAGAATCACACCATGGGTCTGAGAGAATTGTTCAAATACTTCTTGAACTCTGTCAGGCTTGGTGATGTGACCACTTCCCTGACGACCCTGTTCCGGTGCTCAGCCACGACCTAGGTAAAAAACCTTCTCCTGCTACCCAACCTAAATCTGCCTGAATTCAGCTTCATGGAATTTACTTGAGTCCTGTCACAGGGCATGACAGAGTTCAGCAATCAGTGTCTGCCCCTCCTCTTCTCCTCATGAGGAAGTTGTAACTGCGATGAGGTCTCCCCTCAGTCTCCTCCTGTCCAGGCTGAACAGACCAAAACTTCAGCCACTCCTCATATGACTTCCTCTCAAGGCCTTCACCATCCTCATGGCTCTCCTCTGCATGCTGTCTAATAATTTAATGTCTTTCTTATATTGAAGTGACTAAAACTGCTCCCAGCACTTGAGGTGAGACTGCCCCAGTACAGGGCAGAGCGGGACAATCCCCTCTCTTGTCCAGCTGGTGATGCTGTGCCTGATGCTCCCCAGGACACACATGGCCCTCCTGGCTGCCAGGGCACTGCAGGCTCATGTTCAAGTTGCCACTGACCAGGACCCCCAGGTCACTTTTCACGGTATTGCTTTCCAGCATCTCATTCCCCAGACTGTCCATCCATCAAGGGTTGCCCCATCCCAGGTGCAGAATCTGTGACTTTTCCTTGTTAAACTTCATATGGTTGGTGATTGCCCACTGCTGTATTTTGTCAAGATCTTTCTAATTTGTTGACATCTCTCTTCAGAGCCTCTCTGCCCTCAAGGGAGCTTCTCCCAATTTTATGTTGTCAGCAAACTTATTATTCCCAAGACTCCTGCATCCAAGTAGTTTCTCACAGTATACCACACTACAGGCTGGCTTGTACTGGACAATTAATTTGGATATAAATAAGAAACCAGCCGCTTCCATAAACTGGCCTCTGGGTTGACAGACAGGAACCTTAATCAATCACCTTCCATTCTAAGCTGCAGAACCTCACTTGTCTGGGAGCTGGGCAGTGTTAAAAGATCATGCCAATGAGCTATCTAGACTGGGGCATTTCAAACTCCCTTTATAAAGAGGAGTTCAAACAATAAACTCTTTCTGTTGCCACATGGACTTCAGGTGTGAGTGTCATCTCTGTCTCTAACCCACCCCTCTTCATGCCACAGTTGTTCCTGAAGATGTTGAAGAGAACTGAGACTAGGATGATCCCTATGGAAGCCGTATTTTAGCCCTTGGCCTGCTTGATTTTCAGCTCAGGTAACTACTGCAACTGCTTACTAGAGCCAGCTTCAATTCTGCTCAGTGACACAACAGTCCTTCGATAATTCTAGGGCTTAAGCTGATGAGCACATACAAATGGTGTGAACACACAAAACAGTACCTCTATCTAAAGATACTGTGCATTGAAAAACTGGATCTAGAAGAACAAGATATTACATATCTACAATTTTATATGCATGTTATACAAATTATTACTTCAACACTTCTACTTTTATTCAGTTATCCTTCAAAACTTCTATCTCAATAATTTGCCTGGCCTTTCATGCCTAGGCCACCACTATTGATTCTAACACAGAAAGTGGTATTGAGGGCAGTCATTCTGGCTGTAAATGTCACATTTCCTTAACTCAAAGAAGTTAAATAGACTTTTATCAGTCAGGCTCAGCATCCTTTTGAGAAAGCAGATTTGTGATTTTATCCAATAAATAATGAAACACATAATCTGGCTAAAAGTGGTGCATTTATGACTGGAGAAATAGAAACAGATAAAATGTAAACAGGCTTGTACTTCAAACCAGTTACTGTAACTAGGTATTATTTCACAGATAGAACTTGTGAATAATTCATTAAAAGTACAACAGTTAAAAGATTGGGGGAAAAAACTCTGTGCAACCAGTGGAAGCTAGGAACCTTCTTTAAATCCTAACTCCAAAGTATAAATGTTTATAATGTGTAAGAAATCACAGTATCCCTTTACATTACTTCCAGGTGCTAATAAAGGGGCAACACCAATTCACCTGAAAATAAAACATGTTAGAATGTTTTGACTGTGATAATATACGCTGATGGAAAAAGTATTTTTTGTATATCTAATTTTTTAATATGGACAGAACCTTAAATTGTTAGAAAACTCTAACTGAGTTGTTAATGTATGAATACCGCATCAGGTAGCTGCGGTAAGAGCCCCAAAAATGCCAGCTGGCTCTGTGAGCCAGGAGAGAGGGAAGAAGCTTGAGCATCATGGGAGTTCTCCTCTGAACAACTGCCTGGGAAATCTTTCTCAGCCTGTGCCTGGAAGGAAAACAAATCAAACGTGAAACTCCAAGCAGAAAAATAACACCTTTTTTGTGAAGTAGAATTGACTCCTGCTCTGCTTCCTTCCTTCCCCATGTCCTCTGAGCAAAAATCTTCCCTTTTTGAGCCACTTCAAGAGCAAAGTCTTTCTATGTAAATTATTTTAAACAATATAGCAATCCCAATCAATGGGCAACTTCTCTTTTTATATAAACAGGAGCATTTTATGCATTAGTGATTTGCAACTTACCTCTCAAACAAGAACAGCTGAAGAATATTGATGAGTGCAATGTCAAATAGAGCACAGTTACATATTTTAAGGGATATTTAGGCTATAAATAATAAAATACTGCTGACATATAAAAAACTTTAATTAAAAACTGTTTTATATATATAATTTATACATATATGCATATATGTGTGTATATATATACACATACATGTAACCAGTGTTAATAGCCTCAACAATGCTGACTTTGAAAAAACAAACATTCTTTCCAAAGAATCAAGAAACAGACTTACCTTCTGGCTCTGTGATTTTAACAAAGACAGACTCCATGTGCCATTCAATCACACCATGTGGAGAGTCACTGGGCAAAATGCAAAGTACAGCTCTTGCCCTTTCGGGATCAATGACAGCTCCTTTTGTGCTATCTTCAACATCCATAGTGGTAACACGGGTGAGTATGATTTCCACTGCCTCTGAAAGTTCTGCAACACTGTCCGCCAGAATTGTCAGGGTGATTGTGGACAGGGCCTGACCTTCAGAAAATGTTACCTAAAGTTTTAGAGGAAAGGGAATAAAAAAGTAAAATTTCTTGTCCGTGTTAGTAAGCCTAGAGTTTTATTCTGTAAACTCTATCAGTTATAAAATGCATCTACATACACACATACATATCTTAGATAATCACAGAATACAAAATTGGAAGGCACCACAAGGATTATCTGGCACAATCTTTCTTGGCAGTACCACAGACTAACCAAGATGGTCTAGCATCCTCTCCAGCTCAATCTTAAGTGTCAGTTTTGGGGAGTCCACAACCTTCCTGGGAGGGTTATTCCAATGAATGATTCTTCTCATGGTGAAAAATTTTCCTCTTATGTCCAATGAGACATAATTACTCCGAAGGAGTAACTTGCATTCATTACCACTTGTCTTTTCAACATGACACCTTGTAAAAAGTATTCTCCTTTGTAGCCACCTTTTAAATACTGACACATGGTCTACACATAAGGTCTCCCCATAACATTCTTCTCTCAGTCTTTCCTCATATAACAGTCTTCCCTGTCCTCTGATCACATTTGTGGCCAGCTCTGGACCCCTACCAGCCTGCCCATATCTATTTTCCCTAATGGGGACCAAAACTGAACACGGAATTCCAGCTGTAGCCCAAAAAGTGTTCTGTAGAGTGGGCTAATGACTGCTTTATATCTGCTGGGAGTGGCCTTGTTGATGCAACCCAGAAATGTTCTGGTGGATTGCCTAAGTATTCATGTATATTGAGCTTATTGACCAGCAGAATCCCCAGGTCCCTCTTCCTGGAGCTAATCCTCAGGCAGGATAGATGCCAGTGGGTGCTGGACTCCCGGATTATGTTTTCCATAGTGCAACATTTTTTCCTGATGAATCTTCCAGCCTACCCAGGTCTTCCTGTTACAGGTTTCTCCAAAGAGTCCACTTCTTGACTTAGTTTGGTATCATCGTCAAACTTCATTAGAGTACACCTGATCTCATCACCTGCGTCACTTATGAAGATATTAAACACTGTTGGGCCCAATACTGATCCCTGAGGGACCACACTTGTAACAGGTTGCCAGTTTGAAAAGGAGCTATTTATACAGCAACAATACGTTAGTTTATTTAGAAGAAGGCCAGAGAAAGCTGTATCAAAAACCTTGGAGAAATCCAGGTAGACAATGGCTTTTTCTTTTCTTATTAAACAGCCTGTATCTCAAGATTTTTCTCCTTACTTTCTCCTCATCCTGCTGAGATGGGGAATAAGAAAGAAATAGTTGGGGATTTTTAGACAGCTAAGGTCAACACACCACATATATCCGTATCAAAATAATGAACATATATCTCTTAAAGACCTTGCTATGTGAAAAAATAGCAACTCAACTTTTTTTTTTTCTTCTTCTTCAGATAACATGATTGATTAATATTTTTCTATATTTTTATTTTTAAATTCAAAGGGCCTGCAACTTGATTAGGTCTTTCTTGATGAGGAAGATGTGTCTAGAAACGCCTACACATAATGGTAGGACAAAGAGAAATTTCCACTTAATATTATCCTTTATGACTCTTCTTGCATGCAAAGCAATGCAGTGTACTCATATGGTATGTAGCCACAATGCTCAAGGAGTACTCTAACAATTTCAGTATGATTGTTTTGGCATCCTTGATTTCCAGGCCATTTATTTTTCTCTTCACTATTTTTTTGGACTTTGTGTATGTTACAGACAGCCAGAAGGTGGAGGACTTTGATTTACAAAAACTGGCTCCTGCCAGTCCTAAGGCATATAAAAAGCTTTGACAGGACAAACTGGATTTTAACATGGCTGGAAATTGAAAAGTCTCAGAAACACTGAAAACTGGGACTTGTCATATTCTGCTGGGCCACTTAAGTTCTCCATTGTATTGAAAAGGTCACGACGAAGAGCAAACATTCCCAGATTCCCACCTAAGCAAACAGTTTGACATAGGAACTGAATCTCACAGCAGGAAGAAAAGAAGATGGGAATAGGATACTATAGATACACATCTCCTGTGCCTGGACAGCACTGCAATATCATGTTCTACAAGTGTTAGGGTGGATACCAACCACTGTATTATGTGCCAGCCAGCAGCACAAAACATTTGAACCACAGGAAAGGACCAGGAAGCAGGGATTAACAGAAATGTGGGGCAATCTAACATGTACTGCCCTTCTCACTCAGTACATCTTTTCCTACCGTCTGAGACAATACAGTCAGTGCCTCCCCAATAATAGTGATATTTTTTAAATACCATTCCTGAAGCTGGAAATACATCATTTATGCTCCCATTAGTGATCCACTCTACTGTAACTCGTCCATATGTTCCTATTAAACGTTCAATATTCAGGGTGATCAAGCTGTCCTGTTCCATTTCTTCAATTTGCTTAAATAAAGAACTCTGGAAAACATACAGTAGCAGAACCAAAGCATTATTTTCTTAAAAAGAGAAGCTTCTTTAGGGAACAGGATATTCAAAGGGGGGCAGAGACATTGGGCTTCAATAAATTATTCTATTATTAAGCAGATAAATGCAAGTCTATTGATTAAATTTTTATAACTTAATACTCAACAGGACCAAATTTTATAAACACAATAATGTCAAAATGTTCAGGGAAAAAATTCAACAGTTTTTGTTAGGTTATTTTTATTACAGTATTTTATGTCCAAATCATGTGAAGCAAATAAACATATAGACTTTCAAGACAGACATATTTTTTCTGCTGTTACTTTATTAATATTCATCCTCCTCACACAAGTCCAGATAAAATGTTTCGTTTCAGTGATTATTCTCCTGTGTTTTATATCTTCATTATGCATTTAGTACATATATCTGTTTACATCACTTCTACAATTTTGATAATTTATTTTAATAATTAGAATCAACAACTCCAAATAATACCTTTAGTCTGACATTTTCTCCAAAGTTTTTATTTTGTTCAGTTAGATGGGCTCATTTTGTGACATAACAATTTTAGAGGAAAAGAATCGTTACTTAATTCCCTTGATTAACCAATCAGTAGAGACTATGATGATATCATATATGCCATCTGATAACTAATTTTTTAAGGTTGCTGAAAATAAAACTGATAAAATAATGAGTTATTCTAAATGTAAGGGGATTAGAAAAACCCCACAACAGGGAAAGACTGGAACTAAGTTTCTGTTGCCTGTCATCTATATAACCAAGTAACAATGCTAAATGGAAGTCAAAGCCCTTCTGTCTCAGGTCACTACAAGACTTTAGAACAAGAATCCTGTCACATGCAATTTTAGTATGTTTGTGTTCTGTTATTCAGAAATGGTATATACGTATTTTAATGATTTACCTTAAAAGTTTTACCTGGGCAAATGCAATGACTCCATAGGCATTGTCATTGGGAGGAATAATTATGTTAACAAAACTATGGACACCAATCTCTGCACCTCCTTTAGGGTTTTTCAGACGCACTTTAAAACATTCTTCCTCCTCTGGCATGATGTCATCCAGGATATTGACTGCTATCACAGCTTCCACATCCCCAGGCTCAAATATCAATTCACCTGAACTAGCATACAAAAACCCACATCAAGTAAGTATAAACTGAGGATATGATTAAGAAACTTTGAAAGCACTACTGAAAATTTGAAGAGCATTTTTAATGCTGAAATTGTTGTTTATATTCCTGAGTAAATCAATGATGTTTAAAGGTTGTGGGATTAGTGTTGGGTTTGGTTTTCTTCTTAATTACAATAGAACATATAGTAACTGATATTTCTTATTAATGTAATGTAATTTAATTAATCCTAAATAAAAGCTTCAATATCCAGTTTAACTACGAGTCCTTTTACTACATATTTTAAAGCAAATTGTGACAAGTTGACTTTAGGTTATCCTAAGGCCACCTGTGAAAAATTCTCTTTAGTGTTAATAAACACATCCCACACAGGAGTCTATCATGGTCTCCACTGTAACAAAAAGACTACCACAGAAAAAGGAATGCATGAGCTGGGAATGCAAAAAACCTACCTAGGTATAAAATCTGATTGGTTGGAGATAGTCGTCAGCTCATAAATCTGGGAGCTGGACTCAATGGAAAGAGCAATCAAACTCTTGCTGGAGTTCAGAGACCTTGTAGTAGTGAAAGTGATATGATCTGCATATGGTGCTTCCAGCATCAGAGAGAACTGGTTCCCTTCTGAGTTCCAAGAGTAGAGTGCTGTTGTGTCCTTGCCAGAGAGGAGGATGTGAACTACATTGAGAAAGGAAGAGAAAAAAAGAAATATTCAGTCATATATTTAAAATTTATTGTAATATCAGAAATGCCCATGGCAGCTCAATTTTTAAAGTATCTCTTAAAAGATAAATAATATGAAAATGGAATGCATTTATTTCTTCAATTCCAGTACTATAAACAAAATCTTACCTAAACCTGAAGGAGGAATGAAAACATGGATGTTTCTTACAGCAGAGACTGGAAGAGACTGAAAGTGTCTGAAGGTAGACTGCCCTGTCTCCCAGATGAAAATTTCAGAATTTCCAGTTTCTAAAAAAGGGAAGAATTACAAAAGCTACATTATATTGCTGCCTGTTAATTAAATCACACACTGCTGGCCATTCAAAGGCAGAGATTGGAAGCTTTAATTACAAAGTGAGACCAGTGACTGTATCTTCCTTTTTACTTGCATAACTCCATAGCATGAATTCCCACTAGCTGATTTATTCCATGACACAATTTAAGGGTTCTTCTGCACACATTCACATATGAGAACACTAAAAAACAGTCAAATGCAAACAACAGCAGACAACAGTCAAATGCAAAGAAACCTATGGACTGCAACATACACTTTTAAAGTCACAGGGATGCAGACATAAAACAATCTCTCAAGTGTCATACTTGTAATAAAAATATACTTTGCTGAACTTAATTCAGTAAACTTTGCTGACTTTGCTGACTTGTCAATGCTCTTTGCATATGACAAAGCTCAGAAAAGTTTAGAAAGGATCCAATTAGCAGCTAGATGAATAGAGTTATTAATTCCTATTGTTATTGGGAAAATATTCATTAATTTCATAAATATTTGAGGACATACACAATGCTTTAATTTTCTGAAGGACAAATCAGAGATTACTTCAGTAAGATGCTTTTCAGCAAATTGTCACCCACCAGTAATATTTTAAACCCCCTCTAAACTCTATCTAAACCCCTTTTATTCCTAACACCTTTGCTATCAAACAAGCCAGCACATACTTCGCAATCTCAGTGTTTGTTTTCTGCTAAATACCTTTTGCAACAATTAAATATATGTCAGATCCAGAGGTCCAGGCCTCCATGTGTTTTATTTCTTTTGCTGGTAACTGATGAAGATACCTAAACTCATTATTCAACCATTGGTACAAGAGTACATTCTGGCTGGTATTTGACAACGAAACTACTAAGTACATAATGCCTCCTCGGGAAAACAAGGCAATACTCAAAGCTTTGTAAAGTGGAAGTTGATGATGTGGCACAAATATATCTTTATTCCACTGGAAAACCTGGAAAATACAATTTGTATTTTATTATATATTTATAACAAGCACTAAGAAATAATAAATTAAGTGTTTTGATGAAAAATTGGAAAGACTTATAATTGACTAAATTCCTCATTTCTACAGTGGATCTTACATTATGGTGGAAGCACACTGATAAGCAGCTATTAGTAACTACCTTACTGAAAATGCCTCTTCTTTAGATGAAAAGGTTTATGCTCAGAAGCTATTTCTATTCCTACAGTTCTTTAACGTAATAAACTTCAAAACAGAAATGACAGTAGCAATTTAATCAAACCAAGTCTACATTACATATTAATGTAATGAGTGTTGTTACATTTAAACAAGTCTAAAATTTTATGTCTTACAAATCTATAATAGAAACGTAACTAATTTTTCAGGAATATATATTTACTTTTTTATCTATACTTCCTTCATATTTCAAACTGAAAACTAATAAAACTACCTACATCAAAGCCATGAAGACAAGTGTGTTCTAACCTGGATGGAACTGTAACTGGTGGCATCACTCACAAAAACCAAATAGTCTTCCTCATCCACAGCAAAATGTTTGACAAGTGCGGTATCCAAAATAGAGAGGGTCTGTAGCTACAAGGAAAATATGGCAAAAATGGTATTTGGAAGTCAGTTCAAGTTTATACATATGCACACATATTTTTTAAAAACTGTAAACATGTAAAACATATATAAAATAATGTATAATAATTGTCATATATGTAATTTTATAGTTTTAAAAATATATATCATCTCATTTTACAAAATTAATATTAGTTATCATACATTTTCAGCAAATGCTCTATGACTTCATTACTCCATAATTTCTTCCTTCACTTCAAAGATCATTTTATCTCACCCTCAAAATATGACTACAAAAAACACTGGACAACAAGCTGTAATAACTGTCATGGTTTAGGAATGGTATTTCTCAATTTAGTGTTCCCACTGAAACACTCCAAACCATGCTGCCTCTTCCCTTCCTCCCTGCAGTGGGATGGAGAGGAGAATTGGAAGCGCAAAAGATGAAGATCACAGGTTGAGATAAGGACAATTTACTGCAAACAGCAATGTCTGATGTTGTGATGAGAAAATTAACAGTAAAAACCACAAAAATAGCAGAGGGTTTAAGAGAGGCAAAGATTAACATGTGAAAATGCTCATTACGCACAACCTGTCAATACATGAACTGCACTCACAGTACCCCAAAACCCCAGGAGGGCCTCTTTCCCCCATCCCCAG
Source organism: Passer montanus (assembly GCF_014805655.1). Classification (NCBI taxonomy): domain Eukaryota; kingdom Metazoa; phylum Chordata; class Aves; order Passeriformes; family Passeridae; genus Passer; species Passer montanus. The sequence continues at coordinate 2,005,156 of NW_024374479.1, forward strand.
AAAATGACATCAGGTGGTACAGAATAAACTCTGGGCTCTAGCCATACCCCCTCCCGGCTACTGCTATATTAACCCTGCCCTGGCCTAAACCAGGACAATAATTTACATCATTGACTCATGCAGATTGTTCAGTTGCCAAACTATCTGAGAACAGAGCTCTTTTCCCCAAAACACGGTGGAACAGAAGGGCCTCACAAAGTCCTTTCTAACACCAATATTTAATGAATCTGTAAGTAACACAGATTTACCTTCAATAATTTGCGTCCAGGCATGAATGCATATACACTGTTGTTGGAAGCTTCCTGACTGCTTCCTCCATGAGTAATCACAAGGTAGGGAGAGGCATGGATTTGGAAAGACACACAGCTTTTAGGATTCCACATACTGAAATTCTGAGAGAGGAACAAAAATGTAGAACTGAAATGCCAAGGTTTTACTAAGCAGCATGGTTGGTGTCTATAAGCAAGCATTTACCTTGATGGCAACAAAAACTCCTTTCCACTGGTAGAGAGTCGAAAAGACAGCTGGAGGTGAACGCAACAGCACACCATATAGGTTTTTTTCCAATGCAAAGAAACACCAGCCAGCTGCTGACTCTTCCACAAAGCTTTGCACGACAGACAGAACACTAATACTATCCCCTGCAATACAGTATAAGAAAAAAGTATTTATCTTTATGGTCTTTTATAACATCATTTTCATTATTTATTTGTGAAAACCAAACCTAGTAACAGAAATCACAAAATATTCTGAGTTGAAATGGACCAACAAAGATTATCAAGTCCAGCTCTTAAGTGAATGACTCATACAATGGTCAAACTCACAACCTTGAAATTTTTGACCATGCCATAAATGCCTAATCTATATTCTGAGTTGTTTCTAAATAGCTGGTATAACTGCATGTAAATGCATGGAAATGGTATAGCACTGAGGTTGTACTGAGAGTTAAATAATTAATTAATTTCTTAGATATTACAATTACATATGGAAGATGCATAGACAATTTGAGTGTGATTCAGAGTGACTCAGTTTGGAATTTAGGTAGTTAGAAAATTAACTAGATAAGAAGGAATAAAATAATGACAAAGAAACTAAAAATGCGTTTATCCTCATTCTCTCTCTCATCACAAGCAGCAGTCATGGCAATAAGATTCTTAAACTGCCTAGTCATTCAACACTTACAGACAATAGTGTCTTTTATATTATTTAGAAAAATCCAGAATTACAAGCAGTGAAGAACAGATTTATAAATCAAATGTCTTGTGAAAATATATAAGCAACAGGAAGACCAATACAGATTGTTGAAACTATGGCAGCACTGGCTGATGACAAGCTGACTCTTATGCAGCCAAGATCTTTCATCTAATGAATTTGGATATCACAGGAATATTTTAAGTGAATTTTCACTCCAAAGTTATATCTCCTGTATGTTTGGTTACTCTGTAGCTACCTTCACTCTGAAAATAGCAACAGATGCTCTTGATAAAGTGAACCTACTGATGCCAAACGCAGTATCCGACAATGTCTCCCACTCAACACTCACAGATGCGTTGAGCCCATTACTCCGTGAAACTTTCAAATAAACTGTAGTGTTCGCTTCTTCAACTGTGAAGATATTTGTCCTAAAATTGAGAATTGTGAAAATGAATTTTAAGAAGCATTATTTTTATAGTATAAAAATAGGAATTTTACACTTTCAGCACAGAATATGCAATAAAAAGAAAATACCGGGTTTGCTCTGAGAAGGACAAATATTAATTAAGGTTGCCCAATGTTTCTTCACACAAGACTTCAACAAAATCATGGGAAATTCAACATAATCTTAAACCAGCCTGAAATCTGACACACTATGTGGGTAAAGCTGAATGATTTCTGAAAACATTCCATATCAGAGACTAATATAGTCATAGAATGGTTGGGTTGAAAAGAACCTTAAATATCACCTTGTTCCAGCCCTCCTGCCATAAGCAGGGACATCCTCAGATTGCTCAGAGCTCCATTGAACCTGACCTTGAACACCTACAGAGATGTGGCATCCACAGCTTCTCTTGCCAGTGCCTCACCACCCTCATGGTAAAGAATTTCTTCCTGATATTTAATCAAAACCTACTGTCTCTCAGTTTTAAGCCATTCCCTCTTGTCACTACATGCCCTTGCCAAAAGTCCCTCTCCAACTTTCAGATAGCCTTCCTTTAGGTACTGGAATGTTGCAACTGGGTCAGCCCAAAGCCACCTCTTCTCCAGGCTGAACAATCCCAATTCTCTCAGCATTTCCTCAGAGCAGGTGCTCCATCCCTCTGACGAACTGAGTGGCCTCCTCTGGTCTTGCTCCAACAGCTCCATGTCTTTCCTGTGCTGAGGACCCCAGAGCTGGAGGCAGCTCTGCAGGTGGGGTCTCACCAAAGCAGAGCAGAGGGTCTGAACCCCCTCCCTCCAAAGCTGCCCACAGGGCTTTGGATGCAGCCCAGGATGAATTTGGCTTTCTGGGCTGCAAGCGCCCATGGCTGGCTCATGTCCAGCCCCTCACCAGCATCCCCATGTACTTTGGGGCAGGGCAGCTCTCGATCTGTTCATCCCCCAGCCTGCACTGGGGATTGCTCTGACCCAGGTGCAGCACTCTGCACTTGGTCTTGTTAAACCTCATAAGATTCCCAAGGGCCACTTCTTGAGCTTGTCCACGTAAGATTGGCTGATTTGGTTCTGAAAAAACAGCCCTGAGTGAAGGTGTATCTTGTACAAGCTCAAATAAATAGGTCAATTAGAAAATTTCTGATTCCTGGGATACTGGTTTATGGTTGGAATTTGTAATATTGATTACTATTAGTGAAATGTTTGGGGACTAATGAAGTACTGTTTCAAGAAAAAATGCACAGAGAAATCAACCTTTCTATGGTGAATAGTCCATTTTAAGTGTTTTTCTGCTCTTCTGTATAGCAGTAATGGTATTTGACAAACAGTGTAATTTTTAAAATCATAAATTTGACAATTGGATTCCTAAATTTTTTTAAAGGGAAATCATCTCTATGAATATGAAAAAACTCCCTTTTAATTGAATCAGGGTTTAGTACCTATTTGCAAGTGTGTAGATGCTGAAAAGCCCCAGTGGAGCCTGGTTCTGTAATATTGTAATCATAGTTTGCACTCTGGTGCCTAGTCTGGCTCCTCCAGTTGGATTGAACAGGGTGACAATAAAGTGCTCATCCAATTCTGGTTCTTCATCCAGGATTGCAGAAATACGCAGTGTCTGACAAGAAAGAAACGAGCATAGAAAGCTACTGAGACTTGACAGCTAACAATGACAATGTTATTCAAGACATGCTGCAGTTTCTGTTCTCTCTCTGTACATCTCTGGACAGCAGGGCAGCACAACAGCAGCTCTTGAACTGGAGAAAGCAGGAGTAAAGCATGGATAGTTCAGGCTGCTGTTCTAAAGCAATCCCTCTATTGACCTACATTAATGCAACACTAGCACGAGGATACCCACATTCTTTTTATTCTTCCCTTCCTTTCTTTACTCTTATCATAAGATTCTCTGAAATGTAACAGGTTTTGATCCTTTTTTTATACTTTTGTTTTGTACTTATTCCACACATTCCTTGGTAACACAGTCCCCATACAGCTACCTTATCACAGCTCAGTCAAGTTTACTTTACTTTACTTTAGTTGTCAACTGAACTATCTCATGGGCAACAGAATAGTTACACTTCTGGTACTGGGAACAAAGGAAAAAAGGCAATAGAGAAATATTTGAAATACTCTCTTCTTGATGTTTTATTCCTTCTACTGCACCATGGTGGATAAGAATAGGATCGTCTCAAGATGGTCTCAAATCAGCAGAGAACTGTCTAGAAAGAAATAGGTGTTACCACTGTCATCCTCCCAATTACCCAGAGAGGTGAAAGTTACAGTAGTACCTGTAGTTTTGCCTCAGAAAAAATATTTAGTAATGACAGATCTGGAATTAAAATAGAGCTTACAACATTTTAGATCTCTGTTTAGTTCTTCAATAAACCATATTTAAAGACTGTATTGAAAAATATTTTACCCCCTACTTCTCACAGATCTGCTAAACTGGCCATCACTGAGGTGTCAAATGCATTTTAGGTTCAGAAACTGAAAACCTGTGTTTCAAGAAAGGTTTGTCCCAGATCCTAATCCCCTAACCATAATATATTAACCTGTTATTGCACACTTAAGATAGTTCATTTTCTAGCTGAAATTCTTGTGGGGACAGTACAGAAGCAGTGGGATTAATACTGGCAGAAAAATTATTTTCAATTTCTAAAACTCTGAAAGCTGTTCACCTTTTGCCTTTGCTGCAGCAAAGGCAAAAGGTGAACAGTTCAGGCCACATAAAGGAATAGTGTTTTTAATTCTACCATAATTATTTACAGTAGAAAATTATGACTGCATGTCAAAGTTTATCTTCCAGCTACATGCTGAACACATACAAATAAATGGTCCCACACACACATCATACTATATACCCCTTACATTGTTTCCAGTTGATCTGAACTGTTACAAAGAGAGAAATATCTACAGAAAAGTATATTCAATTTTTCTGCATTCCCACAGCTCAGTTTATTCTGAGAATTAAGGAAAACATAAGAAAAAAATTAATACATGAAAAAACACAAACATTGCTGAAATGTCTCAAATAATTTTAAAAAAAGCCTTCTTCACTTCTTGCGTTACAACTACCATATTACCTTAAATCTGACTCCCTCCTCGAGCACAATGTATCCTTGAGAAGGGGCCAAATCCATGGATGGATCTGAAGAATTAACTTCACTTACAAGATACTGAACAGACACTGTTCCAAATATTCCCTGAGGAGGTTCTCTAATAATATTTAATACTGCAACACTTTCCATCAGATGGAGAGCTGTTTGCTCTCTTAGGAAGAAGTGATCACTGTTATTGAATGACAAAATTCCATGTCCATCATCATTGGCAAATATAGTAATTGTGGCTTTTGAAAAATAAATAATAGAAATATGCTTTAATTAAAATAGTAAAATATAATTGTACACATAGACAAATAAATAAATATATATATATGCAAATCCATTATTTATATAATGTAATTATATTATTGCTTTTATGTCCCTGACTACTTAACAGAATATGTAAGTATTCTGCTTTATCTTGGAAGGTTTCTAGAAAGGAAGAATCTGGACAACCTTGTTAAAACATCCAGCTTTTGCATTTTCTGATTCCTTATTTTACATATTATTTTGTTAGTTTTACATTTTTCACAGCGATGTTTAAGAAATTCCAAATGAGATTATTAATTTACCATAGGAGTACACTGGTGTTTTCTAAAACATGATTATTCAGAAGAATTAAATTAAAGTGACTGAGATACAATTCTGAAGAATGAGAACATCAAAACTAAGTTTTACCTGTTGTGTTCTCCCCTAATTCCAGGCCAAATGATGGATTCGTTAGAATTAACTGGAACTTCTCAACACCTTCAGGAATATCATCATCACAAATCATAACAACAACAGATTTAGTCCTTTCTCCATCAGCAAAAAAAAGAGTCTAGCATTGAAACACAGAAAGCATTGAATATTCAATAGCTGATAATGCATACAGAAATTTTAAACTAAGATTAAGCAGAATTGCCTTCAATAAGGAGGAAAGAAGAAGCAGGAAGAGTAATTTCTATGTCTCTTATAAATTGACTGAAAAAGAAGCAAAATAGTAAAATAGTTTAGCACATTGTAGAGTGATGACAAACAAGAGCAATTCACTTTGAAAGTTCTTTTACAAAAAATATTAAAACTTACATGAAATCTTATATTCTCTTGTCTAAGCAAAACTGTACTTGAAATAGATGTTTCAAAGTTTAAAATGTGTCTTATATTTAAGAATGCTTCAGTATTAAATAAGGAAGAAAGAGTAAAATAAGATGACTAAATCTATCTCTATTCAGATGATCAGAGCAACTGAAAAAAGTTGAGAAATCTAGCTGCACTAATGACCATTCTGCAGAATAAATAAGATGATGTGCATTTGAGGCAGTTGAATAAATGAAAACTATTAGATTTAAAATTTTCTTCTTACCCTTGAGACCACATTAAAATCCAAACCCAGCTGTGCCTCCAAATTTTGGGCATAAAAAAACACAGACACGTTTCCATATGATCCTTTGTTTCGGTATGCCATTATTGTCAGATTCCCGTGAGTTTCATTAACTTCAAAACTAAAACAAAAAACCAAGACAAATTCTCAGTGCTCACTGAGCATGTTTTTTAATAAGATGGTAGATAATTGTTATATTTTAATTTTAAATCATTCCCTCTACCTTTTAAGAAAAAGTCACTACTACAGCAAAGCATCATTACCACTTGTCTAATGCAACCATTATACCTTTTCTTTTTCTTATCAAAATGGAATTGAACTAGATTAAGCCTGTCTATGAGCATGGATCCCATTTCCTAGCTCCTGGGAATCAGAGATAAAGATCTAGGAGATGTCAGTGTGCATGCTTACACAGATGCTGAGGCTGAGGCACTGGATGGAGGCTTGAGGGAGTGATGGAAATCCACAATACCAAAGGACAATAGTAAAAATAAATACATGGTAGCATGAGATTTCTGAGTAAATGTTGCTTTCTAGTCTGGGCATTATGTTTCCAGTTCCACTGAACTGAGCAATATGTAATACAGCTCAATGATCTGTTTCTATTATTAATAGGAGTTTTACTGTTAACTGAAAATGGAAATAGTTGGACAACACTAATCATTAACTCCCATAGGGAGTTCTTCAAGCTGACAAGACTTACTTGGTCCTTTCCCATTCAACTACTCCGCTTACTCCATCATTAGCGTCGATAATAATTTGAGAAGCTAAACCTTCCACACCTAAAAGAGAAAACAGAAAACAAGTATGTCAGAACAATAGAGTTCATTTTCATTATTCTGAAGAATAACAGAAGCATTTCTTTATATCTTTACTAATTTTGTAGAAGAAAAACATAATTTTCCATTTCCAAAATGTGGAGGAGAAAATGAAGTGAACCAGATACTTGGAAAGGCTTGAAGAAAATCTGTTCTTACTAGCTTTCTATTAGAACTGCAACACAGGGCCTTGAGTTACCACCCTTACATTTTATGTATTTAAAAAAGAAAAAACAAAAGAAAAAAACTGAAGAAAACTCATGGAACAGAAAAAGCAGAAAATGACAAAAGCAAGATTCATCAAGTCTTAATTCACTGTGTGTTTTTCTTATGATGTTATTTAGTGTTTTACAGACAGTGCCATTCTGAATATTGGAGGGAAAATGAGTAAAAAAGAATAATAAAAAATCCAGTATATCATCTCATATTAATGTTTCAGTGCTGATAATAAATCTTAATGGCACACACCACAGATTCTGCTATAAAGAAACAATTATTAATTTTCTTTTAGTTAATGTATTGCAAGGTTCTATTACTACATAAAACCATATTATATTCACAATAACTTTGCAAGATTATTGGATTGGATGTATTTCTCTGTGAAAATACTGAATAATAAATTAATGCCAGCAATTTCCACTAATTTCATAGCCCAGAACTTGGCAGTGAGAACTTGATTCTTCTGAGAAAATAATGCCTGATTTTGTTTAAACAGCATCACATGAATACCTCAATTTTCATCAGTTTAATTTAATAAAAATTGTAAAGAAATGAAAACTGACAATTTCTACAAAACAAATTAACTTCACTAAATCTGTAGTAAATATACTATTTTAGATCCATCAGAGGTATTTCTATTAAATGAGATAAAACTTAATAAAAGATCACTGCCTTGAATCCAAAACTGACGCTATGAGATAGTGATGAACATGAACAGCAGCTGTAAGACCTACACATAGACAGCAAAAAGGTTTAGAAACCCATAGGGATTACTGTGCATGTAGACCCTTCAAATTCCTAACTGGTGTTTTTCCTCATGTCACATAGTCTGACCAACTCATTCAAGATCTATAATACTTCGGTTTCAACATCACACCTCTTATTTCATATCTGGCATTTTTCCTCTCTCCTGATGACCTCCTGCCATTTTACCCTATCTTAATTCTTTCTTCCATCCATTACGTTTATTCATTTTTCTTTCATCATTCTCAAGGATCAAACATTTTCCCTTTTCTTAATTCCTTGCACTTTTGTATTAGAGTTGGGCTTTTTCTTCCACCTGTTCTAGATGATGGGATGGAGCAAGAGCAGCATGAAGAAAACAGAACTGTCCTTTATGTTTCCTGCTTCTGCTCCACATCCATGAAGTCTCAGATCAGAAATAAAGGTCACTTAAGTTCTATTTGTTTAACTGTATGTCACAGACATCCCAGACCTACACCACATATTAAATACACATGGCTAAGACAGGGACAGCATTTATGATATATTCCAGATGGATACGATTAACTGCACATCAGTATCACGTGCAGGATTCCCGTCACTTTTGATATTAGACACCTAGAATTATATTAAAGATTTTCTATGGGGTACGGGATTGTTAAATCGTAAACAAATGCACTGCACCAACAAGGATTTGAATTCTCAGTCATAACAAAGAAATACACAGAAAGGGAAAACAAGATTAGAAAATAGTCTGATAAAAGAATTAATTGCAACATTTTATAATGAGGACAAAATTTTGCCTCATGGATTAAAACTATTATCTGATCATCCTAAGTACATCAGAGTCAAATGGTCATACTCAGACTGCTAATCACATATGGCAGAAGTTAAGATTATACCACACTCAGCACAATTTAAATCAGGAAATCCTTTATACTTTAATGTTACTCTTTCTATGATTTAAATGTTAAACTCAACTAATCACAGCTCAGTGTCTATACAGCAGCAATCAGTCTTGCAAGTTACCTTTCAGTCTGTAACGAATAAATTCTGTCATTTCAATACGCATGCAAAGAAAGGGAAAAAGAGTCATAGAAGATGTTAGAAATAATCACATAATTAGTCAATGTTGTCACAGGATACCCCAACTGTCTTAAAAGCCAATGGCAGCTGTGCTACTGAGTTCAGCAGCAGAATGAGCAACTCAGTAAGGATTTAAGGAAGTTCTGTGGAAGAGTAGGAACACAATAGATCATGAGTCCTAAAAGTAAATCTGATAAAAAGTAATAAAAAGATACTTTTGAAAGACTGACCAAAGGAACTACTTGAAGGAATTCTTCGCACATATTTGTTTCTGTCATTTACTTGGAAATAAAAATCACATTCACACATTGCCAACATAAATTTTGAGATAACTGTGTTCTCCAACTGGTAATTACTAAATAACTCCTCTGTGAAAATTGTCTTATAATTTTTACAAGGCTTTAAAAAGTAATAAGCCAGTGTAAAAATTACTATGTTTGATATTCTACAATATTTTTTGCAGAATACCCTGTCTCATTTTGGCTTATTGGGGAAGCGACAAGCGCAATAATGATATGCCAGAGTAATATGATGTGCATTCAATTGATAAAAAAATAAAATTAATCATAATTGCTTGTAAGTTGTTTTACCCAGCCTAGGTGGGGAGGAAGTTGAATGGTTCATTATAAGTTCCACTGAAGTTAAATTAACCAAGAAGAATTCTTGCACTTCTGGTACATCATCCTACAAAACACAAATCCAGTATATTCTCTTTTCATTTTCTTTAAGAAACAATCACAGAATTTGTCAAAAAGCAACACACTAGAAGTCTCTAACCTTATAGCAATATTAGAATTAATTTATGCTTCCATTTTCCTAGAACATTTTTACATAAAATGTTAGTTATGAAGCACAACATTACATTTAATGGAAAAGACTGCGGTGACACTGAACTAAATGCAAACAGATTTCTGCTCAATTCTGAAGGCACAAATAGCAACTACTGATAAAGCAATGAATGACACTGATCTGAATACCAGAAAATAAAGACTCAATTAGAGAGTCAAATTTCACTTAAGTATAAGTAGCACTGTCTTCTGTTGTTATTTGTCCTTCTGTGATTTTATCAGTAAGGACCAAAGCAGTCTTTCTAAATTACCATAAAATTGATAGCTTCAAATAATACAGCATGCAAGATTCAGGTCCCACAATATTCCTTTTGATTGTCATATCAATAAGTATAGAGTGAAAGGATACAGCATTTACCTCTAGAATAGTAACATTTATGGCAGCTGATGTTTCTCCTTCTTTCAAAATCACTGAGTCAGAAACAGGTACATAATCAGCTCCTGGTTCAGCCAAGATCCCCTCTGTCTGATTACTTAAGGAGACCAGTCCTGGAACTGTGGCATATGTAATATTGATAGCACCTGTATAAAAGGTGACAAACTTTTTTCATTTTTTTTTCACTTTTTTTCTATTCTTATGTAATGTTCACTAGAATAGACAAAGAAGAGAGACCAAATGCACACTGAAAAAAGGGAAAGCCTAACTACAAACCACAGGATTGAAACACTAATAATTTGTCCAAGATCACAGGACTCAGAAAGCAGTAGAACCCAATGTATTCATATATTTGAGGTGCTGTGAACTGCAAGTATTATATTACATACCTGGGACATCTAATGTATTATTAATACCAGGTTTGGTGTCAAGGGAAGTAGAGTGTTTCAGGAATGACCGATGCCTAAGAAAGGCTCTAAGGAAAGTCCTAAATTTAGTTTCCTTCCCAGACAGACTGACATAAATGTTTACAGAGAATAAAAATTTCAGGACATACTGATAAATTTTACTAGAGGGAAAGCTAGACTTTTTTTTTTTAATTGCAAAGCCAATCTCACAAATCTGCCATAGTAAGTCAAATTGCAAATTTAAAGAGAGTGATCCTGGAGATAAAATGACAAATGGAATTCGAAGTTATCTGTATGAAATAAAACATAAGGTATAAAAAAATCTTCATTTTAATAACTACAGATGGAATTCAATTGAGACATTTTACATTTACAACAGGAACTTAGAATACATTAATATTTTCCTAAGCAGTGTTCGAAAGGTAATTTACATACTGATTGACATTAAAAAAGAAATGGGAAAACAAAGAAATTACATTTAAATTCCTCTACAAATCTGTAGTGTGCCCAGATCTTGAATGTTTGTTTCAACTGATCACTTCACCTCAAAACAGAGAAAAAAACCAAGAGAGAGATTTTAACAGAGGTCTAAATATAGCCTAAAAATGTTAATAGAAAATGATTATGCATGTTATCTCTCAATGGAAGTCAAACTACTCAGGGAAAAAAAAAACCACAAAAAAAATATTTTGGCACACAGTGCATTAGTTAGTACTACTTAATCTGATTTTAAAAGGAAAATTGAATTAAAAAGAAATACAGAATTCTTAAGAGAGCCATAAACTGAATTCAGAGGCATCAATGCAATTTTTAACATGGGATACTCCTAAACTGTCAGATTCTGAAAGTTTATAGAGGGGATGTTGTGGAAATTATAATTCCATACAAATTCCTTTTCCCTTTTTTTTTTTTTTTAATTTTTTCTGGACAGACAATTCAAGACAGATTTGCTGGACATAAAAGTACAACCCAACAGCCAACTAGCTATGTCATAGCTCCCAGATCCCTTGCTGGGAATTAAAGGCAATGGTTTCATTTCATTTTTAGTTAAAACTTAGTTTTCAAGGCAGTAAAGAGCCTAGAAGTTCTGAAAGCATCAATTGTGTCCGAAATTTTCCAGAATTTCTAGCCTCTCTGTCATGGCTTTCCTTTGTGTAATGATTTTGAAAACAAAATTTAATTTTTCTTGGAGATGTTATACAAACCTAGAGATCCAAATTCTCTGTTAATAAAAAGTTGAACTGTTTTGTTTTCCTCTGCAAGTAAAACTACCCTGGATGGAGAAGCAAAATTCAGTACTCCATGTGGTTCATCACTAGCTTCTACTGTCAGAACGGCTTCATAGCCTTGACTATCCAAAACAGCAGCACCAGAAGGCGAAACACCTGCAGAAAGAATCAATGGACTACAGTTAATTGTGTTAGGTAAATCAAGTTTTGTCTTACATTACTGCTTTTTCTACGTACAAATGACAGTCAGTAATACTGCAAATGAAATCAAACAGAACACATTACATGCTCACTGAATTTTACAGATTGTGTGGAATGTATATGTAATTGCATTCTTTAACAAGCACAAGAGCAAAGAAAATATGGCAAGTTGGCAAGGCACCTATCAGCAGCACCACCCATGTCAAGTTAGTTTAGTGTTTAGACACTAATTCCAGTTTAACAAAGGATATTCAAGAAGGAATGTGGTCTCATGCTTCTTTTCCCATTATAATTTCAATGAAGGAATAAAATATTCTGACCTCGTCTAATTCAGAGACAGATCAGAGAGACAGCTTTTTTAAATTAAATTTAAAAATTAAATAAATTTAATTAATTAAATAATTTTAAAATTTTAAAATTTAAATAAATAAAAAATTAAAGATTGTTTAAAAAGATAATATAAATTTATTTTATGATGCCGGTATCATATGTACACAAAAACACACAGACGCATCAAGCCTGTTTCAATAAAATGTGAACAAATTTTGCATAGTTTGCAACATTTTCAATATTTACAGTCCTAATGATTTCATGAAATGGTTTAATATACACAAAGCTACTACACTACTAAATAGCGATTTTAGATATAGCAGATATAGCCGTCTGTAGTTCTGCATTACCTTCTGTTTTGATGTTGTATAGGATGATCCGGTATTCTTCTTTTTCTTCTGGAATACGGTCATCCAGCAAGTGGACATATAATGTTGTATTCAATATTCCCTATAAATGTTATTGATAAACTGATTAGTCATTAGTGTACAGAGCACAAGTAATACCACTCTATCATATGTATTTTGAGCAATACTTTTAAGAAATGTCAAGTTAAATACTGAAAACTATAAACTCACGGCTGTTTAATCATATCAAGATATGGAAGACTGCTTTAAAAGCATACTTGTTCTGTCAGCTCACTTCAAATTACAATATTCTCTTGTAGCCATATAGATTTTCTTATGGACTCACCTCAGGAAAAATGAGAATTCCAGAACAGTATTCAAAATTTTGTTCTACGTTATGTCCAACTATCTTCCACTCAACAGTAACATTTCCCAGTCCTGGGGCAGTTCTTACAACATGGAATTGCAGTTGTTCTCCTAGGAATAAAGGACAAAATGCAATACTTTGGGGTTTCTTCTTCTACAATTCAACTATTAAAATGAAAACAAAAAAAAAATAATCATAGTTTAAGCATTTTTTATGTAAAACCTTAATATTTTTAATAGTGAGCTTCCCAGTAGTTACGTACTACCTTTTTTTTTTTTAATATTGAAACAAAACCCTCACAAATTTGAACTCTTTCTCATGGGTTTTTATGAATTTAGCTCATTCCCAGAAAGAACTATCAAAATATAAAGGAACCTGGTATATATGTATAACTACTATCAAAACACACACAAAGCAAAGAGCAGTATCTGTTTGTGAACTACACACAAAATAAATCCTCTACACACAGTTTTTACACAGTTTTCTAAGCAGCTAACTGGCAAGAAATAGAAATGTTCCTAATGTCTGCAGAGTCTTGTGACTACAAATAGTGCATGTAGAAAAATGCTTGCAGTTACCTGCAAGGTCCATTTATGTGAGTTTTGAATTTACAAATGTTAAGTTTGTACAAAAGTTTCTGGATGTTAGAAACATCCAGGAAAAAAAAAGCCAATTCGAAATGTTAAAAGGACAGTAATTTTGATATTTTAAAATTAATTTTTAATAATTTATTATAATTTCTATAGATAGTAAGTATCAAATGAAAACATGCATTGGTATGATGTAATTTTGGTATTTTTCCACATTTACAATATTTAACCAAATGGTCACTTAAAGAGTAAGCTCTTCAAAAAGTTTTGAAAAACTAAGAAAACTTCCATTATTATAAAGAATGAAATATCTACATGCATTTATACAAAATAAATATTTGGCATAAAATTAAATATTTTAAATATGTGCATGTAAAATTATATATTGTAATAATATGAAACGGATCAGCAGGTAACATTTATAAAATTATGCAATATATTCCCATTAGAGTAGAGATATTTATTTATAATACGTAAGTGTATTGCATCTGTATGTCAACAGCATTTTCCCAGTTCACAGAATGGAAGTTTGCCAGTATATAAGTGTGGAATTCGTTTTCAAGGACATGAAATACACAGAAATTTATAATATTGAGGTGCTTAGAAATCATCATGTAAGCTTAAGTCCATCGTCAATTAACTGAAAATTACTTTCTTAGTACTGCTATAAATTGATTTGAATTTTTTTTCCTGTTGTTTAGTTTGTGTTATGTACACACTTAAAAGCTATCCTATTGAGAAACACTGAGATACACCTGTGAAAAGGAAAGAGAAGAGGTGGTGTTAGGTTATGTTCTTAGGTTATGTTCTTAGTCCATGGCATACAGAATTGAGCAGCACAATTACTCTGACTGATCATGTAACTGAAAGAACACTGAATTATTATACTGCAGGAAAGTATTGTATATTTAAAACAAGAAGAAAAAAAATGATCACTTTCTAGACATGTTCTCTGTTTGGTAAGGAAATATTTGAGAGATGCCAATATATTGGCTATGCATGAGATAGATGTAAACAACAAACTTCAAAAGACCTTAATGAACTGAAGAATAAAATTGTAAAGTAGAAAAAAATTATACACCAATTTTCCAATACGTAGCATTAGTATGTTATCAGTCTCATTATTTCAAACTTAATTTAAGCCTTGTTTTAAGTTGCCTAACACTAGTTCTAAAAGAACAAAGGAATTCAAAATTTATTGACATCACAAGAATTCTGCTTCTACAGTCAGATATCTGAGGACATACTGACAATTTACAGGTTCCCTGAGGGCTAATTTTACACATCATTTAAGGTTAATTATTTAGCCTTATTTAACACTGTATTTAACACTGCCCTGAAATCTGTTTATTCTGCTTGAGGATTTTGCACATCCATTGCAAAGTATTTATTTGCAAACAGTAAATATTTGACAGAATAAATATCTGACAGAAAATACGTACTTTAGTATCATCACAGAACATACAATACATACAAAGGTTATTTCAATACAAAATTACATAACACAAAAAAATTTTCACTGACGACTGTAAAATATTTCAAGACACAGGACCCTGATACACTGTAATCTATGCACCAAGAAGAAACCTGAAGTACAATACCTCTCAGTTGAATACTCTCCAGTATTCAGCTACTGATGCATGTAAAGCTCAGCCAGCTTTACCATAATCTTTGTTATTCCTATCCAGTAAGAAACACTAACACAAATAAAACTGATCTCTGAAGATTGAAAGTATTATTAGGTTAATTTCCCTATTTTGTCTCATGTTTTTTTGGTTTTTTTAAATATTTTAAATCTTTCTTTCGTTTTCTGCCTTTATCAAGGAGAAGGGGACCTTATCAATTCTCCTCTTGTTCCTTATTTCAAGCTATTGCAGTGTGTTTTCATCCAATTCATAGCCATACAACTGTTCCTTGTTCTGCCTGTACTTAAATGCTGCCCTTGCCCTCAATACGGTGATTGTGCGAACAGAATATATGCAGTTAACACCAAGACAGCCATGATCCACAGCTGAAGTGTGAAGAAAAGATTTATTCCATTACATAACTTTCAAAATACAGCCACCAATACCACTAAACTTATTCCATATTAGCAGTGCAAAAAGTGCACAGGCGTGAGCACTGTGTTACACATAAAAAGGCCTGGACAGTGCACAAATCCTTCACCAGGCTGTGGTTCACCACCCCTCTTAACTCCCTTTCCCCCTTACAGAGAGGTCCAAGTCTGTGGGAAAGGATTTTAAGACTTTAACAACATATCGTTATCTTCTGTGAGAAAAATCCATTTCTTTTTGGTTGACAGCCAATAATCCAGAGTGAACACAAATACCTGAATTTTCTCACACCGAGTACTTTCTAACATCTCCCATCTGCAGGGTTGGTCTTTAAGTAAAAATAAATTCTAAAATGAACTTATTTTTCTTTCCTGTCACCCATCTTCAGTTTTTCAAATCTTTCCTGCCCACAGGAATAAATAATATGAACAGCTTGAAAAAAAGACTGTGTTGCTTAACAGAAACTGTTCAATAATATAATAAATATAAAAGATTAAACTTTTTGGATTTATGTTTGATAATATTTGTCTTCGTAAGAAAAATCCTGATAATGAAAATGAAGTAAAGCCACTGAAATCATATGAAGGCGTTAGCACATTCTTTTCTTTTTAAATCAAATTGAGCTAGTTTGGCTGGTTTTTCTTGCTATAATGCAGTGCAATGCATGGTTTTTCACAAGCTGAAGGAAACAGAATCATTTATAGCACTATATATGTACTATACATAGCAGAGTATTTCAGCTCCAGATAAAAGCTTTCAACTTCAGCATGCTATGACTAATATTTAACCAGTGGAAAGTGTATAAGGTCTTTATAACCTTGGGGAATGAGATGGTTCGAATTAATTCTTTGAGCTCATTAACAGCTGTTCTTAGACTGCCACAATGCATCAGGCATCACAATGCTTGTCAGGCAGATCAGAACCAATAATGTGGAGTAATAAAGGATAGAAACTTGGCACAACAGAATTAATACAAGCTGTATCTTAGCAAAACCCAAAAGCTTATGGGGTCTTTTCATTATAGGAAAAAACACCAGACCATGTCCTTTTGAGATTGTTTCTTCCAACAAAAAATTCAGTGCATACACTTCTGGACAGCAAATTTCTGTTAGTTTTTTCTACCCATCAGTTTACACATCAGAAAAATTTGAGATTGCAATACACTGATATTCCAGCAAAGGCTAACAAGAGCAGCTACCATTTTTATTATTACTGTCGTGTGCAGAACTGTACCAACTCTAGGTAAAACATGAAACTTGTTCTCTTAAAACACTGTTAGACACTAGATATCCAACTATGACATCAAGATTGTCACTCCTAAAATGAGTTGCTATTAAAAATATGAAGAGAAACTTTAGAGAGATGGAAGATTTTTTCCTATTTTATTTCTGTGGGAATATTTTCTAGATACTTAAAAACTAATTTTAAGTCAGTGGTAGATAGTATTTGCTTAAGATTTGCAATTGGTCTGTATGATGGGGGTTTATATTTAGTTCTGGAATATGGTAAAAATGAATGAGAAATGCTAAAAGGAGCTTAGAAATGCAATGCCAATAGAAGCAAGGCATAATCTTCAGAAAAACGACAGGAAAGAAGAAATGGTGAATTATGGGTTTGGAACTGGTCTCTTCACCTTTTCCATTTAAGTGCTGTGTTTGCAAGAGTTAAAACTCCAAAGAACTGCATGCTAAGTATGTGGTTATTCTGCTTGCTGACATTCTCTGAACAGTGATACAATCACTTAATTGTTATCAACAGAAAGCACAGAAATGGAAGCTGATGCTAATCAAACTGAGTGTGGTCAACACCAAGAACGCACCTTCATGACCAATAATGGACCTTCCAGCTGTCTGGAAGCTAATGATTCCTGCCACATTGTCACTTGCCAGGATAATCACTGTGACAGTGTCGAAACTGGGCAGAATCCTACTTCCTCCTTCAGTATGCACAAGGCTGATTATGATGCTTTCATTATCCTCTGGCTCTGGATCATCTAAAATGGTAAGTGTGACCATCTTTTTTGTTTCACCTAAAAGCAGAAGAACATATACATACTTATATGTTCACATGAAAATCACCTATAAAAAGATGCTATCATTTACTCTAGTATTAAATACTTAACTTATATAAAAAGGAACATAAAGAATCTTTACTTATTTACCTGTCTAGAAGTTACTGAACGTCGTTATGAAATTTTATTCAATTACTAATAAAATGTTATATTAGGCAATATAATTTAAAAATTATTAAATATACTCTGTAGAAATTAAGAATAATTTCTGAATGCTTAGAATTCTTATTTGCTTTGTAAGGTCTTCGGCTTTCAAATTTTAATTAGAAAAGGGAAATAACTCTTGTAAAAAGAATTGCCAAGTGAATACATTTTTCTGATGTCACATACAGACATATGTACACGAAATTTGATTATATATTTACTGGACCAGGAAATACATTAAAGTGGGCTGTCATTGTATACGTTACATGTTTTCTGAAATATCAAAGAATGACAATGTAAGCGGCAAATATAATCAATTACCAGTCTCTGTAATACATTACAATTTGCAACAGAATCCCATTGGTCATTGTATGTTCCTAACCTATACTAATTATCAGTTTACCCCATACATATATTTTTTGTTATATTGACATTCGAAGTATTCTGAAAATATATTTAGTAAACTTATAAACACTAATGTAATTACTTGTCAGTTTCCAAATCATCCTGGCAATCTTTCATTTAAGTTCAGATTATTTAGCAAACTAAATGAACATTGCAATCTTTACTACACTCCCATAAATTGTTTTAAAAACAACTGCTCAATTATCTCAGACTTTGAAAATATAAAATACATCTGTCATGTTGCAGAGTGCTTAAATAATGCCTGACACAGAGGTTTCTTATTTGCAATTTTTTAAACTATCCTGTTATGTTACAAAATCAATACAATCTCAGAATCTAAAAAGATATAATCATTAAAAAATAGTGCTGTGTCGACAAGATAAGAACAAAAGACCAGTTAGGCCTGATTTTCATTTTCATTATCTTTGACACCTATTTCAGCAATATTATTCCTTATTTATTTAGTAAAAATGTTGTCTTTATAATGCGCACTGCAATATTTCTTTTAAAAATACTTAAATATTTATACTTTTCATCCTTTTTTTTTGTTTTGTTTTTAGTCTTTGTGGTCTTTGTGTGTGTGTGTAGGTTTTGTGTTTTCTTTAATTTTAGACAAGTTAGTGCTAAACCTAAACTTACCTTCAGAAAACACAAGAATCTCACCAACACCCACAAAATCCATGTTTGGTGTAGCAGTTCCACCAACAACACGCCATTCCACTGCCACCTGTCCCAGGCTGCCTTCTGTCCTTTCTATCATTAGCTGCATGCTGGCCTGAGGACATTCTTCTACTTCAATGTATAGACCGTTCTCTGTTGCATTGGGACTTACACTATAGATCTTAAATACTCCAAAGGCATCCCCATTCATCATTATGGTAACTGTGGAAGTATTTGGCTGTCCAATAGTTGGTTGATTTTTTAAGCTGGCTGAGACATTAAAAAGTTCAACTTTCAACAGGGATACAGTGAATTTTTCATCCAGCTCTGGCAGGCTGTCAGGGAGTATGGTAACTGTGAGATTTGCAAACTCTTCCCCTTCCTGCATGATGGCCCACTGTCCTGTGATAGATTCGTAATCACTACCAGCAATGGCTTGTGTGCTAAACAAAATGGATGTACTGCTGATGTCTTTCTTGTAGGTCCATAATCCTGACATGTTAGTTAATGGCCCAATCTCTGTTGTCAGCCAGAGGCAGAGGGGAATCTCAGAGGCACTGGAAAATGCAAAGGCTGAACATGCTTGTTCTTTTAGGCACTGAGTTGCACAGGCATACAGTGGGTCACTTGCTGCTGACACATTCACTCTGGTCTTGGATGGCTGGTCAGGAATTCCTTGTACAGGAGACTTGTAATAGGCCAGTATATCCTCACCTTGCTCAATGGCAAGAGCTACAACGTCAGTCTCAGAAGTGCTGTAAAATATTTGCAGCTGACCAAACCTTCCCCCACTAAAAGACATTAAAATAAGAATGTTATGTTAGCTGGTGAAGCCATGTCTAATATTCTGTACGTTACTGGGTTAAGAATAAAAACAAAATCAACTAATGCTTTCTGAATTGCAGAAAAGTTACAAATAGCTAATTAAAGTGACTTCCCTTGAAACTAGTACTAGAATAACTGAGTAGTTGGGTTTTTTGGAGAGCAAGTTTGATTGTTTATAGCTTGGGTAGCAGTCCATTAAGCATGCATGCTTGCAAACATTTGTTTCTGGGAGTTAAATTAGTCTTCCTAGGACCATAAAGGAAGAAAAAGCCTTTGTTGTCTAGCACTATCATTCCTCTGAGGTCTGTTCAAGATACCATAATTCACATGCAAAACCTTTTCTGCTTTTCATTTTGTCTTCCATCACACAACATTTGATACATTTTGTCCTCCAGTTCACATCACAGGAACAGGCTGGTTTGCAGCTTTAAATGGCTTGTCAATTTAAGAGGCAAAATAAAACTTCAAGTACACAGTGTACTCTGGGTTTACATTACCTATGTATTACATTTGTACTTTATGTTCAAGCAGACATCTATCTGCAGATATCAAAATCAATGTATATGATAAAAAAGCTGGCAGAACAAGAAATTGATGCAAATACCTATACAAGAGTGTGACATTTAAAATTATTGCCAAAAAAATACTCAACAAAAAACAAACCAAACCAAAACAACAACAACAAAAATATTTAAAATCAGCCAATATTATACAGACCTTCTCCTGACTGATATATTTGCAAGTAAATTTCTTTCTAGTGGCTCCTGAATTCGATATGAGGATTGATGAAAGAAAACTGTGCCGTAAGGATTATCATTGGCAGGTATAACAATATTTGCCATGCCATCAAGCCCGATAACAGCACCATTGGAGGCCTGAGTTAATTCAATACGGACAATCTCAAAAAGAAAAAGAAGAACAAATAATGCAGCTAAATAATTTTTGCCATTTCTACAAATAATCACAACTAAAATAAAGTCTGAACTTGTTGCAGCTTCCTGTCATAACATTTCTTGCTTTGATCTGCACACAGACCTTATACAAGTTAAAACTCTAATACTGTTTAAGAGAGACATAACTACTCTACTTACTTCTTCTACTTCTGGAACATCATCAGCCAGGATTTCCAACAGCAACATCTGAATGGCTTCTCCAGGAGCAAAAGTAATATTACCCATGGAAACTTTTAAGTCATCAACAGCAGGATGCCCATTAATGGTAGCAGCCCACTGAACAGTAACGTTACCCAGGGTCCCAGCATTACGGATTACTGGCAGATCTATGGTTACTGATCCAAATTCAGGCTCCTCCACAGTGAATTCGGTGTTCTGAAAAACTGACATACACCATAGGGAGATGTAGTGCATTGACAATAAAATTGAAAATAAACATATCCATTTCTGAAGTACAGAGTTTTATTTTACTTGCTTGCATTTACTTGCACAGGTAAACCCCTTTTAATCATGTTTAAACCTAAAAGCAGACTTTCAATACCCATATTTTTATCCGCAGAGAAAATTAGCATGAAAATTAAGCCCTCATTCAAGTCCAATACATCCACTATTCCAATACATCCACTCTTTGAGGCTAAACTGTTTCTAAGGTCTTAGGATATAACTTCATAATTATTCACAGCAAAGAAACTCTTTACCAGTTTTCATGTCACTTACTGAAGAAATAAATTATAACTATTTATCACGGAACATGTTAAGTAGGAATCGCTGTTTTTTAGAATCACAGAATGGGTCATGTTGGAAGGGACCACTGTAGATCATCCGATTCAAGTTCCCTGCTCAAGTAGGGTCATCCCAGAGCACATGGCACAGGAATATGTCCAGACAGTTCTTAGATATTTCCACTAAAGGAGATTCCACAACCTCTCTGGGCAACCAGTTCCAGTGCACCATTACCTGCACAGTAAAGAAGGTCTTCCTCATGTTCAGGTGAACTTCCTGGACATCAGTTTCTGCCTGTTGCCTCTTGTTCTAGTGCTTGGTGCCAACAACCAGAGCCTCCAAGAGGCTCAATCCTTCCGTTTTATTAAAGCCCCATTACACGTTTAAATTCAGTTCATCTTATCTTTTCATTTACTCTCTATACCCACATTTCCACTTCTGAATGTTTTTATTGAGCTGCGAAGTTGCAGCTCTCCGACAAACCCTCCAAAAAATGTTAATGGAAGAAAGAAAATATGTAGTCCTTTACCAAAGGATCCAAATGGGTCATCAGAAGCCTCAATAGTTATGACTGCCCTTGTCAAAGATCCCAGCAAGGCTCCTCCTGTTGTTTGGTTCAGCAGCTGAACATAAAATGACTCCTCAAGTTCAGGATTGATATCATTAATTATATAAATTGGCACAGCTTTACTTGTTTCCCCTTCTAGTAAGACAACATCTGATGAAGCTACACTGTAGTCCTCACCTAGATTTGTAGATAATAAAACCCAAAATAATAAAACACAGATAATATCAATGCTTTACAGTTCAGTGTGGTGAACATTATCATTATTAACCATTTTCTCTTTGCTTATACATGCATTTCTCTGTGTTTTTATGGTGTCTTTTCCTTTACCTTTAGACCCCAAAACTCTTAATTATTTATTTATTTTCTCATTTACTTACGTATATATCTATTTAAGTACTGTTGCCTTTTAGAAGTCTGGATGGATCAAAATAAAACTTGGCTAACCAAAAGAGAGAAAGTGCTTGCACTGTTAGACCAAGAGGTAGTTACAAAAGTTCCATTACTATCTGCTGTTTACAAGGTCACACTACCAAGATGTTTCTATTTTTGATTTATAATTGCTGTCCAGCTTTCCAAGAGATAAAAGTGAAACAGAAGCACCTTGTCAAAGCAGATTTCAGCAAAGGGCACCTTTTATGTGTCAACTTC
The DNA here is from genome assembly GCF_014805655.1 of Passer montanus. Lineage (NCBI taxonomy): Eukaryota > Metazoa > Chordata > Aves > Passeriformes > Passeridae > Passer > Passer montanus. Next base: position 2,027,838 of record NW_024374479.1, read on the forward strand.
AGTTTAGGCAAACTTGTCTCAACGTCTAGAGGAACATCTGTGATAGACTAGATCACAGCTCTGCTTCAGAAACTAATTGAAAGCATACTCTGATATAAATCTAGCCACAGATTTTTAACACTCTGTTACATAAAAATGAAATTAAAGGTTCTCAGGACATGTACCACCCACCTAATCAGTTTGGACATAGCTGAAATACAGCTATGCACTGAAGCGCACTCAATTTATAACTGTCTAAGTAACCCTAGAGACTTCATAATTTTTCTCCTTTTTTTATGTACCTTCTCTACAGCAGGGACCAACTGGAGAAGTTTACGTTCCATTTTCAGAAGTACAAGTCTCCTTGGGTTTTGATAGATTTTTCCGTATTTGTTTTACAGCTAAGTCCCCAGCTCTCACTTCCTCTCCAATAAGCTCAACTAAGCAATGCATGATGAGCTTAAATATGTACATGGGACTAAATAGTTTTTACATATACTACCATAGCATTTTGGGGGGTGGGGGGGCGAGGAAATATTTAAGTGGTGATGTACTAAGTAAACAACTAAGTAAACAAACATCCCAATTCCTTTCCTCATTTCACTTTTAGGTTCTCCAGTGATAATGTGTAAACTTTCCCCTAGGTCTCAGATTTATATTTGATAAGCACAGTCAATGTCTTACTACTTTATATTTCATACATGCTACATTAACAGTCCATTCCTTACACACTTGTTTGTTACAGCTTTAACAAAGACTACATAGTTCTGCTATTCTGCGTTCTTACCAGCTGTTGCAGTTATTGGCATAGCTTTAAATTTCACAGAAACATCTGAAAATATTCCCCCAGTTCTGGTCACATTAATGATTGGTCCAACATAGTTTTCAGCAACTCGCACAGCTGAAGCTGAAAGCTGAAGTGTTCCAAAAGCATCATCATTGGCATTGATAATTACATGAGCTATTGTCTCACCCACTAAACCAAGTCGAGGAGAATTTATAACTGAAATATAAAGAAAACATAGTGAGCAGTACCTGAAATCATTACTATTCATGGCTATAGCGTTCATAGGCACACATGTAACTTTACCTGTCTCTAGTTTTCATGAAAATTATCTTTTTTACAATTGCACAAAGCATAACTACAAACCACATCAAAATACATGTGTTTAAATTATGTTCTTGCAGAAAATCTGAACATTATTCTATCATGCTGTGGAGCATACAAGCCATAATTTTTTTGAAAATATGAAGTACTGTGAATTTATTTATTTATTTATTTATTTATCCATAAGACTAATATTAAGATCAATACAGTTCAGAATAATTCAGTTTTACTTTTGATATGATGAAATGTAAGTAAGATTTCAACTCCAAGTGGAATTACATTTGAAGGTACCCCTTAATCTCTGAGCAAGGGCAGCAATTAGACATGCCAAGATTCTCTGAAGTGCAAATCAGGTTGTAATGACCTGAATTCATGTGAATGAGAAATTAAGAAAAAATTGTCAACACTGAGAAAGCAGCACATCACTAATTCTACATAACTTTTTTTAAAGACTTTTTTGTATTTTAATTTAAAAAACTAGCTTAGTTATTTCCCACTACTGAATTTCCAGAAAAAAATGCTAAATAAACAGGCATTAGTGCACAAACAAATACCGTAAGATATTTGGTCTGAAACACTTTGCACAACACAATTCAAAAGGGATAAAGAAATACTCGTGTTTTTCCAATAAAATAGTGCGCCAAAGGAAATAAAAGTTAACAGACACAAGTCAGGTAACTAAGAGATATCTTAACTACACAGAGGTTGGCAGAGGTAAAGAGTTCATTTGTTGTGCTGCAGTTTCTCCTGTTACAGATAAATACTAACCTTCGTAGTTAAATTGTAGGTTTTACGAAAGATACTTACTTGGCCGATCCTGAACTTTCTTGATCAAAACAACACTGCTTAGCTCCACAAAAACAGATTCTGACCTCTCAGGATCATCATCATCCAGAATAGGCAAAGATATTGTGGCCTCACTTTCATTGGTTGCAAAGATTACATAACCTGTAACGGGTATATAGTCTTTTCCCTCTATTGCTCTGACAATATCAGGTGGAAGAAAGGGCAACTCTTCTTCATCAGCAATAGTTCTGTATTTCACCATTACTGTACCAAGGAGACCACCGCATCTTAAAACTGTCAGAGAGACATTTTTTGTTTCTTCCTCAACTTTCATTGGTCTGTTTCGCTTAGAAAAGATGAAGACTCCATAAGGATCATCATTTGCTAAAATAGTCAATGTTGCATTTGTATGATATCCAAGACGACCAAGGGAGACATTGATGATCAGGACCGAAAACATCTTATCCAATTCAGGAACATCATCAGGAGAAACCTGTAATGTAATATTTGCTCTCACTTGGCCAACATCAAACGTTACATTCCCATCTGTAGAGATCAGGTCGTTGGTGAGATCGTAGACTATGATCCAATGCAATGTCACCTGAGATAAAGTCCCATGACTTCTCACAACCTATGAAAAACATAAGGATGTGCATATTTTTGTTCTCTGAGAAAGCAACATAGAAGTGTGAAATGCAATTAAGCAAAGACAATAACATGAAAAATTAAAGATATGTCTGTGTTTTAAAAACATGTCATTTTTATTATCTTAGCTCTGCAGAACTTGTATTATCAACACTTATTTTAAGACAGTAGTCCCTTGATGCTAAATAGGTATAAGATTTTAAGTTTTTGGATATTATTATTTTAGTTTCAAGCTGAATAATATACATTAGCAAACACTGAATGACTGGAAAAACAAATGTTCATGGCAAAATTGTTAAAAACTCCATAGACTAATGACAAAAGCATCAGAGAACACCAGTAAAAACAGACAGAAGAGTACAATGCAGCAATATGAGACTCAGAGCTTTCTAACCTGCAGCACGATATTGCTATCTCCATCTTCAGGTTCAGTTCCATTCACTGAAATGGACTCAGCACTGAACTCAAACACACCATGAGCATCATCAGAAGCCTCAATAGTCACAAGGATGTGGGATGCAATTCCTAAGCTAGCTGTTAAATGAGAATCCCAAGAAGGTTATTTTTTTCTCTCATATTTTCTTACATGAAAGAAAGCAGCTGAAGAAATATGCTACAAAAATACAAAATAGAGTATGAAGCATCTGTGCAGTTTATCTTTGTTTATTTTCTTTTTTAAATGCATGGTAACTCCCTGCATGGAAAAGGATCTGACTTTCAGTAAGGCAGTCCTCTCAGTCCTTCCACAGAACCATGCAACAAAAAAAGTATTATTTCAAGGGAGGAACCAAAATAAAATTTCAGGTTCAAGGAATAAACATGAAGCAGCATTTAGGACAGTGAGAGGTTATACGGTAAACCACAGTGTAAGAGGACAGACAAGATGAATGCAGATCTCATCCTGACATAAGCTGGAATGAAAGAAAAATAAAACCAAAAAATAACAAAAAAAAAAAAAAAAAAAAAACTCGCCAAGTCAAGTAAATCCTACTTCTAAAGATATTGTAGATATTGTCTTGGGTGACATAACTTGCTGCCTGGAGAGAAAGAAGAGTCTGGCACTTAAGGAAACCATTCCTGGAAACAAGTAAAAGGGAAAGAGAAAGAAAGAAAACAAGAAAAAAGAAAAATGAAAGAAGAAAAAATATTACTCTATTGGCATATGGGTGCTCATATAACATTTTTATATCTGCAGGTTTTCATTTAAATTCCTATATGCATAGGGTTTTCCCATATATTCTATATTATTTCTTCATTTGGGATTTTTTATTAATATTAAATTATCATTGTTTTCTGCATATCATGACATAAATAGAAACATAAATTAAAGAGGAAAAATGAAAAAATCAAATTATTTCATTAAAAAATATAACACAACTTACTTTTCTTTAAGAGTATATTTGCCATGAAGGGCAAATTATACACAGATTATATCATACAGGATCAAAGCATACAATCAGGTAGTTTTAAAATTGCCTTAAATTTTAAAAGTACCTTTGCTTTTTTCTCCCAGGAAAATCTGACAATGCTCAGACAAAGATAATTTTGTAAGCTTTAACTCTGAAATTACTGTATTGTGTTTTACAACAATATAGTTTTGATTATATAAGACACTGTTGTACTCTGCTTTACATTAAACACTGACTGCTAGTGAAATTACAACTAAGTTAAAATGGAAAAGAATTTTTTTGTAAAACTTTTTGTTAAATCTAAATTAATAATCTCTAACCACATGTAAAGAAAGTTGTATCAAGAATAATAATTTATGACAGCTATTACACTTACAAATAAAATATAGGATCAATCAAAAAAGCTCACCAAGTTGAGGGACAGTTGACAGGAAGAAATCCATGTTTCCATCACCACTACCACTTCCATCATTTCTAAAGAGCTCAGCAACTTTAAGATGACAAACATACAGATGTATACACATATACATATTTACAAATAAAGGGAAAGCAGAAAGTAATTGAAATATTTTTGGATAACACAAAAAGACAGAGGTGTATTCTAGGAAAATGTAAATTTTCAAAATTAACTTCTGCTAATAGCCAGAAAAAATATTGAATATGCTACCTCTTGTTTAATTTATTGCACTGGAATCATAAAAGGAAGTCAGAAGGAAAGAAAACACATACAACTTTATCCTTTTTTATCCTTTTTTTTTTTGCTTTTTTTTCTGTGTTCCCTCTTTCTCATTCCTAGTTGAGAAATTAGAAATGGGGCAGGGAGGAGAGGGAAGAAGTGGCTAGACCCTGTGAAATGCTCTTACTCTAGTATTTTCTCACAAATCAAAAACTTCTGTCAGAAAGTTGAAAAAATTTGGCAGCTTAATTGATGGAGACTTTATTCTAAGTTTCGTGCTTGCAGAGGTGTTGGAAAGCTCCAAAAGATTATGTTCAGGAGGTATCTGCATCTAGTAAATTACCAAAGTTAGCTGTAAGTTTTCTAACCAAAAAAAGTGAAAGCGAAAAGTTTGTTTAACTGAAACAACTACTTGACCAAAAATTCCACAGGCTTGAAAACTCATACTTTTATCAAAAGATTCCTAGCGTAACACCACCATGCCACATTGCAGCACACTCATGTTAATATGATCTAACTTTCCAGAAGGCATCACACTTGCAATTCTGAATTGCTTAGAAAAATACCAGTTAAAAAGGCACTTTATGGCTCTCAATATTTTGAATTACTCCTTTTCCTCTAACCAGGAGGAATCTCCCTTAAAAACTTTTTGCACTGGCAATAAATTCTGCAAAGCAAAATTGATTTTACAAGGCAGGAGCACTGATACTTGCTGACAGTTGCAAAACTAACATCTCACAGCAGGATTTACACTAGCTTCTAGCCAGTTCTCCAACTCAGCTGAACTCCCCGGGCATCTCAAAACCCACAACTTTCTAATACTATAATCCATTTGAATAAGTTATGAGTGAGTTTATTGCAATTTCTCCAATTTCATTTAAGTGGTAGATAGAAACCACACCTTTGGCTGTTAAACCTTAAATACTGAAAACTTGAAAGAAAAGTTTTTTCCTAAAAGGAATTGCTGCTTTCTGGAGGGTGTGTATTTAGAAAAAAACATGGAAATAGTTCACAAGGTTAGATTTTAAGAGATGAATAAAGATCACAAAAATGCAACCAGTGGGTTAATAGATGTGCCTTACCTCCTCCCTCTGGGTTCAACAGCTCCACTTTAAAAGTTTTTTCTAGTTCAGGAATAGAATTGTCAGTGATGTTAACAGTAATGTACTTGTATCTTTCTCCAGGCTGAAATTCCATTGAGCCCCAAACAGCCTGAAATATGACAGATCTTCACAGTTTTGTTCAAGTTTAGTGTTTTCATCCAAATGAAAAAAGAAATATAACCACAATTCTTTTTCTCTTCATCAAAACGTCTACTTTTCTTCACTTTAACTTTAAAAAACCTGCTGAGTCTTTGTTGTAAGAAATAGCAATCTAAACTCACTGAATTATAAGCATCTTCAATTTATCTACATTTTTCTGCACAAACAGCAATCAGACAAGAAAACAGATACTTGTAAGCTATGCTGTTGAATATGTACAAATCCTAGTAAGTACAATATAATCTTCACCTGTATATGCACTTGTACGGTCATATAAAGTCTGATATACTTAGAAACAATAGGAAATATCCATTCTTGCTGCACTGACAATTTTCTTAAGGATATCAAAATCAAACCCAGGGGCTTTTCCTAGGAAACACAACATGCTGCACAGAAAGGAGGCAAAATGCACAAAGTGGGTTATATTTGTATAGTGAGTATTACACATCTATCACACCACCATAATAAAACAAACTGTTTCTGTGAAAAGAATTACATCAGAGCTAAAATACTGAAACTGAAGGCTATTTCCAGGACAAATAGCTTTAACTAAATTCTAAAATAATTACATTGGCAATGGCCATACCTGATAATCTTTAGGACTGAAAGCTGTAATTGGCACTGTCCTGTATTCCATAAGAACTGTTCCAAGAAGCCCTTGTGCACGAACTACCAATAATCTGATGTGTCCAACTTCTTCTTTAACAGTGATATGGGGCACAGCAGAAGCTGGCAGAATCATTTCATCACTGGGCTGAGGAGGTGGCCCCACTGAGAACTGCAGTAGTCCTGAAAGACAAAAAATATTATTGACGTAACTTCTTATATAAAAGTCAAATTATAATAATAAAAAATTAAACAAAAATATTTATAATATTTATATGTAATGTTTATGAACTTTTAAACATATTAAGAATGCCTTTAGGACTCAATCATGCTATTTCCAGGAATGTACTATGTACCATTCTCTCTCTCACTGATATTCATGTTAGTCTTAAAAAAAACATTTCACCAGAATGAATTCAACGCTTTCCAAAAGAACCTAAATGTCATAATATTGGGTAATTATACTTATTGGTATAATAATAGGCAGGCTTAAATGTCTCCCTCTTTTACAAATTCTCATTTCACAGTACCATAAAATCAACACATGCAATGCGGTTTTCTTGCAAATGGGGATGATCCCATGTTTGGTCCAGGAAGCTTTAATTCCTCTTTTGTAATATTCTCAAGAGTAATTAATTTGACTTTCATTCTTGTATAAAAATTATGCATGGGAATCCATCAGAGGGTTTTGGGAAAGCTGCAAAAGGCAGGCCTCAGAGACAGGAGAACTGTGATTAGAGCTAAGCAGTAGCTATAAGATAGGTCAACAGAAAAATTATGTAGTAAGTAGAAAAGTAAGGACAAATGGAACAATGGTCTGTATATAAATGCTTGTCTAGAATAACTTCCTCAGCTACAGAAAAATATATCTAGCAAGATATTAGGAAGTTCTAAGCTTAATCATGGAGCTCTGTGCATTGTGTTTTAAGGTTTTACAAATACAATATCTATTGTATTCTAAATAAGCAAGCATTGTTTTAACGGAAGGTACATGTGCTTATAGTCGTTGGACAAAACTACTGTCAATGTTCTTTTGCTTTGTGTGATTGGTCAAAAAGCTTTTAAAGTGAGTTGTAACATTAAGTTCTTGGTCTGCTGCCTGGGATGTGAGCTGCTGGCATCTTCCCATTGTCATAACCACGTAATGAGACTGATGCTGGAAAATAAAATGGCTCAAGACACATTCCTCAGCAGCCCCATCCCGTTCGTGATTTGTACATAGCCCCCGGCCGGCAATAAATGGCGCCCCATGTGAGCACCCTGTGATTAAATAAATCTCAAGTTAGATAAAGTGTAATACTTGACATCGCTTCCTCTTCTGTCTTGGCTAGGCAAACTTTTTACCTCTTAAGCTAGAAGTATACATAAATCTGCAATAAGACTGTATATCTTCAATACTGTTACCATATGGGTGGTCACTGGCTTTAATGCTGATATCAGTAGTTTCCTTTTCTGGATCTATACTTGCTCCGCTGGTAGGAGTTGAACCTAGTTTTCCATCTCCAGACACTGCAGAGACTAATGTCACACGGAAATATTCATTTAGCTCTGGAATGTCATCATCAATAACATGCAAATTTAAGACCTAGAGAAGGACCAAATAATGGAGAAATCAAAGTATGCAACATACATCCTTTAAGAGTTTTATGACCCTTTTAAACAAGTAAGTTTTTAGTCAATCAGGTGTATCTGCTCTGAGTTTAGAAAGAAATACAGAGAACATTATTGCCCTTCAAATTATTTAACCTTATGATAATAAGTTTAGAATACCAATTCCAAAACATCTTTACCAAGCTGTCAGAGACGTTACAGCAATTAATCTAATTTAGAGAGCAAGTCAAATGAGTTTTTAATGCCACCTGACACATGTGTCAGGCATTACAGATCATACTACCATGTAACATAATATGCTCTGCATAGACTATAATATTAATCTCAGACAATTCCAACTTTCTATGTATCATGATAAGATTTGATAAATATATAGGAGAAAAAATTTAGGTAGCTGATGTAGAGACATGGGAATGAGTAGTTTAAAAATGTCAATGGAAATTCTCTAAAGATTTTTCACCTGATAAGCAACGGGTCCCAGTCTGTTTCTTAGGGCGATGAGCATTAGGGTCTCTATGTAGACTGTATATGGGACCACATAGCAATGGAGTAAGAGGGTTCACCAAGTCTTTTCTACCATTTTATAAAGTCAGGCCTCATCCATGCTGCCATACTGGAAAAGCTTGGCAAATTTAACTTTAAATGACTGTATGTAATGCAGTAATAGATTTCAGTAGAGAATTAAAGCTGAATAAACTGCCAGGAGCATACTATTTTCCAAAATCATGAGTTTTTGTCAACTGTTGTTTAAGTGCGACCAAATCCACAGCTCTAAGTGAGTCTCTTGGATCTTTTCAAATTATGTCAGTAGGTTTCACTCAGTCCCTTCAACAGAATGATGGAAGCAAAATTAAAGACAGTATTTTCTATGAACAAGCCACCCTTTCTATTTAACTAACACTAATAGAAAACACTTACAAACTTCCTACAGTACTGTGGTCTCCACACCTCTTTTCAATAAATGTAAAATTCCCATGCTGTGGGTTGGGGTCAAATTCACAGAAATAGATTAACCAAAAGAGACAGAACGTGGCTAATAGTTGCAAGACATTTGATTACAGCAGTGAAGTTGACTGATGTCTATTTAATTGTTGTGGAGATAAAACTGATCTCCACTACGCATATGATATGATCAAAACCTGATCATATTCCAATTTCAGAAGTCACTAGGTCCACTATTCAAGCCCAAGACTACCTACACTTGAAGTATATGTACAGATATACATATATCTAATATATATATGTAAACATATCTTATGTGCAATTATTTGCATTTAAGCGTTCATGCCTGAAATGAGATGCACACAGATAGATATATAGTTGTCTATCCTATCACTCGTTAGATGTCTAAAATGAAAAAAACCCTGCAAAAGTAGTAAAAGCCATGTGAAGAAAAGACTCTTTAATACAAAAACCAGTCAAGCATCCTCAAAAGGTGTTTTCCAGCAGGTTTGTAAAGGACAGGATGAATACTTAATAGAAAGGTAGGGTTTACCTCTGATCTCTGCCAAGGAAGGAATGTGATAGTGCCACTGCTGTTAGAAAAATCG